>NC_038046.1:52976133-53647929 GCF_002211085.1 Panicum hallii
GATCTCGTAACTGACTAAGGAAAGGCGGCTGAGGTACTCATCAACGGCAGTGTAGACGAAGTCGGGGTAAGGCTGGGTGGTCTCCAAGCCGACCGCCGGGTCGATGTTGAAGTTGGCCTGGGTCCCGTTTAGATGCTTCCAAATTCCAAATTTTTATACTCTCTCTCCATCACATCAATTTTGGGACACATGCATGGAGCAGTAAATGTATGTAAAAAAATAACTAATTGCACAGTTTAATTGTACATCACGAGACGAATCTTTTAAGCCTAGTTAGTCCATAATTAGATAAAATTTGTCAAATACAAACGAAAGTGCTACAGTAGCAAAAAGTTCCAACTTATAAAAACTTGCGATCTAAACAAGGCCCTGGTCGCCCCCTGTCGAAGATGGAGGGCGTGAGGGACAGCGGTATGTTCAGAGGGAAAGCAGCCTCTGCACGAACAGGCATCCATCATAAGTTCCTAACAAGGCTCTAGGCTGATGTGTACTAGTGCGCTAGTGGCGCGCGTAAAGTTTTCCTTTGATTCTATTTGGCAATGTATTTTAATTTATGTTTATATAAATTCAGGTAGAGCGAAGGGAATAGATTTGCTGGTTCACGGTCTGAACCTGCGTACCTGCAGTCTAGCTTTCACTATCAACCGTTTGGTGGCCAATTAGCTATGGGAGGCTGCGAGCCAGTGATATTTTTTCTCAACTGTGAAGTAGCATGAATTTTAAGATATTAGACGTTAATATCTGAAGAAGGCACCTTAAGGAAATATGATTTTTATTCTATGATGCTACAAATCGTAAAAGGGAAAGAAACACTGTAACATAACGCTGCAGAGCAAAAGGATAGAAGAAATGGAAAAATGAAAGGAACATCTAATCTAGGCCTGATGAATTCAGTTTCAAGGCTGAGCTCATGTAGTTTAGAAGAGCTATGACCCCTCGTTTCGTAAATCTACATCTAATGAATTTAGTTGCAAGCTGAAGTAAAAGAATAGAATGCACAGTAGATAACGCCGAGCATGACAGCCAGCGTGTGAACGATGTGAAGTGGAGCAGGATTTCGCGGCTGTCGCTCGGCCATCAACATGAAGCGGAGACGCTGCTGCACGCTAGCGTTGCTGGTAGCAAAGGCGCACAGGCTGCCAGGCGCATGCCAGGTAGTGGGTGACGAACCGCGCGCGAACGCCGGCGACCAGCGGCCCGGGGGGGCCTTGCGGACGCCAGCCGGAGCACATCTGGGCCGCAGCCGTCGGACAGCGTGTGGGCGCGCGCCGCGCATCAAGGCCGCAGCCGCATATCGGAGCCACGGTCGCCGGCCGCCGAGGCCGCACCTGCAGTGGCCCCGTTTCGCGCGCCGCGCATCCGAGCCGCAGCCACGCATCAGAAGCATTTTTAAATATAATTTAGGTAGAATCAAAGGAAGTATATGCAACAAAAAAATGTAGAGGGAAGTATCCTTTACAACTTCTCTGTTTATAGATTTCTTTACAACTTTTCTGTTTATAGATTTCAAAGTTCAGTGCTTTACAACTTTCTGTTTATAGATTTCAAAGTTCAGTAATAAAATTTGGAGGTAATTGGATTCAAGAGTGACAGGTTTGAGCAGCAACTGAAACTCTGAATTTCAGTTTAACTTACGTGTTCATGGCTGATTTTGAACCAGTTAGAGCACGACTCAAACAAAGTGCATCTAATAAAGTTGTAGAAGGAAGTGTCCTCTACAACTTTTCTGTTGAACAATTTTGAAGTTGACATTTGGAATTGGGAGATTAATGAGCTGCAAGTTGCTGGTTCATAGGGCAATCAAGGTCATTCAGAAAATTCAGAGAACAGGGCAGCTTGTCCTTATACTTGCCGCCGCCGTGCCGCTTAAGGTCCTGTTTGGTTCCGATTATTTTAAATTTTGAAGGCTCGATTTTAGAAAATAAAAAAATTGGATGACTCCCAGAATCGAGAATCAAGACTCCCAGCTGATTATGGATTCTCGATTCTCGATTCTGGAAGTCATCCGACTTTTAGATTTTCTAAAATCAAACCTTCAAAGTCCAAAATAATCGAAACCAAACATGGCCTAACTCCGTCGGCAAAATTCAAAGCTTCCACCCTCGGCTCGAGCCAGGGACAAAAACAGGCCCTCAAGCATGAGGTGGAGCTCACAGAGGTCGGTTTGATTCAAATATAAAAGCCGCTAAGGGTCGTCGTCCTCATCCTCTGGCTGTTTTTCCCTCCCATAGCCGAGCCTCACTTCGCCGGAGAAATTCGACTCCGGTGAAGCACCTCCGTCCAATTCCTTGCGCCATAAGCTCCCTTGGGTACCCACGGATCCGTTTGAGCCATCCATGAGCCGAAACCACCCCCGCAGCTGTCAACCCGCTGTCATCTTCCTCCTCTCGCCAGTCTGTTCCTCCTCGACCCGAGTTCCCTTCTGCTGCCAAATTCGTCGCTGTCAAGCCGTCCCCCATCGATTCCTCACACCCACAGCACATTCAGCAACCCAGCAACCCATCTGAGCAGTTCCAAGCCCAATTCTTCAACCACAGCAACCTGTCCACGGTCATCTTCCACGTCGGGCGCCACCGTGTCTGTTTTTGGTAGGTCGCCGGCGAGCTAGGCCCTGCAAAGTACGCCTCGTGACGCGTGCAGAGGAGTACAACCCGTGCGGCGCACGTGTCTGGACAGCCGCAGTGGTGCCTGTGGCCGCATCCGATCAAATTTGGACACGAACTGCGGGTATGCTTTTCAGACCTGCCGATGTGCCCAACTCATCTGCAAAATTACTCAACTGCGTCGGTACTTTGCATATACAGAAACGTACAGCAGTAAATTAAAGAACTTACCTGTCGATCGGTCCAAAGCGAACCCATCGTGGGGCTATCCTCATACCACATCCCATACATCTCAGGTGGATAAGGCTCCTCGCTGATTAAGGGCGTGCTATGGCGAATCGCTCGTACGACCATAGCTGCAGCAGAAGTGGACAGCCTGTGATGACGGCGGTCCTCTCCGTCTTGAAACAGGCCTGGCAAAGGCCTCGGTACGTAACAGCAAGCACTGCCGATCCCCAGCTCCACCCAGGTACCCGGCCCGGCTCCGCATCCTTAATCGCGCGCGCGTACTGGATGAGAACCTTGTCCACATAATTGCCACTAGAGTTGCAGAAAAGCGTCCAGCCGAACAACCATAACAGATATACCTCTAGGCAGCACGACACCTCGTACTGCCCAGCCAGAGGGTGGAGATCCTGAGCCTGAAATATATTTCTTCAATGCTTAGAGGTAGTCACAAATGATTCAATTAGATTAATTAAAAATAATTGTACGTACCCTATATTGTATTACCCAACCCTTGGCGGGGCCGGGCGCGTCAGGTACGTCCACAAAATGTGGTGGGTTCACTGGAGCAAACCGCTCCTGAAGCTCTGCCCTCCAGGTAGGTGGCACGGCAACCGGGCCAACAGCTTGACCTGCAATGGGAAGCCCGAGCAGGTACGACACGTCCTGCAACATGGGGGCCATCTCTCCGCACGGCAAGTGGAACGTGTGCGTCTCCGGATGCCACCTGTCCGCCAACGCCACAAGTAGAGAGCGGTCCACCTGCATCCGCTTCTTGGCGCCACCGTCTTGGCCGTCGCCGGCCTGAAGCATACGTGCGAGTGGCAGCAAACCAACCGCACGTAACCTGTATATTTTGCATTGTGGTTACAACTGTCGTACAAGCTATACATTCATTCCGTAAAAAAAATACAAAGTATCACCTGTCAAGCCAGCGGTCGTCCAGGTGCAACAACTCCTTTGCTACACGAGAGCGCAACTCGTGAAGCTGCTGCCCCTCCACCGCTGCCAGGTACGACCTGTGCCGTTCGTCGGTATTCGCGTCAAGGAGATCCGGTGTCTGCGCCATATCTGCATGAAAAATATAACTACATATTCCTACAAACAATTAAAAATACTAAAAACTATTCAAAATATAAGTACCCTAAAAAATATTTCTAAAAACTATTGAAAATACTAAAAACTATTCAAAATATAACTACCCTAAGAAATATTCCTAAAAACTATTGAAATACTACAAACTATTCAAAATATAACTACCCTAAGAAATATATCTAAAAACTATTAAAAATACTAAAACTATTCAAATTATAACTACCCTAAGAAATATTTCTAACAACTATTGAAAATACTAAAACTCCTCAAATTATAACTACCCTAAGAAATATTGCTAAAAACTATTGAAAATACTAAAAACTATTTAAAATATAACTACCCTAAGAAATATATCTAAAAACTATTGAAAATACTAAAAACTATTTAAAATAGAACTACCCTAACAAATATTTCTAAAATCTATTGAAAATACTGAAAACTATTCAAAATATAACTAACCTAAGAAATATATCTAAAACTATTGAAATTACTAAAAACTATTCAAAATATAACTACCTTAAGAAATATATCTAAAAACTATTTAAAATAGAACTAACCTAACAAATATTTCTAAAATCTATTGAAAATACTGGAAAAACTATTCAAAATATAACTACCCTAACAAATATTCCTAAAAAGAATTGGTAATTATACGACTAGAACGAGAATATACCTCCAAACCGACGTGTGAACAGGGCTTCGCCGCTTCTTCTCCTCTCTTCCTCTCCTCCCTTTCCTTTTTTCTGGATTTTTGCTGAATAATATGAGAATTTGGGGGTGGGTGGGGGCTTAAATAGTGGAGGGGACGTCCCGCCCGTTGGGAGGGCGGGATGCCCCTCCGGGTAACCTCCCGCCCGTTCGGAGGGCGGGATGCCGCTTCAAGGGGCTCTTCGCGAATAAAAAAAATTTTATTTGCGAAGAGGCCCTCGGGAGGGGCCTAGGAAATATTTTTCGACCTCCCACCCGTTGGATGGGCAGGAGGTCTCTGGCCCCACGCCTCCCGCCCGTTGATCGGGCGGGAGGCACCCATTTTTCAAATATTTCCAAACTGGCACCCCTTTTCCTAATTTAAATTTTTTAAACCCCTTTTTTAAAAAAATTCGGCAGGCGGGCACCGTAAATCACAAAATTGATGGTCTAGATTTTTGTGACGACGTGGATGGCCTGACCGGCCGCCGCTCTTCGGGGCTTTCATATTTTGTAAAAATAGCAGAAGGCAGGCAGGCAGCAGGTGTACAGATGAGATGCGTGAATCAAAATTCAAATGACATGCGCAGTCAGCACCTTTGATCCACTTCAGAATTTCCTCCTCTGGAAGGTGAACCTTCTGCAAGGTCCTGCCTGCCTTCTTCTCCCACATTGAAATGAGCTCGTTGTGGGACACCACGCTCGCGGCCGGCCTCACGTACAGTATCTTGTTCAGGGTCCTCTCATCACCAACCGCCCTCCGTGTATCGTCGGCGATATCATCGTCCACCACGAACACAGCTGCATCAGGAAGTGTGCATCAACAATCCAGGCAGCAAGGACATAGCTGCTTCATTGTATTGGAAAACAGGATATATTAACCCATACCTTAGTGGTTCTTAGTTACCTTTGGAATTGCCATCTCCTACGATGGTGAGCTTGCTGGCCGGAGGGCCAGCACTGATGGCCGTGGCATCACCGATGCTTGGAGGGTAGGTCTCTGAAGCTGTTGCAGCTGACGTAGGTGCGGTATCCCCTCCGCCTCAATCAACCGCAGGAGGTAGGTTGGCTTTTACAGCGTAAGTGACGCCGCTGGATCGGTGTGGAGCCGGTCCCCATCAGAGCCGAACTCAGATGGTACAAACCTCTGTACAACACAGTCAGCGATTTGCAGAGATCAATAGAATACAAATAAAGGAAGAAGCTCCATTAGAAGTTTATAACTGACTTTGACATTGCCTGCCTCCTTGATTGCAGCAATAATCCTTGTTTGCTCGGCAATCTGACAGGGCCCCACTAGCGAGATGACAGCATCTGCACACTTGATGGCCTTTACCAGGCTCTCGTGGTCAAACAGATCTCACTAGCATAAACATGGGTATGAGTTGTATGACTCTCAAAATGAACATGATGTCAAAACATCCTAGTTGATACATAATGACTTGGGCAACTCTGAATTCCCTAATAATGCATAGGATGCATCTGGTTTATTAGAATCCATTCATTCCATTGACGGAGCTCTTCCGATTATATGTCCATTTCCCAGTTGGCAATTGGAAAAGTACTGAAATTGATATATTGTGTGCACACCACATCGGAGCTTAGATTATTCAGAGTAGTTAAGATTTTTTTTAAAAAAAGAACAAGTACTTGACAGTTCAGTCCGAGAAGATGAAGTCACTAACTTTCAGCAAACAAGAGCACAAAGCATATCTAATACTAACCCACTGGAGATGATGATGAATTGATGATTATTGGTACCTTGATGAGAGAAGCACCGGAATTAACCCAACCCAACTCTTTGACCTTAACTTGGTCAGATGGTGCAAATTCCCTGATGAGGACAGCGGTTGGGTGACCGAGGCAGAGACTTGCAGCAACGATATGCTTGCCAATGTGGCACGTGCCACCAATGATGAGGACCCTGCTCTTCTCCATTTCCTTGTCCTCCGTTGTTACCATATTACACCTCTGAGTTCTGAGTGCTTGACCAAATTATGTATGCTGTAGTGCAGGAGCTCTTTGGCTGTGGTCTCAGGTTAGGAGAGGACATGAAGTTGTGCTGTCACATGATGGAGCTAACCATTTTCATACTCCAAAAGAATCCTTCAGAAAGAAATGATTTATAAGTTTCAACAACCCCACCTAACATTTAACTGATCATTAATATCGCAACAGGTATTCAATGACATGCCAATGATTCTTATTCATCCCTGATTTTCATCTGCAAAAAAACTTAAGTATGCTGAATCACGGTGATTATCTCAAAACAATAGTAAAAGTATAGAGTATACCCTGTCAAGTAAGAAAAGAAAAATACAAATAGAAAACTCCTAACTATCTGCAAAAGGAGTCTGTTCAGTCAAACTCTGTACATTGTAATTTCCTGTTAAAACAATAACAGTGAGCAATGACTGCCTATGTTCAATAAGGAAGAAAGCCCAGTATAAAAAAAAACAAAAGGAAGAAAGCTATGCCTCAATCTGGATAGTATTATATAAGGCCACAATAGTTTCTGCCGATGACGGAAATGGCAAAGAGGAGGCTGCACAGACATTCCATTTTGACACAAATAAGATCTAACAAAAGCAGAATAGCGAATGTGAAATCGTCAATGGAAGTTTCAGCAATGAGAAGCCAAAAGTAGATTTGGAAACACTAAAATATCCATGATCCAATACAATTAAGAACATAAGCAACAATCCTGGTATACACTACTGCAAATAGAACAAGCAAACACCATTACAAAGATAAGCAAAGCCTAAAGTTGACTAACATTTGAAATTATTTTATTTATTTTATAACCTAAACATCTGTTCATCATGGAAAAATCAATCGTTTGAAAGACACAAGAACTGTCAGCATGACTGCTGCCAAGGAAAACACACACAAGAAAACTGCATGTTCTGTATGGTGTGAATGAAACTATGACACAGATCTGACAAGCCTCTAGGGACGGAGCACCTCAGATGCAACCATATATAGCCATGGGAAGAATGGATCATAGTTTGCCAAAGGATCATACTAAAACTCTCGGAATTATATTCATAATATAAAATGGACAATCGAAAAGAGAGCATATTTAGTTCGAACAAAGCAACATAATTCTTCCAGCTTCAAATCTGAAATTAGCAGTCAATAAAAACCTACAGAACTGTCTCAGTGTGCACATTATCATAAAATGTTAGATTTCATCCCGAATTCCCGTATCCTGTTTTCTTAAGATACCAATTCTCATAACACATTGTAACACTAAATTGAGATTGTTTCAAGTAACATTAAAAATGGTAATATCATTTCTAGAATTGCATGGCCATGGCTTATGAATCAGATGTTACATAACAAAACTGTGGAGCCTAGCATAGTTGCCAAAAGAGCCCAACCTCACTAATCAAATGGAGGCCTAAAATACAACAGCAAGAACAACCTCACCAGGTACCAAATTCCTGCACATCTCCAATCAGTAAGGATTCTCATAACTAATATCAGGATTACTTCCATTGCTTCTTCTTTGTATGCTCTACTTGCTCCAGCATGTGGTCGTCATTGTCAACTCTCCCCCTCTTCTTTTTCCTTTTCTTCTCACTGTCCAGATCACCATCACGGGCCATTTTCTCCTCCTGCTTCACATCCTTGGAGCTAATTTCCTCTTCATGCTTCTTTTTCTTCCTTTTCTTCTCCCCACCAGCAACATTTTGTTCTAACCCACCGTCGTTGACAATTTTTCCGCCCACTTCATTCACATCCCTCGCTTCCTCTTCTAGTTTTACACGACCCTTCTCCTTTTTCTTCTTGCTCTTCTTCTCACTCAATAATTCTTCGTCCACTGGCTCCTGCTTCACATGGGCGATGATTTCCTTAATTAAAATTTTCTCCTTCCTCTTCTCCCTGCCAATTTCCGGTGAAGAGGGAATGTGCGATTCAACGCCAGCAACAGCTCTGACCTGCCAGCGATCCTCTTTATTCTTCTTCTTCTTGCTCTTCTTCTCGCCAATGGCAGCGTCTAGCTCCATCTCCTCAGCGGAATCGCGGTGGGAACCACCAGCTAGAACAGCCGTGTCCCCTTTCCTCTCCCGGTCTTGGTGCTTTCTCTCCCCCTCATAGTCGTAGGCCTCGAGATTGGCGGCACCCTGCTGCTGATTAGCGCGGAGCCCGCGGCGGAAGAGCCCGTGCTCCCTGGTGGCTTCGGCGGCGGTGCGGAGGTAAGTGGCGCAGTCGGCGGAGGGGAGGTTCGAGGCGGCGGAGTCGTAGAAGTGGTGGAGGATGCGGATGGCCTTGGGGAGGGAGCAGGGCTTGGAGGAGACGACGGCGCCTGTGATCGCCCTCATCGCCCCCCGCCGCCGGCTAGAGAGTTGAGCTGCGATTTGGGGGTGGAGTTGGGGTTAGGGTTTTTGGAGGGAGAGGACGAGATGAGAGAGAGACTTTTCTCTTCCAGACTGGCAACTGGGCTAAAAAGTGTGCCGGGCCAACCAAGTAGTTAGCCATACAGCGGGCCCAACTCTTAACACTTGCATTATGCCCAAAATCCTTCCAGAAACATGCTGCAAATTAATTTGACCGCGCTCATGAGGATTCACATCATGGTTCAACATAGCGGGACAAGGGGTTTAGCGACTGCACTTCAAAATAGCTAATAGCAGGCTAAATAAGGTTATAGCAGACTATAGCGGCTAAATTGTATATAAGTTTAAATAGCTATACATTACCTCAAATAGCTATTGTAACATCCCATGTTTGTGGCTAGAGTGTTTAGATAGCAAAAATTGTGAATTTCAAAAACTTTTTGCTAATTACCTCGGTTTGAAATTGTTGTTGGCATTTTACTTGCTTGGATTTTAAATTTGCTGATTCAAATGGGTGGGATTTGAATTTGAATGGGCCATTCAAATTCAAATCCAAACACTACTCCCTTAAAACACCCGTGGGCCGACACCCGACACGTGCACAGCCCACCGGCCCCACGAGCACGCGGCCTAGTCCAGCCTCCCTCCTCTTTTCCCTTTCTTCCCCCACAGGCCGCAGCCCGGCCCACCGACGGCCGCACCCGCGCCGCGACGCTTGACCTTCCACTCGGGGCAGCTGATGAGCGGGACCCACCCGTTAGCTTTCCCTTCTTCCTCCGCTCACTCCCTCTCCCGGCTCACTCTGCCCGCGTCGCCACTCGCCCCGCCTCGCGACAGAAGGCCGTAACCGCCGCTCCTCTTTCCCCAGCGCCTCTGCTCCCGCTCGCATCACTGGCCGATCCCGCGCGCACCACCCGCTCCACAACAGAGCCGCGCAACTGCCAGTGCCGATCCCGCGCGCACCACCCGCTCCGCAATAGAGCCACACAACTGCCCGTGCGCCCTCTCCCCCCCCCTCCCGCGCCCCGGCCGCCCGTGCCGCAAACCCTAATCCCGCGCCACAGCCGCCGGATGCGCGCCGCGTGGCCGTGGCACGGACGCCGGGCATCGCCGCCTTCGGTGTCCGGGCCCGCGCAGCAAACCCTAGGGCCGCCCCCTTAAGAACCCCGAGGCCGCTTCCCCAAAACCCAGCCGCCTCTGTTTTTCCCCTTCCCGCTGTCGCCGCACCAGCAGAGGAGGAGAAGAAGGGAGTGGAGGAGAAGAGGAGCGCGAGGAGGAGGCCGTCGCCGCACCGGAGCTCCCCCAAGCCTGCGCCCCGTACGACAACACCAACGAAGCTGCGCGTCCTGCACAGCTCCGACCCGCCTGCACCGGCCCTCCACCGGTTCGGGTCTCCCGCCTGCGAGCCCTCGATGAGCACCGCCGCCGCCCTCTCCTTTCCTTCCCCCCTGCTGCCGGCTCCGTCGATGAGCCCTCTGTAGCCAGCCTTAGGACTCCCTCTCTCCATCCGGCCGCTGTGCCACCTCTTTTGCACGAGCCCTGTTGCGCCGCCCGTCTTCCCCGCAGCTGCCGTCACCTCGACGCTGCCGCGTCGTGCCGTGGGCCCGGGATGCCGGTGCCCCTCGCATGGCACGGCCACGCCGTGGCCCTGGGAAGCCAGGATACGCGCTCGTGCGTGCGCACCCGTGCCGCGAGCCGAGTCGTGCCACGCCATGCCCCTGCCACGGCCTCGCCGTGCGCGACAACCCCGCACCGCAGCCGCTACATCGCGTTCGAGTCGCGGCCAACCCTTCGGGACTTTTCCCCGAGCACCTTGCGTGCGCCTATGCGCACACACACACATGCCCGCATCCCCGCATGCCGCACTGGATCCAGGTGCTACCGCACCGAATCCCACCGAGGCTGACACATGGGACCGCCCAGTCAGTGAGAAGGGGAGGAGAAGGAAGGAAGGCTGCCCAGCCCAGACACGGCCCAAGAAGCGATGCGGCCCGAAGACAAGCCAGCCAAGACGAACTCGAAGCCCACGTCGGCTTGTTAGGTGAGCCGGCTTACGAGCCAGCCAGCCCGAGGACCGAGCTGGCCTGCTGAGCCACAAGCCGAGCTGACCACGGAACCTAAGCCGAGCCTAGTTGGGCCTCGAGCCGGCCCAACCCCTTTTGGGCCCAAGACCAGACCCAATCCCTTTTCCTTTTTCTTTTCCTTTCCCGGCCTGACAGCGGGGCCCCACCTATCAGCCTCGAGGTGAGGCTGACCAGTGGGACCCGTTGACCCTTGACCATTGACCATTGATCGGTCAACGTTGACCGGTCAACACAGACGTCAGCAGGGCCCACTGCTGGCGTCAGCAGGCCTTGACCCCACTGGTGATTTCATGCTGATGTCAGCATGCCACGTGGCATGCTCTTGTGCTGCCACGTGTCACTGCTGACTGATTTTCTTTTCCAAAAACCTTTTATTAATTTCAGAAATATGTTTATCCTTAGAAAATTTATAATAAATCGACCGGACCTCCGAAAATTATGAAACCAGTTCTGTCGGTGTTTTACCGGCTGCGCACCGAAGGGTATACCCAAGGTGGTAAGTTTAGGTGAGGAGACACCGAGATCAGGAACTCGAAGGTGCAAGGAACACAAGATTTAGACAGGTTCGGGCCGCGAGGTGCGTAATACCCTACATCCTGTATGGTGATTTGTATTCCCTTAGGTGTAGAATGAGATGTTTTGAGGGGTCCCTGCCCCCCTTATATATCCAGGAGGTCAGACTTACATGGATCTAGTCAATACTAGCTAAGGAATCATACTAGAATATATCTCGAATAGATTCCTTCTGCATCGACTAGTTTTATCTCCTACTCAAACGAGTAGAAAACAACTTAAATAAGAGATAAGGCGGGCTTTATCTCTTAATCCTGTTTAAACTACGTTATGAACACAGCCCCGTAGCCCCGGGTCTGATAAGCCCCCGAGCTCTTCGTAGCCGAGTACTACAGGCTTATCGAGTACTTTCGAAGTAGTATTCGGCTTCCTGCAAAGCTCCGCCTTGAAGTTCTTCTTAGAGTACTTACTTGGCTGCATCGAAGCTATGAGCTGCTCATGCCCCGAATTACTTCTTTGGTATGGTGTGCGATTAAAAAATCGCACTCCATATGGAGTAGCTCCCGAGCCTTAGGTTGAATCGGAGAATCAGGCCGAGGGTCGCATTACTCTTGTATCTTCCTTACTTACTTTTCAAATAAATTTGAAAAAAATAAGTAGTCGATGCCACGTATCCCGCAGTCCCCGAGCCTTGAATTCAAATCTCTCAGGTTTGTACATAAGGATCCAAAAGTCGTGGCATTGGTGTTACTCTGAAATTCCGAGAAAAACTCTTCGTCTTCTGCATAGTTAAACTGAGCCTCCCTTTGGTTTATTTAACTGCATGGTGACTTAAAATTTCTTCTGCACTCTCAGTCTTCATATGAGTAGTCTTCGAGTAGTTTTGCGGCATCCAGCCCCCGAGCTTACGAGCTAGGAGAGCCGAAAGAGCCATGTCGAGTAGTGTGCATCGCCCAGCCCCCGAGCCTAGGAACTAACGAAACTGTAATAGCACGCCGTGCTGCCTGAAGAGTTGTTACCGAAGCTTGATCTGAAAAAAGACAATTCATACATTATGTAGCATAATGCAAAGGTACCGAGTAGTACTCAGTAATAATATGAAGACACAAAAATTTATTCGGTGTAAAAATTGTTGTGTCGAGCTGTTTTTTTGGCCATTTAGATCTCCCAAGTAGTATGCCTGTTACGTTTAAACACCTAGCCCTGTTTTAGCCATTGCTCATAGCGTGTATGAGATCTTTGTCTCGTGTACGCGTAAAGGCATTAGGCATGACAGAAGAACCGAGTTTTCATGGATTAAGGCATGTGCTAACCGAGTAGATTAGCGACCGTTGGGAGGAGACAGTGAGCAGAAAGTAGTCGTCATGCGGCAAAGAGGATGCGCAGTGCGCAAAAGTAGTCGACAAAGTGTAGCTCTGGAGGGTTTCATGCCCTTCGAGAGATGTACACGGATAAGTAGTCGGCGAAGTGTAGCTCTGGAGGGTTTCAATGCTCGTTGAGAGATGTACACAGATAGGTTGGCGATCATGGAGTAGCCCCCGAGGGTTTCATGCCCATCGAGAGGCGTACCCAAAAAGGTAGCCGATCATGGTGTAGCCCCCGAGGGTTTCATGCCTGTCGAGAGGTGTATCCAAAAAGGTAACCGATCTTGTGTGTCGAAAAAGGTATAAGTCACTTAGTTTGATTCGTGGACGAATATCAACTAAACCGTGGAGCTCGTTGATGGAGCTGCGACGATTTGTTGATGAAGCTCGGCTAGGTGAAGTCGATTCCAACTAGTTTTCAAGTCGAGATGAGTAGTTGATGTAGCCGTCGGCGGGCCGCCGATCGTCCTCGCGAAGTCAAAGTAGTCAAACTCATTGCTGCTGCACGCGGATATTGCGACACAAGCCAAAGTTGAACCAGATCGTCGAGGTCGGCGGTCGCGGTGCATCGACGTTGCAGCGCGAGGTGAAGTCGAGTTGAGTAGTTGAGGTCGACGACAGTGCGTTTAATGAGGCAAACCAGTTGGCACTCGCTCCTAACCAGCTCCAGTTGCGGTGGAATTCCATCGCAGAGTCACGACGCGGCGCTAGGTCAGTTTGCTATGCACCTTCCTCGCTGCCACCAACAGTCTCGTGCCATCCTTATCTATGAGAGCTCTGCCAGCAAGCTCCGCACGGATGAGAATACCATGCATAGATCACGTTAGCAAAAATAGATTAGTATAATAATCCTTGCTAGTCACAGCCACGGATTGTATCCAATATAGGAAAAATAGAAAAGGAATCTTCCCTGTTCGATACGTGTAGTATGTGTCCGGTGATCCATCTGCCATCTGCTGTTGCTAAGTCACCAGTTGTGCCTCCTCCTTTGGTGCACGTGGGGTCAAGTACCCATCCTCATTAGGCGGCGCATAGATCGCATTAAAACCGGCGACGGTGAAGTAGATCGCGAGCAAGAACACATGCAGGGAAATCGTCATCGAGCTCACTTGGTGATCGTCGATGACCCCCTATCTGGCGTGCCAGCTGTCGGTGTTTTACCGGCTGCCCACCGAAGGTATACCCAAGGTGGTAAGTTTAGGTGAGGGGACGCCGAGATCAGGAACTCGAAAGTGCAAGGAATATAAGATTTAGACAGGTTCAGGCCGCAAGGTGCATAATACCCTACGTCCTGTATGGTGGTTTGTATTCCCTTAGGTGTAGAATGAGATGTTTTGAGGGGGTCCCTGCCACCCTTATATATTCGGGAGGTCAGGGTTACATGAATCTAGTCAATACTAGCTAAGAAATCGTACCAGAATATATCTTGAATAGATTCCTTCTGTATCGACTAGCTTTATCTTCTACTCAAACGAGTAGAAAACAACTTAAATAAGAGATAAGGCGGGCTTTGTCTCTTAATCCTGTTTAAACTACGTTATGTACACAGCCCCGTAGCCCCGGGTCTGACAAGTTCCATAATTCGTCTAAAATCGTAAACCACCTGTTAGAGTAGGTTTTACGGTGATTTGGATCTTATTTGAAGAGTTTTGTGCATTTTTGAAAGGACCTCAAGATGCCTAGAGGGGGGTGAATAGGCTAATCTGAAACTTAAAACACTTTGAACACGGTTAGTAATACAGATGTCCAGATACTCCGGATATATGTCCGGATACTCTGGATATCGAGTCCGGAGTTTCCGGAGATAATGTCCGGATAATCCGGGTATGAAACAAGCTACAAAAAAACAAAGATAATGATGCTGTAAATTAGATCCAGTAAATTTAGAGGGACTAGTGGTACCTTTGGAGTGTTTCTCACCAGTTGTCTTACTCCTGAGACTTGTGTAATCGTAGATCATCCTCAAACCCTAAAAAGTTAGTCTCACAAGCAAACAACCACAAAGACAAGCTAGAATTGTAAGAGTGAGACAGAATTTGTTTCCCGAAGTTCACTCCCAAAGGAGCTACATCTCCGTTGAGGAACAATTTAAGAGACAGTGCTAAAGAACCCCTATGCTCCTCTCCCAAGGGTGAGACCAACGCTCAAACCCAAGGTCACTTACATGAATTCCTCGGATAGGAATGATGATTACAAACTTGCTGTGATGCTCACAACTCAATTTCGCATTCACAAGCGACGCCTAGCCGTCTAGGAGCTTGAAGCTCCAAGAGTAACAAACTAGAATCCACGGACTAGACTTGGATGATATGCTCAAGAGATGGAATCGAGGCTTACTTGCACAAATCTTAGCTCTTGCAACAATCTCACTTGAATCTCCTAAGAAAATCACTCAAGAATGGAGCAAATGGGAAGTGAGAGGGCTCTCTTTTGCTTGTAGGCAGTTCTGGTCGAAATGAGCAAGAGAGAAAGAAATGAAGGGGTATGGGCGGTATTTATACCACCTCACATAGAAACTAGCCGTTGGGAGAGGGGTACCCGAAAACTTCGGGTATATGTCCGGATACTCTGGACATAGGTGTCCGGAGACTCCGTGAAGCGTCCCCCCCATCAGGGAAGACTTAAAAGTGACGCTTTATCAGTCCCAGGAGGCTGATAACACTTTTATTACATCAGATGGTACATCACCGTACAGCTCTACGCGGTAATGGGCAGTGAAGCGCCACTATCGCGATGATTACAACTAAAACCCACACTACTACACTAGCTACGAAAAGAGGGTCATCAGAGTCTTGCGCCATGCGGAGTTCCAGCGGTGGCCTTAACCACAGGCAAGACTGGGTGCAGGATGAAACCCTACTCGATGTCTTCGGAGATGTAGTCTGGATCTTCCACTGTAAAAGTAAGAATGGGGTGAGTACAAACGTACTCAGCAAGTCCAATCACACCCACGGAGGGGGTATAACCGAAATCAATGCATAGGACAATCCAAGGATAAGGTTATGGTTCATTTGCGGAAAACTTGGTTGTATGCACAGGTTTGTTTAAAAACATTTCCAAAACAAGTTTTCAAACACCAAGGAGCACGTGATGTCGATCCACACAGGATCCAAGTTTTAAGCTGCTACCGGACTCCCCGTCCGTCGTAGCACATGGCACATCTGCCGGACACTTTCCAAACAACCCACACCAGTCCAACCATTCCCAGGAAGAAACACTAGTTGTGTGACCACACCATAACTTTCCCAATACCATGGGCACGACTATTCGAATAGATTTTAACTCTGCAGAGGTGTGCAACTTTACCCACAGGTGGGGTACCACAGCACGATCACCTTAGCGTCGGTGCAGATCCCAACAAAGCCATTACCCACCTTAGCTAGAACGGCAATTCACACAGAAATGCCATCCATCCCGTCTGACTCATCTTTCAAAACCACATTTTATCCTGTCCCATACACACACATTTTCTTTATAAAAATAAGTGGTCAAGGTATGGTTATCACCAATGAGGGTGGCTATCCTACCAGGTTTTCAACAAACAAAACCATGCAATCTTATAAAACAGGCCACTGGGTGTGTTTATAAAAACTAGGACAGAAACATGCATCAAAGGGCGGGATTGAACTTGCCATCATCAAATCCTTGCGGGAGGTCCTGATCGAAGCACTGTCCCTCGGGTTCGGGGTCGCAGAACTGGTCCTCATTTGCTTGATCACACTCAGGACCTTCCTCGTTCACTCCGTGTTCTACGACGCAAACAAATAGGCACACAATCAAGCGAAAGAACTAAAAGCTTTTATCGTTGAGCTTGAATCGAAAATAATTTAGTTATGGAGATAGGGGTAATATTTTTTGGTGGTTTCTTAATGGCACGGTTAGAACTATACTAGAAAGGGCGTGGTAAAGTTTCGGGTCAATCGGAGATCGTTTGGCGCATAAAATGACGAGTTAAAGAGGGTTCGGGGGTTAAACAGGGGTCTAGGGGCTCATTTGTAACAAATTATGAAACGGAAAAGGACTTGGTTATAATTTCTAGAAATATTTGGGGTATGTTAGAAAGAGGTAGGGGTCTATTTGACATTAAGTTTAAATGGTGGAGGCTAGTTACTTGAATAAATAGAGGTGGAAGGGCTTTTGTGCAATGTGTCGCATAGGTGGGGGGTTCTTTTGGAGAAAAATAGGAAAGGGGGGGCTTTGGGCAAAATGCCCCTTCTTCCTCCTCTCCTCCCCTGTGACCGAAACAGAGGAGGGGGACAGGGGCAGCGGCGGCGGCCACGCCGGCCGGCCAGGGCCCAAGGGCGGCCCGGGGCAGGGGGGATGAGGGAGAGGGGGACAAGGGGAATCGATTCCCCTACTCACCACAGGCTGGGGTGGCGCACAGCAGCCTGCCCACTGTGGCTAGCGGCGGCGGACGGGGGTGCTTGTGGCGGCGGCGATGCAGGACCGGGGAGAGGGCTAGGGGTGGCGGTGGAGGTTGTGGTGGTGGTGGGGCGCGGCGTGGGGTATTTATAGGCCGGCGAGGCGGTGAGGCGGGGGAAGTCGGCCGGCGGTTCCGCGGGCGGCCATTAATGGCGCTTGGCCGTTCGCGGTCGTCGTGGAGCGGCGTGGTGGCGAGGGCGCCGAGGTGCCGTACGTGGGGCTGTGCCGGCACAGGGGTAGGGAAGCGACGACGCGCGCGGCGGTGCGGAGCGTCGGCGGCGGGCGGCGCGGCATGCGCGGGACCGGGCACGCGCGTGCGCGCACGGCGCGGCGGGGTGCGGGCCAGGGGCGGAGGCGCGAGCGGCGGGCAGCACGGCGCGGCGCGTGGTCACGCGGGGCACGCGGGGCGAGCGCGTGCGCGCGGCACGGTAAGCGTGCGGTCGTGTGGCGTTCGGGAGCAGAGGGAGGAGGGAGGAACAGGGAGGAGAAGGGAGGAGGAGGAACAAGGAAGGAAAAGAAAAGGGAGAGAAAGAAAAGGAAAAAGAAAAGGGGGAGGGAAAAGAAAATAGGGGGAGAAAGAAAAGAAAATGGGAAAAAGAAAAGGAAAGTAAAAAGGAAAGGAAAAGGTGACGCGCGTCGGCGATCTTCGCGGCGGCGACCGCGGCTGGTCGGCCACGCGCGCGCGACATTCGCGCGAGGATAAAGAGGGGAATTGCGTCGGCGCTGATCGCGGAGAGGCGGTCGCGCGTGGGCGACAGGCCACCGAGCGGTGCGGGATGAGACGGCGGTCAAGCTCGCGTCGGCTGTCAGGATGGCGGGGAAACGGAGAGGGTTACGGCTAGGGTTTGGACGGGTTTTGACGACGAATCAGTTTTTGATCAGAACACTCTAACGCGTAGTTTAATTTGGAAATTTTCAGGGCGTCACAAAAATCATGAGTAACAGTACATAAATGATCATTTTTCACTCCCCCTTTGTCATCAAGTGCCAAAAAGGGAATGAAAAAGAGCAAGGAAGTCTTCTACTCATCATCATCTTGGGCATCCTCATCGAAGGTTTCCTCATCTTCATCTGAGTCGGGGATCTCGCGGTAGTTTGGGGGTTCTTCTTCCTCGGTCTCTTCCTCTTCATCAAAAATCTCTTGGCCACGAGGAGGAGAGTGACGAGAGCGAGTAGGAGCACGGGTGCGTCGACATGGGCGAGGAAGTGGAGCATGAGCAGCAGCAATGGCGGCCTCATCCGCAGCATCCCACTCGGCAAATGGGTCATCAAACTCGGGCAACTCATGGTAGGGATCCGCCGGAAGCCCCAAGTGACTCTTGACCTCAATAATGTCATGGCGGTTTTCATTGATTTCTTGAGTGGCTGTTTTGCACATGCAGAAAATGCTCTTCAGTGCCCTCTTGATGAACGAGTCATGGTGACCACGGCGGGAAGATGATGGACCCGAATAAGATGGGGCTGGGTCAAACCTCGGGTTTCTTGTGGCGTCGGCATGAAGAGGAGGTGCCCGTGGTGCATCGCCAGAGCGCGGACGAATGCGAAGAGGCTCATGCTTGCAGTCCTTAGGAAAGGTGATCTTGGTGACCCTCTCAATCATATACATAATATAAGGAGCGGAGGACAGAAACTTCTTGGGATCATTCATGGTTCTCCGCAGCTCATTCCAAATAAAGTCCATGATGCAAAATGGTTGTCCTCCGGGCATTGTACGAGCAAGGAGATTGCAAGCAAAATATCTAAGTACAGTAGCATCACCATCCTTAGCATCAATGGTGGCACGAAAGAATTGATTCATCATGTAGTAGAAGGGTTGGAGGGTGCTTGCATTACCGGCTTCGGCTAGGATAGAATTGTAGAAAAGAGCCAGTAATTGACTTGGCTTCAATTGATGCTCAACATGAATTGGATTCCTCTTCTCATCCTGTGAGCCAAGTCCAAGAATCCTAGACAAGGTCATGTAATCAACCCCATACTTAACTCCTTCTGTGGTCCAAAAGAAGGCAACCTTGCTTGCATCATAGTAAAGAGAAGAATGAAACTGAGCAAGAATCTCTTCATTCCAGTCATACCGAAACCCCATGATATCATAAAGACCAAATTCTCGGCATTTTGCAATTGCTTCATTGAAGAATGGGTCATCGAGTCTCTCAAAGTAAGCCCAATCGACAAATTTGCAGGGGACAATTGGTGCCTTGCCCTTGCGCAAAACCACAGATGAATAGAAATCTTGATGCAACTAACACCAAAATCTTCTTTCCAGGTTTTCAGCCTTCTCATATCTATATACGTCTTCAGTTCACGCACTTGTGAGGGCCACGGCTTGCTTGAAATAATTTCTCCCCAAGGAAACAGTAAACTCGGGCAAAATCTGAGGACGGGTAAACTTGGGACAGACCGGATACCGAGTTTGATCAGCAGAGAAAGTAACCTCCAGGTGGGGAGGAGTCTGCGGGCAAATGTCCGCTGCGATGCCTCGTCTGGAAGGGTTAGCCTGGGCCGGAGGATTTGGCATGCTTGTCATCATGTATGGGGCTTGACGAGGAGGTTGGGCTTGCGAACTGCTGCCTGCGGGCTCTTTGCCAGGACGATGACATTGTCGCAGTTCCCTTGGAGGAGGACTCGGAGGGGAGTCCTCTTCCACTTGATGTTGAGGATCATGGCGACATTTTTTCCATCTTTGCCCAGTAGAAGCATGTGCACGGTCTCTTCCCATAGCCTAGACATATTATTGAGTGATTAGGATCAATCTAGAAACAATAGAGAAGAAATGTGCTGGCTGGAATTCTGAGAATCAGGAGAGTCTGGGTATATGTCCAGATACTCCGGCTATCCGGAGTCTCCGGGCATCGAATTTCAAACCCTACTTTCAAGAAATCTAAAGATTCGACCATGGGATTTGAGTGAAATTTGGGGTACAAGCTGCTGGACATGAGTGAAGATAATGCCCTAAAGGATATCCAAATTTATCAACTACATTGAGAGATCGGGGGATTTGAAGTTTGAATACCTTAATGGAGTTGAAAACGCGGGAAACTTCAAATCCAATGTGTTCTCCGGAGATTTCGGACGGGGGAGTGCTCCTCCTCCACCGATTTGCAATTCTTATGGGCTTGGATGGAGGAAATCGCCACTAGTACGTGAGGGAGGCAGAGGAGAGGAAGAAGGAGGCGGTGGCGGTGAAAAAGAAAGGATGAAACATTTTACCCGACCCCCTCATGGTATATATGGGATGGTTTTACCATCCAGAGTATCGGACATATGTCCGGAGTATCCGGATGTCCGGAATGTCCGGCTCCCCCTTAATCAGAGAAGAATTTCAATGAAGGATAGGATTGAATTTCGATGTGAGAAATCTAGTGATGTGAGAGGCTCACTTAACTTGAGACTAGCCAACAATCAACAAATGGGAACAATAGACTCAAGTAAGCAAGAAAACATTCAAATTATTTTGAAAATCACACTCCTAGCAATTCTAGTAGGTTTTTCAAAAGAGATTTCTCTATAGCAATCAAACATGTGCATGATCTCAAACTAAGTTATGAGAATCCAAAATATTTAGCTCACTCCTCAAGATACAAAACCTTTGCTCATCAAGTGGTTTAGTAAAGATATCAGCTAGTTGTTTATCGGTGCTTACATGACTCAAAATGATATCTCCTTTGGTCCCATGGTCTCTCAAGAAATGGTGTCTTATATCAATGTGTTTGGTTCTTGAGTGGTTTACTGGGTTGTTAGCTAGCTTGATTGCACTCTCATTATCACACAAGAGTGGAATCTTATTAAACTTACAACCAAAATCGCTCAAGGTGGATTTCATCCAAAATAGTTGCGCACAACAAGCACCTGCAGCAACATACTTGGCTTCAGCAGTGGATAAGGCAACGGAATTTTATTTCTTAGAACTCCAAGACACAAGGGACCGGCCAAGGAATTGACAAGTCTCCGATGTACTCTTCCTATCTACTTTGCAACCGGGATAATCCGAATCGGAATAGCCAAGTAGATTGAAAGTGGAGCCCTTGGGATACCACAAGTCAAGGTACGGAGTGTAAACCAAATATCTTAGAATTCTCTTAACAGCCATAAGATGATATTCCTTAGGATTAGCTTGAAACCTTAACACATGCACACACTAAGCATGATATCAGGCCTAGATGCACAAAGGTAAAGAAGGGATCCAATCATGGAGCGATATACCTTTTGATCTACGGCCTTGTCATCTTCATTTAGATCGAGATGTCCATTAGTCAGCATGGGTGTCTTGATAGGCTTGGCATTCTCCATGTCAAACTTCTTCAACATATATTTAGTATACTTGGTTTGACAAATAAAAGTTCCTTCTTTGAGTTGCTTGATTTGAAAGTCAAGAAAGAAAGTCAACTCTCCCATCATGGACATCTCAAATCTCTTCGTCATGATTCTACTAAAATCCTCGCACCAAGATTGATTAGTAGAACCAAATATAATGTCGTCGACATATATTTGGCATACAAAAATATCTTTATCAATTTTACGAGTGAAGAGAGTAGGATCGGCTTTGCCTATCTCAAAGCCTTTCCTTAAGAGAAAATCCTTAAGTCATTCATACCATGCTCTAGGAACTTGCTTAAGCCCATAGAGCGTCTTATGGAGCTTGTAGACGTGATTAGGAAACTTAGAATTTTCAAAACCCGGTGGTTGCTCAACATATACCAATTCGGAGATTGGTCCACTAAGAAAAGCGCTCTTCACATCCATTTGGTATAGCTTTAAATCATGGTGAGTTGCAAAGGCAAGCAAGATACGAATTGACTCAAGCCTAGCTACGGGTGCATAAGTCTCACCAAAATCCAATCCTTCAATTTGTGTGAAGCCTTGAGCAACCAACCTTGCTTTGTTTCTTGTCACCACGCCATGTTCATCTTGTTTGTTCCGAAAAACCCACTTTGTTCCAATAACATTTTGCTTGGGTCTTTCTACTAAGGAACAGACTTCATTCCGTGTGAAGTTGTTCAATTCTTCTTGCATAGCCATCACCCAATCCAGATCATCCAGAGCTTCTTCTACCTTAAATGGTTCCAAGGAGGAAACAAACGAGTAATGTTCACAAAAGGTTGCCAAACGAGAACGAGTAGTTACCCCTTTGCTTATGCTTCCAAGGATGTTATCTACGGGATGATCCTTTTGGATAATTTGATAGATTTTTGGATGAGAAACTTGAGCTTCATGTTGTATTGGCTCAACTTCTTGTTCAACCTGAGATTGATCTTGATGTGGAGTTGAAGATTTATCTTCAGTTACCCGGATAGTCCGGTCCTCTGTCCGGATATTCCGGACAGGGGATCCGGAGTCTCTGAACGTATTACCTTAGCCTGGGCATAAAACCCGAGCCCGAAGCCCGAAACCCGAAAAACCCGAGCCCGAACCCATTTAGCCCGAAGCCCGATACCCAATGGGCTCCCGCGGGTATTGAATCGTGAAACCCAAATTAATTTCAGGCTTGTTCGGGTAGTAGGCCGCGGTACCCGAATTCCCCGAATAGCTCGAAATATTTCAGAAGCAGGAATCCAGCGAGCCCTCTTTTGACCTCAGCCCACTGGCCCATCTAAGTCGCTAGACTAATCCAGCGAGCCAGCCAGAGCTCATTCCCGTCCTCTTATTTTTGTTGACTTGCAGTCTTGCATGCTCTTTAATACTCGTTTGTTTGGCTGTTGTTAACTATTGATCATGCTTTAAATATGTACATGTAACACTGATTTCTAACCTGATATCAAATTTCGGGCCAAATCGGGCTACCCGAACCGGAACCCGAAATATTCGGGTACTCGAAATTTCGGGCTTAGCTTTTGAAAACCCGATTTCGGGTAGCATTTCCGAATACCCGAATTCCCCAAAAGCCCGAAAAGCCTGACCCGAAAAATTCAGGTAGCCCGAATGCCCAAACTAAATATTACCGGAGTATCCGGTTTACGCGGCGGAGGAGGATGTAGATGACCCTTTGAACATCAACACATCATCATCATCTTGATCCTCTTGTTCTTGTGGCTTTATTTCACCAGTGGCCAGCTTCTTAATCACCTTGCTTGGTGATTCTTCCATGCCTTACAACATCATCAACTTGCTCCCCTTGAGAGCCATTAGATTCATCAAATGTCACGTCACACGCAACTTCAACACAACCGGAGGTTTTGTTGAAGACACGATAGCCATGAGCATTTGAGGAATAACCAAGAAGAAAACCTTCATCAACTTTAGGTGCAAATTTAGAGTTCTTGGGCTTCTTGTTAAGAATAAAACACTTACTTCCAAAAACTCTAAAGTAAGACACGTTAGGCTTTTTACCAAGTAGAAGCTTGTAGGCCGTCTTGTTTAAGATCTTGTGTAGATAAAGACGGTTGATGGCATGGCACGCCGTGTTGATTGCTTCCGTCCAAAATTGATCCGAGACCTTTTATTCATCAAGCATTGTCCTTGCGGCTTCAATGAGAGTTCTATTTTTCCTTTCAACTATTCCGTTTTGTTGTGGAGTATATGGAACGGAGAACTCATGACCAATGCCCTCTTCTTCTAGGAATTCTTCAATGTTGGTGTTCCTGAATTCGGTGCCATTGTCACTTCTCACTTTCTTGATCTTGGTCCCGAATTTATTTTGAGCCCTTTTTGCAAATTTTCTTGAATGCATCTTGCACTACACTTTTATCATGTAAAAAGAATACCCATGTGAAACGAGAATAATCATCAACAATGACAAAGCCATATTTGTTACCATCAATGCTTATGTAGGCCACCGGGCCAAAGAGATCCATGTGTAGTAGTTCAAATGGCTTGACGGTGGTGATGATGCTCTTTGATGGATGAGGAACACCAACTTATTTTCCAGCTTGACAAGCACTACAAATACGATCTTTCTCAAAAGAAATATTGGTTAGTCCTAAAATATGATCCCCCTTTACGAGCTTGTTGAGATATCTCATCCCAACATGGGCTAGTCGGCGATGCCATAACCAACCCAAGTTAGACTTTGCCACCAAACATGTATCAAGTTGAGCCTTTTCTTGTGAAAATTCACTAGATAAAGCTTTCTCTTGAGTACACCCTTGAAGGCAATGGAGCCATCGCTTCTCCTAATGATGGTCACACCTTCGTTAGTAAATAAACAATTGAAACCCGACGCGCAAAGTTGTGATATGGATAACAAGTTATACCCAAGAGATTCAACTAAGAGAACCTTCGAAAAAGAAAATTTTGAGTTTAGATCAATGTTACCGGTGCCAAGAACTTTTCCCTTTTGATTTCCGGCAAAAGTAATGTAATGATCATCATTGGATTCCTTCAAAGTTTCAAACATATTTCCTTCTTTGGTCATATGATTTGTACATCCGCTATCAATCACCCATGTTGATCCACCGGAGAAGTATTCCTACAAAACAAGATTATTCCTTCCTTTTAGGTATCCAACAATATTTGGGTCCTTGAGTGTTAGTCAAAAGCACCTTGGGTACCCACACATAGCTTTTTACCTTAGTGTTCCATGAGCGGTGACCCACAAATATAGCAACCACTTTACCACGATGGTTCTTAGTTAAAACATAATCCGCATAAGATGATATTTGAGATAATGGTTTTTGTGTCTTAGGTGCTTGGAACTTGTCTTGCTTTAATGAGGATGCAACAATTTTGGCACCTTCATCACATGTTGTGCCTCTCTTGATAAACTTGATATGACTTATCCCTTATTTTTTACCAATCCTCTTGTGGATGGGAGTAGTCATGTTCACTAGACCTTCTTTTGCCTCTAAGGTGGCCTTCTTGTTATTCTTGACATAAGAGATGGTTTGAGATAAACCATCTTCATTCTTTCCTAGTCCCTTACCTTTCTTAAATCCATATTTGCTCAAGTACTTTGATCCAAATCCCTTAGTATGCTTCTCAAACTCACCTACCCTTGGTGAGGGATTTGTCTTGAGTACTTGCTTGTGAGATGGTGCTTCTTCTTGCACTAATTGAGTGAGTCTACTAATCTCTTTCTTCATGGCTTGCATTTCGGCATGGTTAGTAGCACAAGTTTGAATATCAATATTAAAGCATCGTGCACAACCATTACTAGTTGAAGGACTAGATGAATTTGATGACTTACAAGTGTTAGAGGAGCTTTCCAAGAGAGTATTAACTTTAACTTCAAGTGCTGTGTAAATAGCTTGCAAGCTTGTTAAGCTTTCTTGAAGTTTCTCATTGTCTCTCTTCAAGTTAACATGAGTGTCTTCAACTAAGAAGAGTTCTTTAGTTAAGTCATTCACTTTCCTCTTTTCGCTAGTAAATGACTCTTCTACCTCAAGAAGTATGCTATCCTTGGTTTTTAGAGACTCCACAAGTCTCTTGTTTTCCTTCCTTTTATTGGTAAGGTGCTTTTCAAGAGCTTCGGATTTTTCTCTCTCAAGTCTAAACAATCCTTCTTGTGATTCAAGAGTCTCATCTAGGTCATCTAGTTTCATTATTAATTTCATTATTCTAGTTGTCGCACTCTTGCCATATTGTTTAATGAGACTAGCAATTTCATCTTCCTCATCTATTTCATCATCCCATGAGTTTGGGGATATTACCTTTGAGTTCTTTGCCATCAAGCACATGATTGGACCTTGATCTTCATCATCGGTGAGATCTTCAAACAAGCTTGGTTGATGTGAGGATAAGGTCTTGAATGCCATGGTTGCAATATCTTCATTGTCGGAGTTGCTTTCTTCATTTGAATCCCATTCTTGACCAAGATGAGCTTCACCGACATGCTTTTTGTATCTTGGCTTATCTCTCTTGAATGAGTTCTCCTTCATGTCCTTGTTCTTCTTCTTTTCATCTAAACAATTCGCAATGTAATGCCCAATTTTCTTGCAACCAAAACATGGCTTGTTTGATCTTGTTCTTGATTCATGCTTGTTCTTGCCAAAATTTCGGAAGTTGCTCTTCCTTAGAACTCTTCTAAAGTTCTTGATGAAAAAGGCCATTTGCTCATCATCAAGCTCATCATCTTCACTATCACTAGTCACATTCTTTGAATATTGGGTAGCCTTTTTCTTGCCCTTCAGCTTAGCTTGAAGAGCCAATTCATTGTTCTTTGCAGCTTGCTCTTGTAGGTCGGCCAAATCTTGATTTATCTTGACCCTCTTTAATTGATCATGATGAGCTTCAATTCTTCCAAGAACGTTTTTAGCGGTGAAATGCTTGAATCCTCTTTCGGCTCTTATCAAGCTAGATAGTGTGACATCTTTAGCCATGTAGACAGTCAAGAGCTTGTCCACTATCTCACGATCACCCCATTTATCTCCACCAAGAGACTTGATTTGATTGGTGATCTTTTTCATGCGGTTATACATCTCCTTGACGGTTTCATCGTTCTTCATGGAGAATAAACTTAGTTCATCTTCCAAAGTCTTGATTCTTGACTCTTGAATTTTTCTTGACCCTTGATGATTTACTTGAAGTGTATCCCAAGCATCCTTGGCGGTGAGAGCATTTTCAATCTTGTCAAACTCTTCCGGACTCACGGAAGACTGAAGAATGTTCAATGCTTGATAGTTTCTTTGTAAGATATATGCTTGCACCGGCGTTGTGGCTTCTCCATCTTCCGGGATTTCACAACCTAATTCAATGATCTTCCAAAGATCCTTGTGAATTGCACTCAAATAACCAAACATTTTGATCTTCCATTGATTATACCCCGTTCCATCAAAATGAGGTGACTTTCCCATATGTATTGAGGCATTGTGTTCACTTGGTATTTGAAAGGTGTAGTCATGATCCACTAGATGATAGTTGACTCTTTTCTTCCCTTTTGATGAGCTTGAGGATCTTCTCTTGTAATCGGTGTCCGAGTCATCACTTGACTTGATTATAATTTTGGTGCTAGATTTTTCTTTCTTTCTTTGCAATTTCTTCTTCTTCTTCCATGCCTTCCATTCTTGGAATGACATCTCGTCATCGGTTGTTTCCAAATCTTCTTGTTGTTGTTGTTGCCTATTCTTTTTCTTGTCCTCAGGTTTTTCAAACGACTTCTCCTTCTCAACTTCAACGATTGGATCGACTGGAGCCTTGGATGAAGTGTCACTTGACATCTTGATTCTCCATCGGTTAAGCTTCAAAGATGAAGAACCTTACTCTGATACCAATTGAAAGGACCTCAAGATGCCAAGAGGGGGGTGAATAGGCTAATCTGAAACTTAAAACACTTTGAACACGGTTAGTAACACAGATGTCCGGATACTCCGGATATCGAGTCCGGAGTTTCCGGAGATAATGTCCGGACTATCCGGGTATGAAACAAGCTATACAAAAATAAAGATAATGATGCTATAAATTAGATCCAGTAAATTTAGAGGGACTAGTGGTACCTTTGGAGTGTTTCTCACCAATTTTCTTACTCCTGAGACTTGTGTAATAGTAGATCGTCCTCAAAACCTAGAAAGTTAGTCACACAAGCAAACAACCATAAAGATAAGCTAGAATTGCAAGAGTGAGACAGAATTGTTTCCCGAAGTTCACTCCCAAAGGAGCTACGTCTCCGTTGAGGAAGAATTCAACAGACGGTGCTCAAAAACCCCTATGCTCCTGAGGCGTCCCCCCATCAGGGTAGACTTAAAAGTGATGCTTTATCAGTCTCAGGAGGCTGATAACACTTTTATTACATCAGATGGTACATCACCGTACAGCTCTACGCGGTAATAGGCAGTGAAGCGCCACTATCGCGAGGATTACAACTAAAACCCACACTACTACACTAGTTACGAAAAGAGGGTCATCAAAGTCTTGTGCCATGCGGAACTCCAGCGGTGGCCCTAACCACAGTCAAGACTGGGTGCAGGACGAAACCCTACTCGACGTCTTCGGGGATGTAGTCTGGATCTTCCACTGTAAAAGTAAGAATGGGGTGAGTACAAACATACTCAGCAAGTCCAATCACACCCACGGAGGGGGTATAACAGAATTAAATGCACAGGATAGTCCAAGGATAAAGTTATGGTTTATTTGCGGAAAACTCGGTTGTATGCAAGGGTTCATTTAAAATATTTCCAAAACAAGTTTTCTAGTACCAATGAGCACATGATGTTGATCCATACAGGATCCAAGTTTTAAGCTGCTACCGGACTCCCCGTCCGCCGTAGCACACGGCACAACTGCCGGACACTTTCCAAACCACTCACACCAGCCCAACCATTCCCTGAGAGAAACACTAGTTATGTGACCACACCATAACTTGCCCAATACCGTGGGCACGGCTATTCGAATAGATTTTAACTCTGCAGAGGTGTGCAACTTTACCCACAGGTGGGGTACCACAGCACGATCACCTTAGTGTCGGTGCAGATCCCAACAAAGCCATTACCCACCTTAGCTAGACCTGACTAACCACCACGGGATCCATCAAGGGGTCATTCGACCTATCTCCAAGGTTTAACCGGGGCATAAGTCACACAGAGCTTACCCCTTCTCCTTGATCACCCGTTGCTCTCAGCTCTCCTGATGGCTATCAGACTAACTAGTGGGATTTATGCTAAGCTGTTGCCCATACAACGGTCAAGTGGTTTGCACGACAGGAAGCTAGGTGAGATGACACATCAACTCGGTCCTTAGGGGTGACAAGATAGATATCTCCCTTCCTCGCTCAACCACACAGATACGAGCACACCAACGGCAATTCTCACAGAAAAGCCATCCATCCCGTCTGACTCGTCTTTCAAAACCACATTTTATCCCTTCCCACACACACACACACACTTTCTTTATAAAACCAGGTGGTCAAGGTATGGTTATCACAAACAAGGGTGGCTATCCTACCATGTTTTCAGTAAGCAAAACCATGCAATTTTATAAAATAGGCCACTGGGTTGTGTTTATAAAAACTAGGACAGAAACATGCATCAAAGGGCGGGATTGAACTTGCCATCATCAAATCCTTGCGGGAGGTCCTGATCGAAGCACTGTCCCTCGGGTTCGGGGTCGCAGAACTGGTCCTCGTTCACTTGATCACACTCAGGACCTTCCTCGTTCACTCCGTGTCCTACGACGCAAACAAACAGGCACACAATCAAGCGAAAGAACTAAAAACTTTTATCGTTGAGTTTGAATCGGAAATAATTTAGTTATGGAGATAGGGGTAATATTTTTGGGTGGTTTCTTAATGGCATGGTTAGAACTATACTAGAAAGGGTGTGGTAAAGTTTCGGGTCGATCGGAGATCGTTTGGCGCATAAAATGACGAGTTAAAGAGGGTTCGGGGGTTAAACAGGGGTTCAGGGGCTCATTCGTAAACAGTTATGAAATAGAAAGGACTTGGTTATAATTTCTAGAAATATTTGGGGTATATTAGAAAGAGGTAGGGGTCTATTTGATATTAAGTTTACATGGTGGAGGCTAGTTACTTGAATAAATAGAGGTGGAAGGGCTTTTATGCAATGTGACGCATAGGGGGGGTTTATAGGAAATAGAGGGAAGGGGCGGTCCTTGGGCAAAATGCCCCTTCTTCCTCCTCTCCCCCCGTGACCAAAACAGAGGAAGGGGAAAAGGGGCGGCGGCGACAGCCACATCGGCCGGCCAGGGCCCAAGGGTGGCCCGGGGTAGGGGGATGAGGGAGAGGGGGGCAAGGGGATTCCATCCCCGGTCTCACCTTGGACCGAGGTGGAGCGAGGGGGCGTGCCCCCAGCGGGCGGCGGCAGTGCTGCGAGCGTGGGGAGGGGGGCGCGTGGTGGCGAGGGGCGGTGGTGGTGGTCAGGGCTGTGCAAAGGCCCTACTTATAGGCCGGGGAAGGCGGTGGAGAGGGGGTTCGGCCGGCGGCTCCGCGGGCGGCCATTAATGGCGTTTGGCCGCTCGCGGCCGTCGTGGCGTGGTGGCGAGGGCGCCGAGGCGTCGCACGTGGGGGAAAGCTGTGCCGGCACAGTGGCAGGGAAGTGGCAGCGCGCGCGGCGGGGGCGGAGCGCCAGCGGCGGGCGGCGCGGCACGCGCGGGAAAGGGCGCGCGCGTGCACGCACAACGCGGCGAGGCGCGGGCCAGGGCGGGGGTGCGAGCGGCGGCCGGCACGGCGCGGCGCGCGGCCACGCGTTGCGCGTGCGGAGGGAGGCCGGGGCAGGGCTCGTGCGCGGCGCGCAGGACCGGCGCTCGGGAGCAGAGGAAGGAAAGAGGAGGAGGGAGGAGAAGGGAGGAGGAGGGAAAAGGAAAAAAGAAAAGAAAGGGAAAGAAATGGAAAAAAGAAAGGGGAGGAAAAGAAAAGGGAAAGAAAATGGGGAAAAAGAAAAGGAAAGTAAAAAGGGAAAGAAAAGGTGACGCGCGTCGGCGATTTTCGCGGCGGCGACCGCGGCTGGTCGGCCACGCGCGCGCGACATTTGCGCGAGGAGAAAAAAGGGGAATCGCGTCGGCGCTGATCGCGGAGAGGTGGTCGCGCGTGGTCGTCGGACCGCCGAGCGGTGCGGGATGGGACAGTGGTCAAGTTCGGTGTCGGTCGGAAGGGGTTAGGGCTAGGGTTTTGACGACGAACAGTTTTTGAAACACTCTAGCGCGTGATTTAATTTGGTAAATTTTTAGGGCGTCACAGCTCCTCTCCCAAAGGTTAGACCAACGCTCAAACCCAAGGTCACTTACTATGAATTCCTCGGAGAGGAATGATGATTACAAACTTGTTGTGATGCTCACAACTCAATTTCGCATTTACAAGCGACGCCTAGCCATCAAGGAGCTTGAAGCTCCAAGAGTAACAAACTAGAATCCACAGGCTAGACTTGGATGATGTGCTCAAGAGATGGAATCGAGGCTTACTTGCACAAATCTTAGCTCTTGCAACAATCTCACTTGAATCCCCTAAGAAAATCACTCAAGAATGGAGCAAATGGGAAGTGAGAGGGCTCTCTTTTGTTTGTAGGCAGTTCTGGTCGAAATGAGCAAGAGAGAAAGAAATGAAGGGGTATGAGGGGTATTTATACCCCCTCACATAGAAACTAGCCGTTGGGAGAGGGGTATCCGGAAACTCTGGGTATATGTCCGAATACTCCGGACATAGATGTCCGGAGACTCCGGACCAGAGAGTTTTATGGACAGGTAACGGTAACTCGGAGACTCCGGGTATATATCCGGATACTCCGGACACTCCGTCCGGACATTCCGGACTGAAACCCGGACACTCCGGGTTAGACAGTGAATTTCACAAGAAGTCCCTTTTTAAGTGGTAGGATTGTTTCTCATGGTTTTTGTAGGTTCTCTTGAGCACAACTACCACGTCCACGCTTGTGGATCAAAGTTCCTCTTGATAGTACAGCGTTCCTATACTCAATTTCAAAAATAAAATCTAGTCTTTTAGTACACTTGAGAACACTGCTTTTCATATCCTTTTTGAAGGTTCATGCTTCGTTATATGCTTTGCTCAGTCACCCTTAGCATCTGCACACATACTTAATAACACGATTAAATGTACATGTGCTTTGTCATCAATCACCAAAACCCACTAAGGGGCCTAGATATCTTTCAATTTTTGCACTTTGGTCCCTACTCTTACTCGTATTTATGAATAGGACCCGACTACGAGGAGTTGACCGACGGCCAGGACTACCCGGAAGCCCAAGAGGACTTCGAAGAGACGCCAGGTTCACACCCATCTACGATCTGAATACCTATTAGGCATTGCTTGCTAAATATGCTGTCGCTATTTGTGTAATTTTATTGAGATGAACCTGCATGGCCTATTTTATGTACCCATACTCCTTGCAATCCTATCACACTTGTTTATTATATGAAATGCCTTGTCAATCCTTGAATGTGTATGTGTGGGAATGGATGGATAGTCTTGGCGTGTGTGAAGTTATACTATTCAGGAGTTGGTGTTTAGGGCTTTAGCCGGGAGTGGGCAAACCTAACTCGATCGTGGATCGAGGGCTTGAGGTGTGTATCTTTGCACACCCTACGGAGTACCTGTGGCGGGTACAAATTTTGGTTATGAGGTTGAGGTGTTGGAGGCACCCGTCAAGGGTGCAGTCGCGGACCACCGTGGTGGAGACGCTTTTGGCGAAGACGCCCGCTTCGGCAGTTAAGGACCGAGTGAGAGTAACTATGACTTGTGGGAATCTGTTAAGCGTGCACACCACTTACCCATTGTGAGGGTGGACCCGGTCCGGGGCTAGCTAGCGCGGTACCAAGCCGGTAGGAGGATCGAGTATCAGTGCAGGGAAAGGAGGTGCTAACCTCACGTTCCCCGAGACGCATGGGAGGCTTCACAGTCCCGGGGCGACCTCTTGTGGGAGGTTGCGCCCAAGACCCGGGAAAGCCGGATGGTGCCATGGCTTCTAGTTCCATTTCAGTAGACCGGTGTTTCGTCTATTAGTCGGCTGATCTCCGGCTAGTGTCGATTTGAGTGGGTCCAGGTGTACAACCCCTGCAGGGTGTAAACTATACGTATGGCCGCGTCCTCGGTCATGGACATCCCTACTTCTCTGTTGCTCTTATTAGTTAGTGTTACTCATGACTTCTACCTCCCTCTAGAATAACTTCCTGCCAGGGGGCAGTTGAGATGCGAGGAGAGGGAGTTCTCGCATCGATTTGGTGGTTTGGAAGGTGTGCAATGACCGGGAGTCCGGAATGCCGGAAGAGCCCGAGTCGAGGATGGAAGAAGATGTGTATACTTATATATATATACATATATTGCATGTATAGGAAACCCCAGCTTTACCTCTTGGACTTTGTTATACCTCTAGTGTAGTCCACAACAAAGTTTGCATACGGATGGTGACGTGAACCTATCCATACCTTGGGGATAGCCTGGTACGATGCAGGATCCGACCTGGAGTTCGACCCCAACGATGATAGATGGTACAACTGAAGCCCGTGCTACGCTCGAGTCGCCTGTGGAGGAGAGTCCCGGAGATAAAGGACGGCCCGAAGACTAGCTACCACTTTACGATTTTTGGCTGAACCATTCTAGCCGAGAGGCTTGTAATAAATTCCGTACTACAAATTCTATGGATTTATGTAATAATTAAACCCATGTTTGATCTTAAGCAGAGTATGACTATGATATTATGCCTGGAATGAGTTCTGTATGTGATAGCGCTTGATTCAGGAACTATCACAATGATACAGGGAGTCGGATTCCTCGATTTGGGAATCCGGTTCGTTTCAGCTATAGCAGGAGATTTAGAACCTTGATTTACATTTGGGTCAAAGTTTACCTTGCGAATCGCAGTAATGCTTTTTTTCCCATCGGTGTCTTAATTATTATTTTGCCTAGGTTTTCAGATTAATACATAACGATCAGAGCTATGCAGGCTTGAACACTCGGCCTGCATGCACATCGATGGTTGATTTGGCCAATTGATCACTGATCGTGATAGCCTTGGGCGGCCGATGGATGGAGGAGTGGAGCTAGATCATTTCTTCGGCGCAGCAGCAGAGCCACTCTTGCCTCCGGCTTCCTCGCGGCCGTCCCCCTTCTTCTTGGACTTGGTGGCCAGCTTGAGGTGCACCCCCGGGTCGCCGCCGTTGCAGGAGCTCTGCAGCAGCAGCGAGTTGTTGATCACCTGCACGTTGCTGTTGACGAACGCCGTCGGCCCCTTGCTCCCGGCTCGCTCCTTCCCGCCAGCAACGCTGCCGTTGAGCTTGTGGCCGCGGCGCTCCTTCCCGGACGCCGAGTCCGCCTTGCCGTCGGCCACGGTAGTGCCGTCTATCTTCATGGACGCGCCCTTGTTCTCGCCGGCCAGCGTGATGACCGTCGTCCCTGCCGCGGCCGGGGTAGGGCGCCCGTGGCCGCCGCCGGACGATGGCGCCGAGGCACTCAGCTTGTGCACCATGTCCGCGACGCCCGACTTGAGCTCCTTATGTAGCTTGCTGCCGTGGCCGTGCTCGCCGGCTGCCTCTTTGCTTTTGATCTCTTCTTTATCCTTCTCTTTTTTCTCCTTGTGCTCCTTCTTCTTCTTGTCCTGCACTTTTTCTTTCTCCTTCTCCTTGTGCTCCTTCTTCTTCTCCTCCTTTTCTTTCTCCTCCTCCTTTTTCTTCTTCTCTTTGTCTTCCTCCTTCTTTTGTTTGTCTTTTTCCCTCTCCCTCTCCTCCTTCTCCTTCTCTACTGCCTTGCTGTGTTTGGAATCTGCAGGCGGTTCACGGATGGTTTTCTCCTGCGGGATGATGATGTCTTTTTGCTTGGGAACTTCATGGGCAGTTGGATGGGGAGTGGCAGCTGGCTTGGACTCCTTGGCAACCAGTACCGGAACTGGCGCCGGAGCTGCACTAGCGTTGGGCTCTCTGATGGGCGAGAGCGGCGGCGCGCGGGCCGGGGACGGGGACGGGGACGGCCTGCTCGACAGCCGCGTCGACTGCGGCTGAGCCGGCGGAGAAGGGGCACCACCAGCGCCTCTGGATGCCGGCGTCGTTGCCGGCTGAGGGTGCGACTGCCGCCGCGACGGGGATGGCGTTACAGGAGGCGACGACGTCGGGGGCGCCGGGCGAGTGTCCCGCCTCGATAGCTGCGGGCGGACCGCCGGCCGAGGAGCGGGCACGGGCGGCGGCGGCTGCGGGGGCGCGGTCCAGTACGGGAACCAGTACCGCTGCGCCGGTGGCTGCTGGTCGTCGGCCATGCTTCCTGCACTCCGGAGATGATCTTGAGAGCTCGGTGATCTTTGGCTGGTTCGCCGATGGCCAGATGCCTTGCGAATTGCAATGGCTCCCTCTCTGCATTTATAGAACAACCGGAGGGGATTGGCATTCACCCGGGGAGGAAGACAAGATCAGCAGGTGATTGCGAAACTGATTTCGTGAGGCATTCGATCGTTCCCGGCATCTGATTCGCCGTGCTCTTTCGGTCTGCATCTTATCGTGGTGCTGGCGTTCTCTCTTTTCCGCGGGCGTTGATCTGTCGCTGGAGGCCGGGTGGGTACGTGTGGGTCCCTTGCTTGAGGTCGTTGACGTGCTCCTCCCTCTGCGGCTAGCCCTGCTGCCAGCATTTGGAATCTCTGTCAACGTTGGCCAAGAACATCTCCTCCGATCTCCGGACTGAAGATTCCGGCTTTCTTTCACCGGCATTTCGCCTCTTTGGCGGTGAAAAAGCAGAGATCAACGGGGCCTGGTTTAAAAGGGGATGGAATATTTTTACTTTTGTTGCTTTTGTTCGTATACGGATTGCCATCCTTTTTTTTTCAGCAGATGGCGCTGTGTGCTTTCATTTTGCAACATTTATTCAGACAGATTCAGTACTATGCTTTTAATTGGAACATAGCCACGGTTCCAAATTATAATTCGGACAATCATTTCTTGTGTGTCGTTCCTTGAGAATTTTTTTTCGAAAGACCGTTCCTTGAGAATTTTCAAGTTCAGTTCACTGTGACATGCGAAGTGACAGAGAATCGCTACAACTGAGGCTCTCGCTGGTATAGTTTGTATGCACGGGCCAAACACAGAACCGGCACCTGCCCTTTTTTTTCTGACAACAATAGAAGACCGCCAATGACTCTCGACATGGTAGAGTGGGCACGCTATCTGGTTTGTGGAGATGTCGAGCTAAACTCAGAGATCCCGAACTCACGGCGAGCGAGGTCATCCGCACCTCTCCGGTACCACTGTGGGTAACTACATTGGAACTATCCATTATACGGTCTCATACGATTACACATCATCTTAATACGGCTGAACCTACAGCCTTTACGATAATAGTTCCATATCCCTTAATTTGTAAAATAAAAAAGTAAATATTGTGAGTAGTATGATAAGAACAACTCGTAATCCCAAGTGGATGAGTGGATCTGCATGAGACAGCCTATAAAAACCGCTGACGTGTAGCAATGTACTTGCTCTTATATCGTTTTAGAAACTTCAATGCTGTATTTTAACAATAGAACCACGATCTTATCTTACCATGAAGTGAGTTGTCATCAAATCTGATCTTTCCTCATGCAAGCCACCACCATATGTAGTCTTTTCCGTGCTAGGCATTGCAAAATTTGCATGCATGCCTCTAGATATGCCGGCATATTTTCTTCTTTTGTAAAGCGAAATTCGATCAGATCACTATGAAATTGTGGCTCAATATTTGAGCATTGGCGTGACATAAGAAGGATGAGGTTACGTGGCACAATATCGAAGCAATATATTGCTACAATATCGACTTGGTAATTCTAACCTTAGAAAGGTATATTGTTTTAGATAGAGAGTTCTAGACTGAAAATACTTTTAGATTATTTCCTTCGCACTGATTTCAATCCATGCAGAAAAGGTACATCGATCAGATAAAGATCTCTTCGCAGTGACTCAATAAGCTCCTCCATGTTTTGTTGAAATTTTTTGATCAACTTTTGTTGGGGGCGATGGCACGGCCACGGTACGAAGGTGAACCATGACGGGATGTCAAAGAGGTGATGATCTGTGCGGCGGCGATGGCACACCGTCGACACGGACAGTTGCCATGAATCGTGCGCCGCCATTGCCACCAGCAGCCGTCCGTCCCCGACGTCGCGCCCGACTGCCCGAGCTGGCCGAGACGATGCGCGTCGTGACGCCTACTACGTGGACCGTGGTGGATTCCCCAGACAAATGGGGGCCGGCGCACGCGCACCAGCCCTTTCGTCCCCGTCCCTCGCCCACCCCACTCCATTTGCCACTCATCACTCACTCCATCAGCGCGGTTCAGTTCCGATCAGTCCCCGTGACTCGCTCACGCCCCGAGGCCGCGCCACCCACCCGCACGGGCGACCCCCAGCACCCTGCCGCGCCGCCGCCGCCGGGGGCGGTGAAGGCGGCTAGGTTTCCGCGGGCCCCGACCCCCCACTGATTCCCTTCTCCGTCCCGCCCGGCGGCGCGTCCCCCTCTACCCCAGCTCGTCCGCGGCCAGCGCCGTTCCCACTTCCCATTCCCAATCGAATCCGATCCGCCCACCCCCACCCCCACCCACCGCTCCTCACGCCACTCGCGCCGCACCGCCTCCCCCATTCCGCTCGTCTCGCACCGATGGAGGCCAAAACCCCAGCCCCCGACGCGGACGCGGACGCCGCCGCCGCGGTGGCCCAAACCCTAGCCGCCGGTGAGCTCGTCTGGGCCAAGCCTTCCAAGCCCCGCCGCCACTGCTGGTGGCCCGCGCGCATGCTTGCCTCCTGCCCCGCCACCGGCTCCTCCGCCGCCCGGGGCGCGGAGGTCTGCTACTTCGGAGAACCCCCCGCCGCCGCCTCCTCCGGCGCGACGCCGGCCCCTCCCGCACAGGTCCGGCGCTTCGCGGACCCCGACGCCGACGCGATGGCCCGGGGCAGCACCGCACGCGGCTTCCTCGCGGCCGTCGAGGAGGCCCACGCGAGCGCCGTCGCGGCCCTGCGCGCCCAGCTCACCTGCGCCTGCGTCCCGCCCCCGCCGCCCGGGGAGGAGCGCTGCGCCGTCGTTGGGGTCGCGAACCTGGAGCCCGCGGAGTTCCTCGCGGCGCTCCGTGCGGCCGCATTGGGCGCGCGCGCCTCCCCCGTCGGCCTGGTGGACCGAGCCAGGCTTAAGAGCTGGGCCCGCGCGTTCGGGGAGGGATGGGGTCCAGATGGTGCGCAGCACTACCCGCGGCGCCCGCTCGATGACCTTGTGGACAAGATTGATCTTGACGTGCCCGCCGGCGAAGACAGAGATGCTGATGATTGGCTCGCTCAGGATGACAACCTGCCGTTGAAGAGACCAGAGGAGACACCAGTGCAGAAGAAGCGCAGCGTCACCTCATTGATGAAGGAGCTGGATGTGGGGGAGGATGAGGACAAGAGTGACAGCCCTGGGCCTGTAACGTCCAGGAAGCGGGAGCGGAAGAAGAGTAAGTACCTCTCGCCTCCGTACACCAACTTGGGCGTGGTTGTGCTTCCCCGTAAGCCGGTTGATACGCCAAAGGCATCTGTGCCCAAAGCCGCGGAAGATGACAGTAAGGTATTGCCATTTCTAGACAGCATTGTTGTGGAAGATGTCTTGCTGCTGGTGCGGGGCTTAGGGAAGGACCCCCACCATATGGGCATTTTTCCAGAGGCTGCAGAGGGATTTCTCGGTTTATTTAGAAGCTCAACATTCATAGAGGGTTATGACAATGCGTCTTATAAGGCGCATGAGTGTCCAGTGGCGCATCCCTTTAGAAATGCCAGCATGGATATTGCTCCGGGTCTGGTTTCTGATACACATCCTGTTCTGGAACAAGACAAGCGAGTGTCAAAGAGGGGCAGAAAAAAAGATGGAGATGGGAGCGGTGGCTCTTCCATCAAGAGGAAGAAGCGGGAGAAGACCTCTCCTGCTGGTACACTTGGCTCTGGTATATCAATTACCCCTGCGATTCCTATCAGGCAAGTGAAAGCAGAAGATATAAGAACCCTAATGAAGGCAGGAAGCAGCACAAGGGGTATAATTCAGGATGAGAAGAGCAAACCATCACTTTTCAAATGTCCTATTTCAGCTGCAGTTCCTGGGGCAACAAAACCAGGGCAGGAGCAGGTCCAAGAGAATGATAAATCTGTTCTGGAGAAATCTCAGGGCGTGGGCAATACGCTGCCTGAAGAAACTGCAAAATATAATGATGATGCTAAATTGGAGGCAACAAAGTCAGAAACTAATATGCAAAATGTTATTGTAGGTGTGCCTGTCAGAAGTGTTCAGACAGAAACAATGGAATCAGAAGCTAATATTCACATAGATGTGAGCGCACAAAGTGTTGATGCAGACATCCCTGTCGGATGTGCTTCGAAGGAATCAACAGAGTCAGAAGCTAGTGTACACAGGGACAAGAATGTGCAAGGTGATGTTGCAGTTCCAGAAAGAATTATTTCCAAGGAAGCAACAGAGTCAGAAGTTGATGCTAGCGTAGATGAGACTGTGCAAAGTGCTGTTGCAGGTGTGCCTGACAGAAGTGTTTCAAAGGAAGCAACAAAGTTGGAAGCTAATATTCGCATAGTTGAGAATCTGGGAGGTGCTGTTGCAGATGCACCCATTGGCTGTGGACCATCTCCTATGCATGAAGACATGGCCCAGCCCATTGATGAAAATAAAGAGCCTGGAAGTGTAGAAATGCGTACAGTCCAGCAATCTTATGCTTCTCTACAAGCCCTGGTGCCAGAAATGCTTAAGAAAGAGAACACTAATGGCACAGATGTAGTCGCTCTGAGTCACACACTCAAAGATGAATGTCCAAAGGACGAAGCACCTGTCCAGAAGGTGAAGCTACCTGCTGGAGCTGCATCAAATCATTCCCCTGGTGAAGTTGTGAATGGCACTTACCCTGATCCTGTTAATCCTACTCCTAATAAAAAGAAGAAGAAAACTGCACAGGACTTCTATAATCCAGCAGCCATTCTCGTGGAGTTCACACAAGGTGTCGTCGTCCCTTCCAGAGAGGAGCTACTCTCCACGTTTGGCAAGTATGGCTACTTGATAGAGTCTCGAACTGAAATTGTAAAAGCTGCCCGCAATGCTCGTGTTGTGTTTGGGAAAAGCACCGAAGCTGAGGCAGCATACCGTGACCGGGAACTTCTTGGCCAGTTTGGGGCTCCGTTTGCTACAGTAAGCCTCCAATATCTTCCTCCAATCCAGCTGAGTGTGCCTTCTCCATCTCCTTCACCATCGCCTTCGCCTTCGCCATCTCTTGCTTCGAAGCCTCCGCTCACAGATATCAGGAAGAACCTTGAGAAGATGATTGCAGCCCGTCATTCAGCTCTAAACAAGGCAACCTCATCAGATGGGCTAAATCCTGTCCCAGATAAGCTTCTGGGGGAGATGCACGGCCTTTTGGCAAAGGTTGACAAGATGCTTAGTAAACCATCTGCTAATACTGCTCCTTAGCTCTGCCACTCTGAGGATTATGGCTGTAACCTTTTGGTAGTTAGAGAACTTAGTGTCCGGGTGTTTGTGTTGGCTGTGCTGTTAGTTGTAGCTACTGCATCTTACGTTTATGATGAACTATATTGTTTGGCCATTTCAGCAGCTGTGGTTCGGAACTCCTGTAAATGGTAGGCGTTGCTTCGTGTACTGTATATGCTCTAATAAGGTCACAGCTTCTTCTGGTGCCCAGATTTTGTGTTCTGTTAATAGTGTACCACGTGTTTATTATTTATCGGAGTTGCTGTGGTCGCAACCTAAGAGTTCACTCCGCTATATTGAAACAGTTCATTTGTATCGGAGCCGTTGATCTGGGTGAACAGAATGCGAAAGAACACAATGATATCCACTGAAGTATAGCATCTGAAACGATCATCTGAATGGAAAATGCATTTCAGTATTTCAATAGTAATTTCATCTTCTTGCAGGTTATTTTACTTTGTGTCTAAAGTCCTAGACCTTGAAAATTTCTGCTTACTGCAGTCGTAATGTTCTGGTTGCCTCTGAATTTGTCTCCAGTATGCCACATAGTATAGAATGCGTTGCGCCCTCCACATTTATAAATAGGGGTTTGTGGCGAAGAAAAGACCCTCGAGTCTATTCTATCTATATCTATCTTCATTTCAACATTTGGAATTTTTTGTCAATTTTTTTTGGAATTTACAATTTCAGCATTTTTGACATTACAATTTCAACATTTCGAACATGAGATGTATAACATATGTTAAAAATTGTCGAAACAGTTATCACATAATTCTTAATCAAGCATTCGAAGTTTTTGAAAGGCACATATTTATGAAATAATGAATACTTGGAAGTATTAAAAGAAAGGTGTCTAAAAGAAAGATGGAACAAAAATCAATAAATGGAAAAAAGAAAGACGACGGAACAAAACTAAGCTAGGCCTCCTTTGTCGCGCGCTGGCCAACTGGGCCTTCTGCTCCAGCTGAATGCGGACGAATATGCGGGCCGTGGGCCTGTCCGAAGTAGAAACAAACACATCCTGTTCCGGCCGGCGCTCTCTTCTCCCATCCACGCTCTTCTCCCTCCTCTCTCTTTGTGTCTCGGTCTCGACCTTTCCTAGCGGCGACGACAGGGCGAGTGGCGCCGCCCTCCAGTTCCTCCTCGGGCGCTTCGCCGGCGACGGGCATCCGACAGGGGTATGCTCGCCCATTCCTTTCCCATCCTGTCCTTCTCTCCGAAATCGAACACCCAAAACCCTAACGTCTGGTATTTGTATTCGGATCTGGCCATGTCCTATACTGTGTCCGCCCGTCTTACAGTTCGCGAGATTGATCTGTCCCATTTTGTTTTGTTGGAATAGTAAAGTAAGTTCAAGGAAGCAAGGAAAAGGGGGAGCGCCATGGAGAAAGGGGACGTGCTAGTGGACCTCGACAAGCTTCCCATCAAGCGCCTGGAGGCCATCGACGAGGCTGGCAACGAGCACTATCCACCGTAAGCTGGCCTGCCAACCCCTCAGCTGTTCCGCTCAAATCCACTCTAGAATTGACTCGCTTTCCCATTGCTCTGTGCTTGCTGGGGGTGTCTGCTGCTGCAGGGATACCAGCAACGAGGAGCAGCGCCTTGCAGCCATCCGCCGGATTGACTTCTCCTGGGTCATCGAGAAGGATGCCAAGAAGGCCAAGAAAGCAGCTGAGGCCGACACCGCTCAGCAGGCATGGCCGTGGCAGGGCCTCATGGAGAGCCTGCAGCAGGCACAGCAGGAGCTCTCTGTTGTCATTGACCTCATTGGCACGGTTGATACATGCATACTCGCAAATTCCAATTTCAGTCTCTGTGAATGCCATGCATGCAACTGTTTCTGACAATGCTTGAAATTATGCTGCAGGTTGAGGCAAATGATGCTGTGGCTGTCGCCTCGACAACGAAGCCCAAGTCGCAGCCAAATGAAATACTAGTTGACATGGCAGTCTCTGCCGCCACCAAGCTCCAGCGCCTTCGGGTACGCTCCGTGCCATCTCTATCCCATGTAATTAGATAGCATATTTCAACTTTTGCAAATAACAAAACTAGAGTTGAAAGGAACTGTAGTAGAGAATGTCTCTGTATTGACATTTGAAGATCTGCTGTTTATTATTGTGCTTACTGCTGCAATATTCATTTGTGCCTTTTGGGATCTCTCAGCATTTGTCAAGGTACTTCAAACAATCAGCCAAGACGATGGAGCAACAATTTCAAAAGGAGACTAGGTTCTATAATTCATTGATAAGGTACATATTGTTGTTGAATTTTTGAATCTAAAAACTCTTTAAAATTGAAGCTTTTGACATACGTGCTGATGGTCCACAGACTGCAGCAGAACTGGAAAGTGAAGCGGCAACGGGTTGTTGGGAGTGGTCCAGGAAGTGAGGGTTTCTTGTTTGATCTAGTCGATAGTTATCAGTTAGACACAACAACAATGCCTCGAATATCACCATTATCTTTAGTTCCAATTGATCAAGACTCTACAGGCACTTTGTCTGTACAAATTCCACAGAAGTCTTTCCGTTCCTTGAGCCTTCAATTTTATGGAGATAGCACCAATAGCGCAGAAAGCAGTGCTAGTAAAAAGAAAGAAGGCACTTTAAGCAGCACTTCTTCTGAAGCCGAAAAGGATTCTTTGGAGAATGATGATGTCAATAAGTCTGTTAAACAAGCACATTCCATCCTTCGTGACATCCACAAGACCATATTTGAGGAGCAGGTGGGTTAAATGCCTGTGAGTTCTTGCAAATTCATCTTCTGACTAACTGGAGCAGCATGAATAGAAAAGAATCACTGAATCTCCTTTGTGCTGTTTGGCTTCATTTATGTATCTGTACCATCATACTTAATTTAGTACATATGTCATGTAGGTATTTGATATGGTGATCCGCGAGACATTTACCCAATCTCAAGGCATCAATGTTACTGGAATGTGCGAAGATTTTCTCCAGTTAGCAATTGGCCAGGAGTGTTCATTGTGTCTTTCACTTGTGCCCTTTGGACAGAACAGCGATTCAGAAACAGTAGGTCAGGAAGATCATATGGACACGGAGTATTCTGGAGATCTTGCAGTAGCCACTGTAAATGGGAAGCATGATTCTTTAAACAAGGATTTGAGAAGATTTCCTAACCCAAAAAGTTTAGAAATTTACTTGTTACATATGTTCCATGAGAACATTGTAAGAAAAATCAGGGAGAAATCACGTCTTGTTGTTCGCTACCAGAGTCCTGCTCTGGCTGCTCCTGAAGAATGTGGCCTGCTCGGTCATTTCTGCATGACAGTGGCTCACAAGATATTTTCTAATAAAGTACATTTGGAGCTGGAGAGTGTGGTACGACTACTCTACAGTTGTTAACTAGTAGTGGCATAGTTTGGGTTTAGACTGGCATTCTAACTTCCTTTCTCTAATGCAGGTTAGTAGGGTTCCTTATCTTCATCTGTGTTCTCTTCCTACGTGGCATTCTCGAACATCTTCCTGGTCTCTCTGCTTGAAAGTTCCTCAGCCTATCCTGGCTGCTGATCAAATCACAAAGCCTTCAGATAATAACGAGCCTAAATACAAATCCAGGTCGCAATTTAATACAAAGGTGATCTTGAAAGATGGCCAAATTCGTTTAATGGGTGAGGGCTCTCCAAGCATTGCTGGATCATTGACTGGGAAGCCATCTGATGGACGTTTAATAAATTGTTACAATTGTGACTTGGAAGACCTCCCAATGATGCTTCTGCAGCAGGTAAACGTGTGGTAACAATCTTTTGAGCCATCCTTTTTTCTTTCTTGTAGAGTCGTGTGATGAAATTATCCTGTAGAGTATCACTGGACTTGTATACCGTTGAGCAGCTAAAAAAAACAGATAGTGATTCATTTGCCCATGAGTCAGGATCAAACTCTTGCCACATAACTCAATGCATAATTGCAGTATTGAATCGTGGCGCTTAAAATCTTACCTTATGCCCCATCTGAAAATCGTTATCCATTGTCAGTATCATGCCAATCTCTGTAATCTATTTCCAGTGCTATAGTGAACCTTATTTTGCAAAGAACAGTTTGATAACTTATTTTGTGTCTGCAGGTTGCCAGCCAAGTGATCCACTGGCTTCATGAAGAAGCTATGGTTCTCGGGATGAATGTGACCAGAGATTTCCTGTGCCTTTACTTCGATCTTGACCAAGGCGAAACGCTTGGCCTAGTGGCACATGTTGATCCAGATGATGCCTATGGGTGCATCTCCTGGTACCTCACCGTTGATCACCCGACGGAGGAGGGAAAGATGCCAGCTGATAATCAGGAGTTGGATAAGCGTAGGTTTTTGGGGTACCTTTCTCTGGAAGTGTTGTACTCTACCCTGATGGACCTGATAAAAATGTGCAGCACAGGTGTCCAGCACTAAGACAGCTAGGTCCGATCAGATTTGTGCCCCTTGATCTACTTAAGCTGATTAAATGATGTGTATTCGTGTTGTATTTGAGAGCATGTAAATCTTCGGGATTTTGTGTGCCTTTGTTAAGTGATAATGATAATGTGTTAGCCTTTTTTTATGCTACGTGGTATCAGTCAACTGGAAAATGAAGAGGAAAGCGAAGAGCCCTTCACGATGTGTTTTTCTTGATGCAGTCTTACCCGAAAATATATTTAACCTTAAGAAATTATAGATAATCAAGAACTTGCAATAAATCGAATATAAATACAGTTAATTAAAATGGTAAAACTGTAACAAAGATCCTTAAATGCCAACGGAACTCAGAAAAGACTTTCAAGAAAAAATTTAAAATTTCACAAAAGACTTTACAGTAAGGTCAAAATTTCAGGGATCGTCGCGTAAAAAAGCGAGAACAATTAAAACATTTCCCTGGAATAACAATTTCGTAAAAGCGACAGCACACGTCCCCACTCCCCCGTGTCCTTCGATTTCGATCGCTTTCCCCCTTTTTTCTCGGCAGTTTCCTTCGCGTCCCCAAAACCCAACCAAAACCTCCTCCTCCTCCTCTCTCTCTCCGCCATCTCCATCCCCTCTCGCCGCTCCCGCTTCCCCCATGCCCTCGGCATCCGCCGCGGCCTCCCCGCCGAAACCCTAGCTCCGACTCCCTCCACGATGGCGGGCGTGGCGACCGCGCGCGACGTGGAGGAGGTCATCCAGAAGCTTCACTCCGACCGGGCCAGAGTCCGCGATGTGAGTACCCCTCCTCTCGCAGAAACAAACAACTGTTCCGGCCTACTTTCCGGCTGACCGCTTCCGTCGTGTTCTGCAGGAGGGGGTGAAGCTGCTGGGGACATGGCTGCAGGGGGACCGCGCCGCCTCGTTCTGCCGCCTCCTCGGCCGCAACACCGCCAGGGTCAAGCCCGGCCACGGCCACCTCACGGGAGGTCATCACTTCGTGCATTTCCCTTCGCTTTTGTCGCATCATTGCCTGATGACCTCTCGCTTTTGTTTCTGACGATCGCTGATGCTGTTTGTTTGCAGCCGCCACGTGGCCATTCCTCATCCTGGCGCTCCTCAACTGCGTCAAGGAGGACATCTCGGGTAAGAAGCGCGGCACCACCAAAAGCGCCGCTGCCCGGATGCTCCGTGTCGCCATCCAGTGCGCCGAGGACGTCAAGCTATCAGGTTTGCTCTGATTTGAAGGGCTTCCCGTCTTCTGCAGTGCTGTATAATTTGCTGGTGTTTTACCATGCTGTGATTGGTTGAACTTCACCAACATGTGTTTGTAGTTCAGTAGAGATGATGTGACTGTCTTATATGTAGTTGCTTCTGATTTTTATCTCCCCAGTATATTATAGTGTGTATGGTATTCTTGCATGTCAGTATGTGATGATCTGAATTCTGGCATGTCACTATCACTTCAGATCAAAACCATTTCCCGACCATGCTTGAATGTCAGTTTTTTCCGGATCATGGTATGGATTTACACAACAAACACGTGTATTTTCTTTTAACCATGTTATGCATGAATTGTGTCAGATAATGTATGAGAAACGGCAGGTGACTAAATTCTTTCTGTAGATGTATATTTTTCCACTTTCTAGCATCATGTTCCTGGGTTATCCAGACGCCTTATGTGCACACGTTCTCATTTTTTAATATCTTTGAAGAAAAATATATTCTGCATTTCACTAAAGAAGAGGTTACCTGTAATTGCAGGGCATTCCTTACTTTTGATCTCAGTTGCTAGGCAACTTTTCAGTCATGTATGGGAGGTCGTAAAAGATGGCCCCAGCTTTCAGTTAGAGTACAGCATGATTCTCAGACAACTTTTAGCTGTTAAGGAGTACCGCTATCAGATGAAACCTCGAACATATATCAGTGAGTTTCCTTATCCAAGGTGCTGTGTGCTCATATAATAACACCCGTTTATTTTATATATTTCCCACATGCTGCTCAGGTTTTGTAGTGCACTACATGAAGAAGGTCACTACTGTGCTTGATGCAAAATTCAGCAACCAGGCGAGCTCCAAGGATGAATCCTTCCGTTGTACATTAACACTTCATGTTCTACTCGAAAACCCACCAGGCGATTATCCTGATACCATGAGGGAGGAGGTTATTAACGGATTCAGTGCAATCTTCCCACATATTAGGCGAGTAGTCTGTGCCCAAATTTTCCTTTTCTCTTTTGTAACATCCACTTCCTAAGACGATAGCATGGTTGTTTGGTCGTACTGTCTCTTTTTTACTTCCGTATTGTGAATTACCATCTCTGATCCAAAGTACATTTTTTTTTGGTCTTATAATGGGTGCAGTCCAGCTTTAAAACTTTGGCCACCGCTGCACATATTAACAACTTCATCATAGAGAAGACTTAAGTATTGATTATAATATTTTTGAGTTACTATATATATATATATAGAAAACTTTATTATGGTCAAAGATGTGTTTTGGAGACTGGTTGGTCATCATAAACCACAAATAATCAGCAGGAGTTAATATGTAAATTGATTCTGTGAAATCAGGGAGGAGGAGGGGAAACTGACCCGCAAACTTATCGAATGCATTAACACCTTTTTACTGAAGGATGGGCCAAACCTGGGTTACGGATGTGTGAAGATTCATAATGCAGTTCAAGAGTTTATATTTCGTTGTTGGCCGGCGACTCTTGATCAGGCTTTGAAGGTTCTGGTGACCTGACTTGCACTGTTGTAACTTTGTTTGGATTGCAACTTTGTTACATTTTTCTGCTTCATCTATTTGATAGTGATTTCTGGTTCCAGAGTTTGTTCATCACCTACGCAAAAGTTCAGCTGAAGCTTGCCAGGGCTATTCCAGAGATTTTGGAAAAACTTGTTGACATCATCATTAAGGAACTGGACAAAAATGTTAACACCGGACCTGGTTTTCTGTGGTAATGCAACTTCTGTTATTGACAGCACTTTCTGATTTTGAGTTCTTCATTGATCAAATTCAATTAATGCAGGTGTGAGGCACCTCGAGATGAGAAAGCTGTGTCCTTAAGATGCTTCCAAGAGGAATGGATGGATCTATCTGCTACTGTTTTTTATCTGGTATGAATCTGCCCAACCCATGCTTGCACATGTGTACAGACCTCCCCACCGCCATCATGCAATCACTCACTAGTCACTAATCAGATTTGTGAGTCTTTTACTTAATACATCATGTCATCCTTGCACGGTTACAATCATCGTGTTACAAACATTTAGGCCCACAAATGCACACTGAAGACACCAAATAGGGAGAAAAGGTTGAAGACAGAGAACATTCTGAACCTCATCATTGATGGCCTTTCGAAAGGATCTCTGTTTTGGTTAGTTAATCGCTCATCATCTGTACCCCCTCAAATGAAAAACATACTTTATCTTGTCAATTATGCAATCTAAGGTGTGCACCCTTAGTTTTCTTCCTTCCAGGCTTCAACCGTCTTACAGCTGTAAGTACCTAGATCCAAGAGCCGCTTGTTATAAATGCCTCCTTTTCTGTACTTCTCCAAGACTCTAAATTGTTGGTTCCTTGTTTGTGTGGTGGCTATATCTTCTTCTGACAAGAACAACATATGATTTTCTCACATATATCTGTATAAACCAAATGCTTTGTTATTCCCTTCATGAAGCTGATGCAAGACTCTCTTCCCTGAACAGAAAATGTTCCATCATGTATAAAGTCATTCTATTTCAGTGTTACAACCTGAATCCTCAGCTAAATCTTCGGCTCTATTATGTTCCAATAACTGCTATAAGTTTGGTATTTTGGGGTAGTTTCGTCTATGCACACCCCAGCATGTGATGCGCTGTCTCTTAATTGGCCTGTGTGTTTTCCATGGTCCTTACAATTGATAACCTTGCTGCTACAATGATATGTTATGTAGTAGAACTTATCAAGAATTTTCGTGGTGCTTAAGTGGTGAGAACAACTCTTCCTCTTTATTCTCATGTTATTAGCTTTTGTTATGTTGGTCTCCCACAGGAGCGGCTCTGTTTGTTTTCTGATCCACAAGTATGGATATCGAGTGGACAAATCTTTGCTAATTAGTTGGTTTGAAGCAAGCTGCAAAGCTTTGAGAAGGTAACTTTACTTTCATAGTTTTTTCCCCTTACGTGATAATTTGCCATAGCTAGTAAAGTGAATGCTTGCTTTGGTTCATGCTTTCTGATGCCTGCTTGTAGTAAATACTTCTGCTGTTACGATCTTGTGGTTTTCAGATGTATAGTTTAGGCATTCCAGACATGTTGCATTCCAAATCATATGGCTGATGTTAATGCTACAATGGTATAGAGAAAAATATACCAACTCATAAATGAGGCTATAAGTTCCAGTGTATGCATGATTTTTCTTCTCTATTAAAGCTGAAGGAATGAAGTTACACTTGCGTTGTTTCTCCTGCTCAACATGGATGAAACGTGCTAACTGAACATGGCTAACATCTTTGAATTTTGAATTGAACAATAAATGGTGGATGTCTCTAAAGTCTAAAGTTCGATTACTTTTACATGCTTTCATTAGTTACTAGGTTCCTAGAAGATGTCATGTTAATTGGTTTATTTCTTGGTTGAATGTTGTGTTTTACTATTTTGTAGTGATATATTCTATCATTTTGGTCGTTGTGCAACATATGATTCATTGACTGCTGCTATGTTTGTACAGTGTCTTGAGCCATGCAAATGCCATACGGTTTCAGGACTCGATACTCTGGCTTCTCAGGTTTGTTTTGGTTGTATTGATACCTCGTTTCATCCTTTTTGCTTTCCTTCCCCCTTTTTTGGGTGTGTCTTTTTTTTTTTTTTGGGGGGGGGGGGAGGGTGTTTATGACTTACAACATCTTGTGCTGTTTTATGTTGCCTAATGGATATGCATTAATGTATTTTTAAAATGTAAATGGAGACCAAGTAAAATGATCATCCACTGCTGCAATATTTGCTTTTATGCCTCACTATAATTTGTTAACTTGACATTGATCTTAACAGGGCACTCAAGGAGTTCTCCATGGTGGTCATGTTCAATCCTAGGGAGGAGGCACAATTTTGTTTAACAAAAAGCGAGGTTAAATTTTCAAATCCACATTTTGTTTTGTATGTGCCTTTTGAACTTCAGGTTATTTTTGGTGCTTACCTTAATCGTCTGAATTTTAACCATTAGTCAACTAGCTTAAGGATACGGAAGATCAATCTTCATCTTATAATCTGCCTTTATCACCTACTAATTGCTATAAGCATGCTCTAAAAAAGTTCACCTCATCATTTGCAATCTTGTAAATGTACAAAAGGAGAACAGTCACAAAGCTGTAATGGTCTGGGAATATCCTGTCATAGTCGGGCACCCGTATCAGCGATGCCGACGCCGTGAGATCAAGGAGCCGAGCACCAAGCCAGTTGAAGTCGAGCATCTAGTTGAGTTTGAGTCATTTGAGTCCGGATTGGTCTAGAGATAGGAGTTTGAGTCTGTTAAGGATAGAAGTCTGTGTTCGTTAGGAGATTGGATTGGAGATTTGAGTTTGTTAGATACTTTGGGGTCAAGTAAGGAGTCTTTACCGGGGCTATATAATGCTCCTAAACTATTCGTGTTAATCAAGAAAGAATTTACCCCCAAACATATTCTGAGCCTCGTCTTTGGGCGTGAGTGCGCGACACAACACGGCGCCGCACAAGTTCAAGCGTTCGGGTCTGCGACCTTCATATACCCACCACTACAATCTATGACCAAGACACTACCCATCCACGATCCGCGGTGACATATTCACTGAGTGATAGCAAGATTGTACACAATGCTATGTAGGTTGGGAATTTTTCTTCGTATATTTGTAGGGAGAACTGCTCCAAATATCTGTTCTTGAAAGGATCAATGCTTACTTAAGAGGTGCTACTTCTGAAGTTTAAGTGATATTGCTGATGCATTTTGAGTCGCATGCACCTCATTTAGACTACATTCATCTATATATCCCCTTGCCTTTGATTTTTGATCTAGCTGAAAGAACAACTTTTGTTGCTTGCAACAGCACCATCTAACTTATGAAGATTGTACTAGGAACATATTATCCCTTTAATTATTATACATATCATGAATGGGGTCTGCCCTTTATGTGTGATAACGTAAATACTACTGCTCTCCAACTGGTTCATTTTAAATTTTGGACACCCATAGTAGCTCTTCTTTGATGCAACTACTCAGCAATAGCTTACTTTCTGATCATCTTTGGTTATCATCTATATTCTCGCTTATTGTTGTCAGCTTGTTGGAAGATGACATGATGTTTAACATGCTTCAGTGCTTTTCCCAACCAAGCCTTGCCATTTTTGTAATCCAATGTGAACTTAAAATGTTGATAATGTCGTGCAATAATTTACCTGTTTATTGCAGATGTCAATTGTTGAAGGTTGCTGGCAAGACATATGGAATTCCCTTATTCATGCACTCCCTTTGTTTAGCAGCATTGTGCTTGTTGTGAGCACCTGTTATCTCTATATTGAACTTTTTCTTATATTGCTGTATTGCTCCTATATTTTTAACATTACTTAGTCTAACGAAATGGTATGCAACTATCCATAGGTTGTGGTGTTTATTGAAGAAGAATTATTGAACAAGCATTTAACTCTAATAAATTAAATTGGCAATTAAATGAAAGAGTAACATGGCTCTTTTGACTTTTTTTTCGTTATTGTATTCTATTTGCATCTCTTTCATTTTCCACTTTTTCAGGATTCAAAAGTCTCAAATGCAATGATGTCTTTGCTAGTCCGCATACTGGATGGACTGTTATGTATTCGTAGCTTATGTACGCTGATGATGTCTCACTGCTTTTGAATGCAATTAAATTTTACTGGTATTGCATTTGAATATTTGGGAATTTAGAAACTTTGAAAATTCGGCCACAACTGTTTTACTTTAAACTGCATTTGTATTGCGACCTTTACCTGATTTACCCATGGTCGATTGCATTGTTTTTTTAAAGACCAATCAGGACTGCAATTGATAGCCTTTTTACCATAATCAGTTTATTTTCTTATGAGCTTATTTGATGGGACAAGTTGGAAGGTTATAAGATTTGACGTGTTATGATGCTTCTAGAGCATTATTTTTGAGTTGCTGTTTGCCTAATTCTAGGCAGAACTGTTTCTTTATGTACAATAGCAGTCTTTTGCTGTCTGTCCCATCTTACAAACACAGTTCTTAACTCATTACAGCATGTGGCACTTGTCTACTTCTACCCTTTGATTATGTACACTGTACTTTTGTAGGCTGATTCAGCGCTGATTTTGCTGGGTGGAATGATTGTAAGGGTTAGTTTCTCACCCTCAGTTACCAATTTACCATTCAACAGAAGCTCTAACTACCTGTGAATAAACTTGTAGCTAGCATTCTTCTTATTAATATATGCTGAACCGCAAGGTTCCAGATCTTTCAAAAAAAAAAACTTGTAGCTAGCATTGGTGTTTCTAATATTGTGTTCTTTTTCACTTCTTCCAGGACCAAGTTCATGCATCATTTCTATCAGAAGATACATGGAACCTGCAAATATTTAAACAATTGCCATCGCCGTATGCCTTCTGTCCTTTTTTGTAATTATTATCAATTGATTTAATCCTGACAATATCTTAGCTACAACTTTTCTTAGTTGGTACTTCATTTTTGATGCTTTTCATTGATTGGATTTTTCTTATAACATATGGGCTGCACCTTTGTTTTTTGTTTTGATAGATGATGACATATACAGATAGAAAAAAGGAGCAGAAGGGTTCCACTTCTTGAATAATACTCACTTTGTTAAAAGTCCAAACTGACTGCTTTAAGTCACTCTGATATTATTGAAATTTTACACAAATGAGTTCACAATATTTGAAGCTAATTAGCTGTAGAATGGTGTGAACTTGCTGAACATACATACATAGATATATTTTATGACCATTAATTTAGAGAAATGGTGGTCGCTATTGCTTACATGTTGACTGCAATATATGTCAGTTCTTTGAACAATTGTTGTGCTGGTTAAGCCATTTATGTAGATTGTAGAATTACCTTTTACATTTCATAAGGATAGATTAAAATGGCCTCCAATCGCTACGGATATGTACATCTACTGAGTTGTGTTTATAGTTGGACTACCAAATTTTCCTGCACGTTGCTATGAGCGAAGGCCATATGTATATATTACGACATTATAATTCTAAATATGATTTTTGTAAAAGTTTGATATATTATACACTATACCTATCTTTTTACGCTGCACAAATAAAAGAATAATAAATACAGTTAAACTTTATATTGGAATATGGCATGCACAAATTTATGATGATATGACCAAGATGGCTAAAATAAACACTTAATTTAATTCTTCTACGCAAGCTGTTTGACAAGAATTAATATAGGAATTTATATCGAAATAAAATACCCGGGCTTGTTGTTTGAAGAATACAAACGAGGTAGAGTTCAGGAACACGTCTACTTTGGAGAGCAGTGCCAAACAAAGTGGCTTGATATTCTATTTTCTTCAAACTATAGGAGATCTAGTAGGGATAGCTGTGCTGCTAATCAAGAAGAAAGATTTCACTACAGTTCCCTTTATCGTGAAGTTTATTTATTTCTATGGTTATATTTCTTATTTTACTTAGTGGATCTCCACAAATTTGCTAGAAAACTCATACAATTTTGACTTAATATGTACATTTCCATCTACTCAAGTAGTATTTATTATATTTTTATATTTTTCTTATTTTAGCCAGAGAGTTCATATAGCCGGAGTACAACACGACATATCTCTAATTCTTATATCTGATACGAGTCGTGAGGATCTCGTTTCACAAATGGCCACACGAGAAACCGAGGTTTTGGGACTAAGATCATGGAGGAACATGGTCAAGGATGTGAAACAAAACAGTCAGCCTACAGAAAAAAAAATGCATACAGAGGTGACACTGTACCGGAGACATGACATGTTCGTAATTGTGGCACGAACATGTAATACACATCGTGTGTGAAACTTGGCAGATACAACCCTCCAGGCTTGTTGTGTTCGTACGAGCCATGCAATTGGCGATGGATGCGTACGGGTTCAAGACTTCATGTGTTTGCGTGCACATGTTGCATGCATACTCACACGGATGAGTTCCGGTGGTGCAGCACTAACATGCAGCAGATGTAGGAGCAGCTTGGTTGCTTGCTGTCGGCGTGGCCTGGCTCGCGGACGATGCATGGTCTAAGACACCAGCAGATGCCGTTTGGTGCGAAGCCAGCGTGGGTAGCGGCTAGGCAGCCCCAGGGGCAGCAATACAGCAGGAGGAACCGGGCCGTAGCCTTTTCATGGGAGCATGCAGCACATAGCAGACGGGCCCATGATAGCGACTCAAACGGTCAAAGACGGACGAAATATCCCGCAGTTTATTATTAGGAACAGATTGAGAACAGGAAGTAATTCTTGCCTAATATATCAGCTGTTTAGGCTGTTCAATGCAAGTATGTAATGGGGTATATTTTTATTTACGGGAACTGAACGAGAATTTTTTCATCTCATAAACCTGAAACTGAAAGTTGAATCCATCTACTTGCATTTATATATTAAGTGAAGTTTAAGGATTTGAACCTACATTAAAATTGCAAACATATTGTGATCAAGTGTTTGCTTGCACCAAGAGCAGAAAAGTAACATGGAAACCAATGATTCCTTGACACTCTTAGTTGAAGTCATCTTCATGGTGGCATAGTTCTGGCAATTCATTTTTATATATATTTTTTTGGATATGTTCGGCATCTTGGTCTTGACTTTTCTTCAATATTCTTTACTTAAGTGGATGCTGTAGCATATAGTCATTTGCAATGTTCTGGCTTATTGTGATAATAAATTCTTAGAATGCCATGTTGGTTACTACTTACTACAGAAGTTATGCTTACAGGCTTTATTGCTCCTTATTGGTGCTTTCAGGTCTGCTTTGTATTTCATTGCTTGTTACTTCTCAAGGATAGGCTTTCAGGTATGTTTGCTATCTTATGGTACTTCTGTTACTCTGTTGGGTCTCCGTGGTTCGTTGGTAAAATTAGGCTAGTAATTGTTAGCGTAATGTTACTGCAACTGTTCTATTTGAAAGTATAAGTTGTCCTATATCTTACTCCTGTAATTAGGGTAAAGGCATCAGGACTAGACAGGAGAGAATGTTCTGAGATCGTTTTTCCCAGTCCTGTAGTTTGTTTCAAAAATAATTTCAATTGATTTGGTTATGTAGTCGAATCAGCTGTCCCCAAGCGGATGCTTGATTTTCTTTTGATATTTTTGTTTACGGATGGCTCAGTGATCACATGCAACATGTTGCTGGTTATTTTGAGAACGATCATCTGCGTAGTTGTCATAGTTATTAATGACACTTATGCTGCAATTGATTATCCTCTGCACATTTATCCAACAATTAAACTTGAGTAAAAGATGAGAATTCTAATCTTGAGTTTTGCGAGACTACAATGTCGAAATGATTATTGTAAATCAGTCCATAATAGCTAGTGCAATAATGTGCATTGATAACCAACTGAAAGTTCATTTCGATTGTGTTTTAATGTGTTTGGCGAGCATGTGAACTTGTGAATGTGTTGGGAATGCGTTGGAGTGTGTGGTTTTGTACTCTTTGGTACACTTTCTTCTGGATGAAATGACACACAACTCTCCTGTGTTGTTCAATAAACGAGCCAAATCAGCTTATTCGTTTGCACTAGTTCTGATCACATTTTGCTGTTCCAACAGCAGTCATTTGTGAAGTAGTTGCTATTTATCTTCTTTATTTCAAATACGCAAAAAAGAATGATCCTTTTCTTTGATGTCCTGCTATGCAGGGTGACTTGTCCAGTTCTATTTTTATTCGGAAGAATCTGCTAAGATCAGCTTTGGAGCTAGTTCATTCAAAGGTCAGCTTTATATTTGCAAGGGCATATGTAACAAACGTTCTATCTTCTTAATGCAATAACATGCAGTTCTGCTGCGTGTTCCAAAGGGGGCATACCCAGTGCTAAAGTTCCCACACAAGGTGGGGTCTGGGGAAGGGAATTTCCGGACAGCCTGAACCTTGCAAAATTCCTTTGAAATTCTGCAAAGAGGCTGGTTTGAACCCAGGACCTCCAGGCCACAAGTGGAGAGTCTCTACCACTGTGTGTTCGAGGGTTTTTTTTTTTTGCCGCATATATGCCCTAGAATGTGGGTACATGTTGTCTTTGGGTGATAGATAAACGAACTTTTTGCCATAGTGGCACATTTAGGCAAGGGATAAAAAATGTATAAGCATCGTCATCAACTTGATTTTTTGACATTTATAAACAACATATAAGCATCGTCACAACTTCATTGTGATGTAGCTTCTGCATCGAGGAAAAACACAGATGAATGATGCCATATGTATACAATGCTGTTAATTTTCATTGCATTTCAGTTTTGGGCTTATTGTTCACTATATGCTGCTGTGATGATTATATTTTTGCTATTGCGAACCCAAGCATGGTAGGGTAGTGAACTTATGGTAGTACGTTTCCATCTACTGAGGTTCAAATCCTGGTGGTGAACCCTTACACACATGCTGGTGCTGGTAAAACACTTAACCCTGTACGCGTGTGACAAGGGCACACCTGGGTTTTTGAGTTTGTAGTGGATGTGAAGTAGTGGGTGTGCATGAGTGTTTTCCTTGTAATTGCCCCAAAAATGTTATAATTTGCTACATGGATTAACAATATGTTGAATAAGAGTGCTAAATGGACTTTAATTCACTTTTAGGACTCCATAATGTATTTGTGATTATGCTATGCACCACTATATCCATCTATAAACTCAGGTGGAATGGTTCACTTTTTGTGGCAGGAATTCTCTCTCTTGAATGAGCAAAATGTTGTTCTCATTCCTGAAGCTATTTTCTCACTGTGTGCTTCTTTTTCGTCATCACCAATTATTTCATCAGATACTTTACAACTGTTTGGTGATTGTAAAATTAATTCTAAGGTATGCTATTAGTTAGTCGTCACAAGGTTTTTTTTCCAGGTCACATTGAGTATATTTAGCTTATGCTTTTGTTGACCTTGTGCCAATTTGATTGTCATAAAGTCTCTTGAGGACAAGACCTGGGTTCTCAAAGATGAACTGCTCTACTCAGTTGAAGCTTTATCAAAAATCACTCTGGATAGTTCTGTCAAGGTGCTTTACTCTTAGTCCTTTATTGTTTCCGAGTTACTCTGCTAGTAGTTCATTGAAACTTCATGATTGGTTAAAACACTTTTCCTGGCAATGTAGTCTTATTTTCGTCCATTTGGTTTGAACCTGAGGTTGAAGCTTTTTCAGACAAATAGTTTTTTTCATATTTGTAATTAGAACTGCATATCCTTCCTCAATGAAATGATACGTAGCCCTCACACATGTTGATGTAAAATGAAGCATGCTTTGAGCTGCATGCCTTTTTTTATACTTTTTCTGTACATGCTGGGAGTTAGAGGGTTCTTTCTCTTTACATGGAGGGTTCTTTCTGTACCGCCTTCTTCACACAAAGGCCCATCAGACCTGTGACTAAACATGGCACTAATTACACATTGTGCAATTTAGTATGGAAGCAGTTGAATTGAGAGTGTTCATCTAACTATGCAGTGCTTATTTGTGGCATATTAGTTAAGTGCCAGCATACTGGTGCATTCCATCTTAAATGTTTGGTATTTTGAATAGTTCAATATCGTTTAGCAAGAGTTGAACCCATGGTTCGTTGTCTCAGTAATTCAGACTTTGGTAGTTGTAGATAGATTACCAATATCATGAAAGCAATTTCTGTTTTATTGCTTCCACCATAAAGTCACAGAATATGGTTAATTGGTAAACAGGTTATTTCTGATAAATGCCACCGCATACACCTTCCTGGGACTATCCAGCAACCAATGCTTCTTGAGCTCATGGACTTCATCAAAGGATTTGTGGCCTCAAATGATCAGTTTGAGAAATTGGACTTATCTACTCTTGTATTTGTCTGTTCTCTTCTCTGCAATCTGATTCATTGTTCATTGTTATCAAGGTATATGTTTAATTTTCATCTCTTCATCACATTTATACTTTAATATGTCATTGGTACAATGCTTACATCTATAAGAAAATCTTGGACCAGATGACATTGAGTACCATATCTAATTTTGTTTTGCCTTGAATAGCAATATAGTTCTTGCCTTTGAATTCATAATTTTACTTTATTAGGGATGTAATGCCCCATTGGTAGGATCTTGGGTTCGAACTCCATCCTTCCCATTTTCTATTCCATCTATTGCCCAAAGTGTTGGGCTCTTGGCCAGCCTTGGTTGAGTCCACGTGGCTCTCAGGCTGGTGAACTGGGTTGTTCAATAGGCTGGTTTCCAGTGGTTCCATGTAAAACTGGCACCAACCAGTTTATTCTGATTCACATGCGTGGGTAGTGCCCTGATGGGTCCTGGCTGATGGCCTGATCTGTTTTAATGGCTTAAGCTATACCTTGAATATCATGTAACACCCATGATTCTTGTACTATTTATCTATCATTATGCTTAACATCTCTTTGTTTTTCTGTGAGGTTTTTTCAGGGTAATGGGAGATAAATCTTCACTTCTGCAGGAAGTATTAAATTATATCACGAATGTTCTAAAACATATTGTGTCATTTGTTATGAAGAAGAATGACGAACTTTCTCATGGTGTCACTAACCTAAGTTTACCATTGGATACAATGGGCTCCACTTTATCCTCATTCAAGAGCTTTCTGTCTTCTCCGATATTTAATCTCTCAAGAGTTGATAATGGAGTTAGTTCTTTGGTTGTCAAGGGTGTTACTGAATTACTTGATGAACTCTTGGTGGCAATTTCTCAGCTGTTTTCTCAACTCTCTAGTTTAGTTAACAATTTTGATGGGGAGAATGCCGGTAAAGTGTTGCCAATATCTTGTGTAAACTCAGAGGATCTAAATCCTATTGTTGACTGCAAAAGTAGTGTTGCTGATATGGATCTTGATGTGATGGACTCTGGTGAAGTAGATTCTGTCACGACTAGTGGGAGTGGAAATATGGGTAACTTCTTACGGCCATTGGAGTGGAAGCTAGAACTAGTTAGAACTATTTCAACTTTTTTCTCTGTTTTATCGCTTCATACATGGGAAATCTTGTACAGCTTGGTGGAGAAAGAAAGTGATGTGAAGGTACACATTTCTAACATGCTTCTTATGCTCTTTCACTGCAATGCTATTTTGTAACATCTGGTTTCTTTTTTGCAGGTTCGTCAGGTCATCTTGCTTAATCTTTGCAGAAATATCCCTGGTTCATCTAAAACTGTATCTTCCATGGTACTGTCTGATTTGTAACTATACCAAATTTATACTTGTCTGGCTTATGAGTTTAATTTTAAAATGTTGATTTTGGTCATGCAGGTCCATCTTATAAATGATTTGAGGGACAGATGTGCATGTTCATTACTTAACTCTGCAGAGTGTTTAGCCTGTGTGCATGCTTTGCTAAGAACATTGGTAACTCTCCGTGATGGTGGGCAAAATATCGATGGACAGCCTCAAGGATGCAAAGGGATTTTCAGCGAGGTTGGTATTTGACATGCGGTATAATTTAACATGCCTTGTTGACTTTCTGCTAAATGCCACACTTTATTTGTTTGAGTCACATTTAATTTTGTAGCTTTTGTCTTGTACTATTTTATTTAATGTTTAAGGTTTCATCGAGTGAATATCAGTTTTGTATGCTGCAAATTTTAATTTTGTATTGATGAGAATTTTGATTAGTTGAACCAAAATCTCTGAGACTAAGCCATTAGAAATGTAGCAGTCACAATAAATCATGTCATGAATCTGTCCTTCATTTCTTTAATCATGAAATACTTTCTAATCAAGGAAGAGCAATTATTTATGGTACAATTTATTCACTTTTTCTTCTGATTATCTTTGAACTTCTTCAACTTCTTTATAGGCGTTTTAAATTTTTACATGATGTATTTCTGTACTACAGCACCATTTCTGAATATTCTTTTCTGGACCCTGGTTGGATTGATCCTTCTAGCCTGCAATTTTAACTAGTTATTTGTGTAAAAACTCAAACTGCAAACTAAATGCGAAGTCTATTAGAAGACAGCCAGCCATACTTGACGAAGATCTACATTGCCACTATGTCCAGCTATGTCCAGAACACGACATGCCCATTTCATACTTTGTCTATCTCTCTCCGTCTGTAGGATGGACCAACATTGTGTCCAGTATGTAGACATGAAAATGATATGCATATCCTCTCTTAATACAAAGATACACAGCTCTCCTGCGTGTTCGAGAAAAAAGAAAATGATATGCATATAAGAATATAATCCCTTTTTGTCAACAAAAGCATGTTGTTTCTACTCAAACAAATGTAATGTTTTCTTTTTGCCATACGTTTCAATCATCCGGCTGGTGTCCATGAGACCAGCAGCTTAATTCCTTTGTAACCTTCATCTCTGAGTCCTAATATAATGCTAGGGATGCATTAGGTGGTTAGTAACTTGGTAACACCTTAACCTATAGTAACAATAGATAATCACTCAGGTTGCTGATATGTTCTTGTAGATTGTTTGAAGTAGTAGTCACCATATTTGTTGTGTTATTTGGTACTAAGATATATGTTTATTATTTGCGCAAAGCCTGCAATAGCTATCTATAACATCATTGCAATGTTATTTTCATGTTTGGTGCAATATGTATTTCTGTTTGTGTTAACTTCTAGATATGTTCCTATCATCTGCAGAGCCAGGATATCCTATTAGACTTGGTAAACAAGGCTACAGAGATAGGTTATACAGATTGGTTTTCTCGAATCAAGCTCATTGATTGCATCTCATCCTTTATTTGCCTGTTCCCTGATGTTGCCCAGGTGATTTATATTTTCTTTCTGTTATCAGAACTGCCTTTTGAAATGTACTCATATACTAGACTACTAGTAATGTGTTTCCATTATTATGATTGCAGGTTCTGATTGGATGTTTGCTTGACATGCTGCATGATACCGATTACCGTGTCAGGTTGTATTTGGCCAGGGAAATCGTTGTGTTATTCCAAACGTGGGAAGGGCATAATGAATTATTTTATGATATTCGGTAGGTATTTGACGACTACTGTCTGATGGCCTTGAGTCAAATTTCTGAAATGAATTAAATAAATATTTGATATGATTTCTTACTGTTTTAGCTCATTATCAGTCATCTTAAACATGTATTTTAGATGTAGCTATAGCTTTTCATACCATAAATCATCACCTAAGCCTAAGCTAAAAAAATTTGCTAATACAGTTGGGATCACTATATGAACCGATAGCAGATGGCTCTATAGTTGACTGCTCTGCTACATGACTGGAGCTTTGCTATTTTTTCCCTGATACTATATTGCAGCTAATTCACTACTACTGCAATGGCAGTGTGGTTATCGCCCCTCTTCCTCCCTGTTTCTTTCTTCCTCTCTCTTCTCTCTGACATGAAATGTCCTGGTGGCTAGGATAACAGTTAATAGGGGAGGGGGATGCATCCCCTTCATTTAGGGGAGAGGGGTGCGTATTTTTGTTAGTTACCAAAAAAATATTTGATATTGTGCCATTGGGGAAGGGATTGGCAATCTGCTGGAGCACTCTTATCCCTTAAAATTGCATGTTTTTTGGCATTTGGAATGGGATTGGCAATCTGCTGGAGATATTATCATTATCTGCAATGAACATTGAACTGGCTAGGAATAGGTGTAACCTTGTATCTAGTATATTCTTTTTCTCGAATACGCAGGAGAGCTGCATGTCATTGCTTTAAGGAGAAAAAGTTTTAGCAAACAATCCAGACTCTCTCAGATATACATACGCACCACTGAAAAATAGTACCATGGATCCAGTATATTTTCCCATATTGATGACATAAGACTCCAATAGTAGGTTAGGTTATCCTACTTCCCTGTACAAGACTGATTTTCTTTATTTCCATGCCATGCTATTTTGTTCAATCACTACTGAAAAAGTGATATTTTCCGTCCCAAAGTATAGCTACATTTAGGTTTGTCCTAAGTCAAAAGCTTTTAACTTTGACTATGAATTGCAAAAAAAAAAGGAAGATTGATAGCATAAAAATGATGTTAGCAGATTCATCATGAAACCAACTGTTGTAATATGCAATTGTTTCTATTCGAAATAAATTATTTTTATTGATATTGTTGGTCAAAGTTAACAGTGTTTGACTTAGGCCAAACGTAAACGTAGCTATATTCTGGGATATAGGGAGTATTTGTTAATATGCATGAATCATAGTTGACATCCAGAATTCCAGATATAGCACTATAAGTGTGATTGCTGACTTACCAAATCTTTTTTCTTGATATCAGCTCAAATATTGGTGCCAAGATGGTAGCATTCTCAATTGACTCTCCAGTTACAGCTAGAGAAGTCTTAGCTGTTGGACCACAATCTGTTCCTGTAATTGAAACAGCCCTCATTACACTTGCTCATTTGTCTGTGTATAGTGAGGATGTTGAAGTTGAGGTATGTTCTTGACTTCTTGTTTTGTTCAGCAGAATATATGTTAGTCTGTCCTGTATAATTGACTGTACAGATTGTTCTTGGATAACAATAAATGTTTTTTTGTGTACCAACTGTTTTTAGTGTGGAAGAAAAACATTAATGGTAATCCCTATTTTGATATATGATGTTGTATTAGAACGGACATTAATGTGTGGGTTTTTTGTTGGCTATGTGCGGTCTTCCAAAGTAACTGACATTGATTAGTTTCAGAATCATTGGTTCCAGTTGTGTGTGATGCTTATTATATTATGTATTCAATTCATATTTTAGTTGTTCAACTGAGCTTTATGTCCTTTGACTTTTGACTTTGTAGAGCGTGTTCATGATTTCTGCTGCTGCTGCTATAGAGCCTTCTCAGCGGTATTTTCACAACCTATGAGTTGTATTTATGACGATGCACAATTTTTTAATGATAACTGGGAACTGCTTTGACGCTTCCTTTACTTTTATGCTACTTCCTTTTCAGAGAATTAGCTTATGCTTTATTTGATTCCATCTCAAGAAAGCTTGGTTATGCTTCACGAAGCAAGGTGACTGGACATGGACTCTGAAATAATTTGCTTATAATTTTCTAAAAGAGAATGACTTGCTGGAATTACAGTTCACATATTTGGTTACCTTTCTGGTATGCAGTATCTGGACCAAGTGATTGGTCCAATTCTTTTTAGGTGGGTTGCTTGCGAGATGAGTCTAGTTTCACTTGTTGAGGTAACTTTCTGTTCTAATGCTTCGGAATATGTTTCCAATGTCAGCATGGCTTCTAAATATGATTTTGAGGTCTCTATAGAGTTCTATAAATGATCCTCATGGTGCCATGCACCAACCTTTAATCATGTGAACTTTTTGAGTGTCTGATCATTTTTGTTACCGTGGATGAGGGACGGCTCCCAATAGTGGAGTCTTGTGTATATGTGTAGAGAAGATGCAGAGAAGAATATGGGCCATGGGCCTAAAGTAAAGTGAACAGCTGCTTAACACCCCCCCTCAAAATCAAGGCGGAGGTGGAGGATCCGAACATTGAGTTTGAGCATATGTAACCGATGTTGCTCTCGAGTTTGTGCTTTAGTAAAGAAATCTGCCACTTGCAGTTCGGAAGGCACATACTGAAGAGCAATCGTGTTTTGGTGACAGTGAGACCGAGTGAAGGAAGCATCAACACCAATATGCTTTGTAAGTTCATGCTTCACAGGGTCTTTGGCAATCTGTATGGCTCCAGTATTATCGCATAGAAGAGGTGTGGGAGCATCACAATAAACACCAAAATCAGCCAATAGCCATCGAAGCCATATAATCTCAGAAGTGGTGGTAGCAAGGGCCCGAAGTTCTGCCTCGGTACTAGACCGAGAGACAGCTGACTGCTTCTTGGACTTCCATGCTAGAGGAGATGATCCAAGAAAAATACAATAACCAGTGACAGAAAGGCGATCAGTTGGATCACTCGCCCAAGTGGCATCGGAATAGGCATGAAGACAAAGCGGGCTATTATGAGCATAGAATAAACACTGAGATGATGTCCCCCTCAAGTATCTTAGCACACGAAGCAAGTGTCCAAAGTGAACTGAAGTTGGAGCACTCACAAACTGGCTTAAGATATGTACGGCATGAGCAATGTCAGGTCTGGTGACAGTGAGATAAACAAGACTGCCCACAATGTGCCTATATCGAGAGGGATCCTCAAGAGGTGCACCCTCTGTAGGACGAAGCTGCAAGTGCAGGTCCATGGGTGTGGCAACTGTTCGACTGTCAGTAATGCCAGAGCGTGCAATAAGGTCTCGGATATACTTGGATTGAGAGAGATAATAGCCCTTGGAAGAATGCAAGACCTCAATTCCTAGAAAATAACTGAAGGGGCCCAAGTCAGACATCTGAAATTGCTCGGCAAGTTGTTGCTTCACATGAATAACATGATCAACATCATCTCCAGTAATTAGCATATCATCAACATATAGAAGCAGCAAAGTGCGATCACGTGGAGAGAGATGAACAAATAAGGCAGGATCATGTGCACTTTGGGAAAAACCAGCAGCTCTTATCACCGATACAGAACGTTCAAACCAAGCACGGGGAGCCTGTTTAAGACCATATAAGGCACGACGAAGACGGCAAACATATCCTGGAGGTGCATTAACACCTGGCGGTGGCTGCATATAAACTGCCTCATGTAAATCACCATGAAGAAAGGCATTCTTAACATCCATCTGAGAGATATCCTAGGACTTAGAGGCAGCCACGGCAATCAGAGTACGAACCGTGGTCATGTGAGCAACAGGAGCAAAAGTCTCATCATAATCACAGCCTTGAGTCTTTTGAAAACCGCGGGCAACCAGACGAGCTTTATATCGCTCAATAGAACCATCAGATTTGGTTTTAACTTTGAAGACCCATTTACATGTGATAGGGACTGTATGAGGTGGTAATGGAACAATATCCCAAGTACCTGTGCGCTCAAGTGCAGCGAGCTCCTCAGACATAGCAGCCTGCCATTCCGGAATGATAGAAGCCTCATGATAAGTGGATGGCTCATCAAGAATAGCACTGGCACGTGGAAATCCCAATTTATCAGGTGGCTGAAGATTGGCGCGATAACGCAGATTGTAGCTAGGCCCAACCTGTGACTCATCAGGAGCATTAGAATCAACCAAAACAGGAGCATCAGGACTGGCCGAGGAAGATGGACTAGATGGAGGCTGTAGATGAGTGGTAGAGCGACGCGTGTAAACACGTGTTATGGGTGGTTTACATGGTGGAGATGGGATTGGTGGAGGGTCATTAGAAGGTGGTGGAGTGTCATCAAGAGGAGCTGGTGTAGACAAAGGTGGATCATCACTAGATAAAATAGGAGGAAGGTAAAGAAAAGATGTAGATTCTGTAGAAGAAGATGATGAATGGGTAGAAGGGTTGTAAAAGAAAGGACGATCCTCAACAAATGTCACATCACGAGAGATACGCATGCGACGAGTGGAAGGATCATAACAACGATAACCCTTATGCTCAGGACTATATCCTAGAAAAACACATTCAGCCGACTGAGCTGTCAACTTAGTTCGCTCACGAGATGGAAGCAAAACATAGCAGGTACATCCAAACACCCGAAGATGATCATAGCAAGGAGGATTGCCAAAAAGAACTTCACCAGGACACTTACCAGATAGTTTGGATGACGGTTGTCTATTAATAAGATAAACAGATGTTGAGACCGCTTCCCCCCAAAAGTGAGAGGGAACAAAGGAGGCAATTAGAAGAGTCCGAGCAGTTTCAATGATATGGCGATGTTTGCGTTCAGCTACACCATTTTGAGGATGAGCTCCAGGGCAGGAGAGCTGAGGAAGAGTGCCTTCAGAAACCAGAAACTGGCGAAAAAGATCAGACATATATTCTCCACCAGAGTCAGAACGAAAAATTTTGATAGAGGTGGAAAATTGAGTATGAACCATGCGAGTAAAAGACTGATAAATAGAATATAATTGGGACCGGTGTTTCATAAAGTAGAGCCAAGTGTATCGAGAGTGATCATCAACGAAGATATCATAATATCTGTGGCCACCTTTAGTAGCAAAAGGAGCTGGGCCCCATACATCTGAGTGAATAAGATCAAAGGGTTTAGCAGAGTGAGAGACACTAGAAGGATAGGGAAGTTGAATCTGTTTTCCAAGCTTACAACCCTTACAATGAAAGTTAGACTCGACAGATGTATGACCTAAATAGCCCTGATGTACTAATGTGGACAAGCGAGACCCGCAGAGATGACCAAGTCGATGATGCCACTTCGTGAAGGATGATGGAGATGATGATGAAACAGATGACACACGAGCATCGGAAGAAGGAAGACGCAAGGTGTCCAAAATGTAGAGGTTAGAAGTACCTCTACGGCGATGGCCAGTCCCAAGCACAATCCCTGTTTGACGATCCTGAACAAAACAGGATGAGTCATCAAATCCAATAAAACAATTATGATCAGCAATTTGGCCCACTGAAAGAAGATTCATGGACAACTTAGGTACAAAGGAGACATCAGGGACAGAAAATTTGGTATTATAAAGAGAACCCCGGTGAGTAATATAACAGAATGTACCATCAGCTGTCTGAATAGAGGCACCGTCAGTGATTGGCTTGCAAGTAACCAACTGAGACTGATCAGATGTCACGTGAAAGGAGGCCCCGGAATCAAGAACCCAAGCCGGCTGAGAGGCATCAACAGATGAAGCAGCAGCAACAGAGACAGAACCATCTCGAGCAGTAGAAGAGGTACCACGGCCACGAGCAGCACGAGAAGCTCGACGGGCACGATACTCAGTTAGCTTCTCAGGATATGCAGAAAAACAATTTGCCGATAGATGAGTAGTCTTGCCACAATGCTTACATGGCTCTGAAGATGTACCTCTAGGTACAGTGATCCGCTGAGAGGCTGCCAGCACACTATGGGGCATTGTCACAGTGGATAAAGAAGACATGGACTGCAGGCGTGTCTCTTCAGCAAGTAATTCAGCCAAGGCTTGGTCCATGGTTAAAGTAGATGAATTATGAAGCAGCCGAGTACGAATGGAATCAAATTCTGGCTTCACTCCCATGACAAAACGATATGTCAGAAATTTTTCAATGAATTTGTGGGCTGGGCAGTCGGCTGTTGTGCACTCATTCACCATGGAAGTCAATGAACCCATCAAACGGTCATAAGCAGAATAATAGTCATCAATAGACATATCACCTTGCTCAATGACATGAATTTGCTGCATGAGATTATGGAGAAGAGAAGAGCACCACTGCCCTGAACATAACGCTGCTTTAGAGCAGACCATATTTGCTTAGCTGTTTTAAACTTTCTGAGACTCATAATCATGGACTGTTTAATGCTATTAACCATGGCAGCCATCACCTTCCCATCATTGATTTGCCATGTGGTGATAATACTAGCATTATTGCCATCAGACTTAGGTGGATCATCAGTGAGGTGGGAGTAAAGACCATGACCTCTCAGAGTAGTTTCAACACAAAAGGACTACTCCGGATAATTGGAACCATCAAGAGTGATATTAATAACAATGGGACTGATTTGAGCCATGGAGAAGAGAGCAGGGCAGTAGCACACTCCCAGAACAGAGCAGAACCACGTGTGGACGGCCTGGATCCAGCTGCAGACGGGAAGCAGATGATGTAGCCCACCAGCAGGCAGCAGCAGACGAGCAGAGGATGCAGCCAACTAGCAGGCAGCAGCAGCAGCTCGTGCGGACGGACGGAGGCACGAGTGGCGGAACGGCGCGTCCGCGACGAGCGGAGGTGCCGGTCTGCGACGGGTGGAGCGGCACAACCTCGACGGGTGGAGGGGCCGGTCCGTGACGGGCAGGCGGCGGATGATAGGGCCGCGACGGGCGGCGGACAGGAGGGTCGAGCGGTGGACAGGAGGGCCGCGACAGGCAGCCCCCGCGCGCGGCGCCCTGAGCTCGGCGCGTGCACGGGAGGCAGCTAGCGGACGGCGGCGGGCCAAAGAAAACCGGATCGGGTGGATGCGGAGGTGACGCGCGCACGGGAGGCAGCTAGCGGACGGCGGCGGGCCAAAGAAAACCGGATCGGGTGGATGTGGAGGTGACGCTCCTCACCCTAACCCTACCTGCTCTGATTCCATGTTACCGTGGATGAGGGACGGCTCCCAATAGTGGAGTCTTGTGTATATGTGTAGAGAAGATGCAGAGAAGAATATGGGCCATGGGCCTAAAGTAAAGTGAACAGCTGCTTAACAATTTTTACGTAAAATTGATAGTGTAAGGAAATATATACATGACACTGTAGGTGAAAAGAGTCAAAGCCTGTATGCCCCTATCTAAGTACACTTATGAAGCACATACTTAAACAATTATGACTACCTTAGCATTACACACAGCAAGCTAGATTTTTTTTTTCTTGAACACGCACTGCCTGCTAGATTCCTATTCTTATGTTCTGTATCGACTGCAGTTTGATTTGTCTTGCCACACCAGGGACTGAATATTGAAAGACATTAAGGGTCCGTTCGGATGTAGATAATGGAGGGTTTGGCATTGAATTGGGTTCAATACCAAATCAGACTACTTTTGGAAATCGACTCAATACGAAAGCAATTGTTTGGATGTGGATGAAATTGATAGATGGAATTCAACTGGGTAGAAAATACCAATTCGTGTTTGGTGTGCATACTGTCCAATTTGGAATCGACCAACTCCTCTCCACCACTCCTCCGTGCGCAAGGGCTCTGGCAATTGAGCTTGGGACTCGCCCACAGCCATCTCCTCTTCTTTATCGTGACCGAGCGAAGGCGTGCACGGTGGAGTGGCTGCCCGCGCGAGGGGGGCGACGTGAGGGGCGGGCGGTGACCGGTGGAGGGGCTGTGCGAGGGGCCGGCGGCGCCTGGCGGAGGGGCGGCGCGAGGGGCTGTGCGAGGAGCTGGCGGAGGGGTGGCGTGAGGGTCCGGCGGCGCCCGCGGAGGGGCTGCGTGAGGGTCCGGCGGCTCCCGTGAGAGACGGAGAGACGCGAGAAAGACACAAGGAAGACGATTGCAGGACAATACAGAGGAAGGGAGGTCGGAATTGCAGGAGAGCGGGTGGCTGTACAGCGAATACCGCTCGGTATTGGGCTGAGTTTCCAATACCAATACCTAATCCATCCAAACACCTGATATTAGGTGTACCCAATACCAATTCTAAATTCTGGGCTTCAATATCTACATCCAAACTGGGTGTAACATTTTAGAATTCTGGCAAGTCACAAGTCACGTTTTTTAGTATCCACAAGCACATTTAGCTGTTTTACAAAACATCGCTCCCCACTCACTTTTCCTGGCTGCACTTTTCTATCACCTCTGAATTGCATTGTTTTTCTTTTTTTGCTTGGTTTAAATTACTAACTTTTAGAATTGGGAGAACTAAGTTTTGAATGCTTGATGCCATGATGTTGTCCATAAGCTAGTGATTTCTAGTTGTTACCATACTTAATATACTTCATTGTTTTCAATTTGTAATGCCCTATATTGTTGATGTAACTTTTATAGGTGCAAGAAATGTTTGGTTATAGTTCGTCTGAGCCAAAGAATTTCGTTGAACATTGTAGCTCATGGCTTCTGCCTTTCCTTATTCTAAGGGGTGATGCTGCTGACCTAAATTGGATATCGAAGGTGAATGTTTACTGTTATTCCAGAAGGACTAGTTAGTACTGAGGTAGCATCATCTTAAAATTACATGATACACCTCTTTCCTGTTAAAGAATATTTCAGAGACTTAAGTATGTTTTTTATTCAATCATATTTCTCTGAATAAGTTTCACCATGCTTTTTACAACTCCTGTGTTTAGGGTGCTGTCTCCATGCTTTAATCCTATCTATATAATTTGTGGCTCAGATTTTATCGCAGCCTTTGTCTGTCATTATCAAGAGATACTTTGTTCCAATCTTTGGATTGTCCATTGCTGCCAGATGTGGCACAGGGCCAGAGAAGGACTTAGCAGAAACTGCCTTATGTGAATCGCTTTTGCAGCTTGGGGAAATTTCTGAGCTTGAGCGTGATGATCTCATTAAAAAACATATGGTATGCTGCTTGAGTAGAACATCTTGTATTTTATCTTGTATATGTCATCATATCTTGGAAGTATTTTAACCACCCAAAAATAATGTTATATGCTGCATCATATTTCTGTGACACTGAAGTGGCACTATTTATGATCCTTTTTTTGATTATGGTGTTGTACTGTTCCATTGATATGGTAGTAATTTACTATTCAAAAGTAGCAAGTAGAACAGAACTTTTGGAATTGTTGAGGTCATTCTGGGCCTGCGAATCAGGATAGCCAAATCTTCATAGCTACTAGGATAATATTATTCTGGCCGTTGACATCTATCATCGTTGAAAATTACTGACTAAAAGTGTAAAACGGAAGTTTCAAGAATGGATGATCTTTGCATTACCACAAAGGCATAAATTGTGCTCAATGCTGGTGTATTCTTGATTCGTTGTTTTCATTCTTAATTATGATATGGTTGGCTTTCATACTGTCAGAACTTCCTGGTGTTTTTTTATTATCTACGATTGTGTAAAGCTGTTTCAAGCTTTGACCTCTTATTGTATTCATTCTTCTATTTTTAGGTTTCAATTGTTGCCTTTTTGCTCTCAGTTTCATCATCTGCTCATGGGCCACAATTCCCATATTTCTCCAAGGAGATTGTTGCACTTTCACTGAAAACGGTTGTTGATGGATTTGTGGATACCATGTACATCCTCATTCATTGGTCCTGTGCATTTCTAATAGCTACATTACATTTTAATGCAATGAACTGTAGTTTCATGACTGATTTCACTTTTCAGGGATGATGATTTGGCTAACACAGTTGTTATTGATAAAATTAATATATTCCGTGCTGACAGAGTATTTAAGGTATTCTGTTTTATTTCTCAATACGGAATCTCCAAAGGATAATGCATCTCTAGCCCCTAGATGCTGCAATGCCTTTTATCTTCTGTTGTAAGTATAAGGTTTCCAAAAACTGATATCATATATGCAGGTACTAATGCTGTTATTGAATCAAGGAAATAGCAAAATATGAGAAAATTAAGAATAGAAAATGAAATTAATATAATATTTGTCTTACTAGCGTCCACCAGAAAACCAGATGTAACAACTAACAAGCCTTATTAATGCTTCCACTGGGTACTGGAATTTACCCCAAAACTGAAAAGTGGGACCCTATTTAGGGTGCGTTTGGCACTGCTCTGAACCTGCTCCCCGCCGCTCTAGCTCCAGCTTCACGCCTCTCCAGCCGCTGTAGCACCTCGAATAGCCTGTTTGTTGGCGCTTCCTTGTGGCTCCAGCTCCGCCAGGCCCGCAGTGGATCTAACGAGCAGCAAATCGAGCTTCTCCTTCCATGAATCGACCTCATCGAGCAGCAAATCAAGCGGCCGCCGGGCGGGGCAAGCGGCCACCGGTCCTACGGGCGAGGGTGGGTGGCGCCGGGCGTGGCAAGCGAGCAGTAGGCCTGCAGGCGGGGGCGAGCAGCCGCCGGGTGTGGGGAAGCGAGCGGCGGGCTTGCAGTGGGCCACGAGTGGCTGCCGGACCTCTGAGTAGGGGATGAGCGGCGCCCTGGCATGGGGGAGCGAGCGGCGGCCCTGCAGGCGGAGGCGGGCTGGTGCGCGAGTGGACAGATGCGGGGTGCGGAAGAGAATCGGTGGGGAGCAAGTTTTTTCCGCTCCCCACTCGACGTGAAATCAGGTGGATCGATTCTGCCCGATTCAAGGGAGGAGCCGGTGCCATTTTTCCCGTTTGGCAGCGCTCCGTGGAATCTGGCGCGGAGCGAAGCGGAGGGAGCGCTGCCAAACGGTCGCTTACTGGTGGGAATGCGTGACAAGATTTAGACTTCATAGTTTAGTTGATGTTAGGCTTGGTTACATAGACAACTTCCCGTTGAGCAGTTCGCCAGTTACTTTGTGTTTCTTAAATATAATTGTTCATATCTTGTAAGTTACATGGATGTATGTAGGTGATTCTTTTGCAGTGTCCTTGCTGTGCCTTAAAATTATTTTTTTATCTGGTACAAAAAGGGGATATAGAAGAATCCATCTATACATATGACCAGACAGGCCTAGTTCAAAGCAAAGATTAGATGGAAATAGCTATACAGCAGACTGTATGACAGCAGTGTTGTGTGGGTCTGGTGTGAACCTCATCCCTACTTCAAACCTATCATACAGTTTGATTGTACAGTCTGGTCACATGTTGCCCCACACAGTAATACTGGTAGTACAACTCTATTGTGTGTATAGCTATTTCTGATATGTAATTGTCATAAAAGATAGATCATACTTTAATGATAAACTCAGAACAATGAAATGAAATTTCTTCGTATAAGATTCAATAATAATTGCTAGTTGCATATCCATTGTTATCCAATTTGTTTCTATACTTATATGTTTGCCGGATTCATTGCTGTATTTGTATGATTTGCTTTCACCGCGATTAGAATACTAAACACATTTTGTTCTCTCTTAGAAAATGAATCTTTCATAATTTTTCAGCATCTATTGGTATATTTGTGGGTATAGGGTGTTTTCCTTACTGTCTCTTATTTATTCTCACAAACATTGTGGCAATAAATATTATGTTCTTGTCCGTACCCTGCTGGTGCTCATGAATACTACAAAGATACATGCATGCAATTTCTGTGGCGTTGTTCTGTGATTGTGACTAAGTTCCATCTGTCCGCTTAATTTCATGCAGTTCCTACTGGCAATACATCAGCATGTTGCAGATGCTTGCCATCCCAGGCACATGTGTCATCGGCTTTGCGCAATTGAAGTTTTGATAGATGTACTTGGACACAGAGTGGTTCTTGAGAGCACTTGCTTGTGAGTGTTTCTTTATCTGTTTCCTGTTTAAATATTTGTGCCAGTTGATTGCAAGATATTTGCTGATTTGGCAGTTAGTACAACAACTATGCAATTACCTGCCTAAACAAACACGTAGCAGCTACCCTGGTAAAAAAATCAACAAATGCAAGCCCCCCTCCCCTGCACATTTTATGTTGTTCCTCTATAATTCTGGTCATGTTAACAGCCATCGGAAATATGCTGTTCAGTGCTTTCTGAGGACAAGTAACTTGCCATATAATAGCATTTATTTTTTCTATGTTCTAATTTCTACCTTAGTTCAACTTTATTTTCAGTGAGCTAGTGCCATCCTATGAGCTTTAGTTTAATGACTTACTAGTGCTTTCAGAGTAATGATTATCATTTTTGAAAGATAAGCAAGAACACTTTCCTCTGTAAAAAAAATATCATCTTAGCAGGTCCCGCTCTTCTGTTTTCCTTTTCTTTATTACAAGCAGATTAATATAAAAATATGTGCAGTTATTAATTGCCGTATTATACGGCGCATTGTAACTATGTGTTAGAGATAATTGTGGGTTTATCTGGTCTTATTTTCATCTGAACGTTTGAGATATTGTATGTTTCAACTGCAGCTATATTATCTGTATAGTGGGGAACTACGTCCAGCAAAAACCATTGCAAGGCCAATGCTGTAATATTTTGTCTAAATTGTTGGCTTCTTTTGATGGAAATTCCTCTGCTGGAACTGTGGAAGTGCTTGGCAGGCAGCTTCAGGTGGATTTCACAAACAGTTCTCCGATATCAATTCTATTTGATGAACTTCTGATTACTGGTGCTTCCAACTGAACTGTTACAGGTCGTAGTTCCGAAGTTGATCACTGCTTGCCTAACTAATGAAAAAGAAGAAAGAAGTGGTACTGCAGATTCATCAGGGCTTCTTTCTTTACTTCGGCACTTGACAGTGGATGCTGATCCTCTGCTTTATGATTACATAAGAGTATGCTTCATCTCCTCTATGTATCTAATTGCATTCTTACTGTTAGCTGTGTGTTATTCTTTTCATTAGCTGATGATCGTTTTCCTTATCGATTTATTTTGTTCTCAATGTCTTTGCAGGAGTTAGAACCACTTCCTGATCTTGATTGCTTGAAAGATATACGAGAGTTTCACACTTCACTTTTTGCCTCCTATGCTTCGAGAGATCAATTCTTAAAGGTTTCTCTTGTTATTATTTTCTTATTTTTATTTCTAATGTTCATTATGAGCTGATTCATTACTTCTGACTTCCTCTAGTTTGTTAATAGGGCTCCTTATTTGCCACCGGAACTATTCTTGTTGAGGTGATATTTACTTAATCGTCTCTGCATTTAGTGCTTCTTAAAATGCGCTCTGTCAACTGGAGATGTGCAAATTATGTTTTTTCTTTACCATTTTTCTAATATCACTTCTTTCACGTTGTTCTTGTACTTTCAGTCTTCGTATGTATCACAGCAAGCTATTGTTGGGAGATATCATCGGTAGAAGTGATCCTTCTGCTGCTGATATAGACATAGTTAGCTGCTGGTGCCGCGACCCAGATATTGTTTCTGCTGTATGGACTCTTGTTGATCTTTGTAGTTCATCTCCTGTAGCAAATGAAGCTTCTCCGATGGTTGCTGATTTTATCTCTAGGGTGTGCTTTCAGTCTGTCCTTTCTCATGCTGCAGTATGTTGTTTATGTGCATTTTTCTCTTCTCAGTCATTTGATTTCATTAATGTTGATACAGGCTGGCTTGTCTGATGCACATCAAGTAATATTCCATCTGCCAACCCTTACTCAAAAGCATCCTGTACAATTACATATTGGCTCTTCTTCCAAGGATGATAAATTGTGCTCGGACTATGGTATTTCTGATGATATTCTAGTTGACCTTCTGAAACTCTTGAAGACTTATTTATCTGATGAATCTGTAGAAATAATAGATGCTGCTTCACAAACATTGAGGGTATGTATCAAATTGTGCATTTCCTGTTAATTGTTGAGCAAAGTTCTGACGAATACTTTGCATCAATGTCACCGCACCATTTTAGGCCTTCATACCACTTTAGAATAACCTTTTCTTTCAGCTTGTACATAAAAATGTATCTAATCAAATGTGTGGTATGGTGATTTAATGTGCACCAACACCACGTTGAGTAGTGTCATATAAATTAGCATCCCTAGAATGCCATATACTGTAGGTACACAAACCCTCTTCTGATCAGCTTATAGTTTTGAGTTTTTTTTTTTTTACCCTTTGAGCATTTAATGTGTGTGTTGGAACTGAAACATTTTCTTTCTCAAACACGCAGGAGAATTGTGTGTCATTGCAATAAGAAGATAGAATTGTTTGTTACAGCTGTCCTTCCTGTTTCTAGATTTACACTCGTGCCTGTTTTAAATTTCATGAATGACCAGAGCCTATGTGCTATTCTCTGCTGGCTGCTAAAGCACCTTACCCATTGGTGCCGGTATGGCACTGGATTGAAACCTTGAGTGCTCATTCATTTGGTGTCTGAAATAAATTTTTCATTACTGATATTCTATACATGTGATCCTGCATGATTGATCCTAAGCTTGGTCACACAGGTAGAATTGAAAAAAAAGATGTGCCCTCGAGTCACTTTTGTGTTGGTTGTAGGGGGGTTTACATGTTTTTCGAGGCCTGGGGTCGTGCGATGGCACCGAGGCTGATGATCAGCAGAAACCAGAGTTGATAAAACATCTAGCTAGAAGGGCTGTAGCCTAACAAGATTAATTTATTCTTCTTGTTTTAATTCAAAGGGAGATATATGGCATAATATTCTTCCATTTTCTAGTACACTTATACATTGACTTGCCTCATAGGACTAGTACTCCTATTCTACTATCCCCGAAATATCTACAATAGCGAAACTTGTTCCACATGTTGCTCAGTTTGAACTTACGTGCGTGAACATGTTGAACACCTTGTTGCTTGTGTTCTAAGTTGATCTGCTATTCCCTGTTATTTCTCCTTTTTGGTTAAGGATGGCAACGACGCGGGTTCGGATCGGGTGGAGTGTCTGGGCACCCAAAACCAAAACCCGAACTTAAAACCCGAATCCACCCTGAACACCGATTCGGGTGAAAATCCATCCCCAAAACTGAAACCCACGGATACCCGAAACCTGATTGGATACCCGAAACCCGCTTTGTATGGCAACATAGTAAGGGCAATAAGTACTTTCTATAAACATATACATGATATATATAACATTCACATGTATAAACAAGAGGCAATAAATAGTAAATAATTTCCTGAGTCAACTTAGAATAAATTTAATAGTCTAAGTAAACAAAGTTATTATTAGTATACTATAAAACATGAGTTTTTATTCCAAACGTATATCCATTGGGTATCCACAGGTGAAAAACCAAACCTGAAACCGAACCCGATAGGTTTCGGGGCCCCGAACCCTAAAACCGTGGGTGAGAAATCATCCCCGAACCCAAACCCGCTAGATCCGAAACCCGCGGATATCCGACCTGAAACCGAACCATTGCCATCCTTACCTTTGGTCATGCCGATTCCATTTAGGAGCCATCAATTAAAGACAAATACAGTGAACCAATAGCTATCAAAAAATTATCATTCATTGACCAATCCTAATTCCCACCATCCTAGCCTTCAACCCTAAATTCTTGTTTTACGCAAAGGAACTACTGAGAGGAAATGTTTTGAATGCTCTTATTTGAAAAATATACCTGGAAAGGTTTCTGGTTCCTCTGCCTGTTACTTTTTTTGGATGAAGCAGAATCATTATGTTTCACAAAGTACTCTTGTATTTTAGAATTTTAAATTGAAGGGCTTCTTTTTTTGGTTCTAGGCATCAGTATCCTGCAATTCCTTTAATATCATTTTTTGTGCACAGGGTATTCTGTCAACAGCAAAGGGGCTCAATGCTCTGCAGAGCCTTGATTCTCTTGATAGGTCTTTACTGATGGTATGCATGAATTTCTGTATCTCATTTGTTTTGTTAATTGCATTCTTTTCCTTTAATCTTGTTTCTGCTCCAAAATTGCTGCACATGCAGGTTCATTCTAGAGGTGTAAACATCCAGATAGTTGAACAGAGTATATTGGGCATGGAGAAGTATTCTGGTGGTGAGTGATAGTTTTGAAGCGTGATATATTGGTGCTTTGTGTTTTAATTTCCTCAGTGACATTAGTTTTTCTACAGCACAATTGTATGCATATGACATAAAAGTTTGCTATCTTTGTTTCGCTACACTACAGAAAAGTAGCCTCCTAAATGCATGTTTGAAGATCTATGCCAGATGTACCAAAATAAAATATCCACCCATATATTGAGAATTGAAATTTGTTGAGAATATCTTGTAAAGAAAAGTTTGACTGATTGCTATTTATGTCAAGGTAAAATACATTCTGCATTTTCCACTGGAGATTGGAGACTATAGTTGGTTACAGGTTGCACGAGGAGTTTATAATTTTGAAAAACTTGCGATTTGTACTCTGCTGATCTCCATAGACGATGGATATTTATAATCAAAGTGCTCTCTATTCAGCTATTGGTACACACACCAAATTTCATGGGTTGTTCATCTGTACATTAGAATACCAAAGAACAAGCTGTCCCTCCTGCACTGTTTAGGAATTTGTGGCTCTATATAATCTGCAGAATTTTGGTCTTGATACTTTGTATTAACATAACTTTGATTTTCTACATCAATGAAGAGACTTATGTAAAGGTGCATCAGATATATATTTTGAAAATTGGCCATTTTTATAGGTGGAGGATATTTGTGTTATCAAGCCATTTATTCCAGATTAAGTTAAATTGCTTTTCGTTTTCGGTTCTGTAGTTTCACTTGAAGATTCAGACACGTGGCAAACTGATGGTCGAACTTACAAGCAATGGTTGTGCACCTTAGTGAGCTCACTCATTTGCCATTGCGATGACATCATCTTGAGGTATCACGAAAGTGATCACAACACTGACCAAAGCTTAAATATTATACTCTTCAATAAAACCGTAAGTTGTTCCCTTATTTACATCTATATTCTTCTTATAGACTTTGCAGGAGTCTTGTTTTTCTCAAAGTTAAGGCTGCTGAGCTTTTGTTTGCAAGCACTCTCGTAAACATCGCTGGCAATGTTGATTCCAATGCTGCCATCTGCAGACTAATTTCAACCAAGGTTTGTTAGATCCGAATATACTCCCACTGTCCACAAATATAATGGATTTGGCGATTTTTATGAAAGATTAAAGGGGATAGTAAAGACTCACATGCCCCATGTTAATGCCCTAGGGCGAGCTCCTGATTGACTCGATTAAAGGCTAAATTAATGCCTTAAGGCCTGAATACCTTATATTTGTGGACAAAATTTGAACCCTAGAATCCCTTATATTTGTGAATGGAAGGAGTATTTGTTACTTCAAAGTTACAATTAAGGGTTAATCTCAATCAATTGATGATCTGGAATGTTCTGTAGGCTGAGGAAATAATTTTTTCTGACTCCAATGATTCGCTGAAGTCAATCCAGCTGTTTTTGGATGCACTGAATGTCATTAGATCCTTTTATGTTGCTGAAAAATCCAGAACTTGCCCTTCTAATACTCTCAAGGTATGCTGTTACTGTTGATTTCTAATGAAGTGATATGATGCGTTTTATATTTGTGTTGCATATTTGTATTGCATATAGCGTTTCACAGTGAATCAGTTGCTTAAATGATCTATTTCTTGTACCACAATCAAATGTGAAGTTGTAGATGCCCTTAAAAAAATGTGAAGTTGTAGATGCCCTTAAAAAAATGTGAAGTCGTAGGTTCATTTAAAATTTAATATGAAATTGATGTGAGCATCAACAAGACATCATTGTACTCCTGACATGTTTTACACCAAGGAGGAAATATAAAACTCATCTGTGATACTTTCTTGTTATGACCTTTTGAGGTTTGACTATTTTCTAGGAGAACCCTTTTGATTCTTTTTGGTATACTCAGCACTTTCTAATGACCCTCTCTGTTAGGAAAGGGGCATATGTAACCTTTTTACATCATACAGAGACCGGGTAATATTTGTAATGGTATTATTAGTTGTCACTACCTTAACCTAGATGTCTATTTGCCAATTTACCTAAGAACAACATTCTGAACTTGAGACAGTTGTTTCTCTTGGTTTCACCTTTTGAAATCCTTTTGATCTTCACAGGATGGTAGATCCGTTAGATCAAAAAGTCGGTCACCAGCAACAACTACATCATCGTCATGGAAGAAGGCAAGCATTCTGCTCACAATTTAGTTTTTATTCCAGTAATGAGCATAGCACATTTAATTAAGACTTCTGCGCATGTTCTCTACAATCATGCAAGGGTATGGGCCATCCATGTTTTAAGGGATACACCAAGTTGTCTGGGATATAGCTATCCATTTTGCCTAATTACTCTTTCAATGGTAGCCTGATAGACGACATGTCCATCAACAGCGAGACGCATAGTCGCATACAGGGACTTTGTCAATTTAAGATCAGTTGCCGTATTGCCTTCTAGACATTTAAAGGGGTCAGGTGTGCGAGTGTTCATATGATGACTGTGCATCCGTTCATGTTAGCATTCACATAAGATTATATTTGTGGCAAATTTATGTTGCCTGGCTGCTGCTAACTTGTAGACAAGTTATCCTGTTGTGTTGTTTCTTTCAATGTTGTTACTGGGGTCCACCACAGCCTATGAATCACCGAGACTTCACTAACCCTGCCGTACCTGTATCCGATGCTTGCGTATCAGATACTTCGATACTTCGATACTCCGATACTCTCTCTATACTACCACTGTGTTATTTTTCAAACCCACGTATCGCCGTATCGCTGTACTCGTATCGCGTATCGGTGATACATAGACCACAGCAATGTCTGATATTCCAAAAAAATAATCTGATGAGACTTCTCATGCATATATAAGGCTAGACTCTCTGACGGGTGGCATAGAATACTTACTCCGCTCTCAAATAGTTGTTTTAGAATGCATGCGGTCAATAAATACGTTGACCACTGATACACAAAAAAATTATGATTTGGCCCATGAAATTGGTGCTAGTAGATTTATTATGGACATACATGTTTGACCATTTGCTTGTCATCTAGAGAAAAAAGGTTATGAGAAGTGATTGCCAAATATGAAAATTGGAGGCTCTATTGATGTAAACAACTAGTTTTGTTGAACGTCCCAACTGACTAGCAAAAGGAGATCAGAGGCAAAATCCTTATATGGTGCGCACACATTGGGAGTAGTAGCAGTGTGTGCTTGTCACGATGCTGTCGGAAGAAGCGTGTGCAGCGCTGCACGTAGACAGAGATGGAGAAGAAGAGAGGGGTTAGGGTTTTCAGGGTTTGGAGTTGTCGGGATGTATCCATAGCCACTGGGCTTAGAGTTAGGGCCTGGGGCGGCGGCGGTGGAGGGCGGCATGGCAAGGCTGCGAGAGCGCCTCCAGACAGGGTGGTCAAGGACAGCTGGTTGGCCGTGCCATCGGCAGGGCCGAGGAGTGCTTAGGTGTGCGGCGCGGGGATGGGGGGACTTGACGATGGACAGGAGGAATAAGAGAGGACTTAAGTTGGAAGAAGAAATAAATGATCAATGAAGGTGGAGGAGAGGAGGAAGAAGAACAGGAGATCTGCTGCTTCGGTAACTGCTAGAGGATAGCGACTCGCGCACGCTAAGGGGGTCCTATTACCTTTCTCTTGTATGGAGTCTTAATGTCTTATTCGTACATGCATGTGCTATATTCCTATGTCAATTGACAGATGCAAACTAATGTTTGTTTCTTTATAGCTCTGGTGCTATAATTGTAGTTAGGAAGATTTTCTGCATACAATGTCCATTTTCTAACATGTTTATTCTCTAGGTGTACTGGCTTTCAGTTGATTATCTTGTTGCTGCCAGAGCCGCTAGTGTAAGTGTGCTCCCTTTTCAGCTACTATCAATTTTTATCTGCCGATTCATTTTGGTTTTTGTTTCCTGTATTATTATATGCCGTTCTCAACATATTATAGCTCATCACATGTCTATATACTTTCCATTGAACTTATTTTTTGAAACTAAGGGACCCCTAAGTTCTACACTGATATTCCTATTCTTTTTTTAAACTTATGCCTGGATCATTGGGAACCTTGATGCTGTTTTGTGGGAGTTTGATATTTAGTGGTCAACCACTAGATAGCTAACTGGCGGTCAGTTTGCTTTTTTAATATTTGTTGGATTCCCCACAGGGCTTGCTCCCTGTTTTGGCTTTTATGGTCCCGCACCACCAATACTCATGTGTTTTACATCCCTTTTTTTTTCCTCGAACTCTGCAGGAGAACTGCCTGTTATTTTATTAAGGAGAAGAGAAATAAAGTACAAAAAAGGTCAGGAGGGATGTCCTGACCCAAACACACTAACACACACCATAATTCTAACAAAAAAGTTATACAACGCGCCCCACACCACCTTAAAGTGACCAAACCAGCGAGAGCTAAGAATTCTGTGTGAGCGCCCAGGACAGCAGATTTGCAAGTCCTTTTGCACCGGCCATACACCAAAGGGAGCCCTTGTTGGTGCACTCCCACTAAAACCAGTCACATCTGTGTTTTGAGAGCTCCCATGTGATGAGAGTGACAAGAGTGTGAAAACCTTTGCTGACCTTCTTCTGGACTTGTTTGGTACCACACCACCAACTGGAAAAGCAGGCAGTGTCCAATCTCGGTGTCAGCTGCCCTAAACCCACATCCTGCAACTCTATATGAACCAAACCTGTCTCGCAAATACATAAGACACAAGAATATGCTGGATATCCTCATCCGCTTGATCACATAGAAGACACGGAGCAGGGTGGGGGAAGGCAACGCTTAGCTAAGCAATCCGCGGACCATCACCTATTCATGACTGCAAGCCATAGAAAAAATTTCAACGCTGCAAGGACCATGTCTTCCAGATATGACGCCAAGGTGCAAATCTGGCCACATCAGAGAAGAAAGCCTTATAAGCAGATTTGCAGGTGTATTGACCAGTCCTAGATAACTTCCACACATGCTCATCTTGCAGCCCCGGCTGTTGCACCACCCCCTCAACCAGGTCCCCATAATTTTCAAATAGTCAACCAGCACTTGCACAGTAATATGACCCTGACCCACTGACGGTTCTGCAGAGCTTGATCAATAGTTTGCTGCTTGATAGCCTTCAATCTCTGAGGACGAAAGCTGGGTGCCACCCCAGAAACTGTCTGTCCATTCAGCCAATGATCCGTACAAAACATATTGCCGTTTCCATCCCCTACAATAGAATCAGCATCCATCTGGAAGAGCTCCTGGGCTTTGCTGGGGACCTGCACCTGCAATCTAGCCCACAGACGTTCAGGATCTGTCTTATCTAGCCACAACCAACGAATAAGGAGAGACCAGCCCATAATTTCTGGATTGTGAATACCCAATCCGCCATGCTCAATTGGTTGACAGACCCTTGGCCAGGAAACAAGACAGTTACCACCATTAGCTTTCTCTTGTCCTTTCCATAAAAATCCATGCTGTATCTTATCAATTGCTTTAATGGGCCATTTAGGCAGATCCAAAAATTACAAGGAAGATAGGGGTCGCAATGAGTACAGTGCGAAACATTATGAGACAACCAGCACCTGTTGTATTTAGCTGATGGGCACTGTGAAATGTGGCCATTTGCCACAGGATACCGCAATCATTAGAATAATATTTCCTGCTATGTAACTGAAGGAACTCCTATGGAAGGAACACTGGTAACACACAAAAGAAATAAGCCTTCACTTCTGGCAAACACTGATGATCAACTGATAGACAATACATGATGGATCTCCTGTGGGATCTAAAATGTTCTTTGTGGTTTGACTTGAAGCTTATCATCTGCAGCCTGATCGAGTTGCAGCAACAATAGCAAAATGCTTGCACTTTAGGCTTATTTTTTTTTCAAGTCGGACTCTTATCTAATCTGAATAGAAAAAAAACTACTTATGATTGTGTTGACGGTGGCTTCTGAATCTTCACAGAGATGCTCATGTGACTTCACTGCACTAATGTATGTCGAACTTTGGTGTGAGGAACAATTCAACAGGCTGGCAATAGGACCTCCAGATTTTTCACATGAAGAGTCGGTGAGCCCTCTTTTTCATGCCTCCATTGTTTAAGATTTATGTGTTTGATTTACCTCTGTCATTTTGTCACTTGTTGATTTATAATTTTCACTTTTTTCAGCTGCCACCACATGTTGGTTTGTTGATTGCTGCATTTACTCGCATAAATGAACCCGACAGCATTTATGGGATCACACTAGCCAATGAGGTTGTCTTTAAACTGTTGTTTTGTTAATTTTCATATTTATATTTATGCATGAGCACTGGTCATGCTTAAGGTGGCTATGGACATTTCTGCTGGCACGTTTTCTGTTATAACCTTTCATGCATCCCCTACAAATTGGGATATTTGCAGCCTGCAAAGCTAGGAAACTATGCTTCTTGTTTCTAAATTTTCATCAGATATGTTTTACGATTAGAAAGTTATGCATCTAAAACTTGGCTGTTATTTTTGCTGTCCCATTGCAGATAACATCTCAGATCATCAGATACGAGCACGAAGGTGAATGGAGTAGCGCTCTTGAATATTATGATTTACTCGTAAGGTCATCGCCAATGGAGCATCTTGGCAATTTAACGGGTTCGCTGATGACTGGACCATCTGCTTTTAGAGCAGAAGATAAGATGCTGAACTGGAAAATGCACAAAGGTCTGATGAGATCCTTGCAGAAAACTGGATGTAGTCATGTGCTAGATGTCTACTGTGAAGGTTTAACGCACCAAAAAGGGTCTCTTCAACAAGATGCAGAGTTCATTGATATACAAGTTAGTGTAGTATGTCTCGCATGACATAGTTATATTATATTACCATTTGTTATTAATTCGTTCCATGTTTTATCATGTACCGTGCAGTATGAAGCTGCTTGGAGGGCAGGAAACTGGGATTTCTCCTTTTTCATTCCATATTCATCTCATTCTTCCACCCGCACCCAAAGTTATTGTCTCTTCAATGAAAATTTACACAGGTTCATAATTTCCATTAACACTTTATTTGAAATCAACATTCTTTACACTTTTGAGCTGAAACAAGGGCAAAAGTATCTGTAGCATTGTGTTGAATTTAAAGTTCTATTAACTAATTATTGATCAAGCCAATGGACCTTCTAGAATAAAATTAACTGAGGACTTTAAGCGTCAGTTAACTGACATTCCAGACAGGCTCGGGGACCAAGTATAATTTTTGTAATTACTAGAAAATATTCATATTTTTGGTGTCATTATCATTCTCATCATAAAAAAGTCGCCCTATTCTTAAGATAGAATATTTGTAGACATTAAGCTTTAAGCATTACTCTCCAGAAGCTATATCATAAAGTGCATGGCTGTTTCTTATCTATAATTTCCTATTTTAAAACTCATTCATTATTTCATGTCTGTAGGAAATTGTTCTTGAAACATGCACAAAGAAATGTGATTATTTATTTCTGGGTTACAAGAAAAGTTATATGTTATTTTATTAAATTTCTGCAGTCTAGTTCTGAGGACAGAAGCTTACTAAGTCCTAAAACTACAGTAGCGAAATTTTATTTTATTTAGTCTCAACAATCTACTTCTGTGAGGACCAAAACTGGCTGGGCTAGGCAAATGCGGTTAATGTTCTTCATTTTGATCATGTATAGGAACCTGCTAGGTAGCTTCTAATATTGTTGACTTATTTGGTAAATGCTTCAGTTGCTTAAGATCTCTGGAGAATGGTGATTCTGAGGAGTTCCATGCAAAACTTTCTCGAGCCAAGATGGTACTGTTCAGAACTTCTGTGGCCATAAGTTGAAATTTTTGTGGATGTTATTTTAAAATGTTTACTTTATCCCTGCTAGGATCTTGTGTTGGCTTTGTCAAATACTAGCAAGGAAAGCACAAAATACATACATTCTACCATCCTTAAGTTACAGGTTAGACCTTCTTATTGTATGATGGTCTACATGTCGGTGGATCACTCAGGTGCATTATGCCTGACCTTGTTTTTTACAGATGCTTGATCATGTTACCATGGTTTGGGACCTGCGTTGGAACCTTTGTCACAATCAAACATCAGAATCTTTTCCAAAAACCAAGAAAGTTTCTCCTGTACCTACAGGGATGCAGGTTTTACTAACATCTCTCTTGGCCAGTTCCATCATTCTGTTTCAGATGCATGCAATTCAGTTTATATTAACACTTCAGATGATGAGTTCAGGAATTTTGGAATAGGGGCATAGATTCAGTCGAACTTAGCAGTTTGTTACCGTTAGCTGCTTCATTCGTACCTTCAAGATACTGTTTGTTTGGCCAAACTTAAGCACCTTTTCCTCTGAAGAAACAAATAAATTGTATAACTACAAAGAAATAGTCTTTACTATAATACCTCTATTAGTTGTTTCTATTTTCCTGGTTGGCTAATTTCATCAAAATTTTTGCTATGTAGCTGGAGTTGCTGGATAAAGAGTGGAACTTCATTGTGTTCCAAACAGAACATAACCTTGATCTTTTTGAACCTTTCCTAGCATTCAGGCGTGCCCTGCTTAAGGTTTTAGGTTGTGAAGAACATCTTGTAACACATTTATTTCAATCTGCTTCTGCACTCCGAAAGGTAGTCTCATTTTGTCAATTGTGGCCATTGTTTCACACTGTACTTCTTAATTCAGTCTTCATTATGATTCTTTTTTCTGGATACAGGGATTAAGGTTTTCTTTGGCAGCGGCTGCTTTATATGAGCTGAAAGAACATTGTTTTCACCAAGATGGGGGCACCATGCCAAATACTTATTTCCTTTCTAGGGTACAGACTTCACCATTCAGTCATCAAACTGCTCGTTCAGTAACATCACTATTTGAATTGTCCCGCGTCCATGCTGATACAGTTGTCTATATTTTTCATCATGAAAAGAAAAGCAGGATTGTGTTATAATTCTATTCCTAGCGTTGTGAAAAATTTGGTTGCAAATTGTGTCTGTCTATGCTACTATTGTTGGAGTAGCTGCAACTATAGGACTACACAGGTGGGAGGTTTGCTTGCTGATTTTTTGGACTGCAGGAGCTGAGAGGAGAGACTTGTTTTGAGTTACAGCTGGCTGCCCCTTTGCTTCTTATTTATAGCTGAAAGGGAACTATATACGATAGCCCTAGTGGCTTGCTTACCAAGAAAGACTTGACTCAAGCTTGCAGCCCAAGCCATGACCAAACTTACTCCCTAAGGAAACTAGACTTGCTGCCTAAGGAAAGGAAGAAAAGACCCTACACTAACCTGAGTAAACTAACACTAGTTGGATAGATAACTGGCACAAGGATTACTGCTAACAACTATACAGTCTCCTATATTGAGGTTCTGTGAGTCCAAGTGCAATGTTCTAAATAATACTCCCACTGGTTTCTTTTCTGTGGCTTCCCAAATATATTACTTTTCTATACAACAAAACCTTTTATTCCCAAGAAAGTTGGGGTAGGCCAAACCTACATAAGGCACAAAATAAATTAATAAATGACAGTCAAAGAGAAGAGGCGGAAGGCGGGGGGGTACTGTGATAGTAATAATATATTTTCTTTTCAATATTTTACCAAAAATATTTTTTCTCCTTATTCATTTCATGCTCCACCCTAAAATTTTATACATGATCAACACATTATATGATCTCTCGTATTCCCAAGCACTTATAAAGAAATACATGGTGGTTAAGGTATTTTACTATATAGAGTACTCAAATTTTAACTTTCTTAACCTTAGTGTATGGTCAAAATATGCAGATACGCTGGAGGAACATCATGTCAGGGGCAAAAAGATCAATAAATAATCTCTTATTAGTTGCCTTCTTTGATGCCATTCCAGCACTTGTTTTAGCATTTGTTGTTTTGATAGATTTTAATTCTAAGCTCCCATATGTTACAAAGGAATTTTTAATTTTTTATAGGAATTCTAGAGAATCAGCTAAATGGTGACTTCAAATCCAGATTAGTCATAGAATTATATTGCTTCAATAGTACTGCAACCCATGCATTGGGTGGCTCCAGCAGTTTCTTTGAATCTTAATATACTCTTTCTTTTTTGTGTCATTATGAAGTTTTGTGAATGGGCTAAGCAGCACTTCTGAGATTTTGTATTTTGTACTAATAATAATGCACCGTATTGATTTTTGAAAAATAGTGAATCTACATCTTTGTTTGAGCTTGACTAATCGCTGTGTTTCTATTCTGCTGTTCACCATTCTAAAGCAATAGCTTAGATTGATGTTCCAACTTGAAGTCTTCTGATTTGTCATGTAAATATTTAGACATTGTGCTGTTTATTAATCACCTCCTTGTGAGTGGTTGTAGTCTGTGATATATTGGTGTTCATATTATCATTTCAAAGAAAACAAAGAAAATTGGTGTTTGTATTCTGATAACCCAACATTTGTTTGGTCTTCAGCTTGAAGAGGCTAAACTGCTGAGAGCTCAAGGGCAGCATGATATGGCTATTAGTCTTGGGAAATACATACTGCAGAAGCATTCTGACAAGAAAGACATATCAGATGTCTATCGACTAGTTGGCAAGTGGTTGGCTGAAACAAGATCGAGCAAGTAACTATTGACACTTCAAGGCTCACATTTGGTCTTTGTGTTAAAATTGTTTTCCAGTTTTTTCATGTGTAATAATCTGAATGTTCTTGATAATTTACTAGCTCGAGAACCATCATTGAGGATTATTTAAGACCTTCTGTGGATCTTACTGAATTTAAGACGACCACGGACAAAAGATACATGTCCAGGCAGTGTCGAACACATTTTCATATGGCACAGTATACATACAGTTTATTCAAAAGCTATGAAGAAAGACTTTCATCTAATGAGTGGCAAGCAGCTCTGCGACTAAGGAAATACAAGGTAACCTATTATCCGTCAATATTTGACTTGAAACTGTATTACTGTTAACACAGGTTCTACTTAATACAGACTAGGGAGTTGGAGACGCTGATTAAAAGACTGAAAAGTTCATCTAAGGCAAGTAGTTGGTCATAACTTTTAAGGTCCTTCAAATTCCAATCCTTCTGTTAGTGATAACTCACATGCTCTTTTGATTGTTCAGGGTGTAAAGACTGATTACTCAGTAAAAATCCAAGAGTTGCAGAAACAACTTGCACTAGACAGAGAAGAAGCAGAGAAGATTCAGGTGTGCACATAGGTTTACCTGTGCTTCAACATGCATACCAAATTAACACTTCCATGACCAATAATAAATACAATCATATCACACCCCTTTTTTTTTGTATGTTTACCTGATCGATATCCAACTTTAAGGCCTGCCTTCCAGTTTAGAGTAACAGATGCTGTCACAATCCTTGCTTCATGTATAATTTAGGCCCTGTTTCGGTGCAAAGTAATTTTGGGGTCTTGTGATATGGCTATATTATTCAGATGATACAGGTTGAGGTAGGCAGATATCTCTCCCCCACGCTGGAGGCTCTGAGATTGAACCTACTACTTCTTCCCTGACTCCTATTATTGCACTGGGTCTCTTATATAACGAGCACCCCCCCCCCCCAAAAAAAAAACAACAACTTAAAACAAACCAACTATATCTCTAAATATCTTAACAAACCAAAAGCCTAACTACTGGTGGACGTTTGGCCCTTCTTGCGCTGGTGTTGACGACCAAAGAAAGCGTCCACAACATCTTGAGGAACATGATAGTTTTGTAAAAATACCGTGGTATGGAATACTTTGAGGACTTTGGTTACAATAGATTTTATAGCCTTGCAAAGTGCAGTATCTTCAATACCATGGTGTTTTGAAGTTTCTAATTGACCACTCTCACCCTGTTTTTTCTGTACGGAAGCTATGCTGCCTGTCTCGGTACTTTTAGATCTCATGTGTGTTGTTCGTTCACCTGGAAGCCTTGATTGACATCATGAGATACTTATCTGCACTAACCACTTCCTTGGTATTTGGTAATGATGACTTTGTAGAGGATCTTGAGGATATTTTCTCAAAAATTTATTAGAAAGCTTGATCATCAATTATAGAAGTATAACTATAGTTCAATTGTTCTGTGACAATCACTTAACTGAAATAGCTAGTGTACACGAACACAAAATATTAATGGGTTTTTTAATATGGAAAACATATATTAAAACACTGTGACTGCCAAACATATTGTTGTTTTCGCAACACTGCAAAATACTGTGGCATTTTGTGCATGATGTTTCAAGAACTGTGTGTGAGTTTGTTTGTGTGGGTTGGTTTTCTTTCTCTTGGGGGCTCTTTTACCCCCTTTTCTTCTCCTTAATACAAAGATACGCAGCTCACCTGCGTGCTCGAAGAAAAAGAAAGGATTGTGGTTTACAGAAACTGTAGTTTTGAAAACTGTAACATCCAAACAGGCCCTTAGCTACCATATCCAAAGTTAAATGGCAAAATTTTGTGCTGCCAACTGGGAATAATTGTTCCATTTATGGTTTGTTTTTGAGAAGTGCATAATTTCACAATTCTAAAAATTTGTACAAAACCATAGATATATCACGTCATGTTGTTGGCACATGCCAAATTCTACTGTCACTTTACTCCAGGCTATGTACCAGAAAATACAATGCACTTCTGTGATGACCAGGGGTTGAGCCCGGCCACCAGGGACGATCAAGGGACGAGGTGGTTGCCTCGCATGCTCTCACGCTTGACAGAATATAGGAAGGAGGAACTAGATTGATGTTTTGCTTGATGTTTCAATTACACAGCCTTTATATTTATAGGCTGATGGCTTTTGCCCCACGCTCAAGAAACAACAATTGGCTATCTAGCAGCCTCTTGAAGCAACCAAATCTTAACTAACTACCTTCCTTTGCCTAATCTCTAACTTCAACTCAAATGAACCTAACAAGCTAACTTATCTGAACGACCAGACTTGCGCCATCAACCTGAACTTGTGCTGGACTTCTTATTCTTCTTCTTGCGGTGCAGGAGTGGAACTTTTCTTGATAGCATTAGCATAACATTACAAGTACCACATGAAAGGAAAATTATTGATATTTTGTAGAACATTGCATTATGCAGTTTTTATGAGTGAGGTGCAGCCATGCAGTTTCCACTTGGGCACCAAATTCTCAATCACTTTTTGTATTTAGATGTCAAATAATCTGAACACTGAATATCGAAGAAGAAACCAATTACATACTTTAAACCTTATTGTTTAGTTGTGTACATGTTAAATGCTCTGCAGAATCTCCCAATTAATATTAATCTTTTGTCATTATTATTTCCAATTTACCTTTTTGATCTTTTGCTAAATATGAATTCGCTCGTTAGGATGACCGGGACAATTTCTTAAATCTAGCGCTTCAAGGGTACCAACATTCCCTTGTTGTTGGTGGCAAATACGACCTACAAGTGGTATGTTATTTGTATCCAGATATTGATACATCTCGTGCTAATCATTACTATTCATTTTTTCTGTATCAACCAAACTATATTTTCACTGGAAATTAAATTTTATTTTACTTTACCTGAACACTTGCTCTTCAGGTTTTCCGGCTGGTCTCGCTGTGGTTTAGTCTTTCTTCAAGGGATCAAGTTGTGAAAGCAATGATGAAAACAACAAAAGACGTAATTTTAAGTTCCATTTCTTTATTGCATTTGTACTTCTTTCAGCTTCATTAAAAAGAGAGTCACATTCTTGGTGTATAGGTCCAATCCTACAAATTCATACCATTAGTTTACCAAATTGCTTCAAGACTTGGAAGCTCCAATTCTCAGGGTTCAACAAACTTCCAGGTACATGTATGGTTTATAATTCATTTTCTGGTTTAACTGAATCTCTCAAGTAACAATGTTGTTTTCTGTAGCAGATTGCATTAGCTTCTCTTCTGAAGAAAATGGCTATTGATCACCCATATCATACAATATTTCAGGTACCTTAGTTGCAGACCTTACATGTATATGGCAGAAATTGATATGGGCTTAACGAGGTCAGCTTTATTGATCGAAATTTGGGCAAGGATATCTCCTTGTTCTCCCTCCGAAGAGGCTCTGAACTTAGAGATAACTTCCTTGATACAGACTCCAAGACCTCCCCAGCTTATATACTGCCGGCTACCAACAAACCTTAACAGACCAAACCTGTTAGATTGACTCCAACTATGCTAACCTCTTTGCTGATCCTCTGCCCAACTAACTGACCAGTGCCTACTTGGCTCGATGCCTGTAGTTACGCCCAACAAAGGCGTCCACAACAGAAATGATCACTAAATATTACTCCCTCAGTTTCACAACAACAACAACAACAACAACTTAGCCTTTTGTCCCAAGCAAGTTGGGGTAGGCTAGAGATGAAACCCACAGAAAACAAGAATAAGAAACACAAAAAGTACACAAGCCAAAGGAAGGGTTAGGGGTTAAACAAAAAGTAACAAAGGTCACGGTTCAGGTACATTAATTGCTAATCTCCAAGCGCTCCTATCCATAGCTAATTCCTTAGCGATATTCCACTCCTTAAGGTCTCTCTTAACCGTCTCGTCCCAAGTTAGTCTAGGTCTACCTCTACCTCTCTTTACATTATCGCCCCGCTTTAGAACTCCATTACGCACCGGCGCCTCGGGAGGCCTCCGTTGTACATGTCCAAACCATCTCAACCGATGTTGAATCAACTTCTCATCGATTTCACAATGACTATAATATTGCTAGTAGTGTCAAACTGTCAATAACTAGGCTATCTGCTAAGAACAAATATAGTTTACCATGGAACTACTGTATCTCAAAATTATGCATCGAGTATGTTGCTCTGTTTATGTAAGATAAGAGTAGCTACTGTCCTAACTCCTACTACCGTCAGGAAGTATTGTGCAAGTGGGGTTTTGCTTTTGTAATATCTGTGAACACTCACCATAAGATCGTGAGGATACAAGGATCCATAATGTAGAAGTGAATAAGTTTTCATTTGCAATGAGGGCTACTGAGAAAAAAAGCCCATCCATAAGCTTGAGTTCCATCCATAGTATTTTTGTGGGACAGGATACATGTGCTCAGGCTGAAATATTCAGAGTGCACATCTCGACTTAGATCTAACAGATTACCCCAGTTAGTGTAGTGTAGTGTGAAGCAACTGCAGTATGTCTTAAATTAATCTCAGTTACCCTTTTTCTAGAACTTAGAACTAACTATTTTGTTGTGCCTCGATCTTGTGTGATTTATTGGTTTTCAGCTTTTGGCTCTGTCAAATGGTGATCGTGTTAAAGACAAGCAAAGGAGTAGAAGTTCTTTCATTGTAGACATGGAGAAGAAGCTTGCTGCTGAGAATCTGTTAAAGGAGCTATCTTCCTGTCATGGAGCTTTGATTTGTCAGGTTCCACTTCTTATTCTATTGAAACTTTGACACGTCCTTATCGCTGAAGTGAGGCAAGTATTTGCTGTTACCTGATGTTCATTTGCGCATCTTATAGATGAAACAAATGGTAGAGATCTACATTAAGTTGGCTGAACTGGAGACCAAGAAGGAAGTCAGTTCTCTTTTCAAACAGGAACTTAAAAACTTTATCCATATTCATCATGTTAACATATTATTTTTCATCCAACTTATTGTCAGGACACTAACAAAAGAATTTCGCTGCCTAGGGAGGCCCGGAGTATTTGTCAGCTTGAACTTGTAAGATTACCTTTTATGAAATATGCTTTTGTGAACTTGTTTTTGCATCCCTAACCATTGGAGCATTTGACTTTACAACAGCAATTCCTTTAGTCACAAGCAAGTTAGGGTAGTCTCATATAAATCCAAATCGGGAGCTACATGCACCAAAAGATAGTAATGATACAAAATCATAAAAGACATAACCAGACATTGTAGTAATTAAAAAACTCGATCCAATATAGACAAACCATCTCAAGCGATTTCAGAAAAGTTTCTGTTCAATCAGTGGAAATATTTTACTTTGTCTAATTTGCACTCCCTAAATATACTTATGTTGGGTGTGTCTTTCCTCCAGTGCATTACCCTCTTAAAATGGCCCAAATGCTATGCTAGAGTATATTTGGTAGTATAGGAAATATCTCGGGGAGTTGTCTGGCAAGTCTTGTACTCTATATGTTCATCTTTGAGGCTCAATGCAAATCTTCCCACACAATCTGTCCTTCCTACAAGCACCCATTCTGGTTTAACTCACTGGGCCAACTCATGTGCGTGCATGCTCATGTAAAGCACAGGAGCATTTTTGACCAAAAACACAAAATTTACGCTGGGAATCAAAGCACACCTAACCATTCTGGACAACTCAAACATAAAATACGACCAACATAAGTGGACTGAGCAAGTATAAACTAAGAAGACAATTTTCTTTACCTGAAAAACTTTGTGGGTGCATAACTTACACAAAGACAATAAATTGAGCATATGTCTTTATTATTTTTGTTCTTTACTTATAGGACTCATAACCCTACAACAACAACAACTTAGCCTTTTGTCCCAAGCAAGTCGGGGTAGGCTAGAGATGAAACCCACAGAAAACATTTATTTAGAATAAGAAACACAAAAAGGGCACAAGCCAAAGGAAGAGTTAGGGGTTACACAAAAAGTAACAAAGGTCACGGTTCAGGTACGTTAATTGCTAATCTCCAAGCGCTCCTATCCATAGCTAATTCCTTAGCGATATTCCACTCCTTAAGGTCTCTCTTAACCGTCTCGTCCCAAGTTAGTCTAGGTCTACCTCTACCTCTTTTTATATTATCGCCCCGCTTTAAAACTCCACTACGCACCGGCGCCTCGGGAGGCCTCCGTTGTACATGTCCAAACCATCTCAACCGATGTTGAATCACCTTCTCCTCGAGAGGTGCCACCCCTACCCTATCTCGAATCTCTTCGTTCCGGACTCTATCCCTTCTTGTATGCCCGCAGAACCAACGCAGCATACGCATCTCTGCTACACTCAGTTGCTGGACATGTCGCCTTTTTGTAGGCCAACATTCAGCACCGTATAGCATCGCCGGGCGAATCGCCGTCCTATAGAACTTACCTTTTAGCCTCTATGGCACCTTCTTGTCACAGAGAATGCCCGAAGGCTGCCACCACTTCAACCAACCGGCTGAAATTCTATGTCTAACATCTTCATTAATGTCTCCATCTTTTTGAAGCATTGATCCTAGATACCGGAAAGTATCCTTCTTGGCCACCACTTGACCTTCGAGGCTAACGTCCCCATCCTCGTGCCTAGTCAGGCTAAAGTCGCACATCATATACTCGGTCTCGGTCCTACTCAGACTGAACCCCCTCAACTCTAGCGTATGTCTCCACAGCTCTAACTTCATATTAACCCCTGCCCTACTCTCGTCAACTAGCACCACATCGTCAGCAAAGAGCATACACCAGGGGATATCACCCTGTATGTACCTCATCCATCACCAAAGCAAATAGATAAGGGCTCAATGCTGACCCCTGATGTAGCCCTACTTTAATTGGGAAGTCACTGGTATCGCCATCACATGTTCGAACACAAGTCATCGCATCCTTGTACATATCCTTGATGAGGGTAATATACTTAGTTGGAACTTTGTGTTTTTCCAAGGCCCACCACATGACGTCTCTCGGTACTTTGTCATACGCCTTCTCTAGGTCAATAAAGACCATGTGTAAGTCCTTCTTCTCCTCTCTGTATCTTTCCATCAACTGTCGTACTAAAAAAATCGCCTCCATGGTCGACCTCCCAGGCATGAACCCAAACTGGTTTTGGGTCACCCTTGTCAATCTTCTTAGGCGATGCTCGATAACCCTCTCCCAAAGCTTCATCGTATGGCTCATCAGCTTAATCCCCCGGTAGTTAGTACAACTTTGAACATCTCCCTTGTTCTTGAAGATCGGTACTAATATACTTCTCCTCCATTCCTTCGGCATCTTGTTTGACCGGAAAATTAGGTTAAAAAGCTTAGTTAACCATACTACCGCCCTCTCGCCCAGGCATCTCCACACCTCAATGGGGATGCCATCGGGGCCCATCGCTTTACCTCCCTTCATCCTCTTCAAAGCCTCCCCGATCTCTGCCTCCTGAATCCCTCACAAAGCGTCTGTTGGTATCATCAAATGAGTCGTCCAGCTCGAAGGTAGGACCCTCATTTTCTCCATTAAACAACTTGTCGAAGTATTCTCGCCATCTGTCCTTGATCTCCTCATCCTTCACCAGAAGTCGATCTATCCCATCCTTGATGCATTTGATTTGGTTTATGTCCCTTGTCTTCCTCACGCGGGTCCTAGCTATCCTATAAATGTCCTTCTCTCCTTCCTTCGTACCTGGCCGTTGATAAAGGTCATCAAAAGCTTGACCTTTCGCTACACTTACAGCTCGCTTTGCAGACTTCTTCGCTAATCTATAGCCCTCGATGTTGGTTGCGCTCTTGTCGAGGTGAAGGCGTTTGAAACACTCCTTCTTCTCCTTAATAGCCCTTTGCACCTCGTCATTCCACCACCAACTCTCTTTCACTTCCTACTTGCCTCCCCTACTCACACCAAACACTTCTGAGGCCACCTTCCGAACACATGTCGCCATCTTTAGCCACATATCATCTACATCTGTTCCTTCTTCCCAGGCCCCTCGCCTAGCATCCTCTCCTTAAACGTTTGTGCCTCTTCCCCTCTAAGCTTCCACCACTTCGTTCTCGCAATCTTGACACGTTTGTCCCGGTGGGTACGTACCCGAAAACGAAAATCCGCCACCACAAGCTTGTGTTGGGGGACAACACACTCCCCAGGTATCATCTTACAATCTAAGCAGGCACGTCTATCCTCTCTCCTAGCAAGGAAAAAATCGATTTGGCTCGAGTATTGTCCACTATGGAAGATCACTAGATGGGACTCCCTCTTTCTAAAGAGGGTATTCGCTAACAGCAGGTCGTAGGCCAACGTAAAATTATAACCCTATTTCACTAGATAGGACTCATAACCCTATTTCAAATTATTATAGTCTGCATCTTTCTTTCATTTTTGGCTTCATCAGGTTCCCGTTGTGACTGCTACAGTTCCAGTCGACCCTAGTTGTAGGTATGAAGTAGGTTCCTTTCCACATTTCAGTGGGTTGGCTGACTCTATTATGTAAGTTGGGTTTTATGTTTTAAGCATGACTTGCTCGTTGCTCCTGATGAGTTGGGTTTTGTTGACTGTTGCCATTCTTATGGCAGGATAATGAATGGTATTAATGCTCCCAAAGTTATAGAATGCTTTGGCTCAGATGGTAACAAATACCGCCAACTTGCAAAATCTGGAAATGATGACCTGCGACAGGATGCTGTATGTTCTTCTCTTTCATTTTTAATCATGAGATTTCTACAAGATGTGTTTGGCATAAAGATTATTTTGGCATATTTAAGTAATATTGACTTTATTAGATTCTCATACAAATCAATGATTTAGTCACATCAAGTTCACTTAGCCTTCTCTATGATGTCATGTAATCTGATACTGTTCCCCTTAGAATGTTGTCTAATAATGTCAAGTGAGTTGAATTGGCAGGAAAGAATCTCAGTGAGTTGCTAAATGAGAATTTATTTTGTAGAGCAGATATTTTGGGATGACTGAGTAACGTCAAATGTGAAATTGCAGGTGATGGAGCAATTTTTCAGTTTGGTAAATACTTTCTTGCAAAATCACAGAGATACTTCTCAAAGGAGATTGAGAATCCGTACATATAAGGTAGCAGTGAATGCCATAAATTTTATAAAGTCCTCTCTTTTCTAATCAAGTTTTTTTGAATATTTTTGTCTGTCATAAATTCATCATTGCTTAGTGATCCATTGAAGTGATGAGTGTTGAAATACCCAAAATGCTAGAAAATTGTGAGAACTTTAATCTAGGAGCACTTGTGAATGACTCATCACTAGTGCATGGCTTGTTCTTTTTATGAAATATAAGTTGGGGAGAGACATACAGAAGTGACTATATCAAGGAAATTAAGGATTAAATTATAATTCAAAAGAGAATCCATATGATCACAAGACCTCTGACCCAAAAAGATTAGATATAGGATCCTAAGGATGTCTTAAAATGGCAGGTAGAAAGCTTGCTTGGTACATGATAATACCTATGTGCTTCTAACTGGTTCGTGGTTGAATTGAAATAAGGTTGCAGAAGTAAAATTATTACGTTTGAAAAGATAGAACTCGGAACATCGCTATCTTCTATAGTACATTGAGCCGTAGGCCCTCTCCACGGTAGTGTAATAAGTCTTATTGTATCCGTAAACTTCATTGTTGTGAACTTGGAACATATTCACACTATATAAAGCACAAAACTTCTACAGATGCCCCTTAATTGAAAGACAAAGTATCAAAAAATTTTCATTCAAACAATAATGGTATCTAATTATTTTCTTCTGTGGTTATGTGGAACTAAAGTTGGATAGATGCTTTGCGAGGTATTCTCTTTTGTCAATCATACTTCGAATTTTTTGAATTTTCAGGATACCTGATGTTTTGTATGCTAGAAGTTTTTGACTTTTTTGCTCCTCAAATTCTTAGCCATCAACAACCATTATTAGCGAAGTATTTGTTTATTTTTAACACTTTTTAGTTTTATGTTTTATTAGTAGCCCCTCCCCAACCAGATTTTTTTAAAAAAAAATATCCCCCTTTTTGTCAAACCATGGGCCTTGTCATAGCGAAATTGGTCTCCAACACCAAGGCACATGGCTGGAGTGGCAAGGATTGGACCACTCCACCGGTTCCAAGTGGGTGACCATGCCAAGGCCCTTGACATGGCCAAATGGGCGACCACACCAAGGCCCTTGGCATTGCAATGTTGCCACACAAAGGCCACAAAAGGCCACAAAAGAGTTAAAACTCCACGACACTGTTTTCTTTTTTTCTATTTTTTCGCAATTTTAACTCTCGAGTTCCGATATGCTTTGTTTCCATTTATTTTTGAACTTCCTGGTATATACTTAGCACATTGCTAGGCACTCACTAGCTACATATTTCTAGCCTGTTTAGAATAATCACATTATAAATGTATAATGGCACCATTTGGTGACCGTGCCAGGTACTTGTAATCTTGGCAAAGCCTTAGGGTGTGATTGGTTACTTGGCTTACTCCTAGCCTGGCTTATAGTTATGCATGACCAGCCCAAGCCAGGCTTAGCTAGTACTGTTGGGCCTTGTTTGGTTGGCTGCATTAGCAGTTGGGCTGCATTGGTGGAGCTGGACCTGGGTTGTTTGGTTGCCTGCTTATGGCGCTCTCTTTCCCCAAGCTTTCCTTCTGTTCATCCCGAGCTCGAGCAGAACCGCCGCCGGCGGTCAAAATCCGGCCAACTCCGGCCACATCTCTCCAATCCCTTGCACCCATAGCACCGCAACCTTCGTATCTCTCTCCCCGACGCATTCCCTCTCCAACTCAGCCGCTCCCTTGCCGTGAATTTCAGATCGTGCGGCGCCATTGCCGCCCAAGCCGAGCTCCACCCGCCACCGCTGCCGGACACCTCCGGCCCTTTTCGTTGTTGTCCAATCCCTCAAACGGAACTCCGGTGAGCTCCTGCTCCTCATGGCTTCGCTAGCTCGTGTCGCTCGCCATCATAGCACCGGGAACGCAGCCGTGCCGCCATGGTCGGGCCGTCCACGCGCGGGGGGATGGAGTAGGACACGCCGGCGTTGCGCCCGACGGCGGGGGAGGTTGCCAGCCGCAGCATGGCCGACACGTACGCGTCTCGGAGCTGCACGAGCCACCGGCACGGCGACAACGCGCGGAGAGGCACCGCCCAAGCTGGCCGCGGCGCACGCGCCACCCGCGGTGCCGTCCTCCGGATTCGACTGGGCAACGCCACCTCTGAGCTCCGCGGTGGGGAGCGGCGGGCGGCGCCGCGCGACGGCGGCTTCGACAGTACGCAAGATGCGACGGCGGCGGCCGATGGCGGTGTCGGCGAACGAGCGAGGCAGGAGCGCGGTGGTCTGAGGGTGGCCAGGCAGGGCACAATGCAGCCTGCATAACCGGAGACGGAGCTCAAATGCGTCTCCCACAATGCAGGCCGTACCGGACGTTTTGCATAACATAAGCCTGGCTAAGGGCCCCATTCACCCCATCCAAACAAACCGGCATGCACTATGCAAGCCTGGCTAGCCCTTAATGCACCCTACCAATCACAACCTTATTAATCATACCCAACCATACAGCCATGCTCGTTTTGCGAGATATGACAACTTTCTAACAACTTGCTCCTGTATCTTAGGTTGTTCCTTTTACCCCAAGTGCTGGTGTTGTTGAATGGGTAAATGGCACTGTTCCACTCGGTGATTATCTACTGGGGAGGTCTCTTTTTACATGATCTCAGTTCTAACATGTAAATTGTATTCTGAACACTTGGTATTTATTTGCTATTTTGTGTGTTTATGCAGTACTAGAATCAGTGGAGCACATGGACGATATGGAACGGGGGACTGGACATATCTTCAATGCAGAGAGTACTTGATGAGTGTATGTTGAAATGTTCTGGAGTTTTTCAAATTTTATTTTTTCTAATAGATCGTGATGAATGTACACCTAATTTGAAGGATTTATATTTTATAGGAAAAGGACAAAAGGAGGGCGTTTCTTAAAATCTGCAACAACTTTAGGTCTTTTCTTGATCTCTACTTCCATTTGCCAAGAATCTGATATGTACACAGATGCGAGATGGGAACATATAAAGCATATCATGCGTTTCTCTTACACTTTTCTCCTCTTTCCTACAAATAACCAGGCCTGTAATGCACCACTTCTTTCTTGAGAGATTCTTGCTGCCTGCTGATTGGTTCCAAAGTAGACTTGCTTACACAAGAAGTGTGGCAGCAAGCTCAATGGTAATTTCTTTTAGTTTTCAAAATGCAACTCACATCATTGTCTCGGATAACTACTAAGAATACTGCATGTTGCCTATTATTTTCATGCGTTCAGGTAGGATACATCGTGGGACTTGGGGATCGCCATTCCATGAATATTCTAATTGACCAAGACACAGCCGAGGTTGTACACATTGATCTTGGTGTTGCATTTGAACAGGGTCTCATGCTTAAAACACCTGAACGGGTATGTAATGAACCAGAACCATTACATTTGTATGTTCTGAGCCTCTGTGAGTAATGACTGCTAGTTCTTCCTTTGTGAAACCCTGTTCTTTTTTTTCACTCTGCTCGTAGGTTCCATTTCGACTGACAAGGGACATTATAGATGGCATGGGCATTACTGGTGTTGAAGGTGTGTTTAGAAGATGTTGTGAGAAAACACTCTCAGTCATGAGGGCAAATAAAGAAGCGTTGCTCACTATTATTGAAGTATGTATATTACCAAATTTTTTCGTAATTTTAAGGGTGTTCAATACTTTAACTCCTCCTAAGACTGGATTGAATGTATCAGGTTTTCATTCATGATCCTCTATATAAATGGGCACTCTCACCACTGAAAGCTTTACAGCGTCAAAAGGTAAGTAAATTTGCTTAACTTATTTTCATAACACTCTGTTAATACAGCTGGAAGCTGCCGGTGCCTGTTAGGACGTTTTTTCCTCGAACAGCTGGAGAGCTGCTATCATTTCATTATAAAAGAAGAGTTGGGGTAACCTTTCATGAATTACAAGCGCACCCATGACTAATATTAAACGACCTCAACCTTGGGCCAAAATCACCCACCAGGTACTAGGGCAGTCGAGTAAGAAAGTCCTTGAGCCCCAGCCATGCTCCACCAGCATCTCCTCACTATCTAATAACAGCGCACCTGCTAAATTGGGAGAGGCGGCAGGCGCCATCAAAAACACACTGGTTACGGTGTTTCCATAGAGACCACGCCCCCAGGATGACGATGGAGTTGAGGCCTTGCTGCACCTGGCCGTTGGCCATGGTGCTTGCTCTGCTCCACCAGTCATCAAAGGAGAGTTGTCCCGGTTGAGGCCTTAAGGCCTGGAGGCTAACCTTCTGCAGAAGCTGCCTGTTAGGACTTAAGATAGGTAACCAGTACAATCACTAGCAGCCAATATTAGGGACGTGTACTCCCTCCGTCCCTAAAAGAATGCAACTCTCGTTTCCCGAGGAGTCAAACAATTTCAAGATTGACCAAATTTATACAAAAAATTACTAACATTTATTTCTCCAAATAGATTTAGTATGAAAATATATTACATGATTAATCTAATGATACTTATTTTGTAATATAATCTAATGATACTCCTCGAGAAGCGAGAGTTGCATTCTTTTGAGGACTGACGGAGTAACTTTTTTCTAATCAAATGAACTGTTGAAAGCTAAGAAAATTCGAAGATCTGAAACCTAATAAAACAATAAGTTTTTATCCCAAGTTTTTTTTGTGCCACTGATATTTGCACACTGGTCTTTGAGCACGCTGTTGAACACAGATATTCTGTTGGTAGAGATTAGAATCCTCATGCAAGGCAACCCATTAAACTAGTATGCATTTTTTGCAGGAAACAGATGATACTGACTCATGCTTGGATGACTCTCAAGAGGCTTACGAGGGCAACAAGGATGCAGCTCGTGCTATACTCCGTGTTAAACAGAAGTTGGATGGGTACGAAGATGGTGAGATGAGAAGCGTGCAGGGCCAGGTAACCATCTTGGCCTTAAGATCTTTATACTTTTGCCAATGCAAAATTACATTCATCTTTATGTTTGCCTTTTAGGTCCAACAACTCATACAGGATGCAGTAGATGTTGATCGATTGTGCCAAATGTTTCCTGGTTGGGGACCTTGGTTGTAAGCTCCATGAAAATGGATGTAAATTTTGATCAAAGGCAAGAACAATTTGTGATTTTTGAAGCTTTACTCTTATGGGCTGTTTTTCCACTTAACCCCTTGGACCCTCCTTCGCAACCTTCTACGGGGACGACTTTGCTGCCTTCAGTGCCTGAGCATTGTTGGGAAGGGAAGCATTACATCTGGATGGTCAATGGGTTGTACAGTTATACGGTTATACCACTGCTGATAGCAGTTTGAACTTTGAAGGCCTGTGCTCAAGAGCCACCGACGTCTGGTGGTAATCCAAGTCAGTTCGACAAGCCTGCTTAGCAAAGGAGGCCACGGTCTCGCTTTTTTTTTCTAAACTTCATTCGTTTAAGATCTCTAGTTTGAAAGCCATAGGGATAGGCGCTGCATCACTTGTACATACCGTCTTGCAGCGTATGCATGTAACTGTTGTACTATCATGGTATGGATATCGAAAGTGCTCGTTTGATCATTGATGAATGATGCTGTACTTCAGTAGGTCAGTACCATCATGGCATTATAGAGAATTATGGCCCATAATTATTTAAAATGGTCTTTTTTTAAAATCTATTCAAAGGTCTTGAATATGCATTGGTTGTTTGGAAAGCAACAAAAGCTCACCTCGTTCGATTTTAATCATGGCTAGAAGTGTTTGTTGGCTACAGGGTACACCGCTACAGCAAGCTAGTAGTAAGTTACATGAGGCTCCAGCAAGCTAGTATTGCATACCGAAGTCATGAACGAGTAGAGGATGGTGCCAGCGATAAAACTTACGATGCCCCATCAAAGTATTTCTGCTTGTGCGAGCATTCAGCACGACAATTGGAATAAAAAATCTTAAGCACGACTTTTATAGGGTGTTAGGGCCTCGTCTCGCTGGAGCGCACTCAAGGTGCTCGCCTAGGTATATTTACCTCCTAGATGATTGTCTATATTCTTATTGATTCCCTTAATATTAAATCCTAGCCCCACTCCTACCAGAAATACCCTTTCTTTGATAAACCAAGTAGTTTGCTATTTATATAGTAATTATCCCACCGAAGTTTTACCGAAGGGATGTTATGCTAATTACAAAACTTATATAAATTTTTCATCAAAAGAGCATCATTATGAACAGAACACCAAGCCTTTCTTCGTTCTTAGGTACGCTGACCATCTACCAAGCTGCCTTCCGGTGGTTTCTTGTCTACCAGATCAGCACCTCTCCATAAGAGATGTTTTCTATATTTATCCAGTTCGTTTCCAGTTGCTTGATTAATATAGAATGTAGCTTGAGGGTGCACATTAAAAGGTTAGGAAGGAAGAGAGAATTGACTTCACGAGAACTAATCTTTCACCTTGTGACAACAAGTTTGATCTGAGTAACATTATATTTTCACACCTTTTTACTGGTGGGAGAAAATCTTTTAACGACTGATTTATTTAAATCCAGTAGTAAACCCAAATAAGTAAATGGTAGAGAGTCAATGGTACAATCAAAGTTTGAAGAATCCACAAATCCTAGATCAGATAATCTATTATAGGTTTGTGGTTGTCCTATTATTTCGTCGAATGACTCACAAACACTGGCAGATTTTGCGACTGACATCTCTCGAAGTTACTCGTATTTGCTTGTGATGGGGTAAATGTTTGTGCGTGTATATAAGTATTTGGATCTCCACTGTTCTTTTAATATGCATAAAAATATTAGTCGAAATTCTACATTTACGAAATATGATCGAAGGGAGTACTAACCTTGGCGATCCAGCGATCCTGCGGCTGTTGCGACGCGCAACTCGGGATGACGACATCGAAGAGTCATACTCTCAGAAGGAAGGCGTCGGGCACTTCATTTTCTTTTTCCATAAAACCCCTGGCCTCTGAGAGAAATTGCGCAAACCAAACAAACACCCTCCAGCTCCTTCCTTGCCCCCAGTCGAATCGAAGGCTCCCGAGACCTAGCACGATGTCCGCCATGGAGACCGACATCAACGCGCCGCCGCCGCCCGCCCCCGCCCCCGCCGGCGAGGGCTCCTCCGCGGCCGGCCCGTCCTCATCCTCCTCCCGCAAGCCCAACAAGCGCTTCGAGATCAAGAAGTGGAACGCCGTCGCGCTCTGGGCATGGGGTTTGCACGCGCGCTCCTCCTTCCACCCTGGATTTCCTTCCTGTAGATTGGAATTTAGATCCAATCTGATCTGCTGTTTGTCGCCTCTACTCCCCTGCAGATATCGTCGTCGATAACTGCGCCATCTGCCGCAACCACATCATGGATCTATGTAAGTTCTGGGGTCCTTCGGCACCGTGTTAGTCAGGGTTAGGGGTCTATGGGTTTGAGCTTCTTCGTTCATTGGGTGCAGGCATCGAGTGCCAGGCAAACCAGGCCAGCGCCACCAGCGAGGAGTGCACTGTCGCTTGGGGTACGAATCCGATCTCCTATACCCCTTCGTTTTATTTGCTTATGTTTTTTTCCACTTAATATAGAAATACAAACAGAAAAGGGAGTATAGAACACTGTTCGCCTACACGGCCGTTTCGCCTGTGCAAACGCCACGCAATAGCTAGCTGTGTCCGTTTAATTAATGACCGTTTAACCCGTTTAAATAGATTACCGTTACCGTTTAGGCTTACACTGGCATAGAGGATTGGCTCATTACATTAATATAAGACATGGATATAGCCATAGTGTCTTATCCTTACCCCTCGTCATGTGGAAGAATTAGCAATGAATTGTAGGTTACACATAGTACTACTTGCATGTCTCATTGTGCTAAGTTTTGGGATCTCAGTTTTGTGTGCCAATTTATGTAGCTGACAACTATGATTACGGTATTGCTCTAGCTGATGAGTAATCTCATTGGACAAAATGGTTTCAACTCCTTTTAACTGCAGATGTTTAATGCTCTTTCCAACAAGTCTACTATGTGAACTCGGTTACTTTAATTTGGTTCATAGTGCAATTCAATAAATTAGTTCCATAGTCATACTGAAGCAATGCCAGTAATTTGACAAATCTCAAAATTGCATCCCCAATTGCCTCTTTAGAAATGTAAAGCTCATATTACTTGAAATGCTGCAAATGTAGGACACTAGGAAAAAAATAATTTAGCAGTGAACTCTCATTTAATTACAATCTTAGATAAGTGGCTGATGTGTTGCTTAACCTCATTAGGCTTTTTTTAGTATTCCTGATCAGGCTTTTATCAGTAAATTACTGCTGCTTAATGTAACATGCTCAGCTTACTTGAAACGCTGCGAATGTTTGGACACTAGGCAGCATGTGTATCTCTTAAATTGCTAGATACCTGACATAGTGGTAAAGTATTATGGCATATCAGTTGAAATTTTGATTTAGTTGGGAACTTTCAAATTGAAGTATAATCTTGGTAAAGTATTATGGCATATCAACAATTTCTTGCAACACACATGGCCTAATTAAACATGCACACTCGGATCTGTCAATCTTTGCATGCATGTACTGCGCTCCTTTCTGAACTAAGGCCGTTGCAAGCCCATCACAATATCCGCGCCAGAATGTTTGTGCTTTGCTCTTGTAGCCTCTGCTCATATGTTTGAATGTTCCGCTTGAGCTCCTGTTCAGTGAACTTTTCTCTGTATAGTGTTGATGTTAGAAACTTGTCTCACCCATATCCACAGTTGGACATGAAGAGAATTGATGCTGGTTCAAAAAATAAAAGTGGAAAGCTTGTATAAAGCTTTTGTATTTTTGTCTGGACAAATGAATTATTGGAACATTCGACATGGTTCCTACTTATTAATGTCAAGTGAAGTTTTTTACTCATGTTTTTGCATTATGTGATATTGTGATGATGATATTTGGCTTAGTTGATTATTCAGCTTCATTAGGTCTAATAAGGTATATTTTCCATGCTGCAGGTGTCTGTAATCATGCTTTTCACTTCCACTGCATCAGCAGGTGGCTTAAGACTCGCCAAGTGTGCCCATTAGGTAGCCGCAGCTCCTCCTGTGTATGATTTGATCTTGTAGTTCATTCTTCTGATCATCGCATACTGACAAACCACACTATCTTGCAGACAACAGTGAGTGGGAGTTCCAGAAATATGGCCACTAGGGCCTGGGTCACCTGCATGTGCCGTTGGAGCTTGTTTCTGGCCACTGCTGCTGCAATCTAAGTGTTTTTGTCTGCCAAACAGCTCGTTCTTTTGCTGCTTTCAATGCTTGCATCTATCGCCCGTCAATTATCGCTGGTAGTATGTCCATCCTGGGCTTGTATTTGGATGATTCATTGAGGACCATATTATAGTAGTACCTTCTTATCAATGTTATGTGGATCTGCATAATTGAGCTTGAATTGTGCTGTGGTATCATTTCTAAAGTCTGGTGCTTTTACATGCTTCTGCCTCTTCCTTAAAATTCGTGTATACATTACCTTGACTTGAAGTAAGTGGGTCGGCTAATTTTCGGCTGATTGTGTTCGTTTTAGGGACGATACCAGATTCCGGTGGAATGGTAGCTATCGAATGCCGCCTAGATGTGCTAGGATCTCCAATACTCAACTTTTGAATTTTAACAATCTATTAGTTGAATTATATATATGTTTTGTATGAAGCTTGTATATCTATATATCCGTATCTCATAATTTTTAATACAGATGATATAATGTAAGAGATTGATGGTCACATTCAACTTATGTAAATAAAGCATACCAATAGGCATTCCATAGAGCTTTTTAATGGTGAAAGCAAACTTCTAAAGACTTCTCTTGATACGCCTTGTGAAGAAGAAAATGGAGGGAGTAAAGATGGAAAGGTGTAGAGTTGAGGTCGAGCGTCGGGGCTATTCTGTGCACCGTCATACTGCACCTAAAGGGACGCATCTGATTCGGCCCAGACTTTCCACGCTTCAGCCATCAAAATTTATAAGGAACACATGCAATTTATTCATGCGAAGGCATGATTTACATTCCGGAGGGGAGCTAGATGGACACTAATGCTTCATCTAGCTCCAGAATGACCAATTGACCATGGAAACCGGGAGCAGTGGGCACGTCGCCTACCAGGCTACCAGCCACACTTCATATCTTAGAGCTCCCACTGTGCACCATGATCACAGCAACCTATAGGCATGCGTATGTATTATCCACTTATGCAAGGACAGGGCTCAGGCCAGATGATGGTTGTAGGCTCGCTGCGTATCTCCTCGCCCACAAATCATAATGGATAATCTCCTCAAGCGATGGGCTTGTTACAAGCTCGTTCCTATGGGCGTCACATGTAAGCTCCACCACCTTGAAGATGTCCAGGTAGCTAATCCTGCAAATCATGCGAAACAGGGGAAATGAATTAGTTGTATGCATATGTAAACCGATGATAGCAAACATGCGTTCTTGAAGCGCTGAATGCGGCAACAGAATTTCTCCTATTTGAACTAATTTCGTAAAACTAAAGCCATGTACTTTAAATCATGATCAAGTACTCTTTTTATTAAATTCTAGAGCATGACCACCTAATAGAGTATGTGTGTAAATCAATATATTTTCAATTTTCACACAGAGAAACCCATCTCTATGACCGATATATCTCAATGCCAAGCCATCATAAATGGCTATAGGTTGGCAATAGAAACAGCAGGCAGCCCATTGTTACAATAGTTTAGATAAAGATTCTATAGAGTTATTCTAATCCATAATGTAGGCTCAAAAGGTGCTTGAGAATAATAGCTTTAAGGACATACATTCTCCTTCCAACTCACATTTTTTAAAGTAAAGTGCAGCAGATGTCTGGACTTTGTTTGGCCCAAAGTTTTTTTTTCAATTGCAGCAATCAACATAACATATCTCGCCTTATAAGTTGCAGAATATTTCACAAACCAAATCCAAAGATGGCAATAAACATGCAACACTTCATCTAGAAGAAAGCAGACAAAACTTGACAATATGCAGAAAGAATCATACTTTTCAGCAATGAACAACTCCACAGCCTTCTCATTAGCAGCGCTCAGGACACCTGTCATGGTGCCCCCAGCCCGTCCAGCTGCATAGGCGAGGTCCATTGAAGGGTATTTTACATTGTCAGGAGCTTTGAATGTCAGTGAACCCAACCTGCATTAGCCAATTGGAAATTAAATCTTGAATGCTCAAAAATTGTTAACATGGCCTGCTTACAATTTAACTGATTGTTTGTAGTTCCCTTAATTTCTTAACCTTTTGTCGTTTCAACATCCTTAAAGAAGCATATTGTTGTTTCGCAACCTAACCATGGTTACTACTTGGTTATTAGTAGTAACCAGATATAGGTTAGCCAACCAGTTCAAATCATATGATCAATTGAAATTATTGCAGTAAGTTTAAGTCAACGTCCAAGCTTGATGAGCATATTTATTTTCTGTGGCTGTCATAATATTTGCTCGTTAAAACCCAACTTAGATCCATTCTTAACTCATACAAAGCCAAGCTTCTCGCCTGGACCGCTTAGAGCATTGAACTCCAGGAATAGTTGAAACTCCTGTCCCAACCCGGGTTCGAAGCAAGGCACCTTCCTAGAATAATGCCCAGGAGGAGTCTTAACTCACACAAATGCACACACCAACAGCAGACTCGGGTTCCGCTGACCCATACACATCTATCAAGTTTAATCAAGAAAAATAGGACTCAAAGTTCTTGGAGGTCATTTCCAAATAAAAGCATAAGCTGTATTGCAAAGAGCAAAGGAGTTGTGAAGATGTCATACTTGCAAAGATCCAGACGGGGCCAGGTGACCTCAGAGCAATAGATTCTATCTGGCCAAGATAAGGTGTACAAGATTGGTAATCGCATATCTGGCCATCCCAGTTGAGCTAGGACAGACGAGTCCTGCAAAAATAGAACTTCATGAATGCTAAAAAAGCAATTTTAAGCCATGTGTAAAGCCATTACTGAAACAATTTTGTATGTACCATAAAGACCTGAAACAATCATAAACTTGAGATTATGCTCAGATGCTGGCATGCGAGAATGGCAGGTGGAAATAAAAATCCAAAGAAGGAATAAGCAGGGATATGTTACAGGTGTAAGTACTACATCTGAGCAAAATACCTAAACATTTGCTTTTTTAAGTAAAGCTTATAACGATGCTCACCTGGGTTTCAACCATAGAGTGTATGATAGACTGTGGGTGAATCACAATCTCAATGTCATCGTATTCAGCGCCAAATAAATAATGTGCTTCGATTACTTCTAAGCCCTATAAGAATCAAGTTGTCACTTTAATAGGAGAAAATACAGGTTCAGTAAAATTTCAAAAAAAAAATGATGGAGCTCTAAGACACCTTGTTGAATAAAGTAGCAGAATCTACTGTGATCTTCTTCCCCATATTCCAGTTTGGATGCTTTAATGCGTCAGCGACTTTTACATCTTTCAATTTGTCAACCGGCCAGTCTCTGTCATGATCAATTGATATGAGATGGATTCGTATGTTTCCAGAAGTACATATACACATATGGGAATGGACTTGCCTGAAAGCACCACCTGATGCAGTTAGAATAATGCGACGAAGTGCTCCTTCAGGCAAACCTTGTATACACTGGCACAAGAGAAGCAGCCTCCAATAAGCAAAGGATGTCATAGAAATATAAAATGTAACAACACATTGAGAGAGATAACACCACCATTGCATAACAATTTGTTTAAACATCCAAAACCAGTACATATCTTTCCTAATCTCACACCAAGCATGCATATAGTAATGAAAAATCTAGCTGCAGCAACAAGTAATCATTTTGTGATATACCTGAAATATTGCAGAGTGCTCAGAATCAGCAGGAAGAATTTTCACTTTGTGTTTGTGCGCAAGGGGAAGCACGAAAGGGCCACCTGCAATAAGTGTCTCTTTGTTTGCTAACGCTATGTCTTTACCAGCTTCAATTGCAGCAACCGTTGGCTAAGAGAAGAAAAGTTACGGAGTCAGACAGATTTACTGATAATTTAGCTTGCTATCTTTTATTTGGGTACACTTCACTTATTTACATCTCTACCCAAAACAGAAGAAAGAAAATGTAAGAATTAAAAAAATCAAAACAATATGGAAATACAAAGATAATATTTAGATATTTGACAGTCTGAAAGTAAAAGTAAAACCATCTAGTTATGATTCCTCCACTTCTCCTGATACTGCAGTATAATAAAAATAGGGGGCCATGGAACTTGGTTCTCGAACAAAACAAATATGACAGGTAATATGATAATGACATATAGACCACTACCAATTGAGTTGTTGCATCAAATTTGGGATGCCAAAGATACCTATCTATGTATGGCAACAAAGTAATGCTCCATATTCATATTTTATATGATATTGTGGTAATTTTACCTGTACTCCTTTTTAATACCTTCTAACTGTATAACTATATCAACCCAAAATAGTTCAAATATCTAGACCATTTTTTACTAGACACTTCTTAACTTCAAAAGTTAACTTGCCATGAGGTCAACTAATTTGAGCTTATACCCAATGAAACATTCATGCAACAAAATGACATCAGAGTAGCTTTCTCTTTTCTAAAAAAAAAAAAGTTTCCTATGGCAAAGCTTAGTGCAGATAAAAATTTATTGACCTAAAATATGGATATATTATATGCAAGCACATAAATATCATTTATATGCTAAAAAATTCATGAAATACTTGTGAAGTACTCCCTCCGTTCCAAATTATAGGTCGTTTTAGCTTTTTTAGATACATAATATTTCCTATGTATCTAGACATAGTGTATATTTAGGTGCATAGCAAATGTTTATTTATCTAGAAAAGCCAAAACAACCTATAATTTGGAACGAAGGGAGTATCAAGCAACAGTAGATTCTTGGAATACCCAACATAAAGGAAAGCACAAAGATAAATATGCTAAATAGAAGGGACATTACCTTCAGCCCTGCACACCCTACTATCCCTGTGACAACTGTAACTGCATCTGGGTGTCGAGCGACCTATTATTCAAGGGTTAAATATTTAAGAATTTCCAGACCAAACCTTTAGTTATTCGCAGATATAGGATAACTAGAAATGTCTTACCTCTATGACACCTTGCTCCCCAGGAATAATTTCTGGCTTCTCTTCACAATCAGCTAAGGCTTCTTTTAGCTCATCAACTAATGATTCGTTTCTTACAGCAACCAGTTTTGGTTTGAATGTTTTGACCTATTAAACAGTAAATTACATCCAGAAAACTCAAACAAGTGCATAATTTTGTCTTATAAGTTGAATGCTCAAATGAGCGCAAAATTTTCTCTTTCAAGTTTGATAAAAAGAAAAGGTTAAAAGGGAAGGATCTGCTCCAAAGATCACTGTACCTGATCAGCTAGAAGAGTCACATTGGAGCCAGCAGCAAGAGCAACAACTCGGAACTTATCAGGATTCTCCGCAACAATGTCCAGTGTCTTTCCATTATGCAAAAGATGGAATATTAGTGCTGCAGAATATCACTGTCCCTAGTTATAGCTATCATTAGGTACATGTAAGACATGTTCACTAATTCCAAAATAAAATGTTATTAGCAACACAGGTTCATAAGACTTGAAACCTAAATAAAGCCCACAAGTTACAGAAGGATGAGAAATTTGTTACATTGAACTACTACAAATGGTCTGAAGGGAAAATATTCTAAAGTAACATGCAAAAATACTGATCCTACTGGTTTCAAACAGATGCATGTGCACCAATTCACCAATGTTTGATGTATCAACTACCAACATTATTTGCACAGCTACCAGAACATTGTTATTGACTAACAAATTTCATCCGTAAGTCTTCGGTTAATCGCTTTACCTGTGTTCCTATGGAACCAGTTGATCCAACAATCGAGATAGGCTTCGGGCCATCCCACAACCTCTGGCCAGGCTCAGCAACAGCTCGCCCAGGCCATGCTGGTGGTGGAGCCTGTTGCATAGAACAGCATGTCCTTCTCAGCGAAATTGCTCTTTTGCTCTTCCTTTGAAATGTAAAATCCACTACAATGAGACAGATCAAAGTAAGAGTTTAAGACTACAAAACTGCGCTAGTAACCAAAATTCACACTAGAAATAAGTCTCTACGGCCAAGAAAGACCACTGCAAAACAAGCATGACTGCAATATGGTCAACAAATTTAAACCATGAATTATTGCACAACTTTGACCGATTTATCTTCCAGTTGGACATGCAGCTCGTGTGCTCATTCATGTGAATATCAGTTCCATGTGCACCAGACTAATTAGCCTATCAGAGCGTGTGACGACAGCTTTGCTACCACCTACTGATCATATCAAATCACTAGAAAGTATAAACTGAATTGGAATCTATGGAGAATATATTCTAAGAACATTAGATATTCCAACTGCTGAAGTAGCAAAGGGCAAGTTGAGACCCAGATATTTCAGAATTTAATGCACCCAGGTGACCACGAAAGAAGCGATTCCAGACACACGTAAGAAGCGATTCTCGACCAAGAAAAGGTCGTATAACATTCTGGAAATTTCAGCCTTGGAAGCCATGTTGGAGAAAATTCCGTCTGCTGTCTCAAACTAAAGTAAAGGAGTTATAACTTTTTTCTCAGAACCGAAAAACTCTACCTTTTAGGATGTCAAAATCATAACAGTTAGAATCAAAGTTTGCAACTTTACAATGACTATACCCTCCAAAGCTCGCAGTTCCCATGCACTCTATACGGAGACGGGGCCCAAAATAGCTCCAAAGAAGAAGTCACGAACTATACTAATCCAACCCAATCCTGCAGGCTTACAGTCATCAAACCTTCTGCACCACTATTAGTGTTTTCTAATTGCAGATGACGCATAGACGCCAAGGAGGGAATAGACCATTGAAGTGAACCATGAACAACAGGACGGCAAAAAGACTAGTCTTTGCTGACTGACACTAAAAATTTCTCTATCTACCATTGCAATCCTCTTGGAACCCAAAAATATCTGTTGAGTCAATCGGAATGGATCATGAAAGCATCAAAATGACCGGAAAACACGGGATAGCAAAGGCGAGGGCATCAGGCCGGAAAAGCAAGAAGATAAGCTCATGCACCGATCGGGAAAGAGGAGGCACCGAAAGAGGAAAAGATCCAACCTTTGTGCTGGCCGAAAGTTCCCCTGCTGGAGTCGAGGAAGGAGACGGAGCTGAGCTCCCCCGGGAACGACGCCTTGAGTGCAGCCATCCCGACCGGCTTGTTGGCGAGGCTGCGGTAATGGCCGCGGGGGGAGTGGGGAGAGGAGGAGAGGGAGGGGAGCTGTGGTGCCGTGGTGGTGGCCGTCGCTGAGGTCGTCCGTGGGAGGGAGCGGTGGGAGATTGAGCTGAGTTATATAAACAGGAGGGAGAAATGTGAGGAGATAAGACGAGGTGGGAATCTGAGAGTCCTATGGGTGCCACGGCAACCGGCCGATGCTCGCGCTCTCCCTCTCGCTCTCCATCCGTTTTTGTATTGCTTGCTTTGTGAGCTGTGAATAGTGTGGACAAAATAGTGGGCTGGTGGTAGTGGCTAGTCGCCTAGAGGCCTCTGCCGTCTCGCCACTCATGACTGTGTCACTAGGATAACCGAGTCGTCAAAAAATACTACTTTGGAGTCTTCTACTTTCGTTGTACATATACTGATGGTACATCCCAGTATTTAAATTCTAGTGTGTGGGACGGCAAAAGATCCTTATTGGGTTACTTAGTGTTTATACCATGTTTATAAAATTAATTGTGCTAGTAGATATACGGTCAAACTATTTTTAACCTAATATTTATTTTAAGAACATTTAGATCGGCACATAGAGATACTATGGGCGGACTGCTGCATCAAGTACTTTTCCCAATTCTTATTTTGTTCCGTTTAAAATCAACATAATCTCTAGCATACATCTTCGATCATTCTTTTTTTAGTATTTGCATCGTTGATTTTGAATAATTTATATGACGCATCAAAACGGGGACATAGATTGTATAGACTTTCTTATACATGAGAGAAAAAAAGTTTCCCTTAAGGATACAAAGTGTCGTTTCTATCCCAACTTTAGGCATCGTGTGGCTTTTTGTGATATTATTGACAACCTAAACCGCCTCACTATTAACTAGATCCCTTTGTCCCTCTTAAAAAAACTAGATCCCTTTATCTCCTTTAACTACTATACGTTACTATTCACAACTTTCAACACTATACTAATTTGCCATAACTTGATGCCCTAAACACATAATCTCTCTTTGGCCATCACCAGGCATTCATGAAACAACAATCTAACGAGTCTAGGTACCTAGTTTCTAATTGTTGTTATACTAATATATGACTAATTAACCAGTAAAATCGATGGCATCACCACCCTACTCTATTAGCATCATGTGTTTTTAGAGAGTATCACCGACTTTGTTCAATACTTCTTTTTTTCCTCGAGAATATGCAATGCATGTATTTCATTAAGTGAAGGGGCATAAACAATTAAACACTTGAGCAAACAATTGATATCTAGATAAGAACCATCAAAAGCACGAAAAAGGAAAAGGATTTACACTAAGAAACTAAACAACCTTGTGATATAAATAAATCTCATGACACGAAATGTTTAATGCCAGGATGGTCTCCACAAGATAAAGGTGAAGATGTTGCAAGGATGCGAGATCTTACAATACTATGTATGGTAGTGGGAAACCTTAAACCAAAGGTAACAGATAAGGATACAGTAGACATACCACGACACAATGACCCATCAAGTTAGTTGAAGAATGAAGAATGCCCCTAAAGGCCAATCAGGGGTTATCATGACCCTCAGGATCACCGCCAACTATACTATAGAACCATTCTGACAATGAATATTAGATCCTACACTGGTGTCTCAAAAGTCCAAACTAACCATCCACTTCCTAATTGGTACACACATGCTGGTGATGTGGGTGTCCGAGAAGTAAGTCTAGGGATCAATCACCAATTAAGGTGAAGCAACAACGACAATATCGCAAGGCAAAGACCAGCAATGACTCATTTTCACGCATGATCCTATCTTCCACAATGAAGATAACATGACATGTTCCAACATATTATGGAGACATGGTCTAGCAAAAGAATGATAGAAATAGATGTCAACAAATCTAAGGCATAGAGAAATACTACTAGAGAAAAAAGTGTACATAACCCCACAACCTATTGCAGCTGGATTACTTCACCCCCCCCCCCCAAACTATAAAACTGGATATTTAACATACTTAACTTTGCGAAATCAGACACTTAGCCCCCTTTCCTGGTTTTGCCGAGTGATTTTGTATACGTGGCGTGCTGAGCTGGATAGAAATACTGAGGTGGACCATCTGACAAGTGGAGCCTGCTAATGTTAGGATACTCTAGCCGCTAATGCTCTCGGCTATCGAGCTAGACATGCTAGGTCTGCTAGATCTAGCCATGGATGTTGGTAACAAATCAAAGAGATAGTAAGACTTGGGTAACAATGATAGGTGGGTTGCCTTGGGATTGTGTACCATGAATTGTGGTGGCAACCAACAAGGAAGTATGGCTAAACAAGAGCATGGTAGAGGGGTGTGGATACAAGTGGCATAAATTAAATTACTTGAAGGAATAGCCTAGCAATGAATAGGGTGTTGGAGCAATGGCAACCTAGGAGGGTGGTTGACACTGACAATGGAAGGTACATGGTGAAGGGGATTGATGTGGATGTGAAGAGTATTGCAAAGAGGCATGGAAGAGGCTCCTTAGTTGGATTGTCGGCTTAAGAGGCAATGGAGAAATTCTAGGTGGGTCATACCCTATATTTCCACAAGGGACCATATGCCTAATGATAGTAACAAGTATGTATATATTTAAGGTTATCCGCAACTTTTTTTATTTGCATGGTGTATGGCTGTATGAGTGAATTTTAGGATGTGGTATCAATAATAATTTTGTGACAGTAGGAATACCCATTCTTAAATACAAGATGCTTTTAAATTTATTTGGGTATTTTGGTTTTATTTGGTAAAATTTTAAAACTTTATATACAAACAACTTTTAAAATTTTAGTATACAAATATAAAACTGAGATACATAGGCATTTCCGTAACTGCAAGTTTATTAAATTCATAAATATACTTTAATAGAAAACAATGCTCTTGAAGACCATTACAAGGAAAAAAGTACCTGTCCCATGAAGGATGCAAAAATAGAACTTATGAAAAACACTAATGGTGAAGAAAAACGACATATGTAATTATTAGGGAAGAGTGTTGCATTTAGAATTTAAAGGAAAGAACTCAATTAACTTGATGCTTTGAGGAAAGAGTGTCTCTAATTAATTGTATATGTATAGAAGTTTAAAGACTAAGTGGATCTTAAATTGGTTTGAAAGCTATGATTATACTCCCTCGGTTCTGAAATATAAGGCATTTTGATTTTTCCTAAGTCAAATTATTTTAAGTTTGACTAAATTTATAGAAAAGAGTAATAGTATTTTGAATGTCAAATGAGAATAATTAGATCCATTATGAAATATATTTTATATTTATTGATGAGTTAGATGTTAATAGTCCTCTCTATAAATTTGGTCGAATTTAGACTACGTCAACTTAGTACAAACTAAAATATTTTATATTTTAGAATGGATGGAGTAGTTTTTAGCATAAACTTTGAATCTTAGGATTGCATTTCTTGTGGTATGAGAGAGGGTAATGTTTTTTTAATGCGGCACAGTACTAACACTATGATAGTATAAAATGGGACAGCACTAGACACATGGTTTTTCGGTTTAACATCCATGCCGCCGCCTTTGGTCGGCAGGCGAAAGGCGTGGTCGGCCGCGCTGGGCCAGAGGGACCGACCGGCTACCTAACAGGTGGCCGATCCGGGGGCTCATGCATGTTCCTGCCGCCACTCTGCTTCTCGGGCTCCATGCATCCGTGGACACGTGTGCGCCTGCAGCCTGCGTGCCGGTCGCCGTTTAGTAGTGGAGTGCTCCCAGCGTGATCAGATATTCAGATTAGAGGGTTGATTAGGGAGAGATTGTTGGGTGGTGGATCCACTGCGCGCAGCAACCGAAAGCGACGGGGATGCCGGATACGTTATTACGCTAGGTCCTTTTGACTCGCTTCAACGCGATAGATATAGATGGAGAGCTCGCACGGCGATAACTCTTTGCATTCTAGTCCTTTCTCTGAAGAAATTTTATGTTTGGACCCCTAGATGAAGTATATCCAGGTTTGGACCCCGGGGTGGCGCCCACGTAACATGTATCGGCGCCGTGACTCATAGCGCTGAGGTGTTTGCCTTGATTCTACCGTGGCGCTTACGTGGAGGAGCTCGGCTCTCGGCGCCGTAAACCGTGCCGCCGAGCTCCCTATCAAGAAGCGCAACCCTTTCTCCTGCCCAAGGCTCCTTCCATTTGTTCTTCTCGGGTCCTTTTTTTCTCTTCCCCCAACTCGCCCAACCTCACCAATCGATATATTGAATCTTGGAAATCTTGATTTAATCCATAGATCTTCATGAGCAAGGTAACCTCTCTCCCTTCCTCAACTTTTATGCATTAATTTGGTCTATATTTCATGTATTATTGAACCGTAGGTACATCATTACTTAGGGTTTAGTAATTCATATTTATAATGCTACCGTAGAATGCCAAGGCGTGGTAAATCTAATAAACCAATGGTGATGACGGGAACAACCTTCACCCATTTGCCGTTGCCCAGTGGTCTTTCTGTGCCGATGTGCTACTATGGTGATCCTTGCAAGCTAGCCAAGTCTGATGAAGAGAAAACGTATAATCAGAGGCATTGGATGTGTGATAATTATGCATCCAACCCTACACCTCGTCAGATCCGTATAGGTTTGATGGTAAGAATTTTATTTTTTGTTTAACTTTTTCCGTCATATTCTCTTATTCTTGCAAAGACCCACGAGGGTGTGAATGCCCATTAGACGGTGAATGGACATGAGGTGTGCGATCAATTGATAATTTTCACACAAGTAAATCCAAACGTTAAAACTCATTCTTCATGACGGTCTTGATATACTTCTCCCAATCACCCTCACATGCAACTGGGACCAGCCACCTAAAAATTCAGCCCAATTTACCATAGTGAAGTACCCCTTAAACTGATATGGCATCCTCATTTGAATTGCATTGAAGCTCATCGCAATTCAATAAACAACGGCCGATCATCGAATATCAGAGGGACCCTGTACATTCCATCAAAACTGACGTTCCCAAACTCATCTTCCTCGACACTTTAGTGACTACATTGTCTGTCTAGTTGGTATGCAGAACACGAAAGTTATAACAGTACAATATAAAAAAATAACCCATAACATTGACTAACTACCTACATTTGTTAACTAACTAAATTACCTAACTATGTATCTAACTACATAACAATCTAAATTTTCTAACTCCAGTTGCTAACTATATATCTAACTAAATCCTCCGAACTACAGTTAACTATCTAAATGAATTTGCTAACTATATTACGTAACTAAAGTACTTAAACTAAATAACCAAATTGCCTAGCAACATTTGCTAACTAACTAAATTACCTATCTATAATAATCTAAATTTTCTAACTAACTTATCTGACTACTACGGCGGATAACTATATATCTAACTAAATTTGCTACCTATCCAAATGAATTTGCTAACTAAACTATATAAACTAAACAACTAAATTAACTAAGCTAATTTAACTAAAAAATACCTCACCTTTCCCTGGTGGTGGACGGCGAGGGGAAGCTGCGGCGAGACGGGAGGCCGGCCTAGGTGGCGGCACGACCTGCGGCGAGACGGGAGGCGGGCCTAGGTGGCGGCACGGCCAGCAGCACCGAGCTGTGCCTCGGGCATGGGCATCGAGCGGTGGCGCGAGCGACCTGCGGTGCGGCCACGGGTGCCAAGCCGAGTGGAGGCCTTGGCGCCGAGCCGCGCGACGGGGTGGGGAGGCGAGCGGAGGCCCGGGTGCCGGCGCGGAGCCCGGCCTCGGCGCAGGCGGCGGTGGTGCAGGCGAGTGACGCGTGGGGAGTCGAGCCCCGGCCCCGGCACGGTCGCGAGAGGCGGTGGCGGCATGGGGAGGCGAGCAGAGAACGCGGCGCGGGCGCGGGCACGGGCACGGGAGGCGCAGGCGAGCAAAGAGAGTGCGGAGCGAAGGAACGCAAGAGAGAGAGCCCTGAGCGAGGGAGGAAACGGTGGCGCCTACATGGCAGGGATCTCGGCACCACGGATCTTGGCCAAGAGCTTGGCGTCGATATCTGTGACGCCGAGATCCCTGCCACGTAGGCGCCACCATATCAGCCACGTGCAGCAGGGGATCACACCTCGGCGTCATGAGTCACGGCGCCAAGACGTGTTACGTCGGCGCCATTAATCATGGCGCCGAACCCCTGGGATCAAACCTGAGTTTACTTCGCCTAGGGGTCCAAACGTAAAACTTTTTTAAAAAAGGGTCAAAATGCAAAAAATTAGGTCGCACAGCAGTGTTGATGGCAAAGAGGGAAGGAAAGAGACCGGCTCAGGTGCTGCGTCTGAAGATCATCTGACGGCTAGTAGCTGAAGAGACCAAGTATCTGTATCTTTCTCTCTTTTTCGACAAGGGAAGTCTGTATTTTTATCTGTGTCTGTTTCTGTAACATCTAACAATTCTCTACCATGTCTGACTCTGCTACCTGAAGATGTGCTGGGAGAGGCTCAGGCTTGGAATGTACTCCTTTTTGCATCGTGTAAAACAAGGCCTGATCCAGTCAGTCTGCGTCGGAGTATCCAGCTGTATAAGCTGACAAACAACGTGCTGATCCTCGTCGTCCGCGTGGTTTGATTTCAGCTCAGCTGGCGACCTTTCTCCAGAGTCAAAATGATTCACGTGCGGCGCGAAGCGACTCCGCCCTCCCACGAGTTTGAAAGTCCGAGCCCGGCCTGCTCGGTTCCCGGCACATGTTCAACTCGGGGACAAGTCAGCTCATGTGGTTTGAAGTCTGAACTTCTTGCAGTCTCCCGGCACGGGAGGCCGGAGACTTCCTGTGCCACGAGCTCGGAAAATCCCTGGCCTTGGGTGACCGCCTCTCGTCGTCTTCAGAGTTTTCTGCTTCTGTCTTCTTTTATCCTTTTGGTGACGGCCGATCCCAAGCCCCTGCTGGCTTTTTAATTCTCTTCCTCCTCATGATCATGTGACGTGACCGCCGATCCGGAGCGTCCCTCCTTCACCTGCCACATGTATTTTTTTTTGTGACGGCCGGTATTCAGCGCTGCCCCGCCGCCCCGCGCGCACGAAAATCCGCATGGAAAACAAGACAGCGAAGTGCCGAAGTAGTTGCTCGCCAGTCGCCACTGCTGCAGCAACGCCAAGAGGAAAAGAATGTTTCCATTTTTTTTGCGTGCAGGGTTCGAGAATACGACCGGGGACCAAAACGAGGCCGGCGACATTTTTTTCGAGCCCTGAAAATCATCTTTGGTGTTGCCCCAAGCCCCCAATAAAAATCTGAACTTTTTGTTTCAGACCAAAGCAAAGTCTGAATTTTATTTCAGTGCGTTTTCCAGCCCATGCCTCTGGCCCATCCTTTCGCGATAATAAAATTCAACAGGGCCCAAAACAAGAGCACACTCGAATCCATTTCCTGATCAGACATACAGCCAATTATTATTTTCAGTGTATACACGTAAACTTGATCAGTGGCAGTGGTATATCTACATACAGTTGCAACTTTATACATGAGATGGATAAACTTTCAGATCTACTGTACGCTAAACACAAATAGGTGCAGCAAAAAACCCAAATATACCATTCAGCAATGGAGGTATGCAAGGGCGTCACCAAAATATTCCCTCAAGCGGCTTCCTGCTGCTGCTCTTCACTCCCACCGCTGCTGCTGGCGCTGGCTGTCACGGTACCGCCATCAGCTGCCAACTCTCCACCGGGTGCTCCAGGGGTGCCGTTCCTCTGCTCTGTTGTCGCCACGGCGTGCTCAGATGGTCTCGGAACATCGGTACTCGGGTGACCATCGGCTGGCTGCGACTGCTGCCTTGGAACGGATCTGGGCTGCCGGATGGCGGCTGCGGCCTCTGGCATGATGACGCCCGGGGGCTGTGGGGGAGCCCAGCGGCGCTGGAATTCCACTGCAACCGCGGTGGGGTCATCAATGGCATTGCTGGCGTGGTGATTCGACGAAACCCCTTGGTAGTTGCCCCGCAAACCGAGGTTCTGTCGGTCATTGCTCACCTGGGGCTGGAATCCGTACCCTGGCCTCTGCCCACGCTGTTGGATCACAAAATCTCAAATTTAAGGCAACTACCTTCTACTAAGAATGAAATGTCACATGAGTCAGTGTAGTTTTGCCACCAATTAGTTACGTCACTCTGCTATAGGGACAACAGGTTTTATCTACGTTTGGATAAGCTGATGCATGACACTTAAACACAAATATGAAATTCCTAATTACGTCAGCATGATCCCGGGATTACCTCAGTGTAAGATCCAGAATATGATCCATAAGTGGGTTCTGCAGGCAATGGCATGAATGAATGCCTCCCTGTTCAAGATAAACCATGAGTGAAGATGTAACAAGTGTGACAGACCAAAAACCTTTGTCTGGGAGCTAAAAGAAATATCTTTGGTGGGTTCATGGTGAGATGGTAGCTCAACACAGTTCTTTACCTGGGTCAAAACTGCTGTTTGGTGGTGTTGGATAAATATTAGTTTGCTAAAAATAGAAACATTGCGTGAGATAAGAAAATAACATAAAGTTTGTGAATATTGCTCGAAAGGATTGGTAACTGCAAGTCTTCAAATCGTACCTGAGAAGCTCTCCCTTGATAGTCAATCAGCCCTACACAGAGAAAATAATATCAACATGGTGAGAGCCGTGTTTACACATAGTTATTTAAAGCCTGAAATTTAATAGTTTATTCATATATGGTCCACTACAGGGGATTGATGAGCATAACCAGCTCAAAATTTACAAATGATTCTCCCCAAAATGCTAATATAAGTAATCTATCTCTGCAGTTCAGTATGATGTATCAGTCATTAAGTTTGACACTGACCATTCCATGGTGCAGGCTGAACATGCTCTTCCAATAGGTTGTATTGTGAAAACCGATTCTCCCTGATATGATTTAATAAGGTCTCGTTCAAGGACTTAAACACATCTGCCTGTGACTCAAATGCTTCTGTTAACTTCATAAGTACCTTCCTATCTGTAAAAAAGAGATAAATCATTCAGATAACAAAATTCAAATAACAATGGATATTGTACCATCAAATACGATAAATTATCAAAAACAAATTCTGGAACCTTCAACTTTTGAAGCAAGCACTTCTTGGTTTGTTCTAGCTATATCAGAATAGGCTGATGCAGAAACATTTATGGCTTTCCTAATTTCTTCATAGAGTTTGCAAGTGAGTTCATCCTTTGCATTCTCATCTTCTTCAGCAACGACTGTACGGGTCCAAGATTTTAGACTAGGAATGAACCATTTCTGTGAAAAATTTACATGGAAATAAGTTAACCATCTGAAATAATTTTCTAAATAAGCTAGCACCTTGCATAATCACCAGATGTACCTTGAGGGTTATGGCAGCACTAGCCCCCAAACCAAGAAAAAGACCTGCACCAAGGAGTGTGTTGAGCCAGCTAAATTGTGCCTTCGTATGCGGGGCAATAGTTCCAGCAGTGATAGAGCCAGTAGCAGCTTGTGGTTCTGTATAAGGTTGCAGTGCAACAGATTGGTTGTGGTTGTTTGCTGGAAGAAACAAAGAAAACAAGACAGTTACTAACAGCAGAACTTTTTCAGTCTATGGTATGATTCTCAACAAAAAGTTTGGAGTAAAATGTATGAACTATCATCAACAAAAAAAAAATAATCATAGTTAGGCCTATAGATACATCAAGAGGAAACAAGAGCAATTGCAATTGAGGAAATGAAATAACAGTGAAGTAGCTTCATCAAGCAGAAACAGTTACTGTAAGTTTCACGAGTGTTATTTGTTTGTCAGTTTTCCTGCCAAAGCTTAGAAAACAGGAAGTAAATCTTCAGTGTGCAGGTGAAAAAGAAAATTGTGCAAGATCAAGCTTCTATATGATTTCTAACAAAATCTGATCTGATATTGTGGTATCAACTTTACAACAATAGTATACTGATAACTGGGACTCTTTATAATCAGAAGATCCAAACAATACAGATCACACTGTATCTAGGACAATAAAATACCTTGTTGCGAACCAGCAGATGCAGTTTCAGTTCCATTTGGCTTAGGGTCCTATAAGGCATTAACTTTGTTCAGAAACACTTGATCCTCTTTTCATCCACCGTAAGCAGTAGGGGGTAGCAGGAAAATAAAATCTTACAGGAACCCTACGAAAGGCTTCATCAATTTCCTCATTTGTAAGGCCTTTCTTTTCAAGGAAAGACCGCCTGTGGAATACTGGAGAACCCTTCACCTTCGGATGTGAAAGAAACTTAACAGCATTCTGTATGTAATCCTCCCTCATCGGCTGTGAAGCTTGAATTACCAGATTGTCGAAGGATTCAGTCCCACCAGAACCATCTGCAGAGCCAGAAAAAACAGAATGTACCATTTTGTTTTGAGAGCAGTTGAAGCATAAGGCATAAGCACAGTGAGCCGTTAATAAGAGAACAACACAAACCCTCAGGGCTGCTACTTTTTCCACAGCATTCCATTTGCAGAAAGCTGCTTACAAATTCCAAACAGGAATCAAGTCGTGTCCCACTACCGACATCTTCTGATTTTTGTTTAGGACCAAGATATGCACTGGTTCCAATTTGGTTTGACGCCTTACAATCTGATTTCTCAGCCTTGCAACAACCCGCAGCTGTTAGGCTGCTGTCCACAAAAGGGCATGTCAGGACTACTAGAGAAAATATATATGAGGATCAAGATGAAGATCCAATGGTCCAGATACATAAAGATATATGAGAAGCATTCGAGGGGAGTTATGTTTAGGAAAAGGTGTATTTTCCATCCCTTAAGTATTGCCAAAGTGTTTATCCCTTACATTTCAATCAGTGCAAATAAATCCCTTACTAATTAAACCGGTGCACAAATCATTCCTATGTAGGCTTAACAACTGTTTGGTGCAATCTAGCAATGGTTTAGGACATTTAATCATTTGAAAATCACTGGTTAACCATGTCATAATTGCTAGAGTGAAATAAGCTTCTTCATGCACTTACTAATAAGAAACAAGGATAGATTCTTATTCAGTTTGTACGTTGAGCTGAACAAACTATTATAACAGTCGGTGGGAATAGGTTTTGTTAATTTTCCTGTAAAAAAAATTCTTTCCCCTTTATTGCCACCCAAATCCTTGCTGGCTACCAGAGGACACTAAACCATTGTTAAACCAAGGTGTGTATGATTTGTGCACCGATTTAGTTATTTAAGGGATTGATTTGCACTAATTAAAATGTAAGGGATGAAAATCACACTTTTATAATAGTTAAGGGATGAAAAATGCACTCATGTTTATCACCAAATTACTGCCGTTATGTTTACCTTTTTATTGTTGTGACCTCTAGGGTATATAAGCCCAGGATGTACTGTTTGTCTTCTAAGCTGAACAATGAAAATATTACGGTCTCTTATTATCTGTTCTTACTTTCTTATTCTAGCATAGAACCCTAGTTCATCTACCTTTATCTGCACTTTATCTCTGCAATTTCTTAGTTCTAGCCTACAGTTTCAGTCCTTGGGAATCCATTCTCTGTTGATCCATTCCACGAATTCGATGAATCCCTAGTCTTTTACTCCCTCCAGCCGGCAGCCGCTGTACCCAGCTGTCGGATTCCACCAACGCCACAGGCACCAAACCCTCGCCGCCGTTAATACTCGACGAGATGCCCATAAAATCCGCAACAAGGTGTTACTACTTAATTAATCAGGGAAGAATTGAGAAATCAATCCGGCACTAGAGTCCCCACGGCAAGGAAAGGCCACGGCTTGGCACAAGAATCGCACGGGCTATGAGCTGTTTCCAACAATTGACGCGACGGGAAAAGGATCTGACCTTGCGGCGCGGAGCTTGGAGGCTGCTCCGCCATCGGAGAACCTCACTGCGTGGATGGCGGATGGAGGAACAAAGGCAACTCTCGACTCGAGGGACACACAGTCGGAGGACGACGACGACACCGTGCGTATCAGTCAGGTCGGTCTTGTGTATTCATGACATGTATTTTATCTTTTGTTGCCTATATTTCCCTGCAATTTTTGGATTCATCGCGCCTAAACGAAGCAAAAACTGGATGATTTATTTACTCTTCTCGGAAATAAAAATTAGGATTCACACGTGCTGATGTTGCCTATGCCGTTTTATTGTTGTGCCATCCCCGATCCCTACCAACTTGACTACTAACGCAACATTGGAACATGAACATGCTCTTCAATACAACTTTTTAAATAGCAACATCTATAAAACTACATAGTGAATTATAACTTATGAAGATATAATGATATCAACATTGCGTATAAATTAGATAACTAACGAAAGATGAAATGTTTGAAATCTAGAAGCTTCTCTGTTTTTAAATATATGACGTTTAAAATGGGCTGTAATCATCTTATTTATAATGGAGAGACTACTTAGAACACGATGAGTTGAATCATTTTAATTTTATGGTGTACCTGACAAAAATGTGCTCTTGTAAATAGTAGCGGTGAACTGGTAGTCTGGGTGGCAAATTTTTTAGGGCATCTGTGATGGCAAACTGCCAAAGTGGCAATGGGACGGGACGCCGCATTATCATCAACAGTATTTGTCATGGTCATGTCAAATAAAAACTTACCTCCCTGAACTTTGGGACGACCCACTTCCCATTGCTCGATCGTTACTCGTTAGTGACCGAACTGGTGAAGATGTTTGAGAGTGATTTGGACCTTCATTTTAAATTCTTTGACTGACAGGATTCAGAATACTCACACTATCTTTTTGAATCTTTTTTGGAGTGGATATATGTGGTTGAGCCAAAGGCAGATAGATCACATTAGCCTCTCGTAGTGTTCTCAGTTCAAGCTTTTCAGTTCCGAACAAACATCCAATCGATTCAGACACACACTACTCATTTACTGCCTGCACACGTATTTGCAAAGTGCGAAGAGTACCATAACAACTGAATTCGAGAAGCACAAACAGAGTTTAAGGAAGAGCTGAATTATATTACAGTTACTGAGGCTCTTTCATGTTTTCCATCACTCAAAGCAAATGGCATCCATAGATAATAACCGGAAGCTGCCTGCCTGCCTCTAATCTCTACATTACTCAAGGCATCAATGACGGAAATAATTTACCAACAAGAGAAAAGAAGAAACTAAACCATAGCATGCTAATGCCGCATAATAGAGGGCTGGGGCGCGCATAGAGAAACAAAGAAATTCGAAAAGAGGTGCATATTGTACATTGCATCAACGAACAAAGGCCGTATCCGAGCCTCATACTTTCAGAGATGCAGATCGTCTCATGGAGCGAGGGAAGCACCGAAGAAGGCTCTGATGGTGATGGTGGTGGTGATGGTGGTGGTGATGATGATGATGGCTGTGGTGCGGTGGAGGTGGTATGTATGACAAGAAGAATGATGGGTCGTCGTCAAGGGCTTCTTTGTAGCTCTCAAGGATCGCAACTATGTCGTCAAACTGAGGTCTTTTGTCCGGGTTGGTCGCCCAGCATTGCATTATCAGGTGGCTTATTGCCACAGGGCATGAAGCAGGCAGTGGTGGCCTAGCATTCTGCACAAGGTTTATCAGTTAGAAGATGAATTTCAATGTTTCTGCAAACGATTTTCCACATGGATACATAAACACATGAAGATAAACAATGTGGTGGTGTATCAATAACCATACCTTTAGTGCAACAGCAACAGCAGCCTGCTCAGGAGTCATGTCACTGAACGGAACCAGAGAAGTCAAAATCTCCCACATGACGATTCCGAAGCTGTACACATCAACTTTCCTAGTATGATGTTTCTCTTTGATCATTTCTGGAGCCATCCACCTGTAGGTTCCTGTAAACCCCTTGCCACTTCCACACTGTGATTCCAAGCATGAAATCCCAAAATCTGCCACTTTAACAGACATATCTTCTCCCAGAAGTATATTCTCTGATTTCAGGTCTCTATGAAGTATACCCTGAGAGTGGAGGTAGCTCATCCCTCGAGCAATATCTAAAGATAATTTCAGCACTAATTCGATGGGAACTGAATGAGGCTCCTGCTGATGCAGATATTTACGAAGGGAGCCCCCTGCCATGTACTCGGTGATGATACAGAATACTGGTGGCTTCTTGCATGCTGCAACAAACTGGAAAAAAAACACTAAGATATTAGACAGAACTGCATATCCAATAGAGTTTTAACAAAATGAGCTCACATAATTGACTAAAGGTGCAATATAGGACAGATCATGAAACAAATGATGTTTAAGTGATCATATGCAGCATGCCACTCAAGTTCACATAAGCTAATGTATTTTCATGATAGGTTCATTGAAAAAGAACTTGAAGAGATTAGCCAGCCATTGGAGAACATGGAATTGCAAGTTTGCAACTTGCATCGATATATCATTTGAATTCTCAAGCTTACTCAAATATGTAGGCTTCATAAAGCAAACCTTTTCCCATGTGACTTGTGGGGTCAAGTGAACAAGGCAGGCACTTTGTAAAGTGAAAAGTTAGACTGATGCTTATTTGTACATGAACTATCACTCTCTGTGTCAATTCACCCTTATTTATTGCTAGCAAGATACACTTTTCTCTACAAGCGCAAACAACTAAGCTTGGATGTTAATGTTATCCATGGTCCACCTCCTATATAATGAAAGACACCATCGTTTCAATAACTTGCCAACCAAGCATCTAATGGCATCACCTATGGTGCAGTAAATAGCATGATTGATCAAGCAAGGACAACAATCTCAATATAACCATTGGCCCATGGATCTCTTTACCCAACATCCATCACACTGAAGCCAATACACATCCTACCAGTAAAATGGTACCCCTAGATAGCGATTGAACTAATCAAATTAATCTAAATAATTAGACATTTTTTGCAACACAATTGTGCACAAATATTCAGATATTCCACCATCGACATAAGAGATTTCACAGAGTACCTTCAAACAACAGCTAAATCAAAGTTTTTTTGTCAATCAACTTCTATAGTTGAAGCAGGGTTTATGGAGTTTCCGATGTACTTAACTTTTACGTGAACTGATGCAAGGTTCCACTAAATAGCAGTACAGATAGTGCCAGAAAACATTCTGAAAACAAACTGACATCATTTGACAGAAGTGCTATTACCAACTAACAGCACTGCTTATGGATAGAAGGGGTTGATTATAAAAGATGACAAAGGACACACAGTAGGGAAGATTTGTATTTACTGAACAATTCTACGGTCAAATTTTACGTATTTGTCAATAATTTCACTATCCCGAATATCAATTTCATACTGTTCCATAGAAAAAGTTATCTCCATTTGACAGGTCACTGTGTAGGTAAGCACAAATGGCCTCACACCAGAGGTATCTTATATTTGCCTCCATCCCTCCACCAATCCAAGCACAGCATAAAGGGTTTAACTTTAATGTGAAGATCAGTTAGCCTAACAACTCCTACAGCCTGCTGCACGGATTGGATCAACAAAGGAACAATGACGTGGGACATGCAATTTAGACTGAAAAACATGTTCAGACGAGTAATAGTTCAGCATGTTGTAGAGACAACAACCAACCAAACCAAAAGGCAAAAACTCAGCAAGCATCTTCATATACTAACTTTTTCTCCCTTTTTTCTGTTCGCATAATTCAGTTTCCAAACAAAGTGTTTTTACATAGAGAGCTCATGAGGACCATGCAGTGGGTGGGAAGCAGAAACTCCACTAGAAATGAACATATGGGACCAGGATACATCACAGGCGATGAATTTAGTTTCAGCTGAACGAATGCACAAAAATAGTTCCATGCCTCAGATTCAGAGTCCCCACCAGATTCCACTTTTCCCAGGACAGAGTTTGTCACACTAGCGGCAAAGGCAAAGAGACATGACCCAAAATTGCTGGTTATCTGGCACTCAACTAAATCCATGACGACTCTTCTCTATCAAATACATGCCGGGCAGCAAAGCTGTCGGCGGGTTTAAAAATAATCCATGAGACCATGACAAGAATAATTGTGCGGTAAAAGTTAAAGAGAATGATTTTAAATTTAGAAAAGTGAAAAAAAAACACAGAAATAAGTTCGTACCGAGATGATGTTGGGGTGGTGGAGGCGGAGGAGGAGCGCGACCTCGGAGGCGAACTGGCGCTCGAGCTCGGTGGCAAGCGCAGCGTCCTCCTCTGGCTGGCTGACCATCTTGATGGCCACCTCACGGCCGGAGTACCTGCCGGAGTAAACGCGGCTGTGGCGGCCTGAGGCGAACTTGCCCCGGATCTCCAGCTTGGACAGGTCGGCGCTCCAGAGCTCCTCGCCGCCGCCGCGGATCCTGGCGCCCGGCGGAGCTATCAGGTACTTGGACCACGACACCGCCTTCTTGTACTCGCCCAGCGACAGCCGCCGCTCCAGCCGCTTCCCCGGCCCGCAACCATTCCCGCCGCCGCTGCTCTGCTTGAAGCACTGCAGACTCTTCATCTCCCCCCAAGCGACCGCAGCTTCGTCGGGGTGCGAACGGCGCGGAGAGTTTGGATGGATCTTTGAAGCAATGCGAACGAACCGAAACGTCTGTGAAGACGAACCGGCTTCCTGGAGACTGGTGAACAGAAATCTCGCACGTCGGAAAAGCTTCTTAAAATCCAAACTTTACTGCAGGAAGAGTCGGATTCGGGCTGAAAAAAGATTGGATTTTCGATAGAGCAGGGATTTTGGGGCGATCTGCGGCGCCTACATTTCTCTCACTGGCTGGAGTCGAACTCGCTGAGGGCGGCAGGAGATCGAGAGATTCAATCCCGAAAGATGATTACGCATGGGACTGGAAACGGACGGAGGAGAAGATGCAAGGCAGATCGTTGCAATTGAGGAGGGGGCAGAGGGAGAGTGATGGGTTTGGAGTTTTGGGGGAGAGAGAGAATAACATGCGATGCAATTTAGCGAGTTTTGTTGAGAGAGAGAGAGCTAGAGAAAGAAGATGGAACAGAGAGAGAGAGACAGTGACCCTCAGCTGCGGCTGAATTGCCGTACGGCCACTACCGTAGGGAGGAGATGAATCATTATCCTGTGACGGTTTCTCCTTGGGGCAGCCATTAGACACAGAGCTGTTTTTGGTGGCAGTTAAAATTAGAGATGGCAAAGGATTCTAAATTTTAACCTAGAAGTCGGATATAAAAAGATGAGACTCTAATTTTATTCAATTTTAAGATAAATATATATAAAGATCAGTTGAATTGTGAGGAGAGTCCTAAGATCATGATCTATTACCACCCGTAGTTACAACTTAGGATGGATATCTGACGAATAAACACAAGATCTTTTTGCGCCAATTTGACAACCATGGATATCTAAAAGAAGAAAAATGCATCTCTTCTCACACTTTAATTAAAAGATACCGTTGCTCTATTTGCTTGAAGTTTATAGTCCCACTTGAAATTACGAGGCCGTCGGCAAAACTCACTAAAAATATCTACGTGAATTCAGTAAAAACATATGAGTAAAACCATGAGGGCTGAGGAATTCGAACTAGCTTTTGGTTGGTTGAGAGTGTAGTTGTACACCAATGCAAGATCATCCAGGTTCAAATTCTTAGTAAGTAATTTTAGGTGCTTATGTTTCTTTTTAGTACAAATCCACCACGTTCTTTTTAGGCTAATTTTTTTTCTAAAACCATACGTGCTAAACTGACTCCAAGGGTGAACTTTTAGCCAGCTCCATCCAGCAATAATAATTCGACATCTGTTATTTAACCTCCTCCATGGAAGCTTTCCTTCTTCTTCTTCTTCTTTTTATTTTGAAAGGTGGAAGCTCCTCCAACGCAAAAAGAATGCAGGTACCATGAAAGCAACAAATATTTCCACATCGTTCAAATCATAGTCATCGAGCAACAAGGCAACATGGTAGGCCCGCACAAAATGTGGCTATTTGATTCCTTAAGTAGTGTAATTCCATTACCTAGTATTTCTTCATGCGGATTAGCAGGCACTTAGAAACTGGTTCCAACCTGACTGCTCTAACAGTGTAAAAAGGACTTGGTTTCATCGTCCGACGGCTACGTGAAAGGGACGCCCTGTTATGTGCTCCCCTTTTTCTATGTCATTCCGAAAGCGAGCCACGCAAGAAGACAGTTAGAAGCAAAGTAGAAGAAACAAGTCCCTTTTTATGACAGGATCATCCAATCATCAAAAAGCATTCATTATCGCAAATAATATCATTATTCCAAATAAATAGATATAAATCTGTTTGGTAAGAGTAAAACATAAAGTAGACGTCGGCTACTCTCTTCGTTCTAAATTACAGGTCGTTTTGACAAATGTAGATATAAAGATTTTGCTATATATCTATATATATATAATTGTGTGTAGATACATAGCAAAATTTATATATCTATATTTGCCAAAACGATGTGCAATTTGGAACGGAAGAGTATGAATTAAGACGAAGAGCGCATGCATATAGGCATCTACTTTGCCATTGCTGGATTTCCGATTTTCTGATGATTGATCTCCGCATTTCTTTTTGCGGCTCTAATTTTATTTGGAAAAAAAAAGGCAGGCATCCATGACTTCCTATATTGCCCCTGCCAAATCTCATTCGGCCAGTCCTCACTGGCAGCAGGTAGGGTTGCAGCTGTCCGGTAGCTAGCTCCTAAAACCGAGTGCCACATGCTGATGGCATGGCATGGCATGGCATGGATGACGCCGACAGTGGCGCCCGGAGCCCGGAGGTGCTGTGGTTACATCACACGCCTGCTGAGGAGAACAATTTCTGCTAAGCCATTTTTACGGTAATTTCGGCCAATACTAAGCATGTGCCCATTGGAATATAAAACCGCAGATTTTTCACATTCTTCGGTTTGAATTTCTGAATTTATGACTAATTCTTCTTTAAATGGTCGATGTTCATAGGTCATCATCATCTTGTCTGTATTGTGTTTTCTAAAAAAAAGGCAGATCGAGCACGACCGGTACGACCGTATGAACTGTTGCAGGAATCGAAATCTTATGTCTGGGGGTATTTAGAGATCCTAACTAGTTTCAGTTACATCGGATATTTGATATTATTAAATATAGATTAATTATAAAATTAATTGTATAAATGGAGACTAATTCTTTAGACGAATCCATTAAGTCTAATTAGTCCATAATGTGACAATGTTGTGCTACAGTAAAAATATGCTAATGATGAATTAATTAAATTTAATAGATTCATCGTATCAATTAGTCTTCATTTATGCAACCAAACATCTGATGTGATAGGACTAAAATTTAGTGTAAAAAATAGACTCTTAGTTAGACTTACCACAAATGTAACTCCTGATAGATCCCAACGGACTCCTCGATTACTCGAGAGCATGTGCCCTGCATGCATCCGGGCGTGTGGGGGCGATGATCATCGATCGAAGAATATATCATTATTATTATCATCGTCATCATCATCGTCTTAACGAGAAGATGCAGCTGCGAGGGCCCACCGCTTACTGTATGCTAGCGCGTGACAGCAGGGGCAATATGATAATGACCGGATCAATGATCGTGCAGGCAGCCGATCGAGGTGTGTTCGTGCGTACACGAGGCCGGGCCGGGCCAGAGGCCGGCACATGGTGATGGAGAGCGAGAGCGGGAGGGGGTTCGCTCGCGGTGGTGGTGGTCCGGCCTTGATTTTGTCTTGTCGGGTGTCGGACTCGGACCACCACCCGTCCGTAACTCCGTAGCATACGGATGGGACGGAACTCGACGTACGCTTCCGTCTCTGACCAGGTCCATCATTAATCGTGCCCACTTCCGGTAATGCGGTTTTGAATCCTCGTCAGGCACCTTACCTACTTTCGCTTTTTTTTTCATTCTCAATGACCTTTCGCCACTGGTGGTTCGTCGTTGTAATAAGCTTTTAACCATTTGTTTCGAGCCCTTCTACGTGTTGGTCCGGTTAAGAGATCGTGATCCTATTCTGGTAGATGATCAACTTTGTATGTTACTGTTTCTTTTTTTAAAAAAAAGCTTAGCTGGGTTCCTTGCATTGTGGTGGAATCTATTCACCTTCATTCGAGTCTGTGTGATTGTATTCGTGGCTAGTTATTTTTATATTATTAGGGACATTCTCGTTGACAATATCATATGGTGGGTAACGACGTTGTTAATCTCAAAATATGCCAACTCAGTCTCATAGACGTACTCATAAAAGGTAGAGTTCGTGCATATGAATATTGACATCTGATAATATCTTGCAAAAAAAATTATATATGATTGTTGTAATTTTATTGCCTAGTTATTAAACTTTAATCTGGGTTCACCTGTTATTAAAAAACATAATCTTTTGAATGCGTTACCAAAAAGAAGTTAATCCCCTCTCTTTCTCAATCAATCAATCAATATTGCCGGTGTGTATCTTTGCTAGAATATTTCTTTTTGTCAAGTTCTTGGAGCCGCATGTCGTTTTCTCATCCCTCGATGCGCGACATCCCCACCCATCATGTGCAGCATTCTTCAAACTTCCAACCAATCACATGCAGGGTGTGTCATGTAGTCCCTTTTCCGTAATATAAAACAATATATCCGGCTTAAGAATATTTGAAAGGGACGATTTGCGCGTAAACCGGATTATCATGACAATTTCGGAAGAATAAAAAACTTTAGTGTACTACGTATCGACCTAATAATGATAGCAAATATGACTAGTTGCTGCGTGGGGACCAATGCAAAAGTTAAAATAGCTAAAAACTAGTGGACATATGTCTCCAAGTAGTGGACAGTGTGGGAGGGGCTTGTATTGTACGTACCTGCCACGAGGCTGTGTACGTAACGTAGTTTAAACAGACTTATGAGATAAAGTTCATCTTATCTTTTATTTACCTCATTTATCTCTTATTTATCCTGTATGAATAGGAGATAAAACTAGTCGGTACAGAAGGAATCTACTCGAGTTGTATTCGGTTACGATTCCTTATCTAGTATTGGACTACGGTTCTTGTAACATGACCTCCCGGATATATAAGGGGGGCAGGGACCCATTCAAAACACAACTTCTACAGCTAAGGGAATACAAACCACCATACAGGACGTAGGGTATTACTCACCTCGCGGTCCGAGCCTGTCTAAATTTTGTGTTCCTTGCACCTTCGAGTTTCTGATCTCGACGTCTCCTCACCTAAAACTTATCACCTTGAGTATACCTCTCGATGTGCATCCGGTAAAACACCGACGGTACCGTCACTAGAAAAGCCTACAGAAGAAACCAAATTGAGTTCAAGTATGCGCACGGTAACATGTGACATGATTTTGCTCCAAACTTCAAAGTAGCAGATGATTTTTTTCATTGTTATATGTCACTAGAAGAGAGAAGTGGTTCATTATTCTTTTCCCTTGCAAAAGATGAAAATATCGTTAATGTGCAGCTTTCATAAATTGCAAAATATCATCGCAGAAGAACCAGAGCTGGAAAATACCATCACGCGAAGAACCTATCAGTTCAAGAATGGTACGGTACAACGTCATTTGAATTGCACGTAAAATGTTATGTTTTCCACCGTACACCGCTACTAGAGAACATTTTTGGTAGAACAGCTTTACTTTTTTAAAAATGCAATCTTTACAAAATCCAGAACTTTTAAAGTTTTTTAGATATTTGAACTAAATAATTATTTTTTAAGTGGGGGTTAGCACCCCCTAAAACAAAATAAGCCATTTTACCAACAAATGAAACTTCTAAAACATTGTGATAAAGTTTTAAAACGGATTTCCTCAATAAGAATCAAAATAGTTGCAGCCCACATGTAACGAGGAAAGAAGAATTTTAGCATAGGAGTGGTATTAATATTTTAAAAAATCTTCGATCTCTCACAAAACTCTCTAATGGCTGTATATAGGGAGATCTAACAATAGCAACCGAGCCCTTTTATGGTCCTTGAAAAAGTGCCATCAGGTATGCGAGCACCACCAAATTACAGCTAAACAGGTAGAGAAATTTTAGCGCCTGCTCCAGCTAGGTATCAAACTTTCTATCTCCATTATTACGTACAACTTTATGCATGATACCTCCCCAGAAGCAATCAGAACCGTAAAACTAGCCACAGCGCGATGTTACAGTGCAGATGGTAGTCTCCATCCTATGCTGATTTTCTTCACCCTAGCTATCTAGCTATCTTGTGTGAACTAGCAATTACTGAGGTACGTTCTACAGTACAAATGGTAAATCTAAAATCTCCATCAGTCTATCCTATGCTTTCGTCGGCTCCCTGTGCTGACTGTTTTTCACCCTAGCTAGCTTCTGTGAGCTACTAGTAACCACCAGTACTGAGGTGCTGTGAATTTGACACCACGATCGGCTGATTCACAGCGGTCGAATAGAGCGCAGCCACGCGGAAAGGGCGCGAGAAAACATGGGGCGCGAGGAGTGTGACCAGTCTGACCTGTCGACCGATCGCGCCGCGCGCTTCGTTCCCTTTCCAGAAAGGCCAAACGATCACCAGGGCCCCGGTCACGGTCTCGCGCACGGATCGCTTTCGGATCGGACGCGCCGAGTGAGGGAAAGCCGGAGCGGCAAAAGTGCAGGGGTGCCTGATCTTTTCTCATCATCAGCAAAGCGACCCCGCTAATGCTACTGCTAGCTGTTGTGTTACTGCTGGCTGACGGTGCCGGGATGGGATCCATGACCCATGATGAATGATGGTAGCTAGCTCGAGGTCACGGGAAGACCGGCGGCACTCTAAATGGAGGGAGCTAGCGGGGACGACGGCGATGGCGATCGGTGCGTGGCCGAGGAGATGAACGTGTCGGCAACTGCAGAGATGACCTCCCTGCAGCTAAACTTGAAATGAAACATTTATCTAAACTGATCACTTTTCTACTACTCTAATGGCAGCAGAGAATCAGAATATCAGGCGGCTGCATGTGCAAAAGCGCAGCTCGATGGTCACGTTTAGACGGAAGTGGACAGGTGGAAGGCGAGCCCGGAGGACGGAGTGCTCACGGACTGAACAGACGGGGGCTTTGCTCTGCTGCCTCTGCTCGCTCACGCGCCACCACCGGCCTATAGCTACACCACCGAGAACGATCGAGTCGGTTGTTTTTGTTTGTTTAAACAAGCTGTTTATCATCATCAATTATTAGTTTGATGCTTGATTACTAGCAGCTAGGTGCTCCGTACTCGGGCCGTGATGATGATCGATGATGGAGATGTCTGCATAGTTGGCACCTGGTTTGGTCTCCTGCTGCTCCGGTCGAGCTGCAGGAAAACCACGTACAGGACACGTATCTCGCTGCACACGGATAGCTTGCTGCTACTCTGCTCTCCATCCAGTAGAAAGAAAAGAAACCACCATTTGGTTCTGCACTGCAAGCCGGAGCATGTGAACTGCTGAAACTTTGCAAGAGTGATCCTGCAGCTAATAAAAATTCAGTGCTCATCATCGATCACCACGGCAAGTGCATCACGGTTGCATTGGACTCTGAAAATCGTCAGGCAGGCAAAACTCCGACAGGCCATTTCGTTCAACGATTTCCCATTGGTGATGTTTGTGGCTGGCTGTGTGGCCTGTGGGCCAGCGGCGACAAGTACAGTACGGCGCTAGGTTGGCCGATCTGGATGATACGTGCATCTGATGAGTGATGAGGATGGCCATTTCATTCGGATTCAGGTGGTGGCCCGGCGCATGCGTTCAGGGAGACATAGCGAGATGGCCTGGCAGGGACAGCCACCCTTGTGGCATGTCGGGTGAACACCTTTACAATGATGCAATCTCAGCTTTTCAAAAGAGAAAAATGATGATACAATCTAATCTTCTTCCGGCAGCCGTACTGGTTATCTTGAGACGAGTTGATGGGATTAGTCAGAGGAGGGCAGAACGGAGGAGGGTTGATGGAAGGTTGACGTGGAGGTCACGGGGAAGCTTTGCAAAGCTTCAGCTTAGCTTAATGGAGGAGCAGTGATCAATGCGTCGTGCCATGCCTGCTGCTCCGTGTCGTCTCGCCTGTCCTGCTCTGCCACCACGTTCCGTGTCGGTCGATCGGTCGGGGTCTGAGACGCGTGTCGGCGGCCCCAGCGTCGAGCCATCCGGGATGCTCCTCCTATTTTTTCTTTTGTTTTCTTAGAGGATTCATTATTTGTTTTTGCATTTTTTGTGTGTTTTTTAGCTTTTCCTTTGATTCTTTTGTTCTTCTGGAGGACTCCTTTCATTTGCTTTTCGGATCCCTTTTTCCTTTTTCTTGGGACCCTTGGAACGGCTCCTCACGAGGCTGGAGCCGGCGGAGCTTGTTAACTTTTTTGTTGAATCCGCCTGAGCTCCAAGCAAAATAGCTCCGGCTCTTCTAGCACGCCGCGCAGAAACGCGGCAGCGCTGCGGACGTTTGGTGTGGCTTCCCGCAGAGGCTAACCCCTCCAAACGGAATCTTACCATGGCACCTTGGTCTTGCTGCTCCGGGTCCAGAGTACGCAGCCCAATGAAAATGGGCTGTATTGGGCCTCCACACCATTCATTCTCTCCAGAGAATTTCTAAACGAGCCCGTCTACACCCTTTCCACTAGTCCATGGTGCAGCTTCTCTCTCTGCGCATACCGTGGGCAATGTCACGCTTGCAGTTCTAAATTCGCCAGCCATGCCATGGCAATGGCATGCTTCATCCTTTCATGGTTCGCGCATCCCTGCATGCATATCCCTACCCACTTGTCCTCCTCTAGCTAGAGGCGGAGCTAGCACTAGATTTACCATGGTGCACACCTAAAGAAGTATAAAAAAGTTTGCAGCAGCAAATGGTGAGCTAGTAGTGAAGAAAAATTACTCTGGTGCATGGGCACCAGGCAATAATAACGTGGCGTTGCCCGTAGCCGTAGCTATTATAGATTCGGAGCTGCTAGTGTCCGGACGTCCGGCGGAGCAACTCCAATCGGACGCATGCATCACCCTCTATTTTAAATCTAGCGGCTACAATAGCTCCATAATAAAATACCTATTGCAACAAAAAAAACAGTTGCAATATTGAAAATATGCATGGTTGCAATATGGGAAGAAAGAAAAAAAAAATAGCTCAAGGTAAACATACATATCCACGAGGAAAAATTCTACCGCAACATCGAACACATGTTTCATGCAACATTTCTAAAACAAAATCATTGTATGCTAGGTTTAGGTTCGCCTCGTATGGGAACAAAACATTGCAACATGGGAAATCAAATGATGAAACATCAAAAGTTAACTGTTACAACATCGAAACATCTCATAAAATCAATCGTGCAACATCGCAAAATGCATTCCTCTGCAACACCCAGGACATCTATAACACTTGCAACATCCAAAAACCTCTACTGCAACGTTATGAGGTACCCATTACAACATCTTAAAATCTCTACTGCAACATCATAAGATACCTATTGCAACATAACCATTCTGTGCTTCCCTACCACAGCGCTCGCTCCTGGCGGGGGAAGGCGTGGGGGAGCGGCGGCCCGGCCCCTACCGCGTGCGCCCCGCCTGCCGCCCGCCGCCCGGAGCTCCTCCGGCGGCCAGCGCGGGAAAGCCGTGGGGGAGCGGCGGCCAACGCGGCTCACCCTCACTGCGGGGGAGTGGCGGTCGGTGTGGGGCCACGCCCCGGCGCTCGAGCCCGCATAGCGGCACGGCTCGCCCCCGGTGGGGGAGCGGCGGCCGAAGCATCTTCTCCCGACACTCGAGCCCGCATGAGAGAGATGGGGGGAGAGAGAGATTGGTGTGGATGAGAACAAGTAGGAACGAGTGGAGAGAGATGCACGGGGAACGAGTAGATGAGAAACGGTGGGAGGGTATGGTGTGGGCCCTGCATCCGATATTTCCACCTCCGTCCGGCCGGTTGGGTAGTAGCATTACCTACCAGCGAGCAAATGATGCTAAATACAGTGTTTTGTTTATCCTTGTTGCAAAATTTGAGGCCCACGGTCGGCTGCGCAGATGAACCCTAGGCCATCTGATGTTGCCATGCTGGCAGCGGCCCGCTGATTAATGCCACGTGGACCGGCAGTCACCAAATCACACCCACAATAGATCAATGAACATATTTTCACTATTTTCAAATTTGGTGGATATACTACACAAACACTCAAATTTTCATACACGCGGTGCACTTTTTACTCTTCGTGCCATCCTTCCTTTTTATGAAACACAGTACATGCATAGAAAGCTAGCCGATGTTGTTGATGAAGTTACAAGCCATAGCCCTGGCCTTGGCATTTGGCATTCAGTCTGGGCGTTCGGGCTACCCGAAATTTCGGGTCGGGCTTTTCGGGCTTTTTAAGATTTTGGGTATCTGCAAACGCTACCCGAAATCGGGTATCTGGGAACACTACCCGAAATTTCGGGTACCCGAAAATTTCGGGTTCGGGTTCGGGTAGCCCGTTCTACCCGAACTTAGTAAACATGTCACAAACTAACATTTAACAACAACAAAATCAGCCATTACTCCATTACATGACTCTCAGACTCTGAATATCAATGTCTCAAAGCAACATTTTACAGCAGACAAATGACAAATCAACCATTATTCCATCTCAAGTTTCAAAGACAAATGACAATAACAAGGACGTACATGATAATTAGAGCTACGGCGCCACGGCGGAGGGCAGGGCACGGCCACGGCGGGCGGGCCGCACTCGAAGCCGCGCCGCGGAGGGAGGAGCGCTGCGGCCCGCGGAGGGAGGAGCGCCGCCACCGCCGGAGGGAGGAGCGCCGCCACCGCCGGAGGGGAGAGAGACGAGCACCGCGCCGCCGCCACCGCCGGAGGGGAGAGAGACGGGCGACGGCTAGGGCGCCGCCACTCGCTCGCGAGTCGCGACCTCGCCCTCGCGTTCCTGCTCGCTCGGGATAGCCCGATAGGGGATTGGGGGTTGCCGGGTTGGACCACTCTCTTGCCGGCTTGCCGCATTCCTCCATGGGCCGGCCATCTTAATTGGGCCGAGTAAATTAGTTCGGGTAGATCGGGCTATTCGGGTACCGCCCACTGATACCCGAAAAAGCCCGAAATAAGTTCGGGTTTTGGGGTTTGCTACCCGAGCAGGCCCATCGGGTATCGGGTATCGGGCTATTCGGGTTCGGGCTCGGGTAGTTCGGACTTCGGGCTTCGGGCTCGGGTTTTATGCCCAGACTGATTTGGCATGTCCCTCGACATGGAATATGTACGGGTACGTCGTCGTGGTGCAATCATATCAGAGAAAACATCTCCGCTAGCTGCTTTTCTGAATCTATTCCTAACGGCACGATCGAGCAAAGCTAGCAGCGAGCGGGCGATGAGAGCATCGGCGCTCTCGATCGCATCCCCCACCCTCGCCGATCAGCACGCACGCACGCGGCCGCTCACCCACGGCGCATGCACACGCAGCGAGATATATGCCGCGTTCCCATCCGGATTCATCCATCCGCCCGTCACAAAGCCAGGGGTATGTGCACGGCATATCCCCTACCTCGGCGCCAGAATGATCCAGGCAACGATTTCTTTCTCTCGCAGCGGCATTGTTCGCCGTGCTTTTCCTTTCGGGCCAAAGGGATTTCCGATGGGGGTCGCATCTGAATCTGCCGAATCTGCCGATCGATCCGTCCCTGTTCGTGCTTTTTCCGAACCCTTCTTTTGACCGGGGAATCTCTCTCCTTTAGTTTCTTGGCAAAGCGACTGATCTATCTGTGCTCCCTGAATTCCCAGCCCAGATTGTGCTGCCTTGCATGCATCCGCCGGGGCGGACAATACAGCTTCTATGTTCTGAATTTAGCAGCTTGCAATCTGATGAGGGGAAGAAGAAGCTTGCCTGTCTAGATGAGCTGGAGCTGTCACTACCTATCGAATCTGCAGCATGATAATGAGAATTGGGTAGTAACTGATAAAAGGCATATGTAACCGGAATTCTGCTGACAGCGGGGCGCTTTTGCAGACAAACGACTTCAATCAACAAGCAAGGCTAGTACGGATGCATGAACTTAAGCCTGTCAGCCCGTGTATGAAACCCTGAACTCGTATGTGCACAGGCACAGCATCCTTCATCATCTTTGCATGTAGCTGAGCATCAACCGCAGCTTTGTAGAAAGTAGGGAGAGGATAAAAGAACGGTGGCGATGTCTGATGACTGACACAATGCAGCTCGAGCTTTCTTGACGACAGTTCAGTTGAGAGAAAGAAAGCACTTACTTAAAGCTTGGTACACATGGTATCCTGCACTTTGCTTTGCAGATGAATTCAGCTACCTTCGTGAAATCCTGCAGAGAAACTGTGTTTTCCCTTGTGCACCCTAGCATGCGCAGATTTTTCAGAGATGTTTCTTACTTTTCCCGGAACAGTGAAGTTCGTTCATTCAAGGGACACAACTGAAGAGACACAGAGAGGGAAAAAGAACTGCTGTGATATCAAGTAATCAGATTCTTTCTCCGAACTTTCTCGATAATGCCGGCACTAATGCTGTTACATCTCATGGAAAGGAAAGTGTGATGCACAGCTGCGGGTAGCATTGTGGCAGTCCAAGAACAACGTTTGCATGCCACACGCTGCAGAAAGAAAGATTATTCAGCCAAGGAACATCGGCGGATATGATGTGCAGATCGATCGCAATGACAACACAACTGGCGCGAGAGAGGATCCGATTCCACCCGGCTGCTGCGGCGTATAAATAGCCGGGCACCCGTGCGCAGCATTCACCGCGACAGCTCGACCGACCACCAGTGGACCGGTTCAGAGAGTTTTGTTGGTGACCAACTGACTGAACTGACAATGGATAGCTCCTCCGATGCTCATGGGTGAGTTGCTTCTGCTGCTGCTGTTCTTCAGATCATGCCCCCGTTTTCTGCATCTTCACACTCTGAATTTCTTCATTAGTTTCTCAACAAAGTGTGGTTAGGATCTGCTTAATATCCAAAGATACATCATGTATGGAACACTACATCTGGCGCATGGCCCACTCGTCATAGACACATTCTCGAGCCAAACGTTACCATGGCCTGACAGGCACGGAATGTGTGACGTATATACTACGCTTTGAATCTATGCTGTGAAATCTTAAAAAGCAACAAAATATGCTGACGATCCATGCTTTTGATGGCACAATTAGACAGCTTAATTGTGCAGTGTCTCAGCCTAACCAACCCTTTGCAAAATGTGATTGTCCTCCTGGCAGGCGTCACAAGTGCGCGGCGTGCTTCCGGCAGTTCAACAAGATGGAGCACCTGGTGGAGCACATGCGGGCGGCGCGGCACTCGCCGCACGAGCCCCGCTGCGGCGTCTGCGGCAAGCACTGCCGCTCCTTCGAGGCGCTCAGGGACCACCTCGGCGCCGGCGGCTCCACGCTGCCCAAGGCCGCCAGCTGCGCCAGCGAGTTCGCGGCGCGCGGTTGCAAGCTCTGCCTCCGCGTCCTCGCCAGCGCCGCCGCGCTCCGAGCCCACCGCGGCTGCGAGCTCTCGCGCACCCCGCCGATGGCGAGGCTGCATCACCAGGCGCAGGCACCGCAGGGAGGAGGGCGGGCGCTGGCGCTGGGCTGCAAGATGGTCGGCGCCGGGAGCGACGGCTCCCTCGACGTGGTGGCCCGGGTGTGCGTCGTCGACGAGCAGGAGGGCCTCGTATTCGAGGCCTTCGTGAAGCCGCTCATCCCGGTGACGCACTACCGGTACGAGACGACGGGGATCCGGCCGGAGCACCTCCGCGAGGGCATGACGGTGAAGAGCGCGCAGCGGCGGGTGCAGGAACTGCTGCTCAACGGCGAGCAGCCGTGGAAGGCGCGCACCAGCCGGGGCAGGGCCCGGCTGCTGGTCGGCCACGGCCTGGACCACGACCTCGACGCGCTCGGCATGGACTACCCGGCCTACCTCAAGCGCGACACGGCCACGTACCCGCCGCTGATGAAGACGAGCAAGCTCAGCAACTCGCTCAGGTTTCTCACGCACACCTACCTCGGCTACGACATCCAGACGGGGCACCAGCACCCCTACGAGGACTGCGTCGCCGCCATGCGCCTCTACCACAGGATGAAGCGGCAGCAGCACCCCAATAGCGGCGGCGGCGCCGACGGACCGGCGGCGAGCGCGGACCAGGCGTTCCCGGCGTGGAGGCAGCGGGAGCTGGAGCGCATGACGCCCGAGGAGCTGCTCCGGCTCTCCACGCCGGACTACCACTGCTGGTGCCTCGACGACTAGCCAGCCATGGCTAGGCTCCGGCGGAGCCAGATCGAGAGCGTATCGTTATCACGTCGTCCCAAGACGACGACCGACGTGGACGGATATGATTCTGCACCGATCAGCCATGCGTCAGCTCCGGCTCAAAGAATTACTCTATCTAGTAGCTACTCATAAAGTGTGCGTGACCCATCCGATCCGTATATCGATCGAGGGGGCAGATGGAGGACTGAATTTGGACCCATTCCATATATACGCGTGTATGATCGAGCAGTATATATAGAGTGTACGCGGCCACCCGAGCCCGTTTATCGAGTTCAAGTAGTACGAGTGTCACTGTTAATCTGTTATCTTAGGCAAAATCAGTATGGAATTGGATATTGGAAAGTCTCATATTAGGGTTGTTTCAGCGCTCATGTCAATTCGTTGATACTTTGTAAATGCCCGCGGAGATATGGAATTTTTTTCCATATTGTTAATACTGTCTTAGGTAGAACCAAACTATCTATCTGAGTGAGTGTTAAAAAAAACCACCACGTTCGTCGAGGGGTCTAGAAATTCCCACATTAATCTAGAAAAAAGAAGAATTTGCACCGTTAGATCTTATAAAGATTTAATGGTCCAAACTAACTCAAGAGTCCATATCAAACAAGATTAATAAATAGCTAATTTCGGATTTAAAAAATAAAAAAATAAGGATATGATCAAAGAGTACATGGCGAATACGATTAGAAAATAAAATTTAGAACTAAATAAATAAAAAATTAAAACTTAACCAAGTAGTCCATGTAGAATATGATTAGTAAATAGCTAAATTTAGGATTATAAAAATAAAAAAATCAGTATTAGACTTGATAAAAAGATAGCAAAATAGCTAAATTTGAAATTAAAAATATAATCAAATTAACAGTTGATCAAAGAGTTCATATCGAATATGACTAACAAATAGATAAGTGCAAGAATTTAAATATAAACAATTAATAGTTAATTTGTATAGTGATTAAGAAGCAAATTAGAAAGGAAAATAGCTAAATAAATAGTATAGGTAAAATACAAATAATAAATTAATAAGGGAGTGTTAAAAGAAGCCACCACGTTCGTTGAGAGGGTTTAGAAGGATTTGCACTGTTGAATTTTATGAAGATCTAACGGTCCAAACTAATTCAAGAATCCATATCAAATACGATTAATAAATAGCTAAGTTCGGATTTAAAAAATAAAAGAAAATGAAGATACGATCAAAGAGTACATGCCGAATACGATCAGTAAATAGCTAAATTCAGAACTAAAATTTAAAAAATAGAACTTAACCATATAGTCCATGTAGAATATGATTAGTAAATAGCTAAATTTAGAATTATATAAATAAAAAATCAATATTAGACTTGATAAAAAGATAGCAAAATAGCTAAATTCGAAACTAAACATATTATAAAATTAGCAGATGATCAAAGAGTTCATATCGAATATGACTAATAAATAGATAAATGCAAGAATTTAAATAATAAAAATTTAGTAGTTAATTTGTATAGTGATTAAGAAGCAAATTAGAAAGGAAAATAGCAAAATAAATAGTATAGTTCAAATACAAATAATAAAAATGCAAATTTGAGTTGGTGATTGCTCTTAGCCCCATCACCAAGTTGATGATGATTACTCTAATATAGATTGCATTATCTCTATTACCAAAGTATTACCAAAGCATGACGATGACCACTAGAGACAACGAAAAGCACCGTGACGGTGGTGTTTTGCTACGTAGCATTGTCATTTATTGATGCCGTTAGATGATAAAACTATTGTAGAGTGATGATGCGAGATTTAGAATAAAGTATCTTGAAAATCGATGTTTGACATGCATGCCCGTCCATAGCAAGCCACGGATGGTGTTCAACGAAAGGTTGTGCATCTTCGATTATCGTGACATAGCGGGCAAAGATTCTTAGGAGCATAATAAAGATAGCTATACATAATAGAATATAAGAGCAAACTATATCAAAGGGTGATTGGAGGATAATGAAAGAAAGTACATTATACTTCTAGTGTTATATATATATATATATTGAACCACTTACCTCAATCTTCAAGTCTAAGGATAATTTGTTTATTATGCACGGTAACTACAGCACCCAAGAAAAATTGTACATCTCAAGTATTTTTAAAAAAGTAATATTTATGTTAAACTAAATAGATAAATATTTTGTTACTTTCAGTAAATATCTAAAAGATGTGTTTCTATATAAAGCATTCATTTTTCTCGTAAATTATTATAAAAATACACTACAAAATAAAATAAAGGAAAAAATAATGATTGCACCTTGCACCCGTATCTGGACCATTAGATTAAAATTATTACAAAGATACAACTAAATAAAACTATTTGCATTTATTTCTTTTAAAGTAAAAAAATTCAAATATTTGAGGAAAAACTAGGTACCCGCGCAAATTGCGCGGGGCATCTTGCTAGTTATATTAATAGGGAGTGTTAAAAAAGCACCACGTTCGTCGAGAGGGTCTAAAAATCTCACGTTAATCTAAAAAAGAGAAGGATTTACATCGTCAGATTTATTTTATGAAGATCTAACTATTTAGATTAATCCAAATAATAAATATATAAATTAAAAGGATAGCCATCCGTAGTATTGTATGTATGTATGTATGTATGTATGTATGTATGTATGTATGTATGTATGTATGTATGTATGTATGTATCCGTGTCAAATACATATCCATGCGTCGGGATCCTCCAATCTCATCAGCCGCCATGAAAAATTCCAACAAGGAACAATGGGAGGTTCAGTGATCGATCAGGATTAGGTGGTAGTGTTGCAGAGGCCATCATGAGTTGATGATTACACGTACTGCTACTGCTTGCTACTGTGGGAGAATTAATTCTCTTACTCCAGCTTTTAATCAACCAGAGACGCTAGATGATGCATCAAAATGGCAAGCATTATTATTGTGGGCTTTACATCAAAACACTTTCTGCCCGACAAAAATCTAACTGCGTCAATACGAAACTACAAATCTAGCTGTATCATTTTGAAAATATTTATAAGTACTAACCCATCAACCCATGTTTCTGCCCATGTTCCATGGTCACTCATATATATTTGGCAAGTCAAAAAGGTAACAGAGAAAGGAAAGGGCAACTAGAGCTATTGTGTGGATGCACAGGTTGAAAATATACTAACCCGCCAGCTTTCCATTTAAAAGAAAATTCGGACAGAATATATAAGAAAATTAACAGAACTTTACATAAGTTTGACAATATTTATCAAGCTGTGAGAATACAAAGATTTATAGCTAGATATAGATTCTCACATAATTTAATCTAATACTACTCCACCCGGTAACATATCCGCTTTAAAAGAGGAAAAAGAGTATGGTAAATATATATGTGTGTCAAACCGTCCATGGAGCATACCGATTTTTTTTAGTGATTTATCGCTTCCTTTCGCTTACTATATCTTTAATCTGTTGTTGTTTGATTCATTGTTGTGGAAGAGTCTTCAGTGAGATTGGTTCAAGGAACCGAAATTAGTCTAGATAGGTGGAGATTAATGCCTCACCAATAAAACGATGAGATGCAGGATAACAATATTAACAGGAGGTAGGAGGAGGGAAGATATGGAGGCACACTTTTTTATTGATTTATCGTCTCTGTTCGCCTACCATATCTTTAGTCTATAGTTGTTTGATTCATTGCTGTGGAAAAGTCTTCAATGAGATTGGTTCATGGAGCCGAAGTTAATCTAGATAGGTGGAGATTGATGCATCACAAATATAAGATGATAAGATGCATGACAACAACATCAACAAGAGGTAGGAGAAGGGAAGATATAGGGGCACTCATACCATTGCTCCCCCAAGAACAACATATAAAGTTGCAAAATGAGCAGATGACTACAATAGTCAATTTAGGGAGTCTGAATGACTGAACTCGACTTTTGATAGGAGCTAGTTCGATACTTTAAGTAGTAACAAGACCATGGTTAGATATTTCCTCTATGATGTATTGAAGTAGAATAGCAGGGGAAGATGTAGCCAAAAGAGAGCACTTTAAGATCAATTCCAAGCACCATGTTAAGATCAGCTGATTTTTCAATGATATGGAAATCCTATTGGTCATAATAAAAACACTACAAAAGGACGTGAGCGTCACAATGGAGGTACAGATGAAGGTTTTCATGACAAATATGAATGTGAATACCATGCTATTCAAGATGGAGTATGTGCACGCCATATAGAGAAAATATACCAAGGACAATGAGACATTGGAGGACAACATGAGGTGAAAAGTGGAAAAATAAGGTGCTACAACAATATGAAGGTGTCGACGGACAATGCGGGGCGGAAATCACAAGACTACAATATGGAAGCTAAGATAAACATAGCCAATAAAGAGTATGTGAATAACAGGTATGGGGATCTAAATAGTGATGGCCACAAGCTATGAAAGTAGAGCAAAAAGGGATAAAAATACTATTGCAATATGAAGAAGGGTGGGTTCATTTCATTGATACCGTGGACTACACATGCACTAAGATTATAGTCTTCAGCGTGGAATGGAATTAGATGATGCATTAATGCGGTTGTTAATATTGACACTGGGAGAATAACAACTCAAAAAAGCCTATACTTAGCTCATAATTGTGAATAAAAAGAGAAAATACATAGATAAAAAATATATATCCTTAACTGTCACTACAATAACAAAAACTATTCTAGCCACGCTATTAGCGCGGGCCACCTTGCTAGTTGTCACTAAGCATATGTAAGCTTTCAAATTGAGGCTCAAGTTAAAAGTCCAAACTTTTATAAATCAAGGTTTAAGTAAGAAAGCCTTCACTGGTCATTATTTAATGGACAAATCCTCCTTTTAGTTTGCCCTAAAGTATCTCGCAGGGACTTTTGTTGGTAAATTGCCAATGCTCTTGAGGGTGCTGCTCAGTCTGCTTCTGCAGTTCTCCTCATTGTTTACTAGCCTATCAACTCGTGCTTCCGCACGGACTAATTAGAATAAATATAAAAATAAGATTTATAGCTAGTAATTATAATTATTTTATCACACGTCCTCTTTCATCTATTAAATGTTCTAACACATACTCTAAAATATATATTTATCATTATCTAGTTTCAATAGATTTTATTTTGCATCACACCTCCATATGTGTTTGATATTTAATTGAACCATTTGTTTGTGAATTGGTAGTCTTATCTCTTCCATCATACATAAATGCATGGTGACACGTATTGTGGATAGTGTTTTATATAAATAATAAACTAATAACAATAGAAATAGTAATTTAGAATTTTATATTGGTGCACTTTAATTTTTTTATAATCATATAATTTAGATTCAGATTTAGAGGTTGCTTTAACTTTTAATAATGATTTAATTGGATAATTTATATACAAATTTAGGGGGTTATTTGCATTATTTTTATAATAGCATAGGTGGGTAATTTACATTAAGATTAGGGGTTACTTTAAATTTTTTTTAATAATAGCAGAGGTGGGTAATTTAGATACATGTTTAGGGGTTACATTAGTCTATTTTTATAATTGTAGAGGTGGATAATTTATTACGAAAGATAACAGATTCAATGACCTTAGATTAGAATTGTCGGATTGATGGTCGGATATTTCTAATTTTTATGAGAATATTTAAAATTTCTCTATTTTTTAAGTATCCATCTAAGATAGATGGCTTCACGTGGAGACTTCAAAAGCCTCCGATCAGTAATAGTAAGATTATTGTCGCTCAGTCTTCGTCGGACGAAAGAAGGTTCCTGTTCTTATCCTTTCATTTCATGGTCATGCGAGTCCAAAACCATTCATTTTTCTCATTTTTTATCTCTCTAGGATCATCATCGGCTCATCACACTCGTGGCCGCCGCACTTGCCGGAGGAGGCAAGATCGCAGCTGTGAGGCTTCCCTACTCGCCAGAGGAGAAGACGCACCGGCACCAGCACAACTCAGCTTGTCGGAAGAGTCGAGGACTCGACGTCACGCTCACCAGAGGTCAGAGGAGATGGGGGCGCGGTGCAGTTCGACGAAGGAATTGACGAGGTCACAACTCACAAGTCACGGCACACAAATCTGCACATCGAAGCACAGGAGCTCGTAGTCGTAGCTCCATGGTCAACCGACTGCGCTGCCAGCAGGGGATTAAATCACGCGTGAGGAAGAAATTGGGTGGCATCTGCAGATTTTCAGGGATTGGGAGCTCTAGCCACCGGCGCAAATATGGCTTGATTTGCCACCGGTGTTGGGCGGACGAAAATACTGGACATCAGTTTTGGCAGCTGTGGAGCTCATTTTCTCTCGTTTGTTCCCAAAATTTATTTTTAGAAATATATTTAGGGTAATATAAAGAAAACCCCACTGCAATATCTTTGTGTGTCTCATGTAACATGAGGGGCAAATTTCCGTTTGCTAAGAAGAACATCGACGACACAACTTGACTCCAAACCTATATAATGTAAAAAATTATATAAAAGTCTGATAACAAAACAAGAGAGTTCTCCATTTTAGAATCATAATTTGAGCCACCCAAATTATTGCAACATTAAGAAAAAACTTATTGCAACAACCAGGTAAAACTAGCGCAACATCTATAAACACTACGGCAACATTCAGAAAATATCCTCATTCTCCATAGATCCGATTGTTTTGCACAATGAAAAAGACAGATCTGCTTACAAAACATCTAGAAAAAACTACTTCAACATCTAAGAATAAATGTTGCAAAAAATACGAATTGTTGTTGGAACATCGAGGCAGAAGCTACCGCAACATAAGAAAATAATACCACAATAAATTGATTTACTTCTGGCAACACAAACTACACGCTGAGGTTGTCATCTCTGATGTCATGGCTAAAAAAAGCTTCTGCTGCCGTCTTGGTCTCTCGCTGCTCGGCGGAGCGCATGGCTGCTCTCATTGCCCTCGATTGGAAATCAAAGAGAGAGAGAAGCTAGTGTAAAGTGGTTGATGAAGAGGATCCAGGTAACAGGCCCAAGCCTCTAACGACCTTAATTAACAGCATGCTTCGACCAGGGATCTTATACGAGTGGCACGGAGAAGCCAGCAAGCTTGTTGTTGTGCTTCTTGTGTCTAGGGCTTTTCCCATGGTGATATCAGAGGGTTTTATATCATTAATTCTATGACACATCAATTTTTGTAAGTAGACCCCCTTATTTATTGTATTTACATTCTAAGGACCTGCCAATGAGGAGTTGACCAAGAACCAAAACTACTAGGAGTACTTTGAGGAGCTTGAAGAGCCGCGAGGTTTCCTTTTCAAAAAGAAAAGAAGGGCCGTCGGGTTCACATCATTCTAACCTTGAATATCTATTACATTATAAATTAGGGTTTTTAATGTTCTTGCTCCTGTTTCAAAGTCAAATGGTGATTTTACACTTTTTTTTGATTGTGCGATTTTACCTCTGCTTTTTAAAAACGAAGGCAGCGTTTACTCCTGTTCCATGAAGGCCAGCTAATAGTGTTAAAATTACGATAAAAAAGACTAGTATGCCCATACTGATTTGCCCCTATTATTATGTGTACTTTATGATTTCCCTTATTTTGAAAAAAATAGACAACATTTTGACAGGTCTAAAAAGAATTTTATCAAGCAAATTTGTACCAAATTTTTATAATTTCCAAACATGAGCGAAATTTGATAAATTTGGCTGCGCCGAGGCAGCCGCGCGGGGTCGCCGCGCGCGCCCACGCCTGGGCGGCTGCATGCGCCCTCGCCGGGGCTGCCGCGCCGGCGCTGGGAGGCTGCACGAGCCCGCTCCTGCTGTCGTCGCCTGCTGCTGCTGCCGTAGCTAGGGTTCCAACAGGGAGAGCAGGAATCGTGTGAGTTCGGGGATGAATATGGAGAGTTTTTGGATAAAATTAGGGGTACTATAGTCTTTTTTCCATTTCTGTAAATATTTTTCCAATTCGATTAAGTTTTTTAGGGGGCATCCAACTAACGGTTAAAAATAGGGGTAAACAGCAGGGTAAAATCGCACAATCAAAAAATAAGGGTAAAAATCACTATTTGACTTCGAAACAGGAGCAAAAATGTTAAAACCTCTTGTAAATTGGTATGCTAGCGTTTTACTTATTCACTTGTATGATGACTATGAACGTTTATAGCCTTACTTGTACCTTATATGTTGTACATCCTATTACACTTTATATATGCTGGAAATGATATGCTAGTTCGTTTGCATGAGTGTTGGTTTGGGAATACTCTTGGCACGAGTATAGTGTGCTTACTCACGAAGGAGCCGGTGGAATAGGTTTGTTTTGCAGGGACGAGCATAACTCAACCCAATCTTTGGATTGGGCAGCTGGGAATGTGTGTTTGGACATATTTTATAGAGTAATTGTGGCTAGTATATTTTTGATGACTAGTTCTGATGTTGAGGAGTTGGTGGTAACAAGCTGCAGCAGCAGACCATTCCGGTGGATATACTTTTGGAACGATGATGCTCGCTTCGGCAAGTAAGGACCGAATTAGTAGGATCGGGTGCTGGAACTATGTTAAACGTGCACACCATTCATCTAGTATGAGGCTATATCCTGTCCGAGGCTAGAAAGTGTGGTACGAAGCCTGCAGTAGAATAAAGTATCAGTGCAACAGGAAGAGGTGCTAACTTCATTATCCCTAATTTGCTAGGCCTAAACTGGTCACGTAGGAGAGCTTCACAGGGTGACTCTTTGCTAAGAGATACACCAAAATTTCGAAAAAATAGAATGATGTAGTAACTACTAGTATCTTCGACTGTTGGGGTATCATGAAGTTGGTTGATCTCGGTTGTCTTCGCTTCGAATAGGTCCAAGTGTACAACCTTTGCAATAGGAACTATATGCATAGGCACTTCCTTGCTCATGGACACCCCTTCAACTGGCTTCGTTGATTAGAGTAGCATTATTTGTTTTCTATCTTCCTGTAGTGGTTTTGACTATTGGACATTTGAGGTGTGAGGGATGGGAACTCTCACATCGCCTTCGGATGTTTTTGAAGGTGCTGTGTGGATTGGGAGCTTGGGATGTTTATGGCCCGATCTATTGGAGTTGAACTTTATTTAATTACTATTTATGATGTTGCCGCATAGGAATACCTTGATCCATTCTTTCATTAGTAATAGTACACTTATAGTTTGCGCATTACGAATGGTGATGTGAACCAATCTTAATTTTTCGGGATAGTTCGTAAGGTTGCAGGCTCTGACTCAAACCATAAGTTCAACAACCAAGACTGGTGGCACGACCGAGGGGTGCCATGCTTTGCTCAAGTGGATGCCTGTGGAGTCGTTGTGGCCAAGATGAAGATGAAGGTTGATGCTTGGTTATCGCTATGTTGGATTTTCCTTTTTATCGTTTAACACAAGGGGTATTTATAAAACTTTCTACAGTTCTTTGGATTTGTAATAATTAGATCTTTGTGATGCTTTGTCCATTGTATGGATGTGATATTTAGTTGAGATGAGTTCTACACGTGATAACCGTTGATTCTAGAATTATTATAAGGGTACAGGAAGTCGGATTCTTGCTTCGAGAATTCAGTTCGTTTCAATCTCATTTGATTGTAAAGCTAATATGATAATTTTAGTAATAATATAGTAAAATTATGTACTAAGACTGGATTAAGAGGATTAGAGCGAGAAAGGGAGGGAGATATGGGATGGATGGGAAGCTCTGATAAGGCGACAACCGATGAACTGTTGGGCGAGATTGGAGAGAATGAGAGATGAAGCTGATGGGTCGTGTATGGTCTGATTGGTTGCGTGTATGTCCCAACATGGCTCGTATGTGTGAGCCAAGCTCACCTCAGCTAGGCTGAGTGTATGCGAGTGTGCTATATTATTGGTTGTATTTTTGAGTTTGGTCTATAAGAGATGTTGTTTGGTTGCCCATAGAACACAAAATTTGTTAAATAATCATCATCGTGATTTTCATTTTGCATGCTTATACTCCAATAGCCCTCAATGCATCTTATGATAGACTAATATTCTTTAAACTACATTAATATAACTTAATACATATTAATTACGTATCAATTTAATCATTAGCTATGCTAATCAACGCCCTGTGCGAGCCAGCCTCGCTGGAAACGTTCGCTCCTGCGTTTCTGGCGAGCCAGACTCTAACCTCCATTTTGCATCTGTGGAGGGTGGCTCAGTGGCTCCGATGGGATTATAGGAATACAGGCAACTAAGATTGTATTAGGTATGGCTCCAACTCTGTTTAGAACAGCTTTACTCTAAAACTTTAGATGGAGCTAGATCTGAGTAGAGTTGAAACTGTCTAGATTGGGTGTTTGGCTACAAGAGTAATTCCAGCTCCAAAAGAGAGGGTTTTCAGGAAGGATTGCTATTATTACCTCCAACTTATGGTCCCACATATCATCATGTACACTACGTTCTATTTGTTATTTGTGGGAGCCACTTGTCATCCTCTTTTATTTTTATTTTTATTTTTTTCCATGAGCCTTATCCTTTCCTCACATCACAATAGAGGGTGGACGGATGAGCTCTCAAGCTCACTCGAGCGCCGGCCGCCCACCCCTGGTACGCTTCTGCAGGGACTCGTCCGCGACCGCCGCTCGCCTGCGCTTGCTGACCGCTCGCCCCTGCCCGGCCCGCGTCTTGCCTCCGGTCTCTGCTTATGCGCCTAGCGCCACCCCTGCGCTACCCGCCTGCCCCTGTGCTGGCTCTGCTCGGTGCCGTCGTACTCTCGCCCCCGCACGCCTGCACCGCACCGCCTGCACGCCGGCTATCGCGCGCCTGCTGCCGCTCCCTCGCCCCCACGCCAGCTGTCGCTCGCCTACTGCCCGCCACCTCCCCGCGCTGCGCCACCGGACCACCCGCCCTCGCGCTGCCAGGGGAGGGAGGGATTCGCAAGGGGAGGGAGGCGACGGGCAGACACAGGAAGGAGGGAGTCGTCAGGATAGGGTTAGGGAGCGACAGGGGGCTTGAGAGAAAAGAAAACGAACCATATTTGCGGATTTTGGAGCTGCAACAGGTGCCATTGGTGGACATGAAGTCGTCGGTATATATCGGACTTGGGACGGCAACAAAATGAAACATCATATGATTATTTCGGGTCCGGTTACAGCATGCGGGGCCATAGGAGCATCCGATGTTTCCTGGGCTCCTGGCGGGACCTGCGCTATCCCTATCGGACCTCTTCAGCAAAGCATTTCCGTTCCAATATTCCACACGGCTGAGTGCCGCGGGCGCTGACCGGAACCGAGAGGGGCAAGTTCCTTGCTTCCGGAATCATACATATATAGCCTGGCAATCAACAGCCGGTAACATGGCAACTCGCCATATGGTAGCAGGCCTGCACATGCTGTTGAAGGACGAGTCTACGGTTCAGCTACGAACTAACCCTGCCGTTGCACCTCCCTCCCAGAGCGCAAATGAGACGTCCGAGAAATGCGGCGGTCCTGGGCACCAAACATCTATCTGAAGGATTGTTATAAATCTATTCAATATACAAGTCCAGGTGCAATCCGCTCAACATACAAGTCCAGATGTCTCTCTTATATACTTGTATTTTATTAACTGTGATATAGTTATCAGTAGTTCGTTAACTAAAACTTATTTTTATGGAACTTTTGTATATATTGGTTTGAAGTTGGTAAATTGGCCCTCTCTATATTTTGCTTCACGCTCCGCCGCTGTCATTCGGTGATATGTAATGTGCTCGTCAACGATCAGGGCGTCTCTAATAAATTAACCAATCACGAGAACCGTTGAGCAAGTCCAATGTGATGTATACTTATTAGGACTCCTCCAATAAAACTGATTTAGCTAGCTCATAACTATGCCACATCTCAGTTTTTTATCCATGTAGAATAGAGAGAAAGAAGAGCTATCTCTTGTTCAATAGATAGCCTCATGCACCCTAAATTAGTGAGGTTGATATGTAGACCTACTTAAACGTATGAGCTAGTGTCAACTATTGGAACACACATCTCTTGCACTATCTCTTACATGTATATGAGCTAGCAGTTGGCTCTAATCTTTGGAGGAGGTCTTATACTTTGTACGTATGAACGTCACTTGTGTTTTAAATAATAAAAAAACATAAAGTTCAACTTGGAAAAGTATTTGTTTAATAAGTACATTCGACGTGCACGCCAGCAGAATGTTTTGCTTAAAAAAATTGAAAGTCGTCTCTTTGTTGTTGGACGTTGAATGGATGAGGCGCGGGGCTTAAATGCAATAATAGTGCCAGGGTAACAGGGTTCCAAGTCCATTCCCAAATCTCTCCGACCAGCTGCGCTCCCCCACGGAATTGAAGCTTTTTGCTGTTCTGCCTGCTCGCGCTCGCGGGGACGATGATCGGCGGCGGGAGCGTAACCATTCAAAATCAGGTCAGTGACTCGCTCGGTGGTTTCGTACATATGCAAGCGTAGATCGTCCGCTGGTTAATCCATGATGCGGCATGCAAAAGAAAACACTGCATTTCCATTAAGGCATGAACCTAATAAATCGATCACAGCCATGCTCTTCTGCAGATCGTTATGTTAAAAATTGGCCTCGCAGTAGACACAAATGCCACCATGCTCGCGCTCTTCCTATTACGTGTTCTCATGAGGTTATTATTGGATTTACAACATGAAGATTTTTATCTCTACTACCTGTGCTTCGTTCCTTTTCCAGCTATAACATAAGCAACACATTTTTTAGGTAATCAGGAGGGGTTGCTCCCTACTGTGTATATTTATAAATTAAACAAGGACTGAAAGAATTAGAGTTACAAATCAAGAACCGAAAAAGGTCTCCAAGAAAATTACATAAAGTTCTCTAGCCATGTTTCAATTTCTCTAACCATGTTCCATAAGAAACATCCTCAAATAAGAAAAATTGATAAATCTAATCTGTTAGCCAACTTGGTTAAGAAAGAGTCCGACGTGCCTGTGATCGAAATTGTGTCCGGCATGAGATAGGAACCATTTTTTCCAGGGGAGTAGGACCGGTTCATGAACGAATTTCATGAGCAGGCAGTGATTCATGTGCTCCATGTATCTACTTTAGAATGTCAAATGGTTGATTTCTTCTCAAACGAGTTTACGCGGATATTGCTAGGCTCTATGTCAAAAATACAGAATCCTAGGGCGAAAATTGTCCGTATTATTGGCTCAGATTTCTGCGTGGTTCAGTTGTAGAGGCTCCTTGCATGCATGCATGTGTGATTTTTTTTTTCCTTGGGGGGGGGGGTATGTTTGTGTGTGGGGTTGGGTGTTTGTACAGAGTTATATTGCGTTAACTTACTTTGGAGACATGCAAGCGACAGTAATTAAACTCATTTGAAAGCAATATTGAAGCAGTAAAGAGTCCGTGTGTGGCCAAAGTTACAAATACACATTTGCCTATACTAAATAGTCCATCGTGCTTTGCCAAAATTATCTACTGAAATTATTTGATAACATAAGATTGACACTAATAGATTTGTTACAAAAAATGCTTTCAGACTACAAGATTCTTTCCATTTACGATAATAATATATTCTATATATACAATTAGCAATGATTGTTTTTTTCGATTTCCAAGCTTTTCTTTCCTAACCACCCCTAGCATGATTAGCACGAGTTATTTCAACAACTTAAAATAATAATAAGTAAAAAGAAGTTATGTGCCGCTATTTGGTTCTTGTATCAAGAATCATGACAATGAAATATGTTATGTGAAATGGGAATGGTTTTGTGTAGACAAACTCGTGTTGTTTGCCATTTGTCATGGACAGTTTCTGATATTCTTTTTGTAAACATGCGTGTTCGGAAATGGTTTTGTGTTATGAACAAACTTGTGTTTTTTTTCCACTTACAACTCATCACTTTTCCATCTCAAATGAACAACCTCCCTAGCTCGACCTCTTAATAGATCATTACAATGTTGTGGGCTATCATTGTTACTCGTTACTCCGTCCTATCTTTTTTATAGGGCTTATTAGGATTTTCAAAGTTCTCTATGACAAGATTGTAAAAATTTTCAATACAAAATTAGTTCAGAGGTTTTTAAATAGTATGATCAATAATAGAATCTTAAACAAACATGACAATCATAAAAACATATATAGGTTATATTGATCATAATCATAGAGGCAAACTAACCCCCTTAATGCACGTCATTAAATCATGTAACAGCATTGAGATTTTGATGTTGCTCTAATAATGGTAATTACATGATGAAATAGTAATAGATGTAATGATTAAGTTGCTCTTAGCACGTGCCCGTTTGTACGATTGTACTGATGTATTAGAAAATTTGCTAAATATTCATTAGTTGGATAAAAAAGTATAATATCTAAATTATAGCTGTTGAGGAGATCTATAACCTTATAGCATTTGAAGCCATTTTGGTGTCCAAAGTACCACTAAAAGTTACGGACAGAACAAATAATCCTATTGCCATCAACAATCAATGGCAAGTGAGATGGTAAGCAAGCATAACTCGGGGGTGGGGGGGGGGTGGGGGGGGGGGGCGGTGGGGTTCAAATCGTGAGATCTCATGCGCCATTTAAAACTATCTTAGTAAGGTTTTCTTGAGTTATCTATGGGATGTCAATTTTTTATAATAATACGTGCAACAAAGTTATCTTGTATATAAATGCCTTTTAGATATCGTAGTTCAGTTTCCTCACTAGTAATTTTAGAAGATTGTCAGAGAGCAACAGTTGCTTGCATTCTTAATTTTTCTTACCAGCCTGCTTCTGTAAAAATGTTTTTTTAATAAAAACAGCACGCAGTAAAGGATAATTTACGGCCGGCCGTATTATAGACCATCTGTACGACCTACTCTTTTTTACAAGGAAAAATTTTACAGACCAACTTTCCTCGGCAATACACCAGGGTGTCTGCATGCTGCATGCATGTGAGGGGCAAGAAGAGAAGGAAAAAGGAGGAATGATGTAAGCGCAATCATGCATATGTGTGAGGGGAGAAAAAGAACAGGTAGCCGTGCACATGCATGTAGTTTCAGAATAAAAAGATTGTAGTTTCAAAATCAAGCATCGAAATTAAAATTTGATTACACCTTTGTGTTTATTTCAATAAGAGCTTCAAAATAAGATCTCACACCACTATCTTTTAATGATATATTTTTTATGAGAAAAAATACTTTTTAGTGTTCTCAATTTATTTGCTTACAATTTTTACAAAATTTTCTTATGGCTTTACAAAATGTTGCTTCACACGCTTGACTTCAATTAACTGGATATTAGTGTTGATACTACGAAGATAGATTGCTTGGTGTGATAACTGGACGAGGGTAGACAACTTTGTTGTCTATTAGAGTATGTGAAGTTTTATTGCATGACCAATAATAGGCAACTTTAGCAGATGAGTTGGGCATTTTAACTAATTTATTTTAATATTTTTCCACTATGCATAAAGCAATTTATGTGTTTTTAAAAAATATTATCGAAATATATGCAAATAGGGCCTTATTTTGAAGATCTTTTCGAAAGAGATACAGTTGTGCAATTGGATTTTGAAATTGATGGATAGTTTAAGAACTATAGTTTTTTTAAAAAAAATAAATTGCTTGCATGTGCCACTCTAAATGAGTGGTTGTCATTAACCATTGGTGCGTACCTATGGACAAAATTACGGCCAGTCCTGAAGAAATCATTATCCACAGTAAATTGTCCTTGTCGCTTACTGTTTTTTTGGCAACACAAACTTTGTCAATGACATGCAGACCCTGCTAAACTATTTATCGAATCTCGCAAGTGGCTCAACCTTACGTGGGGTTGATTGCCCCTGCTGCAAATTATTTGACCCATTGTGTATCCATAAAGAAATTATTCGCACTTAAAGTATAAGAATTCATCAAGGTCTTTATCAAAGAAATAACCAAGATCAACGGCATACTTCCATGCACTATGCAATTTATCTATCTATCTGTATATATAAACACTCTTCTGAGTCTTGGGGTCTACTAAAAAGTACGATAGATATGTACAGTGCACAGGTAAGTAGGCCACAAGAAAAGGATTTTGGACCGCCAGTTTCTCAGGTGTCACCGGCATCTTTCGAAGAAAAGATGACGGTGGTAAAACCCTCTGAGGTAATGAATTTCTTCCAATTACATCGCCTCACCCCTTTTGAAACGCATCATAGTGCATGCGGAAGTAATATATATGCATGCGCCTAGCTACACAGTCTACTAAGCGGTCTCTCTTCTTTTACTGCTGGTAGTCCGGACTGGCTGACTTCAACACGCCGTCAGATTATGCAAGCCTAGATATGCAACTCGCACAATACTTCAAGAAATCGGCCTCGGGGATCATCGTGCCGGTGCTCTTCGGCTTCCTGCCGCTGTCATCCTGCAACGGCACGAAGGCAGCCATTGCCTTCAGCGTATTCGCCGTGCTCTCCTTGCTGTTCACCGTCGTGCCGCTGTTATTCGCGGGGAAGATGCAGAAGCAACCAGCAGGTGACAGTCGCACCAACACAACAGATGCCCAGAGGAGGCAGCTCGACAACCACAAACGGCGCATTGAGATGCTCTGCTACGCCGCGTACGCTTCCAACATCCTCTTGATGTGCACAGCGGTGTGCCTCGCGGCCGTCGTCAACAAGAAGTACTCTGCTCTCGCGAGCCCCTTACTGCTGGTCTTCTTCGTCATGTTCGCCATCTTCATCGAGTGCGGCCATCGGAACAAGTTCACCTGGGGTGCCCTGGAGTACGAGAGCCAGCAGTCGGACCTCAAATTCTTCTTCGACCTCTCCTCCGAGGTCGCGCAGAACGCGTTGACGGGGCTGTCGGGCAGCCTCCTCGGGAGCATGAAGAACGCGGGGTGCCTTCAGGGAAACAGTTTCAGGACAACCGAGGGGTTCATCCTGTACGCCGTCGTCATGGGGCTCTTTCTGATGCTAGTCTGCACGATACCACCGGCGCTCGAGTTCAGCAGCACCCGGGAGAAAGTCGTGAACAGGTTCCTCAAGTGGACAGCCTACTTCTCGCTCGCGCTCATCAGCCTGGCTGGGCTCTTCGCCGCGGCCACTGTCGTGCAGACGTACGTGGTGTTCGCGACGGTGTTGATCGTCGCCGTTGGTGCCTTCTGGTTCTACATGGTGCATTGCAGCGAACCATCTGAGAATGTGCCGCTCTGCTGGCCAGACGCCAAAGGTCGCCACGCCGCGGGCGAGCGCTCGCTTATGTGGCTGGGGATCCACTCGGTGATGTTCGGCACGCTGATGGCATCCTACTCGGCGGTTCTTAGCGGCCAGCGGTTGAGCGCCCTCTACAAGGCCGGCGTCTTCTTCATCTTTGCCGTACACCTGACCAACTTTTCGCGGATGGTCCTCGTGCGCGAGGTGCAGGACAAAGGGAACGAGGCCTGGGTTGTCAACGTCACGGGGATCGCCATGGTTGTCCTCATGCTGCTCGCGGTACTCTTACTGATCCTCCTGGCGATGTTGCAGCCTGAACAACTCAGGAGCACCTTCAAAGTGGCTTAGCTCAGGTCACCAATCGTTTTTCTTTTTCTTTTTCTTTTCAATATTTAAGAAGAGAAGATCCTTCCTCACTTCACCTGCATACCCTTCGTATGTCCTCTGCAAATCAATCCCAGTCCTGGCCTCACTTCTGGTTCCTCTCCAATAGTATCAAAGCTTGATATTTATTGATACAAAAAGAAGACATCAACTAACGGAGGAATCAAATCGTGTGTTGCATTTTCCGTCGTGTAAGTGTCTCATCAATAAATAAATAGATGACGTCCTCCTCTATTTCAAATTATAGGTCGTTTTGATATTTCTAGGTGCATAGTTAGTACCAAAGCGACCTATAATTTGGAAAGGAGGGAGTACTTAATTATCCTTGAGTTTGAGCTTGGTTTTCATCATGGACAACGTTGTTCATTCAGGAATGAATTATTTCATATCCTAAATTGTCTTGAGGATTCTTTGATGTTAGCAAATAATGCAATACCAAGATCGAACACGAGACACGATTTTACGTGGAAAACCCTTGCCGGAAAAAATCACGGGCGCCAGCCGGCAAAACTCTACTATATCGGAAAGTATTTACAGAACGTGGGGGAATTACAATGAGGCGTCACCTCTCCCCGACGGCTTACAATATGTATTTATATGGTGGAACACGTGACCTACTTGGGCCACAACATAACGGGCCAAGGTGTCCCTAAAACCCAACTAGAATTCGGATCAATATCCAACAAACTCCACCTTAAGATGAATTCCATCTTGCAGCAATGAAGAATCAACAATAATTTTTCTTCAATAATAAATTTCACCAGCTCCAAAAAAAGTCACTAGGACTTCAAACTTTAATACCAACTAAACTTGAACACAGCTCAAACTTAGATGTAGGAACATGCTTTGTCATCGTATCAGCAGGATTATCATGAGTGCTTATCTTGCGTACCTTAATGCCACCTTCAGCAATAACACCTCGAATAAAATGATATCTCACATCAATGTGTTTTGTTCTCTCATGAAACATCTGATCTTTTGTGAGATAAATAGCACTTTGACTATCACAATGTATGGTAACGCAAGAACAACTAACCCCGCAAAGTTCAGACTATAAACCTCTCAACCAAATAGCTTCTTTACAAGCTTCAGAAATAGCCATATATTCAGCTTCGGTAGTAGACAAAGCAACAGTAGCTTGCAGACAAGCTTTCCAACTAACAGCACAACCACCAACGGTGAAAACATAACCCGTGAGAGACCTCCTCTTATCCAAATCTCCAGCATGATCAGAATCAACATAGCCAACAAGTCCATCTCTAGATTTACCAAATTGCAAACAAGCACTAGAAGTACCACGCAGATATCTGAAAATCCATTGAACAGCCCTCCAATGCTCCTTACCAGGATTAGCCATGTATCTGCTGACAACACTCAATGCATGAGATAAATCAGGACGAGAACATACCATGGCATACATAAGAGAACCAACTGCACTGGAATATGGAACTCTAGACATGTACTCAATGTCATCATCTAAATTTGGACATAAATCTGAAAATAATCTGAAATGTGCAGCTAACAGAGTACTCACTAGTTTTGCATCATGCATATTAAAACGACGAAGAACCTTTTCAATATAACCTCGCTGACTGAGGTATAACAAACCAGATTTTCTATCTCTGATTATTTCCATACCAAGAATTTTCTTAGCTGCACCTAAGTCCTTCATCTCAAACACTTTATTTAATTATGCTTTTAACTTAGCTATTTCTGATTTTTCTTTAGCAGCAATCAACATATCATCAACATATAGAAGCAAATAAATAGCTGAACCATTAGCTGTCTTCAAATAAACACAGCTATCATAATCTGACCGCTTAAAACCATTAGAGAGCATAAATGAGTCAAATCTCTTATACCATTGCCTAGGAGATTGCTTCAATCCATAAAAGAGATTTCTTTAATTTGCAAACAAGGTTTTCTTTTCCAGGAACAACGAAACCTTCAGGTTGGTCCATATAAATATTTTCATCTAACTCCCCATGCAAGAATGCAGTTTTAACATCTAATTGCTCAAGTTCATAATCATGCATAGCAACAATACTGAGCAACATGCGAATAGAGCTATGCTTTACAACTGGGGAAAAGACATCATTAAAATCAATACCTGGAATCTGGCTATAGCCCTTAGCAACCAACCTCGCTTTATACCTTGCAGGCTCACTTGGGAAAATACCTTCCTTCCGTTTGAAAATCCATTTACAACAGACAGGCTTTTATCCTTAAGCAATTTTACTAAATCCCAAGTACCATTCTTTTCAAGCGACTCCATCTCATCTTGCATAGCGGTCACCCAATTGTTGCAATCAGCAGAAGTAATAGCATCAGAATAATTTGAATGTTCTGAATTACCTTCGATATCTTCTGCAACACTCAAAGCATAAGCAATATTGCATTCTTTAATTAATCTTCTAACCGGCTTACGAGCCCTGGTGGGTCTATCAGCTGCAATAGAATGTTGTGGAGGCTGCACAACAGGAGAAGAATGCTCAACAGAAGACGAATCATCAACAATTGGTGAGTTATCAGGAATTTGTGCATCTTGAATAGCAACAGTATCATTCTCTGGTGTATTATCAACATCAATAAAATGCTCCACCTGCACACTTGTTTTTTGCTGTCTCTCAACATGAGCATCACTAGACAGGTTGTCAGATAACATAGGAGTTTCATTAAAGATAACATTCCTACTAAGAACAACCTTTTGAGTTTGTGGATTCCACAATTTATAACCTTTAACTCCAGTTTGATAACCAAGAAAGATGCACTTAATAGCTCTAGGCTCTAATTTACCATTATCAACTTGAGCATAAGCAGTACAACCAAAAATTCTCAATTGTAAATAATCAGCCGGAGAACCAGACCATACCTCAATTGGAGTTTTCTTATCAAGAGGAATAGAAGGTGAACGATTAATAAGATAGCAAGCAGTGGAAGCAGCTTCAGCCCAAAAACGCTTATTCAAGCCAGCATTAGATAACATGCAACGGGCTCTGGAGATGATAGTTCTGTTCATACGCTCAGCTACACCGTTCTGTTGAGGTGTATGAGGAATAGTATAATGCCTGACAATGCCTTGAGACTTGCAATATGCTTTAAATTCATTAGAACAGAATTCCATCCCATTATCAGTATGAAGAATTTTAACCTTCTTCTCAGTTTGATTTTCAATCATAACCTTCCACTGTTTAAATGCTGAAAATGCTTCTGATTTATTTTTCAAGAAATAAGGCCATACCTTTCTAGAATAATCATCAATTATTGTCAACATATAACGAGAACCACCATGAGAAGGCTTGCGAGACGGTCCCCATAAATCAGAATGCACATAATCAAGAATACCTTTACTTGTATGAGTTGAGGTATTGAACTTCAACCTCTTGTGTTTTCCAAACACACAATGCTCACAAAATTTCAATTTACTGACGCTATGTCCATCAAGAAGTCCTCTCTTGCTCAAAACTTGTAAACCAAGCTCACTCATATGCCCGAGACGCATATGCCAAAGATTAGTAGCATCAGAATCAGATAATGAATTTGAAATTACAGCGGCATCACCTGTAATTGTAGTACCACGAAGACGGTACAAATTTGCAGATTTCAAATCAGCTTTCATCACAATAAGAGAACCTTTTGACACTTTTAAAACTCCATCTCCACCGGAGTATTTGTACCCTTTGCTATCAAGAATACTAAAAGAAATTAAATTCTTAGTCATATCTGGAACGTGCCTAACATCAGTCAAAGTTCTGACAATGCCATCATGCATCTTAATTTGAATAGATCCAATCCCAACAATTTGACATGGTCTATCATCACCCATTCTAACAGAACCTCCAGATTTAATAGAATCATAAGTGATAAACCAATCTCTATTAATGCATATATGAAAAGAAGCACCAGAATCAAGAATCCATTCATCACCATTATTAGCACATCCAGCAAAAGCAACGAGAGTATTACCATCAGAATTTTCTGAACTAGAAACAGCAATAGAAGCTTTACCTTTATCATTGGATTCATTTTTCTCTCGATATGTGCCAGTTCTCTTCTCTTTGTTTTTCAATTTATAGCATTCAGAAATAAAATGATTGTCCTTCTTGCAATAATGGCAAAATTTATTACCTCTGCCTCTAGATTTTGAACGGCTATGGTGGCCATTAGAACTTTTACCTCTGGAGCCATTATTGGACTTTTTCTCTGTCCGACCATGAGCAGCCAAAGCTTCAACATTGGAAGCAGAACCATTAGAAGACACCATCTGTTTCATTTTCTCCTTGGCTTGCAAGGCCTCACAAACATCATTCAACGTGAGAGTGTCACAACTATATAATACGGTATCTCTGAAGTTTGCAAATGAACTAGGCAAAGAACATAACAGAATGAGACCGAGATCCTCATCTTCATATTTTACCTCCATAGCCTGAAGGTCAAAGACGATCTCTTTGAAGACCGTCAGGTGATTTGGCACAAAACCACCCTCTTGCAGCTTGTGCAAAAATAACTTCATCTTCAAATGCATTTTGCTGGTAAGATCCTTTGACATATAGATCGACTCCAGCTTAAGCCATAGAGCGGCTGCGGTTTTCTCCTGTAAAACCTCTTGCAAAATATTATTAGATAAATGAAGATGAATTTGAGACAAGGCCTTACGATCTCTTCTCTTTTCCTCCTCGGACCAAGAATCTGAATTTTTGTTTCCGAATTTATCAAGCGCATCATCCAAATCAGCTTGTGACAAAACAGCACGCATCTTAACTTGCCACAGCAAAAATCTTGTATCATGATCTAGCAGCGGAATATCATACTTCATAGAAGCCATTAGATAAAATAACTAGAAGAATGCTGAAATTAAATAGCTGAAAATAAATTCCTGTGTGCACTTCCTGGGTGCACGTAGCAAAAATCAGGTAGAAACAAGTCTCCTAGTAGAACAGATGTGTGCCCGTAGCAAAGAGTACTCTTCAATCTCGATCCGCGTGCACAGCACCCAAACTCCTCAGGCAAATCTCCTCACGACAGGACACGACAACACGTGAGGAACTGCTCTGGTAACTTTTCTTCCCGACGCGAGAACCCAGAACAAAACTAACTGACGATGGCAGCAGGAAGACAACTTCACCTTGGACTCGACAGGGAGTTGCCGATCTTAATCGGCACGGAAAATGAAATCGGCCGAGACGTGATCTAGCAGATCAAATCGACGATGCAGGAGCAGCAACGCAGTAGATCAAGGTGGATGAGACCTGGGCTGAACGCCCGGGCAGGCGGACGTAATCCGGCGGCAGCAACGAACAGGGCCGAAACCCTTTTTTTTAACTCGTGAATCTCGTAACTGGCTCTGATACCACTTGTTAGCAAATAATGCACTACCAAGATCGAACACGAGACACGATTTTACGTGGAAAACCCTTGCGGGAAAAAACCACGGGCGCCAGCCGGCAAAACTCTACTATATCGGAAAGTGTTTACAGAACATAGAGGAATTACAACGAGGCGTCACCTCTCCCCGACGGCTTACAACATGTATTTATACGGTGGAACACGTGACCTACTTGGACCACAACATAACGGGCCAAGGCGTCCCTAAAACCCAACTAGAATTCGGATCAATATCCAACATTTGACATTAAACGAAATAAATTATTCCATATCTAAATTATCAATTTTTTTTTAAAAAAATAACATTATTTTAATAAAAATGTAAAAATAGATGTTAATATCTCGAAATTGCAATTCTAGTATCACGTCGGTTACTGTTGAGCAGATAGCGGGGGATCCCTATCTATCTTCCGATAGATAATTAGTTATACATCTTTGATCCATCAGTGGTCCAAGTATACATCTAACAGGTCCATAACGGCCCATTAAGCACTAGTACATTAGAGTTGCTATGCCGTTTCTGTGTGGGCAATGAAAAACAATATGGTTTGCTAATATATAATGACACTGCAAAGAATATGCATGAACTTCCGCGGCTAATAAATATAATATATAAGGCCCATCGTCACATGGACAGGGACAGGTAGTACTTTTTTTTGTCGCTCGTTTTCTTAATGCTCTTTGTCGCTCTTGTCATATCCTTAAAACTAAACTAGTGATGGGTGGTATTTAACTTTTTTTTTCAAAAGAAAACATGTGTAAATTTTGAGATATCATATTAAAGATTTTCAAACACTGGGTTCAGCATTTCTTTAAATCTTGTTCAACATTTCTTTAATTAAATTTGGATGCATCACTAGAGAGAAAATCAATTTTGAAATTTGAGAAGCAAAAGTACAAATCGTCCAGCAATACACACCTCCGCCTAGGTACTGGCGTGCATGGACCGCATACGAACGTACTTCCTCCACCCATCTGCCTAAGCATTCCATCTCGTCCATCAAAATAACATTACTTGCGAATCTTAAAGCGGAAGATGTGTAAACAAATATCGTCAGGAAGATATATAGGAATCCAGAATAGCCGGGCTATCGGCTTTGGGCCAGCCGACAGGCCCGTTGGTGCACCAACATGGTGCCTATGTGGGCTGGCTCAAAGGGTTGTCAACCTATCCATGGTCTGATTGGGCCCACCTCAAGACCGAAAGGGTTGGGGCTGCAGGGGTAACCCACGTGACTAGGATATAAATCATCACATAATCCTCCACCATCTTCTCCGTTTCTCTTCATTTTCTTCCTCCTGACCACTGCCACCTCCGCCTCCTTATCCACCGCCCTGGCCAGCGGCGGGCCGTCCGCCCACCACCTCGCCACCGCAGCCTCGGCCTTCTTCTTGCCCCTGCCGCCAGCCACCGCCACTGTGGATCCAGCCTTGATCGGCCGGCCGAACTGCTACCACCGCCGGACCGCCACCGCCCCGACCTCCCCCTTCTATAGCCACCGGTCATTGGAAGCCCGACAACCCGCAACCCTAACCCCACCGCCTCAACCACCACCCTGGCCGCCGGCAACCTCGCCAGCGGCCGCTCCCCCCCCCCCCACCTCCCAGCCCCAGCGGCTGCTCCACCCTCTCTCCTACCTCGGCGGCGTGGCAAGCGGTGGCGGTGGGCTGTTGATGAGCCTTCTACGGCCCATTGACTCTTTATTTTCAAAATTGGATAATACTAATTGTATAGGACTAACTTGTGTCCATGTATGCAATATGGAACATCCACATTCTAAATAATATGTTTGAAAAGTTTGATGAACTTTGGAGTATGTTTGCTATTTCTTTTGGAAGGTTAAATGAGGACAACCAATCTGAAATTCCAAAGCAGTGAATGTTTGAGAGTTGAAATTGAATAACACTAAATAGATGACATGAACAGATTATCATGTGCGCAAAATAGAATGTAAACAATTTTTACTGCATATTTGCAAAGTTCTTAATTCTTAATTACGTTTCTATTTTCCAACTATGTATGTCGAGAAAAAATTTAATCATTTTTTAAACTGAATGAAACCAATTATATAGAACTAACTGACCATCGTATATGCAAAATAAAACGCACACATGCTAAATAGCATGTTTGTAAAGTTTTGCAAAATAGACACTTTGGTCCCTCAATTTTGATCTGAGGGTCAACTTCGTCCCTCAACTTTTAAATTGGCCAATATAGTTCATTATACTCTATAATAACATGATATAAATATAAATAATCTATTTTATCCTTGGCTCATTCCTCCTCCTCATTTTCCAATATTTGTATCATGTTCGCTCAACTTCTCGCAATATTTTATATAATGGTACAGTTACACAACAAGTACGTATAATTTTACTCTCTATATGTCTGCAACACGATAGGATGCATGGGTAAATATTTTATATGATGATGTAAATAGGTCTAATTTTAGTCTCTATGCGTCCGCAATAAAATGCGATGCATGGGTAAGTAAACTTATAGGTTCCAAATTAAATACTTGTAATGTTCAGTTTCTAAATTCATAGATGCCACCACACCATGTGACTTGCATTGGTTAAATATTTTTGTAGTAAAAAATAAACTATTGCAGAATTTAAAGGGGAATGAGCTAAGGGTAAAGTGAACTTTTTGCATAAATCTAATATTATAATGGAGTATAATTATGTTATTATAGAGTATAATATTAATATAAGGATGAGTTTGACTAAAAACCAAAGTTGAGGGACTATATTTAAAAGGTTAAAGAATGAAGTTGACCCTCGGATCAAAGTTGAGAGATTGTATTGGCCATGATGAAAGTTAAGGAACTACATTTTGCCTAAAGTTTTCACAATTGTTTGAATTATATTTGCTGTTTCTTTTAGAACGTTGAAGGAGGATAAACAATCTAAATGTATATGCGTCCGGACCCACGTGTCGGTGACCTAGAAGCACGTTAGAGGATCTCGTTCCACCGCGTGGAGGCTACTGGCACCCAGCAGCCAACAGACTACTACAATTACAATATTTAAAATATTACATTTTTTACAATTCATTTTAAAGTAATATTAGTTAAAAAATCCTTGTTCTCAAGAATTCCATATGACAGTAATCTTACGTCGTTTAGTATTTGTTGTATCGTAACTATAAAGTTGATTCAAGCCTTTACAACTTCAACACTCCCCCATCCGGAATACAGCTGACATTTAGGTCAAACATTATTATCTGACCAACAAAAGGAATAACTTATTTCAAATAGATAAAACTACAAATTATGAGTCAGTTTCATAATGAATCTACTAACATCATTTTTACGTTGTTAAGTCTTTACAAAAAAAAGATTCAATTCTTAAGTCAAAACTTGAAAATATTTAACTTGATAAACCTAAATGTAGCTATATTCTGAAACAGAGAAACAACCTATCAATCAAGACATCAAAGCTAGACTGAGCAACCAGGCGCCACTACTATGAACTTACGATACAAATGAATTTGTGTTACATACTGAAATGGATTCTTAGCCTCTCATCAGGTCCAAAAACTTGATAATCTGCATGGTTGCCTCTACCTTGATACCCACGCCGCCTGATCCAGCCTGGCCACGGATATCGCTTGCCCCGCCCATGGAGCCACAACCGCCGATGGAGCTTAGCTCCTCTACTTCATCGCCGAGGTCGCCGCCGCCAAGGCCGGCCACAGGAGCCCGGCGGAATAAATGGAGAGCGAACACCGGCAGCCATGGAGGACGCAAAAATCCTTTGGCAATCATGGGGGAGGCAAAAATCAAACCAGGAGGAGGAGCTAGGAGGAGCTGATGAAGGATTTGACTCATTGGGTGGACGTCGGTGCTCGCTGCCGTCCATTTTCGCTAGGGGAGGGGGGCAAGGGGCGGCAGCGGCGCTAGGGGAGGGGGCAGGGGGCGACAGCTGCGCTAGGGGAGGGGAGGAGCGACGGGAGGGGAGCGCGGCTGGGGGAGGGGGCAGGGGGCGACAGCTGCGCTAGGGGAGGGGAGGAGCGCTGGGAGGGGAGGGGGGTAGGTGGCAACGAGACGAGGGGAGGAGCAGGAGTAATCGAACCAGTACGTTGAAATGAGTGGCATGGTGGACAATTATCTCCATAAGTTGGTACAAAACTGATGTTTTTGAGCACCCCTTGTGATACTCCAGAAAAAAACGTGGATCTATGTTTGGATGGTAATTTTATAGAGTAATTTTGTAGAGTTGGTGGAGTGGAGCAGTTTTTTTTAGAGTAGAGTGCTCCCAAACATACCCTAAGTTTGCCTCTTTTCACTTTGCACCATTCACCTATTGTCCACTGTTTTCACAATTGCCCTACTAGGCTTAAGAACCAGGGGCAATGTTGTAAACATTGGGGAACAGTAGGCCGATGATGCACTGTGGAAAAAATGACGGTAAACGCATAATAAGGCTTCAAACCGGGAGCAACCACACAAATAATGCCCCAAAAACAAATAGAAAAAAGAAAAGGACCAGAAAGAGAAAAGGCAAACGAACTTCTTTTCAGTTAATGAACCTATCCACAGTATCCAGTCCTACTACAAAGCACCGGCGAGAATGATTTGTAATTTGTTTTCCATCAGTGGCAACGCAGACCTTAGATCCAGTGAACCTGCAGTTGGAAGAGAAAATAAGGTAAGTTAGTTTTAGAAATCACTTTATTTTTGTAAAGATTATATACGTTGCCTCTTTGAATGGGCTTCTGATGGCTTGATTTCTTCATTCATTGTAAGATTTATTAACAAATCCCAATTGCAACAAAGGAATGCATAGAAATACATTCAAAAAGTGCAAACCTTTCGAAGTCATCACTGAAAAATGAAACCTCGCCTCCAAGAAGTGCATTCACATGTTTCAGTGCACTCATCTTGTCCCCTCGATACACCAAGATCAACACATGCCTCTGCAGTCATCATATGACATTGTCCTAATAATTTCAAACAGACTTAAATTTGCAGAGAGATCACCCATTTCTTATGCAAGTTACATTAATAAAGGAATATTTTACGGAAAAAATGTACCTGCTTAGCTTGAGAAATTTTGTACTGAGCATTCTCTGTCCATGGACTGCCGAAGTAAACTATCAGTTTGGAAAAATCCTTCTTTGCAACTATCACTGACCAATTCAAAAACAGTATATATTAAATACAATTAGAGATGTCCGGGACAGAAGTAACGATGTAGAAAGCCAGGCATTTTGGAACATTGAGTTGGTTCGCGTGACCATCTCTGGAATATCCCAACGCTATGAATAATTTGTACAACATTGCAACAAAGCATTCCCAAAACAAATATTTGGCCATCCATTTCTACCCGATGTAGGGGACAAGACGTGGCCTAAGGTTCAATATGGTAACACATCACTTTGAAAAAATATGCCATAAATATTTCAGTTCAGTAGGAATGGGAGGAAATTCCAAACAGGTTTGTAACAGGTTCAGGGTCTATACATGCTATGGAGCATATCTGCTGAATGAATAGATTTGCACAGAATCAACATTAAATACACTGATAAGTCAGAGAAGTACTGAAAAAATCTATCTTTAAAAAAATTCAATATTAACTGCAGCCATGGGACAGTTAGGTATCACAGAAAAGCAGGCAATGTTTAAAATGAAGAAGAATCATCAGGGGTGGAACCAGGCCCCTTGCTGGGCATGCTATTTAATAGCCTAATTCATCTCATATAAATCTATGTAGTATTTAGACCAAAAACAATATAATTTGGCCCAGTTTCAACTAGCCCAGCAGCTGTCTGGCCCAGCCCTGGCTGGCAGGCCATTTCTGACTGCACCCTTGCGAAGCATTATCAAACTCCTGTACAGTGAGGACCTATAATGCTTTTCAAACGGTAAATTACAAGTTTAAATATGCCTTCTGGATGGGGAAAGGGCTGCGGAGGTCAATTCTTAGTCCTGTGATGTCAGTCACATTGACCAATTAGTCTGTGATTTGCGATTGAAAGAACTGTCATCAATCAACAGCATAACGATGCCATACATAAATTTATCTCAAAAAAAGTTACAAGAACCAAGAGGCCCACTAATTTTAGGACAGATGTTCATGGGGACATTAACTCAGTTATGTTACTACTACCAAGATTTCCATCTATGGATTATGATGGGTTAAAATTTTCAGCAGTGATCCACATCACTAACATCAGAATTTGTGAAGCTTGACTTTCAGATCCCACAACCAGTGACAATAAATTAAATTGCCAATCTCGAATTTAAAATTTCAATTGTAGTGACGAATTTTTTATATCGGAAAGGTTGATGTGGCGTGCCCGAAGAACCCCAAAACTTTCAGATCAAAGAAGCCAACTATTTGATACAAAATCATGATCCTATCAATTCAAAAAGGCAGAACCTCTGGGTGTCAATCAGAGGTTCTCGGCGCGATCGGTTGTTTCCTACTGTTTCCCCCCAGGTTTGTAGCCAGTACAGACGTTTTCCTCAACTGCGTGCGAAATTAATAGGACAAGATGGGGATGCTGGAAACTAAACCAGATTTTGATTAGGGAGGCAGGAGTAGAAGCCAATCTTTAATCCCGTAAACAGAAGAATAAAAAACAGAGGTCTGATTACCAATTTTGCTCTACCAAACTCAGAATCTTGGATCGAGCAAACCCTAGAAAAGATTCGTTTCATGTCCACGGATAGAGGAAGGGAGGGGAGCAACAAAAGGACTCGTTTGCAGCTCTGAGAGCTGAAACCGGAATCTGGATACCCATAAAAATTATAACTTGCTAGAAAGGGAAGGAACAGAGTGGATTACCACAGTTGTTAGCACGCAAGAACTTCTCTATGACTACAGATCCGCTTGGGTCGGCAGTCGGCAGCCTTTCTCCCGCGAGGTTCGTCACCACCAGGACGTCTTCCCGCTCCATCCGGACGCCGCCGACCACCACTGCGACGTCCGTGAACATCCAGCGGAGGAAACGGGGGCCAATCGCCATGGTTGGTTGGCGGCTTCCTCTCTCTCTCTCTCTCTCTGTCTCTCTCTCTCTCTCTCTCTCTCTCTCGATGCTTCTGGGGTACGGTTGCTTTTCTTTTCTTTTCTTTTTTTCTGAAAGGATAGGGTTGGTTTTCTCTGATAAGTGGGCTAGGGTTTTGGGAGCAGAAGAGGGGAGAATATATTATGGCGTTTGGATTTTTTTTTAAGAAAAACTAATTGTGGCGTTTGGAACTTCGGAGAAGAATGCTGTCCGGGAAAGGGAACGGCGAACGGGTCCACGGGATAGGCATCTTGAGCGGTCTCAATGTCACTCTCAGATCATGTTTGGCTCCTCTGTAATGTTATTCATTAGGGGTCCTATTTTGAATCATCTGAAACTAAAATTTAGTTCGAACTAAATATTGGATGATTAAATACTAGGTAACTAAATTTTAGTCCATGCGTTTGGATCCATGGACTAAATTTTAGGTAGTAAATCATTTAAAACATATAAATGGGTGAAACTATACTTTAGTCCAAATTAGATGGGTTTTATGGACTAATGGACTAAATTTATTTGGGATGAAACTAAACTTTAGTTCAAAATTTAGTCACCTGTTTGGATCACCTAATGAATTAAACTTTAGGCCTAAGTTTAGTCCATAGATCCAAATAGAACCTTAGTTTCCTGTAATATCTTATGCATAAAAATACAACTATATTTTCTTTCAGTAATATAATATCTATTTTAAATACTACACGAAGATACCGGCAAGCGGCTCCGCTACAATTATAGATCCACCATCTGAAGGACTATAAACAGAAAATAAAAAAATGATAGAATAATCTTATAGCACTTACAAAATTTTAAAAAAATCATCCCGATTACTGTAAAAAGATAAAATATTTAAACTCCGCTACCTCCGTTACGTAATTATCACAATACCTCTACCTGCCCGCAATTCGAGAGGTATTCCAGCTTTAAGAGTATTTTTCAGATTTGGAGTATATAAATTATCTACTCCTACCGGACCACGTTTCTCATGTAATATCGAAGATAACCTCCGACCGGCTTGCTTCTTTCTTCATTCATGCTTCAAACTGCGAGTTAAATTTTATCACTCTTGAGGATCTTCACGCCCGAGGTCGGCTTTCCTCTTCGTAGTCGCGGACCTTCGGCCAGAGGTCGGAGGTTACCGTCTCTAGTTCACTCATGCCGGGACACTGAAGATCTTCGACATCCTGGCCATTGTTCCTTGCCAAGGACGATACAGCGAGAGGCAGCAAAAGAGATCGGAGGTTATTATTATGGTCTTTCGTGCTGGCTTGGCTCAGCCAGGACCTCCGACCGTTCACTTCGGAGGTGGCGATCCCATCACACGTATCTGTGTGCTCATCATCTATGCATCACAGCCTTCTCGCTCACACAGTGAGTTCATGTACAAGTCTGACAACCAGATCGAGCACTCTGCATATAGATAAACTAAAGCAAGCAAGCCGGAATCATATGCATTACTGCTTCCTCTTGTGCACAGTTTTATCCTTAATCCATTTAGTTTTTGGGAACTGCTCCAAACGATGAAACAGACGACGAGCAGCAGTGGACGGGCAGATCATGCCATCGGCAGCCGGCTGGTGAGCATCGGGCAAGGCAGCCGCAGGCAAGCAGCAAGTAGGTATCAGCGGCGGCGAGGCGTGGATGCAGACAATCTCGACGGTCGAAACGCGGTTAAAGTGCGCAGCATTCACGCGGTCACACCGGTGGGGAGGAAAAGGCACACTGGAAGCTCGTCAAGCCGGCAGGGCGGAAGAGAAGTACGGGTGGGGGTCCGGACGACGGGCGAGCGCATAGGCGTGGGCGCGGGAGCAACGAACGGTGGCCACGGCACGCGAGGCTAGTGGATGGCTGCTCAACTCGAGCTATGGTCGGTTGACTAAATTTATAGTCCATCGGATATTTGACACCAATTAAAAATATTATAGTCTAATTATAAAATTAATTGCATAAATGAAGGTTAATTCATGAGATGAATTCATTAAATTGATTTGACCATGATCATGTTGTGCTACAGTAAATATGTATTAATGATAGATTAATTAAGCTTAATAGATTCGTCTCGTGAATTAGCTCCGTGTTAGCTCATGTTTAATCTCTCTATTTAGCATCCAAACATTTAATGTCACCTGGACAAAAATTTAGCCTCTGAATCCAAACATCCCCTTAACTGCATGGAATACAGAAGATAGAAGGACGCTCACGATAGTTACGTTTTTCTTGACCTCCTCACATAATTATTCTTTTACAGTATTATTAGGGTGACCGAAATGGGACTCGAAAGTGGTCCACAGAGAATAAACCAATACTCAAACCTATCTAAATACATTGTACAACCAGCCTATATAGTAGTCCATAGTAAAACGGTACCGTATGTATTTGGGCAGCCCATAAAAAAATATTAATCTCTCTCCTTATTTATTATCTCTCTCCATACTTGCTTGAACATTGACTTTTACTCAATTGTGGGATCCAACCTACTATATTCTTTTGCTTCAATATTGTGCAAAGAATAACAACTAAAGATCACTTTATATGGATCCTATCTACACGAACTACTTGCTTCAAATATATTGGTCTTTGCCCTTAGACCAAACCGTTTATAATTTTAGTATGCTAACCACTAATCCAAACAGACTTTTAAATTTACTGGTGGAAAATAATTAGGGAGTATAATTTAATTGTAAGAGATTCCCTTCCTATTGTCACCTTCCACAGCGTGGAGCCGGTTTTTATAGGGCTATAAAAACCGCTGTTGAAGCACGTTGTGGCCGCCCTTAGCCTTTTCCTAAGGCAGGAAAAGTTTTGTTGGCACCGAGGGCAACACTGTCAATTCCCACCCACCGGTTTCTCCCAGAGATGACGAGACGCGCAAACGGCACAGAAACCCCTCACGGCCCCACCGACGTCGCCGCCCCTCTACCTCCCAGTGCCGCCGTCCGTACCCCTTCTCCCGCGGCTGCATCCTCCGCAATGCCGCACCACGCCAACCCGCCGCATCCCCCTGCGGCGCGGAGCTTCCTGTCCCGGCGCCGCGTAGTCGTGGTCTGCGCCGCTGCCGCGGCGTTCGCGCTCTTCCTGGCTGCCGCCCCGGTCGCGGAGGACCCCAGCCGGCAGCGCGCTTACCTAATGGGTCCCTTCCGAGGTGGGTCCCGCGAGGAAACGGTCGTGGCGGGAAGCTTGGCGGGCGCCTCCTCCTCGCCTTCACCCGCCGAAGCGCCGCTTTCTTGCCTCGGTGAGGTAGGTGCTTGGTTTCCGTTGTAAGGAGGGCTTGGAAAGAAAAATGACAACCTTTTAATGGATAAATGGTGCTTGTTTGCCATTGCTTAATTGGAAATTTAGTCTACTTGGAGAAATTTGACCAACCTACGTGGAATTTCAATTGCAAATCAACAGCTGCTTGGTGGCAACTTTTGAAGCCCCGAGTACATAAGGTGTAAACCCTGTTATAATCGTAGCATATTTTAAGAGCATTTTTGGGAATTCTAATGAAACTCGATTTAGTAGCAGCTTATAAAATATCTTTTATATTCAGTGTGCATGTAAATCAAGCGAATGGGGATGCCATTGAATTTGATTGCATAAAACGAACTGTCTGTTTGCAGACTAATTTGTCAGGCGGGATTGAACCAACACCAGCCCCTTCTATGTTTTTGGTCCCTTCACCTTCGCCTGCAGAGAATTTTGATGATGGTTCAATGGAGGAACCCGAACGTCCTGAGATAAAGGTATCAATCACTGCAAAAATTGACATTTCTTCTATGAATGTCATTGCATGTCGTGGTATGCTCTATTTAGTCAAGTTATGCATATATTTATTTTTAACATAATTCCGGGACATACATGTGCATTTAGTTGTTGCATGTTGTGTTATTTTTCAAATTCATGCAAATAGGAAACTGCTTGAAAACTGTTCTTTTAAAAAGAAATCATGTTTTCTCTAACAGTTTCTAATAAAAGGTTACTGACACTTCAGGGAAATCCACCAAAAGATCCAGCTCCTTTTCTCCAAGAGGTACATATCTAATCATGGAAGTTTTTGTTTGGCAGCTAAATGTTATATTTTTCTTAATCTCCTTACTTGTGAAGCCCATTTCTACTGGTTTGCCTACAATGAGTTCTGATGTCAATGGAGAACATGACATTGATAGAAAACCTGTTCTGCCTCTAAGGCCAGAGGTTGATGCTTTGCCTCTTTTAGTATACACTTTAAGTTTTTAGTATTAGGAATCAATATCGTAAGAATACTTTTCTTGGCTCGTGAATTTAGCAGGCACCACTTTGGTCAACAGCAGCTGACGAAGAGCTTATATATGCAAAGAAAGAGATCACTAATGCACCATTGACATCGGATGACCCTGATCTATATGCACCCCTGTTCCGGAATGTGTCCATTTTTAAAAGGTAAGGCATCGGTTTGGCTTCTTGTCTTACTTGCAATTCATGTGTTTCATAATTCCTGACCAAGGATGGAAGGCTCAGTTCTGTGGTAAACAACATTCTTATTTGTTCGTCCATTCATAAGGGTAACTATTTTTTAATTTGCTTGACAGTTGACACTAGGATCGCTTAGTGGAAGTGGAGTTGTTCTATTTTATCGACTTACATATGTTCTTACTGGAATACTTCGTTAATCGCCTGCATTTATGATGTACAATTCTGTCAACCACCTGTACATTGGATGTTCAGCATGTGATCTGAAATACCAAATAAAGGAAGCTGCAATGATAACTTAAGTTCCTAATATGATACATTGTGTTTCTAACTTATCACACTACTGTTTGTATGTTGGGCTGCATTGGCTGTTTCATTTCAGTAGTTCTTATTAAATGTGCTCAACTCATGCTTCCAGGAGTTATGAACTGATGGAGAAACTTCTCAAGGTTTTCGTATATCATGATGGAGCAAAACCTATTTTTCATTCCCCAGAATTGAAAGGCATCTATGCATCTGAGGGGTGGTTCATGAAATTGATGGAGGCAAACCAGAATTTTGTTGTGAGAGATCCAAATAGAGCCCATTTATTCTATCTCCCATATAGCTCTCGTCAACTGGAGCATAATCTTTATGTGCCTGGCTCAAATACTATCGAGCCCCTGTCTATCTTCGTCAAAAATTACATTGACATGATCTCTGCCAAGTACCCATATTGGAATAGGACAAAAGGAGCTGATCATTTCTTTGTTGCCTGCCACGACTGGGTATGTTTTCTACACTGTATTTTTCTTCTTCTTTAAATGACCATCATATAAATATGGATTTTAATTAATGCCATTTTTTACTCTTATCTGATCAACTTTTTTTTAGAAAATGTTTGATCAACTATCCAGTAAACCAGAGATTTACATTTGAAACTTGAAATCAATTTATGTTCCTGACATTGTCTTTTCTCACAGGGGCCTTACACAACCAAATTGCATGATGAATTGCGGAAGAACACAATTAAAGCTCTCTGCAATGCAGACCTCTCTGAAGGAATTTTTATCCGTGGTAAAGACGTTTCCCTTCCAGAAACATTTCTTAGAGCACCAAGAAGACCTCTAAGAGATATTGGGGGGAGACCAGTTGCGCAGAGAACTATCCTTGCCTTCTTTGCAGGGCAGATGCACGGTCGAGTTCGACCTGTACTTCTCAAGTATTGGGGTGACAAGGATGCAGATATGAGAATATATAGTCGGCTGCCACACCGAATCACTAGGAGGAGGAATTATGTTCAGCATATGAAGTCGAGCAAGTACTGTATCTGTCCCATGGGATATGAGGTAAATAGCCCAAGGATAGTCGAGGCAATATACTATGACTGTGTTCCAGTAATAATTGCCGATAACTTTGTGCTTCCATTCGATGATTCACTCAACTGGAGTGCGTTCTCTGTGGTAGTACTGGAGAAGGATGTACCTAAGCTAAAGGAGATCCTGCTTGCAATACCCGAGAGTCGATACATCACCCTGCAATCAAATGTGAAAAGGGTGCAGAGGCATTTTCTGTGGCATCCAAATCCCATCAAGTACGACATTTTCCACATGATACTACACTCAGTTTGGTTTAGCAGGGTAAATCAGATGCAAATCAATTAGAACCTATCCTCCACATACCTCAATTTCATGTGATGGTTGTTGGCTCTCAGCTGATCCATTTCTGGTGTGTGACCTTGGTCTGAAGGAAGCAGCTGATGTGGTATTATTTGGATGGTGGTTTGGTCACTGCAGCTGTTACTCACTGAAGGTGATGAATGGAGATAGCAATCTGACAATAGAACCTGACATAATCTGTGGATAATACAGTTGCATATAGGAGCGGCTAAGAGTTTGTAAGTTTTGCATTACAGGTAATTTCCCTGATGGATCAGTTTGATGTAAAAGCGTTGAGGAAAACTGGGAAGCGACGATTGGTAACCATGTGAAGACGTTCCTTTTCTGAAAGATTCTAAAATCCTTTCATTTTTTTAACTGGGGGACGGGATAGGATGCTGAGATCTGGAAACATTGTAACTGGCGAAAAAACAGGAAGAAGGCAAGTTTGCTTTTGTGAGGAGTAAATGTGTCGCAACTTATCCCGACTCACCTTTTTGGGTGGAAACTGGTCCTTTTTTCCTCATTCCCTCGTGATCTCACGTTATGCTGTATCTCGTGCAGGGGCGGGCCTACATTGTATAAGGGTATTCAACTGAATACCCATTATTTCGGGCAAAAAAATTATATATGTAGTGTTTCTTAAGTATATGAAGCAAAAAATGAACATCACATAGGCACCAAATAAACTTTGAATCTACGTAGTAGCCCACCTTCTCTCTCTCACTGATGGCCCAAGCTACCACTCAAGCCTATTGGTGGGCCGGTCAAAGCCGGCCTGACTTAGACCAACCCCAGATGGGTCGAACACCCCCAACCCACCCCCCTCCCCCCTCCGTGCCGGTTGCCCATGTCTCTATAGGTCTACTCGCTCCCGATTCCCCAGCCGCAACTATAGCTGGCGCGCCTATGACGGCCGCAACGAGGGCGCGAGGTGGCAACTAAGGCAGCGTGTGGCGAGGCACCGAGTAGGCCAGCAGCGAGGTGCGCGAGTTGCGGCCAGCACGAGGATGGCAAGGGTGCGAGCTCTGACCGAGCCTGCCTTTTACAATCAAAGTTAGCTTAGGAATGTTAAGTTCGTCCATATTTTGTAAAAGATATTATTGCAATTTACACAATTTCTATATATTGAACATTTCAAGCGTATAATTTATATTGTCGGTACTCAATTATATTGTATTAATATGTAATTAGCCTGTTAAAAAGTTATACACCCTTTCAAATTTTAAATACCCACCTTTCAAATTCTGAGCCCGCCCCTGATCTCGTGTCTGCCGTTCAGCGCCTGGGTGTTCCCTACCCCACTCTGAAGTCCGAAGATCTCTACGGTACACTGGAACTAGACCAGGAAAATATGTTGGGACCGGGGCGATAGTTTTTATATATAAATAAAAAAAATCTTACTACCAAAGCAACAATCCGTTGTAGTCTAGCTGGTTAGGATACTCGGCTCTCACCCGAGAGACCCGGGTTCGAGTCCCGGCAACGGAATCTTTTTCCATGCTCGGTTTTGCTAATTATTTCTTTGACCCACTGACGAAGTGCACCATTGAGCGGGGTAACGGGTAACGACCCTATGTCTATTTTTCATCCTTTCCGGAACTCAACATCAAAACCTAGGACAGCGCCATGCCCACAATAAAAGAATGAAAACGTACAGATTGATGGGTCATCCATCATTTTCATAAGCAAGTCATATCATAACATAGGCCGTTTTATTATCTTATTAGCAGAATGGGTTTGTTTATTTTGGTTTCCTTCCCTAGCTCAATGAAAGCAACGGAGGAAAAAAGAACAACTCACAAAACTGTCACGCTCTTACAGTGCTCTTACAAAAATACACATCTATACTGCGTCATTTGGGAGCATAACATGGTATTCTATCATATCAAGACTCTTCCGTTAGTTCCGACCAACGAGGCCAGCTTTCCTCACTCTCTGAATGGAGCCAGGCAGATCAGCTCCTGCCAAGTAGGAGCGGAGAAGAGGAAGCAGGCATGTCAGGGAAGCTCGGAGGCTGACAGGAAAAAGCCGCAGGTGACCTGTTCAATCGCTTGAAACTAAGGGTGCCCTCTGTGTTCAACTGTTGATGCAATTTGCATGTGAGAATCAGCACATTTCGGCAGTCTCGTTACTCAGGAAGATTAAGCCGGTCGAAGAGAACCAGAAAACTCTGCTCGGGTACGCTGTACAGGAAACCAAGCTCGGCACCTCCAAGGTGTGGGATTGTACTCTGCAAAATATGCATTGCATGTCAAGGGCAACATACAACAACACGAAATTCTGAAGGAAATAGGTAAATTGTATAAACAGTTCCAAATCGTCTGGCGGGATGTTGTTCTCTAGCTATGTAAACACCTTCATGCAATTTTTCTAATTTGCAAAAAAAAAATACTGAACACCGAAGTGTTTGGATAGGCAGCTGTCTTTTGGTCTGTGCGGGCAAGGTTAGGGTTAGGATGAGATTTTCCTTGCTGCCACGTGTCACAAGCGCGTGGATACAGCTCACCCAGGCTGGCATGGTTAGCTTTGCCCACGTGAGTGAGGTGAGCTAACCTGGGAATTACGTCTCCTGGTAACATATTGGTGTTTCAAAAGATTGTGTCCTGTCTATATAACTCCACATTCTATAAGTTCCCAAAAAGACAACACAAGTGATTTCACCATAAACCAAACTGTAAGTTATGGCATGTCAGGTTCGATATTATGCCTGCAGTTACTACTTAATACCAATTTCAGGAGCACTGCACAAGCAAATGAAAAGGAACCACTGTTGATATTTCATTTTACCTTGCCATTGAGCACCAATAGCTCACCATCCACCCATCGAGGATTTTTGAATCCAGGTTGTGCTATTCTACCCTGACCTTTATAACTGGCAATCTGCAAAGAAAAAGAAAAAGAAAAGAATGAAACTTCATTCTAGAATGAGAAAGTTGCATGTGACATACAGCTCAAGACTTGAGAGCACTAAGATATTCCTCAGAACAGAACTTGTGAATCTAACTAAAGCAAGTGACTTTCAATTGTCACAATATACCAAACTAGCGTCTGAGTTAAAACATATAGTAAACACTCAGATATGCAGACAGAACTTACCACACCAAATTCCTCTGGGTATGCGCCACGATTCTCAAGACGCTTTCCCTTCCCAATCTTAGCACGGAATGTTATCTGTTACAAACTATGATCAGTAAAGGGACCATGGGAGCCTGATTAACAATCTTTTTTTAAAAAAAGAGAATGCAAACCTGGCCAGCAGGGACACTCAGATCACCAGTCAACTTTACTGCTTCAACGTACTCGAAAAACTCAACATCATCGGTACTGTTCCAGTGGCCGAACTTCCGACGGAGCTGCACAATTTCTGGCCCATATGGACTAAATGCTCCCACATAGAGACCTACATGAAGCCCGGAATGAGAAAACCACTGTATCAGACTATACAAGAATAGGTCATCAGTTTAGCTGAGAAAACTTTACCACTAAATGGATCTGTGCTGTTAGTGTCCGTAATGATCCGATTAAAAATGGTATTCTCGGTCAGCTTGACTCGGGCCTTGCTTAATGTAAGCCTTAAAAGCTCCTGAACTTCTTTATTTATCTGTAGTTATCATGCCATTTGTCAGTTAACTTGCTTGCAAGAATAGAAACGTGATTTGAAAAACTGGTGGCAAAAGACAGTTACCATAACAGAAAAGCACCAGACTATCCTAAATCAAGAAATTCTCAGAATATAGCATCTGATAGCACCAACAGTCTAAGGAGGAAATAATAAGATGTAGAACGTTAATTGGTGCAAGTAGCAATTACTAGTTCTTTTTGGGTAAGAAACAAAATCTAGAGACCAAGAGATGTTGGAAACAGCTTGCAGCCAGTTCCCCCAAGCTTTCTGTAACTTTATATACAGGGCAAGCAATCATGCTTGCTTATACTGGAAGGCATGCAAGGCTACTGATGTAGTAGTAACATCCTAAACTAGGACAGTAACTAGGGACAAAGACCTCTAGAATGACATGAAAGTCCTTAATGCTTAGAAACTTTCAGAATTTCTGTACATGGATCATAAGAGTTTAACCAAACTGTGAACAAACATTGATGTACTTGAGTATATCTCATATTCATAATATTCAAAGTCGCGACATATATAACTAAGCCAATGTCTTTAACTCATTCCTACCTTTGAAGAGCTCTTGGTTGTGCCCCATAATGCCTTTGCGACATCAGATGGCATAAGCTCTGATGCTAATTTGGCTGCCATATCGGCAACTTTCTGTTTTGCAGCCTTTGTTTCAGCCAGATCTCGGTCAGAACCTTTTCCAGGTATGTAAAGCTCAAAGGAGTCCTTTTCCATGTTATTTATTTCAGCTGGAACTCGAACATATGATTTTGCTCCAGCATCTTCTTTGTTGTGAACCACTCCACTGATGAAAAGCTTCACCTCCGTACTTTTACTTTCTTCATCCATATCTTCTTCTGAAACATCTTCCTCCTGCTCGAGTTCCTCAGCGGTAGTCTCTTCCAAAGAGTTTTCTGATGTGCTCTTCACATCATCTTGCACTAATTCTTCCGATGAATTTGCAGCCAATTCAGTTTCCTCAGACACATCTATATTTATTACTTGAACTTTGAATTCAGGAATCCGAGACTTGAAAAAATTCAAAACACTTTTTAATCCTTCAACACTACTATCCTTGTTGCTACCAACATCTTGTTCTTTCTCCTCAACATCCTCACTTCCTTTTACCGTAGTATCTGTACTTGCTTCCTCTGTAACGCTATCAGACATAGCACTACTTTCTGATGAACTTTCATTCTCCACCTTAGCTGGACCTTCTGTAGCTATCGCTGATATGGATGATGCACTTGAAGTTCCTTTTGTTGGTCGCAAGTGTACCACCTGTCTAATTTTTCGTAAAGACAAATATCAAAACTGTGCATAACAGAGAGTTTCTTCTGATTTCTTGACAAATGCATAAATATTACAGTACGGATGAATATCACTTTGATCACCGCACCTTCATAGTATATGTCTCATCATTTTCTCTGACAAGAAAAATTTCAAATAATGGAGTCCCTGAAGATGCAGTCACCAATTGCCTTCAGAAAAGGAGTATTTGGTAAGTTGGAACTCTTGCCTGATTTTAACTTATAATATTGAGCTATGAACTGAGAGAAACCACCTTGGGCTGTAGCTCTTAGCCACATATCTCCCAACACCAGGGCTTATTCGCACAATTCTCCCAATGGAGTCATCAGTGTCCTTAGCATATCCCACCCACCAACCTACCTGAAACAAAAATGGTTAGAATCCATCCCAACCACAATTCTTGTGGGGTCACATCAAAAGTGCCTTTCTTAATGATACATATGGTTTTGGCTAATCTTGGTTCATCCATGGTGATACCGCTCCGTTAAAGCAACCTAAGGCCGCAGGACATTATCTTGGTCTTGCTTACCAATTTTATAAGGAGATTGGCGTTTTGCCATATAAATGGTTTTGTTTAGCAAGGGAGATCAGGAGGCGCTAAACCTGACTCTAGAAAGCTATGTTGCTGAATATAACTGGCAATCGAAAGGCACCAGAAATGGCAATATGTGATAAGGGACTTAGTAATTACCAAGCTGGTTCCAGCAAGCCTTGACAACCTTGATGCATCCTGATACCGCTGTTCCTCTATAGCATTCTGCAAGAGTCAGGAAGAGCGAGAGCAATACAAGAGAACAAATATAATAGTTAGACCAATCAAATCTAAATCTGCGGGAAATGAAACTAGAACATAAGGGCTGACACATCTCAGTCCAAAATCGGTGATGAAACAGGATGGCCGTCATATCACAGCAGTGACGGACCTTGAGCTCGGCCATAACGTGGGCAACGGTGTCGCTGCCGGTGGCCTCGAGGATGGTCCGCTTGAGCTTGGCGGCCTCGGCGAAGTCCTCGTTCTCCACCGCCTCCTCCAGCTGGAACTGCGCGGCCGGGGCAGGAGCGTATCATCAGATTGGTTCGATTAGCGGCTCGAGGGTGATGAATTGGCGATTACCTGTAGGAGGGACGCGTAGCTCTCCGCCTGCTCGACCTCGTCGAAGTGGCGGCTCCATCGGGTCCAGTCCCAGGTGGAGGGCGACGACGCCGAGGCCGCGGTGCAGAAGCAGCAGCCGGCGGCGCGGCGGGCGGGGGCGGGGGCGGCGGACGGCGGACGCGCGGCGGAGGGCGGCGAGCGGCGGGCCGGGACGGTGTTGAGGGGCGGGCGCGCCGCCGCCGGCGTGGCGCACGCGGTGGCCGCGGGGGACATGGCGATGGGTGGGTGGGGCACAGCGGGCAGAGAGCTGGCTGGCACGCGATTCAGATAAGGAGGTCGGGCCTGAGTTGATTGGAAAGTGGCGAGCGAGCTAGCCAGGAGCGGGGGCCCACCAGCATTGTTGGCATGTCGTTGCTTCTCGCGTGCTCCCTCTCCCACTGCTAAATGGGCCGCCGCCGCCGCTGTTGTTTTCTTTTCGTGGTGTTAGGTTCTAGTTCCGGAATACTAAAATTTAGTACTTAATATCTAAGAGAATCTTAGTATTTTGAAATATTAAATAAAATATATTTATAAATTTCTTTTACAACTGGATGCTAATTCGCAAGATGAATTTAATAAATCTAATAAATAAAGTATTAGTGATGCTACAGTAACTATCTGTTAATTATGGATTAACATATCTCATTAGATTCGTCTCGCGAATTAGTCTGGGAGTCCTGCAGTTAGTTTATAATTAGATTTTATTTAATAGTTTTAAATGATAAAGAAAAATTATAGTTCTTTGGAACCAAACACATTCTTGCTTTTTTCCGTTATAGTTACTTTATAGATAGCTGCAATTGTTGTCCACAAAATTTATGGAAAATTCAAAATTCAAGCGCTTCGGAAGGGCCATTTATTCGAGGCTGGGATCAGTGTGAACACGAGTCAGTTTTCCTCTTTTTTAAAAAACAATATTCTAATATGTCAATAATCCTTTTGAAATTAATTGTTTCCCAGCGACTTTGCCATTGCCAATGAATAGTACATGTAGCATAACAAACTTCACCTACCCACTAATTATCGACTTGCTATTACAAAATCATCACTCCTTGGTAGCCACGGCATGAAACAACAATGATGCATTTGTTCTCACTTTTCTCCACCAATAGATTGATCAGCTCGGGACAAAATGCCGTAGATTTCACGTTTCCATCAAAAAAGCGAGAGGATCAAGCTCCAAGTGTCTACTCCTAGAAGATAAAAGAAAAAAAACTTAGATAGTTATATCCCATGCTTAATTTGTAGCGGACATCTTATTATTATGCTACATTTTTCCAACACATCCTCGCCTGTGGCAAACACATAAAACAGTATTATTAGTCGCCCTGTGCGCGACATTTAGTTTACTAACTTTATTTTTAGATACTTTCTAGTTACAGTGGGTAACGTTGAGCAAGATTTGATCAATTTGATAACTTGAACTGTCCTTTGAATGGAACAACGATGGATCAATCAAAGTAGGAAACATCTTTTGGTTTAAGCACTTTAAGAGCTCCGTTTATGTACTTCCTATGAAGCCTGGCGGTACGGTAGCAACCTATTGCTGGCTGAATATGAGCAACGAAATGATCGGAAATTATTGTCAAATCTAGTAGTAAATGAAATGCCTGTACAGTACGATCAATACTAGAAAAATGGTAATGCAAATACTTCCTCCGTCCTGAAATATAATATAAGATATTGAATGGTTAAGAATCTGTAGCTAAATATAAGGCATCCTAGATGCTTTGATTACTAATTATTTATGAAATTAGCAAAATAAAAATCAAACAAGTCATTAAATAGGAATACATGCAATATTTCCTTATCTCTTACTAATCTGTCATGGAAATGCTTAGACGCCCTACATGACAGAGGGAGTGAGTATATGGCTAAACGATAGGTCTCAGAGCATCTCCAACAGATTACCAAAACGTCTCACCCTAAATTTCTTTTTCTTCCATTTCTCTTCCTCTTATGAATATACACTCTCTTTTATCTATACTTTCTCATCTCAATAGTTCAAACTTTTTTAATGGATCACATATAACTAGACAAATATGTCAAATTCATAATTTTGAAATTCAAATTTTGAATTCAAATCACATTGCCTTGCCCATCAGTGACAATGGAATTGAGCAAAACAAGCTGAAATAGGAGACAAACATAAGCTGAAATTGCCCACCAACATCATCCTAGGACTCACCGAAAAGAAATATAATTTTGGTAATGGGATAAGAGTATCTCCAACAATTACTCATCCCTCTCTCCAGTAAAAAAATTGATGCTTTCGTGATTGGAGGTGCTCCAGCAGATTACCAATCAAATCCTCAATACCTAAAAGTTTTTGGCAATCATCAAAACACACCTTCCTCCACTCTAAGTGGATTTATCCCTCTACCATATTCTCGGTGATTAGATTTTGGTAGTCTACTGCAGCAACCATTACTAATAAGATAAATAGTTATTGGTAATAGAGAGAGAGTATATTTTGGGTGCGAGGTATGAGTAAAACTGTAATAGATGCTCTAAGATTTAATATGTTGGAGCAACTTCTAACATCAGAAATTAGTTTTTTAGTATTGGGAATGGAAATAAGTAATTTGTTGGTGATGGTCTTAAGAACTTCAGGATGATAAAATAAGAGATGGTCGTCATGACTGAAACACTGTAATTCGCGAGAAAGGTTGCACTTGCGTTTGCGTGAGAACGGAATTTTGTGAGAAGCACTGCCCAACAGGTGACCTCGGGGGCGACGGACGGAAGAGGAAGACGACCGAAGCACGGCGAGGTGGTGGTAGACTAGCAGCAAGTCTAGTCGCGCGACGACGACCATCATTCCCCTGTCATCCACCCCCACACGGCCACGGGCGCATCGAGCGAGAGCTACGCATCGATCGAATTCGTTCGTCATCATGAATCCATGGCGGTCACGTCATCACCTCCGCCGTGCCCGCGCCTACCTACCCACCAGCTCGCGCCCCTCCCCGTCCCCCTCCCCCTCCCCGTCCTTTTCACCAATTCCCTTCCTCCGCGCGGCACCCGTGACCCCAGCCCGCGGCCGCCCCTCACCGGCGGCTGACCGATTCCAATTTCCACATTTCGTTTCGAAAAACTAATCACGCCGATTCCGCGCTTGGAATCCGTCCCGCCCCTCACGCGGCGGCACCGCGCCCCTCGCCCCGCGGGTCACGTCGCGTCGCGTCGAGTCCACCACCGCCACCACCGCGGGGCTCGGCTCCTTCCGCGCAATTCCACCGGCGAAACTAGAGTGGAGCGCCGACTCGACAAGAGTCCCCCCGGTCACGGCCGCGACGCATCCCCGAACCCTGCGGTGCGCCGAGCTCACACGTCTCGCCCAAGCCCAAGACCGGCAGCCAATGGACCGCCTCGCCGACGGCCTCGCCGCGGCATCCATCTCCGACCCCGCGGACCAGGGCGCCGCGGCTGCCGGAGGCGGGCCCAGCGCCGATTACCTCCTCAGCGTCATGCGCGCCGTCGAGGGCGCCGACGCCACCATCCGCAGCCAGGTAACCCGCTTCGTACCATCCCCGACTTCGCTTCCCTGCGTGCACGTCCCTTCGAACTCCGTCGCGTCTCCCCTAGCCCGCGGCTGTTTCAGTTTGTTTTATTGTCGCAGCAGCTTTGCGCGAAATGGTGATGATTGCTGAGGGATAATATGTACCGGCTGGTTTTGAATTTTTGTGAATTTTTATTCCATTTCAGATGGAAGAGAATAACCGCCTTAAGGAGGAGCTGTTGCGAAAAACACAACAGCTACAGAGGATCGTAAGTCTATTTCTGTTTCATGCGGGATTTTAGTCTTACCAGAGGCATATTGTTCTTCACGCGATGATCTCGTTCTACTGTTTCCATCGTATAAAAATTTAAGCATGTCATGTACCTGCACTGCTACCTACGTGTTTTTGTTGAGATTTATGCTCTAGCAGCTCTACTGAAAATTGTTACTGAAGCTTAGGGTGAATTCTGTCAAGTTCCAGCAGAGCAAAATCTCAACTGGATCTGTGGTTTATCATGCATCTTGAAACGCCTTCCCCCTGTTCTCTTTTACTGAAACGGCAAAACCATGACATCACTGCATGCATTTTTTGGGCATAAAGGATTAACACAATCGGGCTGTTTCATCGACCGCAAAAATTTGCATATGGTACTTTCATTGACTATAGCTTTCTGTATGGTTTATGTTTGTATTTGAAACACTAACAACATGCAGATTGAGCAATTGCTCTGTTGTCTGCACTGTAATCAGCTTTGTCAACTTGTCTCATGAAATCATAATGAAAAGAACACAACTCTTGCTTGACATATAACAGCTAGAATTATACTTCTGCGGGATATTTGTGGGCATCAAGCTTTTGTTTAGAAAGGTATACTTTTATTTGGTTTCAGAGGGAAGATGCTACATCCCAAAGTTCTTCAAGTGGAGTAGGCCAAGAGCGCAATTCTGTTGCTAATAAAATGGATGGCTCAAAGTCATTTGACAATGGCTCTTCAATAAATCCCCAAATTACCTCTATTTATCCTCAGAATGGGAGTTTTGGAAGCAGAGAGCATCTGATTCAGGAAAGCATGAAGCAGAAGTACGTTGACAGTCCCCAGGCTAACGGAGCATTTAAAAGGTCATTAGGGGAACAGACTCCTGGTGACAACGGTGGCCCCACACAGTTCTCCACTCCCTCATCTCGGTCCCTTTCTCCAAATAGGTAACTTTGCATATTTGATGTCACCAACATTTTTGCCTTGGGATGACATTTTGGAGTTTTGGTTGCATTGTTGTTATAAAAAAAATCCTTCGCTTACAGGCACAGAAAAGATGGAGAGTATGACTCCAGGTTACTGCCAGTTTCAGGGATGAATTCAAATATATCCTGGAAGCAAGTAAGTTAGTTATTGTACAGGGTCATATGCATACCTATATCTTCTGTTTCTAACAAAGATATTTCCTACACAGGACCTTACTGTTAAGGTCAAAGAAGGTGAAGAAGAGATTAAACAATTAAAGAAGCATCTTGCTGACTACACTGTGAAGGTAATCATTTTTTGCATGGAAAGGTCACTTGTGCTGTATTTTTCCTTTTCTATCTTCTATTGACCACAAACAACAACTCCTGACAGGAAGCCCAAATACTCACTGATAAATATATGTTGGAAAAACGGATTGCCTATATGCGTTTGGTAAGATGTTCGTTATATCACAAGTCAATAATTCCTGGGAGTGAGTTTACCATCTAATCATGATAAAATTATTTTCAGGCATTTGATCAGCAGCAGCAAGATTTAGTTGATGCAGCATCAAAAGCTTTGTCATACAGGCAAGATATTATTGAGGAAAACATCCGTCTAACATATGCATTGCAGGTAGCTTTCATGAGCTATATCATGGGAATGATCAATGTATATTATATCTTTGTCTGCACTCACAGTCTCACGGATATAATCATTTCAAGATTGTGACTGGTTTTACCATAACCATGTCAATAAAAATCTAATTACTTTATTCATATAAGCTTGATGTTTCTTGTGCAAATTTTCTGTTATAAAACAACTGTTTATTTAAAATTATCCTAAATGTGTACAAAAGGTGATGGTAGCATGACTTTTGTATGTAGCATGGAACAAAATAGTTCTTTTGCCTGAAGTTTATAAAACTCGACCGGCGGGGTAAAGACCGAACCCACAGCATTTCACTAAGAAGAAACCTCAGCCAAGCCGGCCGAGAAAATCCCCGAACCCCGGCTTCACCCTATAGGGCTGCACCGTTACCTGGGCTAGCGACCACTGCAACTACACCCTGGTAGGAGGGCCCAAACCAACCATAGGTGCCACAGGCCGGCACCCTGCCACTATTTTTTAGGTTGCCAGCGAGTTTTTTTTTTCTGCCACCAGGATTTGAACCCTGGTTGGTGTCTTCCTCAACTGGGAAGCTTACCACTCCACTACAGGAGTGTTGGCTTGCCTGAAGTTTATGAATGTTCAATTTCAGTGCTTACTTGAGTTTGTACCATGGAACTGGTTCAAATTTTAATCCGGAATGCGATACATTCTCTTCTATTGCTTTGTTGCAATCGCTGAAGATAATTATGAAAATCCAATTTCTTCTATCTCCTTGATGCTAAGATTCATTGCACTGTCTGTTCTAAGTACTTAAGGTAGACTATGTGCCAGATGATTTCTGTTGAACAATTCTGTTGGTACTTCTATAATTACTTCATAAGTATATTAGGTAAATAACTCATTGTCATGACCGTGCATCCATTATAGGTTTGTTGAAGTATTACCTTAACATAAACTAGGTCCAGAGCTAGATTTGGCAGCTACATTCATACTATGGGCTGCAGTCATCTCATATGGATTAAGTTTTTTTTTTCTTTTGCAATACCCCAGCCCATTAGTATTAATGTTGGCCCGTGTGGCCCCAGGCCTTAGTGTGGTGGGACTAGTCCCTTATGGAAAGTTTAGATAAGTTGGGGGCAGCTTATAAGCCCTCGCGTTCCAAACATAGCACCCGCACATAAACTCTTTTACACGAATCTTGCCCTGTTGGTGGGTTGGGCTACAAGCGGGTTTTGGGCACGGGTGGTTACACGTGGTATCAGGGTGGGGTTGAGTGTTACAATATTAGTATAAGTTTATCTTCTCTGGATCTGGATAGTAATAATACCAGTTTATCTTTTATTGTGCCCATTGTTTGGATTTAGTACTGAAACATTAAAGGATACTCAGATTTTGCTTATGTTACTGTCCAGGCAGCCCAACAAGAAAGATCGACTTTCATATCTTCTTTGCTGCCTCTTCTGTCTGAATACGACAATCTCCAGCCTTCTGTTCTTGATGCCCAATCAATTGTCGGTAATCTAAAGGTAAGTTCTGTTTTCTTGTATGTGGTGTGGCAAGTGTGCTGTCATTTAGCATGCACCTCATGACCTGAACTGTTTATTACTTTATTATTGGACGCAAGGGAGAATCAGTTTAAAGCTGAAATAATTTTATGTGCTATACATTTTATTCTCCTTGTACAAACTAATCAACAAACATAACATGCCAATGTTAATTATGGATAAAGCAACCTGAACTCGATTAACATTTATAACCTGTCATCAAATTGCTTCTACATTGTACCTATTGAAGCCAGCATCTGAGCTAACTATTTGCTAAATGTGTGCTCCTTTCCCCTGTAGGTTTTGTTTACGCATATGCAGGAGCAACTTATTGTTTCTGAGGTAAGCCACACTAAGCCACTGAAAACATGCATCTACTTTCTGAACATGTCATACTGCAATCAGTAGTGAGCTTGTCATGCTTGCAGAGCTTACTGCTGATATTTTTCTTACAGAACTTTGAAGTTGCCTTGTTTGCAAACTTGGATGGTGCAGGAGAAATTAAGGGAATCACGGTACCAAATTACTCCATGGCATACCGAATTGTTGAATGGTACCAGCCATCCTGTACCTACTGATCCTCCTGCTGGAAAAGTATTGGTGACTACAGTATGAATCTTTAGTTATATACTCATTCGTCCATTACTCTTTGAACACATGCTTTCCACTCACATGCTTCTTATACCTTTACTTTGTCAGAGCAAAAGCAGCCTTGATATTGTTCACCAGACAGCATATCCTCACGTACAATCGCCAATGTCTTCCCCAGTTCAAGCTAGAGGTGATTGGGGTGCATTCAGTAACAGAAACCATCAAATTATTCCAAGTGAGGTTCCTACAAGAAATGCTGAGCATGATGACATGGGAGGGAACTCTCTTTCAAGCAGGTAGTGTCTCTTTAAGGGATTATTAAAATAATGGACCCAAATACTTTTGGTTCTCTACCGCGTATTAGTCATTTCTTGAGCATGCTAAAATTATGAACACTTCATGAATTACTGACACTACTGTTAGCAAATTCTGGTCTCTTTCCCCTTCATGTTCTTGTTATACTGTTTTGGTAAACATTGACTGTTCTTACGGAATATTTAGGAAACCATTTCCGGTAGTTCTAAATATAAAATATTCTATTATATTTACCCTGTTTGGACAACTGATAGACTGGCCAAACAGGCTCTGCCACATCCTCTTGCTTGCCCTCGCTGCGACCAAGATGAGAAAACTATCCAACATATACTGATCTCATGATGCGGCTGCTGTAGTAAGGGCTGTGACAGATCAATGCATATTGTGGTGCACTGCTGGTGCCAAGGACCTCCAGGGTCTAGTTGCTTGATAGTCTAAGGACCCATGTGTTCGCGAATGTTTTATGTTTTTTGTGTCTTGTGGTGTGGTCTGGTGTAGTGTTGTGCTTGATCTCTATTCTTCTTTAATGAGATGACATGCAACTCTCCTGCGCCTTCGAGAAAAATATTCTATTACCTTGTGGCATTACTAGGATGCTTAACACAATATGAATTTTTATGAATTTTCAGAAACCAATTTAGGACAGAAGTTCCTGCTCAAGTATCTCAAGGTGATTCTCATGCTGTCCGTTTTCACGAGACCCCGATTCAAAACCCACCATTCAAGGGTCTCAGTAGAAATGACGTACTGGATGGTTCAGAGAGTGCTGAAGTCCAAAACACTCAAGAACCTTCTACTCGATGGGGTCCTGGGGACTCGCCTAATTTGGCATCTGGCCTTGAGGATGCAAACCCTTCATATCCTTATCTTCCTACAGTCCTTGAGGAGCCTGGTTCTTCTTTCTCCGAGGGTAACTGCTATGCAATTAATTTCATATTGTTTAAGACTAAATAAGTCTTATAATATTGATAGATGCCTGTTATGAATATGCAGCTGCAGATGATGATCCATTGCCAGGCATAGAAGGGCTTCAAATCACAGGTGAAGCTTTTCCTGGACGAGAACTTCAAGCAAGTGGGTACCCCATCAATGGTACCACCACTTGTAATTTTGAGGTGTGCTTCAAGTTCTTGTCGATCCACATTCTGAATAGTGAAATAAATGTCCTTGCTCACCACTTAAGTTGTGAGTTTCAAATTTTCAACATGGTTTCACTTCTTGTAAATTATTTGTGTCTGCAGTGGGTGCGCCATTTAGAAGATGGTTCTGTAAATTTCATAGACGGTACCATTTCTCTTTTCTTCCTTTTTGTGCTGATACACTATAAGTGAGCTTATGCTCTGTTACCTTGTTGCTTTAACTAGAAAGTCATGATGTCTCAATGAATTTGATTTTAATTTTATTTTTGTTGATGTAGGAGCAAGGCAGCCTAGCTATGTTGTTACAGCTGATGATGTGGACACTTTACTAGCCATTGAAGTCCAGCCCCTAGATGATAGGAAAAGAAAGGTACTTATTGTCATGTGGTTGATCTTTCTTTTTCAGGAATACGCAGGAGAGGTGCAAATATTTGTATTAAGAAGAGGATAACAGAGTTTTACAATGTGAGACTTGTTAAAGTCTTGCAGGCCACTGGCCGCAGTTACATTATGCTACTATGCTAGGAAATGGGACAACCATTTAATGAAAATAAACAGCTATCATGGTAAAAACACGTGCCCAAAGGTCTGCTGGGCATTTGGTACCTGCCTTGGTGACGCGACAGATTAGTCTGTAGAGATCTGGCATGATTGATCCTTGTACTACAATGCTGCACTTCTTTCCAAACATTTGGGAATTCTGAGGCAGGATATTTTTTATACCTTTTAAAGTGACACGTATGATAGCACTAACTGATTAGCATATTTATATGGTGAGAAGCAAATTCCGGTGCCATGTTGATTTCTGAATTTTGGCAATAGAATCCAATAATATCACAATAAATGATCAAAATAATTGTAGGAGATGGTTATTGGATGTAGGGACCCTAATGCAAAATTTCAGCTCTTAACCCCCACCAATATGAGTAAAGGGCAAAAATGTGAAATCCTTTAAAAATCAGAGCTGCCTCCCTTTTCTACTTTGTTTGTTAGGTCCCAGATCTGATGGTAGGTCAGCAGGGCGCTCTGACCACTTCTGCCATTGTAGTCAATACTGATAGCATTATTTTCCTTTCCCATTCACACATCAGAGCAGAATGCACAAATAATTTCAGACAAAAATCTGATGTGCAATTTTCTGGTGAGCAATGGATATACCGTTTACATTCGGTACTGCAAAAAGGATTTCATGGGAAGAATTTTGTTTTTGTGTGGAACCCTGTTTCTGAGAAATATTGCTTAGAAACTAAATCAAGTGTGTTAGCAGATAAACTTTATTTTCGTCATAACAAGGGTTGCCGTGAAAGTTTCATTTGATGTACAGCATCACACTTGCATTTGAATAACTGGGTTATTGGATTTCTGGAAAAAGTAATTTTTCTGTAAAGTTTACTCACCAATATGCTATGTCAAATGAGTTAAGAACTTAAGATATTATGCAAAGTTAAATGCTTTCTAGAAATTAGAAAATTGATTTTCTTCTATCACTTCTAGTGTTAATTTTCCTTGAAATATTCTATTTCCTGTTGCAGGGGGAATTTATCAAGGTTTATGCTAACGAGCAAAGAAAAATTTCATGTGGTGAGTTTTAGGAACTGTGAATTGTGATTATGTTATTTACCCTTAAGATTTTTTCAAACAAAGTGCAACTTGAAAGAACTTGGGCGCAAGGGTTCACATGTTCTAAGCTTCAATGATGCATTCAGCTTTGTTGGATGCTCATGAGATGGCACAAATACCTGAGATAATACAGTACTTCCTTAGCTATTTCATTTTGGATTCAACTTTAGTAGAAGGCAAATATTTTGGTGCTCGGTCTAATGCTGGCAGAGTTCATGTATACTAAGCCAATGTGCTGGTGCTGTTGATCTGAATCGAACTATAACTAACAATATTTTGGCTAGTGGGCAAGTTTGAAGAGCGGCCAAAGAGACTGTTTGATCTCCTTGTATTTCCTTAATTCCCAAGAACACTGGTATTTCTGTACTTTTGTGTAAATAAACCAATACATGCAATTATTGATGCTCCCAGTGTCCATTTTTTATAAGGTGTGACTTGACTTGGCATTATCTTCTAACCTGAATTTTGATCATAAATTTCTCCAGTAGTATTGCTGCTAGTTACAGAATCATAATCATAGGAATGTACATTCAAATGCGAATATAGTGATACCACTTTTGTATCACTCGACTCATGTATAGTTAGGATAATTGTTGGTCAAGAATTACGAAGTTTGAATTTTGAAAATGTATGCATGCCTTGTTATTTTGGAGGGAGGGAATACCTGGATAATAATATAGCTGCACCATTGCATAATTTATTTCTAAATTGAGCAACCATCTTTGATGCAGATCCTGAAACAAAGGAGCTTATTAAGAAAACTCTTGAAATTGGGCACGTGACCTATGAAGTCCAAGTTCAACTGCCTGTATGCTCTCTGTCATTTGCAGTTACTCATTCACATACCAAAAGTATTCTTGTTACTTTCTTCTGATTTCATGCAACTATCTGAATTATCGAATTCTCCAACAGCAGGTCAGATTTTTAGACATGTGGGAACCAGCTGTTTTAGCAATAAAGAGGGAAGGTTACAGCATTAAATGTAATGGGCAGCGTGGTGTTGTTATTACAGAGAAATTTCAGGAAGCAACTGCTGTATGTCCCTACGCTTTAGAATACGTCATTTCAGGAAATGGAATGCTGCATCTGCTTGTGTTTTGTGTTTGCAATTATAATTTACTTTATTTTAACCAGTGTGGGTTGACACTGTTTTTTAGGAGAAAGGTTAGCACAATTCTATTTTGCATTTGAAGTTTCTATTGTCACCTTTTAGGCCCCCCCCCCCCCCCCCCCCCCCCCGCCCGCCCGGCGTCTCTTCAACTGTCTTTGAAACTGCTTCAATTTCACTTATTTGATTTTAACCCGTGCATGCATAGTATATGCTTATGAACTGCAGTTTACAACAAATCTTGTAATGCCTTATGTTCTTATTCAGATTAAGATTCCATATGGGCGTCAAACGGAATTTTCAATTATATCTGCTGATGGTGTTGATTATAATCTGAAGCCAGCAGAAAATACACTGTGAGTACCAAATTAAGCTTCTGTTTGCTTCAGTTTTAGCAGTAAAATTTTTGACATTCCTAAATGGCTAAATATATTAGCAGCAGTGATCTCTGCTACTGTTTGAAGCAAAAATAACTACATGCATAATCACTTCTTCAATTGGCACTGTTGAAACTCCTCTTTCCATGTCTTTTAGTATTGAAAGTATGGCAGTCTAGAACCCTCTACCTCCCTTTTGATTAGGATATCTGGAAATTTCAGTCGAAGTTCCTTGGCTCTCATAGTAATCCACTAGATAATCTCTTTATGCTTTATATAGCAATAATATCGCGCTGAGCATAAATCATCTACTGCTTATCTTGTTTCATGTTTTAACTTTGCAGGTTGCGGGATACCATTGTTCTTGTATTAAGATTGTTCAAAAATATGGTATGAACTATCTCTTGTACGTACAAGGCACACCATATTAGCATCCCCTCTTTAATCTAATCTTCATTCAACAATGGGTGCCATGAGCTTGCGAACCCACTTTATTGAAACCAATAGGGCAATAGTAATTTTTGATAATGAGAAAAGCCCATTATCATCCTTAACTTCGGCCTCCATTCGTTTTGAACATTGAGCTAGAAAACTGCACTTTACAACCCAAAGTCCCAAACTTTTTTTTCCTAGAACATGAGTGCTTGCAAATGCCTCAGCACCAGGGTAACACACAACCCTCCTAATCCAAGATGGAAAGATTGCTTTTTATGACACGTGGTGTCCAAGTTAGCCAGAAATTGCCCTTTATCATTAGCATGTTTGACGGCACAGCATTCTCTTCTGCTCTAAAACATTACTAGTTAACTGTGAAACAATTGATGCTTGCTGTTAATGTGTTGCTTAGAACGTGCAGCACGACAGATGGTTTTGTTGGCTAGCAACATGTCCAGCCAGTTATGGCGGTATCTTGCGTAATACCTGCAAAGATACTACTCAAATAAATGTGTATTGTTCTTGAAGCAACATGTTTTCAGAGAATTTGTTCATCTGCAATTTAGAGTATGCATTTACCGCATATATGATGACTGGCATGTTACTCCCTTTGCATGCACATCTGCCTGTTGTCTCAGCACTAACGCACAACATCTGACCTTCGTAGGCTGTTGAGAGGAGAAGAGGAAGAAAGAAGGGCCTTTTCTTCAAGTAGACCCTTGTATTTATGCTTCTTCTAGTGTTTGTAGCATATCGATTGAAAGGTGCGGCGCATATGTTAGTGCTGTGTTTTGTTTGTTGTAAAATTCGACAAACGGTTTTGTTGTAAACTAACTAAAGAACCCAGAAGCCCAAGTTTATAATATTTGTTGTGGCCTCTCTGAAGATGTAAGAGTTCTATCATTGCGCGGGTGCAGCTCCCGTTTGCCTTCCAGGTTTCTATAGAAATAAAATTACTCTTCAGTAATGTATAATGGACTAAAAAAGGAGGGTCCCTGAAGATGCTCTGCAGAATCGATCTATGTGGAGAGGAGTCTACACCTGGTGGCTGGTGCTCCGCCTTAGACCATCTCCAGCAACATTACCCATCTCCTAACTAATATTAGGGGAAAATCCTATGGGACCCACCATTATCCCAACTCAGTTGAACCTCCGTTTCCAGCGGTGTCTCGCTTCGGCCTCCCCATCCGGCTGGCGGCGGTTGGTTCCCGACGCGGGTGGGCGGGCGGAAGAAGGCGGAAGAAGTCACGCGCGCGGGCGGAAGCTCACGACGCGCCCACGGCCTGATCTCGACGCCTCGACGCGCCCACGGCCGAAGCTCATGGCCGAAGGTATGTCTCGATGGCAAAAATTGGTCTTGGGTCTTGCATCATTATTCAGCGCATCTGTTTGCTTTTTGAGGATAAAAATGATGGATCGATTTGGTGGTTCTCCATTTAGTTCATCTTGAATCGATACGCGCGTATTCTGTTGCGCGCTGATGCCTGCCATTTATCTGTCTGTAGTATGAAAAAAAGGCATGGAGGATTTCTGGAAGTAATTTCTGTTGGATGGTCATGGCATGCCAAATAGCTTAAATTCTTCAGATGATCTTGCGGTAAATGTAGCTTAGTTGAGTGCCAATGTTAACTAAATACTTTCTGCAATGTTGCCATTTCATTATGTGTACTGAAATCTTGACAGTATAGATGCACATCCACCGACGAAGAACCTCCCCTAGTAGGGCTTGGCCTCCGGAGCTTGGCAACCGTGTCGTCGCCGTCGACCTCCCGCCGATATACAGGCTCGATGCGGTGCCTACAGGCCACGAAAACACATGAAGAGAGGGTGCAGTACACCGGGAAGGGTACAAGTGCGGAGGAAGGAAGAAGAGACTGCACCGCCGCTGAATCGAGTGGTGGCGGAGAGGGGGAAGACGAGCGAGAGAGAGTACCGTGGGGGAAGACGAGCAGAGGAAGACGAGCGAGAGGAAGTCCCGTGACCGTTGGCTCGGAGCGATGGGGGAGAGAGAAACACTCGTAGAAATGGGTGACCGCGGGGGGCGCACCGGATTTTAGGGGAGACGTTGGGGTAACGGTTGGAGACGTGAACAGTACCTAAATTTCTTTATTTTAGGAGAAAGAGTGGGACGGGGGATGTTGCTAGAGATGGTCTTAGCCCCCAGGGCTGGGGCGGTCTGCATATCTCGGTGAAGATGCTCTGCAGAGATGGAGATGGCAGCGTGGAGATGAGGTCTCTCTGTCCAAAAACAAGTCATTCATTATAGATTTAAAATTTATTCAAAAGACAAGTCATCTTACCTAAATAGTAGAAATTATATGTGCATGTAAGAATTAATTAGTGCTAAATATAGATAATAAATAGAGGCAAATATGATTATTTTACATTCTTATTAATTTATCTTAATAATTTATTTTTTAGGACAGAGAGAGTAGGATCTATTTCTAGAACGTAACTGGACTAGGATGGGCGTGCTTTGCGACATGGGAGCGGTGCAGGTCTGCGAGTAGGTTCCTGACGTGACACTGATCATGCCAGAAATGGACAGGCTTTACATTTGTGCAAACCATCAATGATGCCATCTTTTATCCCTTTTGAATTGGATTGTTCAGAGTCAATCTTTTGGTCAGGCCCGTAGCTAAGTGTGGCCCTATAACTATATTATAAAATGGCGCAGAATACAAATGGTGGCCCTATAACTATATTATAAAATGGCGAGTGGTGATTGCGGCGTCGATGAAAGACGAAAAGTGACTGCCGTGATGAAAGGCGAGCAGCGACGGCGGCGCCAGCATCGATGAAAGGCGAGCGGCGAGCGACGTGCGGCGTTGATGGAGGGAAGAGAGATTATCACGACTCCTGACTCGTGCGTGACTTCGGCGTCCCTTCGTTTCCTTTCCTGCATGACTTACTAGCCTTTGGCTTGCTGGGCTTTAGTTGTCTAATATTAATTACTGTGAGCTTTAGTTGTCTAATGTTAATTACTGAGATTAGTAATTAGTGGGCCTAATTTGGGCAGCCCCTGAAAATGGGCGGCCCGGCGATGTCGCGCAGGTTGCGCCGCCTCATCGACGGGCCTGCTTTTGGTGCGTGCAGTCGTGTTCACGTCAATGATGCCATCATGTGTGCGGACTGGTAAGAATCCTTTTTCCCCTTTTGAGTTGGATTGTTCAGAATCAATATTTTGGTGCGTGCAGTCCTGTTCACGTCTCTTGTTCGCGTGTATTAGGTGTTCCGGAGGGTTAAAGTAAGAGAGATTCTACAATTAATTTTATAATTAGATTTTATTTAATGCTTCTAAAAAATAAAATTCTTGCCCCCAACACACCCGGCCAAACGAGTCATGTACGTCCCAGTTACTTTCGCATTTTTCTTCCTGGTGCAAAGTGCGTGTCGCTTTCTGATGCGTTCCCTTCCCCAGACTGTTCTGTCCCGTCCACACAGGTGCACGGTGTTCCAGTGAGTGTTGAGCACAGAATGTGAAGTCACTTGACAAAGGCTAGAAAGTGAAAGTTAAGTGCACCGTGTTTACATGTTGAGAAAACATGTAGAGGTCGGTTCACACTGCCAAGTGCCAACATCGGCTGCACTGCGCACGGACGTGAGGCATGACAGACGACGGCGCTTAGCTAATCACTCCATCTGTTTACAGGCATGGGCTTTGGACACGCACAAGGAGAAGCGTGAGGGATTTTTTCTCCACACCTGTACCTTCGTGGAGAGTCGCCCAGATGCAAAGTCGTCCTCGCAAGTAGTCTGCATGAGAGACGACAAAGGTGATTAAGAAAGGTGCGTACGTGACCGTTCATATGAACTTTCAGACCTGTCTCTCTCTGGCCCTGCCCATGCTGCTGCTGCTGCATCATTGGTGACCTGCCACACATGTTTTACACTTGAGACCTGACCAGGAAGAGCGGCTGTACGTACGCATATTAAAAGACCATCAGATCAGACTAAAGATCTCCAAATCAGGGTTAGACGAGCAGGCGATTAGTCTTGCTCGAGGACAAGAAAGTGACTTGCGAGAGGACGATCTTATCTGTCGGGTAAGAAAGTCAGAACTAATGTCAAGCCCCAACAATCTTTTCTGTCGGGTTAGAAAGTCGGAAAGAGATCGATGGGAAGCATCGTCAAGGACACGGACAAACGATGTGTCCATCATGGGTGGGAAGAACATGGATGGAGCTCTATTTTTATTTTTATGTTTATTTTTAATAAGATAGAGATCTACTTATATACTCCCTCTGTCCACTTAAAAAGGGACGAAGGGAGTATACCACACGGCAAAGCACTTTTTATCTTTTTACTTCTAGTGTTTTAACAGTTTTGTGCGAGTTTGATATTCTCATGAGACATGAATCCCACGTCTAGGGGGGTGGCTTGTGTTATAAGTTATTTTGTATAGTTACTTTACATGATGTAACAACCGTAATACATCTCTCTATCCTTTCAAAAAAAAAGTAATACATCTCTCTCTATATATACTACCTCCACTCAAGAAACTTGACTTTTCGGACAGGACAAGCAACTTATTTGCTGCTGCCTTTTGCTTGTCTGAAATGCCAAGCTTATTGTTTTATTTTGAAATTATACCCTTGGACTTGGAGCACGAACGAAGAAACTTATCGTGTGCATTTGTGTTGATAAACAAAATATCTCAAGCTTTGGTGTCCCGATGTTTGTTCAACGAGAGAGAGAGAGAGAGAGAGAGAGAGAGAGAGAGAGAGAGAGAGAGAGAGAGAGAGAGTTTTTAAGGAGGACTTGGTGCCACAGACGACAGATCATCATTGACCTGATGGCCCGTCGTCGTCCATGTTTTGCTTGTAGTGCTACTACCTTCATGTGTGTACGTTTCAATTGCTTCATTTGCGGTGCACCTACGGACGTGACGACACGGACGACGGTACCCTGACACGCTGGCCCCTCTCGCTCCCGCCGCGCAAAGCTTTGCCACGTTCCGGCTCGCGGACGACGCGTGGGACGGGGAGGAGGGACGCGCCACGTGTACCCGCTCGCAAGCAGCAGGCAGCAAGCACTAGTTGGAGGGCGGCCTGATCGAGCAGCTGGCGATACTCGACGCGCGAGAGGGCAGCCGGCCGGTGGGCTCCCGTGGTCGCCTTCCGCCAGCCGCAAGCCGTACGTCACGGCGGCTTGCGTCAGCGGCGCGACGAATCGCAGGCGCCGCGCTGGCTGGCTGGCCGAGTGGCTAGGTGGGGGGCAGGGCAGGGCGCCCCGTACGGTCCCATGTTTGACGCGACACGTACGCACGTCGCCTCCACCGACGATTAAAGATAGGCCTGCCACGCTCGGCCGGCGTGGTCCATGCTAGCTATATGTAGCCTGTCAACGCCATAACGCCGCCTGGCGCTAGCTGCCCTCAAGGTCCAGGGGTTTAAAGGCCGCCTCCCCGGCCGTAAATCACACGAGGTTAAACGCTAGCTTGTGCGTGATGTTGACATGCAATGTCGTTGGGCAAACATGTCCTGATGAGCCCTTCGTCAAAGCCATATGGCACCACGTACAACGGTGTAATCTTGGGTAGAGGTGGGCGCGAGTGGTGAAATTAAAGATAAAGGTCTCTTAAGAATGTATGCTTAAGTTCTTTTCAGGTCATGACTTAAGGGACTGTTTCTAGTTTGCAATGTGGTGTGGCTCGATATGCCCTAGTGAATCACAAACAGTCTCTGAATGCGTCTCTCTTTTGTCTCTGTCGAGGATTGGACAGACTCGACGAGTTATATTTTCTTTGAAAGATTAGGTAGGAGCACTGCCGGTGCTTTTAAGGAGAAGAAGCAAGAGTTTACGGTTCAAACAAAGACAAGTATTACAAAAAAAACAAACAAGAAACTCCATAAACATTAAAACTAAATTAAAACACCACCGGGTGGCCACAGGCTACCCTTCTCAAGAGCACCTCCTCTTTGATCAGACTGAAAACAGAGTGAGGTTGCAGGCTTTTGGAATCGAAGACCCTTCTATTTCTCTCCTTCCACAGGTTCCAAGTGGTATACGTGAGCATCGCAGCCACGGAGCGTCTCATTACAATGCAAGATATTTTTTAAAGCAGCGAGCAAGAGATTTGTCCGGCATATATTGACAAAGACATTTTTTATTACACCTAACAACAACATCAACAACCAAACAAAACCCATATGATGGCAGTGGCCAACAAGACGAACTACTGCAACAAAGCCTCCTACACACAACAAACCTCCTCTGCATCGACCAGGGGCGAATCTGGCGTGGGGGCAGGGGGCTGGAGCCCCTGCCCATGCATCCCATGAAACCCTCCAAAGCCTCCCAAACAATTTTTAGCCATGGATGAGGAGGAAGAAGAAGAAAATGAGAGAAAGTAGGAAGAAGAAGAGAAATAAAGCCTCCCTAAAGTTAAATTCTTGGATCCGCTTTTGACATCGACAACGAAGTCCTATCCTATAGGGATGGTACGACGTTAACAGATACTGCCGTGCCGACTAGTCAAGACATCAATTAATGCTCCATTTAGGACTCGATGACCATTTTAAATGAAGAGCCTCAAAACACGCACTTTTATTTTGGAGTACATCAAGCGAAGAGATAAGATAGGCATATGCTATCGAGGAGCGAAACAGAATCTAGCCAGCACAAAAGAGATGGCGGCTAGGTTAGATCGATCCCACCAGTGGCAGATCGAGCTTTTCCTAGGACAACGGGGACCATGGCCTCCTCTCTAGCTATCTCAGCCTTTGTGAAGTCCGGCCGGTATCATCGCTTTGGTTTGACAATAGTTACTGACTACCCCTTTGCATGCCCTCTATTGTGGCCACTGCTTTATTTAAGTGCTGCGGATCACGTGAAGAACGAGTATTGTCTGAAAGTTTTACAGGGCATTTTTGGGTAAAGATCCATGGCGCAAGGAAGATACCATGTGAAGAGGTGAGATGGGAGGGTGAGGTTTGGCTGTTTCAGTAAAGTGGAGCTTTGGAAACTTGGTTTGGCAAACTCTTAGCTACCATAAATTTGACTATAGAAAATTGTGTTGGCAATTTTAGAGTAAAGATACAGTATTTAGGTTCATAAACTTACTGCTTGCCATAACAGCTTAACCAGGACTCATTGTCACTATGCTTTAATGCAGTGCCGGGCGCGCGGGGGAGGTCACATACTAGCAGCTGCAAGCGGCAACATCGTCATAAATTGCTTTGCTAGTTCCACATAGTCACTGCCCTCCATTAATTCGACACTATTCTTTCTCAGATCATAAAAATAAGTTTGTCTACGTTTGTGTTAAGTCCAGTTTTCTAATTATCTTTGACTATAATAAACTTTTAAATAGATTGAGAACACAAAATTGCTATTACAATTTCTACGATGATGAAAATCACTTTCATAGTGTAGTATATGACCCTCTCAGTTCTATGTAATATTTTTTTTAGATACTACTAGGCAAAATGCCTATGGAAGATCATGCAGATGGTTCTAATGGATTCACACCCCCCCTGCACACTTATAAATAGTGGAGTGCTACAGTATAATCTCTTAGATAATGAACATATTGATATAGTGTACAAATTTAATTTAGAAGCTTCAGAACTAGGGAAGTAAAATTCTGTGGTTATTGCTGTAGAGCATGAGCTCCAATTTCATTTTCCCCCTTCACAAATAATACACCCTTGTCCATTCATGACAGGGATTGTCTTGGTTTTTATGCGGCTGGCATTCTCTATACACACGTACACACACAACATGTACGAGAACTGTACTTAAAATTATTATAGTATAATTGAATTGTCCACCTCTTCCCATCAGCTTAAGCTTTTAGGCTGAATTGGTTGGTGCGTGCAACTTAATATGGTATTAGGACCAAAGGTCTCGAGTTCGAATTCTGGCTGCCACGATTAAATAAAATAATTGCAGTAGTGCTGGAGTATAAATGAATTGCCCACCTCGCGTGTGATGCGGCCAAGCACAGTTGGACAGCTCATATATAATGTGTGCCCTTGTATGCCTATATATTGCTCATCACTAGCAGCTAGCTAGCTCGGTCACTTGTTCTTCTCCCATCTTCTTCTCCAGCCATCTCTGTTGCAGCCCATGTGTTTTACCATATATATGTACGTACATACGTGTAAGCATCTAGCTACTCCTTGAAGCTCACGTGTTTCATATATACTGTGATACTGCTGCGCTTTTTTTTTTTGGACGAACGATACTGCTGCACTTTGAAGCTGCTGCTTGCGTTTATATATATAGTGGCACGCTCCTTCAATTTGCTTGGATTTTCAGATCTCTGCGGCGGTGCCCGTTCCCCAGATCTGGAGAGGGGATGGATGTTAATAGGAGCAGCAGTAGCAGTACGGCAGCGGAAGGGAGGAGAAGCAGCGCGAGCAACAGCAGCGGCGGCGGCGCATCGGCCGCGGGGTTGGAGAGGAAGGAGATCGAGAGGAAGAGGCGGCAGCACATGAAGAGCCTCTGCGTCAAGCTCGCCTCCCTTATCCCCGAAGAATACTACTCCTCCAAGGTACTCAACTCGTCCTAGAGGTAGCATCGTATCAACTCATTGCTTGTTTGCTAACTGCTACTAGTATTAGTACCAATTGATGTGAGTCTTCTTAAATGAAGCACTATTTCTCCTGAGTCCTCAGTGCTGTGCATGCCCGGATATACAGGGGCGGATCTAAGGGGGTTGGGCTCGAGCCTCCCAACCTCCCCAAGATTAATGGATACTCTCTAAATTTTATATTTATTTATTAATAAGAAAGAATGAAGAAGAAAGGGAGTTCTCTTCAACTTTTGAAGAAAGAATGAAGAAGAATGGGAGGAGCAAGGGGAGGAAGAAGAAGGGAAGGGAGATAGCCCTCTCTTCACTCTCTGGCTGAATTTGCCACTGAATATATAGATCTTTCAGTTTTGAGGCCAAGTGACGAGATTTTATTTGAGTAACTCTGCCAATGCTAAATGATACGGTGGCATGGTTCTTTGTTCAATTGGGCTAACTAGCTAGTCATCACTCTTCTCACATGAAATACTATTGATGAAAGCTGTTGGCTCCTACATGGAAATCTGGTACTCTTTTTTGGTAAATGTTGCTTTCTCAACAGCACTTTAGACTTTGGGATCCTTAGAATTCTTTTGGCATATTGGGGACTTTATTTTGTAGCACTGTTGTTTTATTTATTCTCTATGGTGCGAACATCTGGGGTGAAGGATGTGCAAATTATTGTTGGGGTAAAAAACGGCCTGAGTGTGTATATGTATGTGTATATAGGATACGATGACCCAGCAGGATAGCCTGGACGAAGCGGCTACGTATATTAAGAAGCTCAAGGAAAGGGTGGACGAGCTGCAGCAGAAGAGGAGCTCTGCACAGCTTTTGGCCGGCATGAGAGGAGGAGGTGGTGGAGCCTCGACGTCTGCAACCACGACGACGAGCAGCGGCGTGGGTTCTGAAGAAGCCGACGAGGAGGCCATGGCGGCGCCGCCGGTGGTGGAGGTTCGGCACCACCACGACGGGTCGAGCCTGGACGTGGTGCTCGTCAGCAGCGTGGCGCGGCCGTTCAAGCTGCACGAGGTGGTCACCGTGCTGGAGGAAGAAGGCGCCGAGATCATCAACGCCAACTTCTCCGTCGTCGGCCGCAAAATCTTCTACACCATCCACTCCCGGGTATACAGGCCTTTTTCCATACATTTTCCCCTTAATTTGTTACACATCACATACGTTAGCATCATGCTCTAACCGATACGGTTATCAATTAGTTAACTAGAGATTTGTTACTCTTAATACTGTAATATGCATGCGCATACATCTTGTTACACACACACGCATACATGTACACAAGCATCAGAGTGTGTGTGTGTGTGACCCAGGTGAGCTTTTCTGGTGCCTTGTTCGGTTAGCCTTAAGGGGGGGAAAAAGCTTTATTACTACCTATAAATGAAGATATTCGGGAATAGTATGTACTGGAAAACTTGCAGCGTTTGTATGTAGTCCTATTCTTCCACAGGTTTCGATCTATTAAATAATTATTTGCATAGTGCGTTGCTACTACTTTATTTCACGAACTCTTACGATAAGAGTGTGTGGTGCTGATAAGTAGTACGTCCTCGCTCCGTTCTTAAATATGTTTAAGTTTAGGAGTAAATTAATTTATTTTGAACTACTAGCTTGTCCTAAAAACGTCATACATTTTGAAATGGAGAGAGTATTATTGTAGATTATTATGGACATTTTTTAGTTTAATTGATCTTCACTAAATCAGTGGTCTAACTGCAGCGCAATTGCATTGCATCCCTCTTGACCGCAGGCCTTTAGCTCAAGAATCGGCATAGAGGTTTCGAGGGTTTCTGAAAGACTAAGAGCATTGGTATGATACTACTAAGTCGATATGTATATACATATACTTAACAAGCGGTATAATAATCAAGACATCAAATTTCGATGAATGGGATGATGTTAAGGAAATCATGTGTACTGCGGGCAGCTCTATTGGTTACATATCCTGTTTCCGGTTTCGTTTCCCAACACGTTGTACGACGAAAACTAAATTTCCGTAGGGCTAGCTGTTCTTCACAACAATTTTCTAGCTTGTATAGTATATTATAATTTCATTTTGGAAGAATGCCATTTTACGTGGCTGAGAAATGTACTCACACATGTCACATCCTCTAGACAAGGTCACATCACAACGAAAAAACATTCTAAGTTTTTATGTGGCAGGAAAGAACTCTGCAAGGTTTTTCCTTTGTTCTAGCCAATAATTTCTATTTTATATTGTTTCCAAAAGAGTGTATGTTTTATTTTTCTGTCCAAAGGTGAATAGGGTTGCAAAAGGAAAAAGGGGTTATCCAACATTCAGCTTTAAAACTTCAACCTAATCCTCTGAATTCCATCCCTGGACGTGGTGGCCTAGTAAAAGATAACTACAACAGAAAAGGAATTTCATGAGGGGCATTCCACTTTCATGAGGAATGAATGATCGCAATGAAATTTTTTATTTTCATGAAGGTGATCCAAAAACTCACACCAAAATTTTATTCTCGTGAAGGTATTCTATTGACCATCATGAAAAGTTTTTTTTTTCATGTAGGGTGAATGGTTTTAGGTTGCACATCATTGCAGAGGATCAATGAAGAGCTAGGGAATTGATAAGCAGCACATTCATCCATGTCACACTTAAAGCCTGCTAGTGAGATTGCACTCGTGGAGAAGTACACGTCACCGCTACTTTTCTTCATAAAGCTAGCACGTCGTCCATTATTTCACCCGGCCTGGAAGCCATGTAGGCACGGGCACTAGTGATGTGTATGCATGCACCATGTGATCAATGGACCAAAGCATGTCTTTACTAAATTAATTTCATAGAAAAAGAAAAGGAAATATTCCACGCATCCATGCACAAATCAAGCAGTAGCCGCCACCTTTCCATGACCTATATTTCTAACTGCCTAACTGCCCATGCTTTCCTAGAAAGGTGCATAGGTGAACCTACACTTAGCGTTTTGGTTGTGATGTATGCATGGTTTCTATGATAGAAAACAACGCTATACATCGTCTGACAGCTAGATAGATTAGTTGTCTTCATACATAACAATATTGGCCATATACACCACATACTGACAACACAATGCACGGGCATTCTCTTTACACCTAATAATCTGCTTGAGTGAAGAACACGACGCTCTGCAATGATCAATGATCGCCAACCCGATCATGATGACTCGTAATTGTCCGTGTCCCAGATGGATTCTAGCTGAGTAATGCGAACCCCATTCTGGCTTGCATGCTTTGCATCAAGAAGGCCTTGCAAAAGTTGGAACAATTGCTTACACGCATGCATCTCGATACAGGACAGCTCCCCGTAGCCATGCAATACCACTCTGCATGCATGCATATGCGGATGATGGTTAGGGGTATCATGCATGGTGACATATCATCAAGTGGATTACAAAATGATGTAGGAAAATCTAAGGAGATAATAGTAGGCATGTAGGCAGAGGTCTTTGAAATGTCAGTTGCCAGGGCACCCATCACCAACAGTTGTTGCACTATCTGGAAATGTAATCGACTTCCCATAATTAACACTACTTCACCTTGCATGCTTCTGATTAACACTACTTCACCTATCGACCGATTGGAAGATACATGCAAAGAACAACGACTTCATGAGACCACAAAACCTAGGGATGCTGACCTGCCGCAAGCTGTCATTATTACCTCCCCCAGATCTTGATGGCCCACCACCCAAGGGCCCATGTATCGTAGATCCACAACATCTCACTGTGGAGCACCCAAGATGGCCCACGGTAGCATGCCAGCACCTTCAACCTGTCTTAGCGGAGATAGAGAGCCTTGTAACAAGGTAGAAATGGATCTGGTGCAAGGGCTTCCATCTCTTTGTAGGTTGGAGCGCCCTTGCACAGAACCCAACCCTAGTGGCTAGTAACGAGGTCATTGTCCATGTCGCCGCCTACCACAATGATGACCACAACCATTGTGTCATCTACCAGTTGTGTATAAGTTGTGCATCAATCACACACAAAATCAACTAGCCAATTTGGATATGGTAGAGGTGTGAGTTAGGGATGGAGGATAATGAGATGTGAAGGACTTTGTTGCCGCTTTTCTCATAGCTATCTGGGCTTCTCACTATTAGGTCACGTGGCAACGAGGAACGCAAGGAAAGAGCTCCAAGCATTGGGCACCAATTCCAAGTAAATATTATGAACAAACTCATTATTAAAAAACATATTTAATTCACATGTGACAATACATCACAAACTTTATGGTCATGACTTTTTACATCCTTCAACATATAACCTAGCTAGTCTTGGAAATATAGAAACACATACATACACACATGCACGAATTATTAAGAACAAACAAATATGTACACACATGCAATGATAGGGGGTTTATACTAGTACGATCCCTCTTCACCTCTTTAATACTTCCAGATGCCATCCATGTCAATGATGGGCACATAATCTGGGGGCAGCGGACACCATCTGTGATATTTCGGTGATATTGGTTTGGTCACGATGCATGATTGTGTCCTTTGAATTGCAGTTGTAATCCAGCATCTGAAAGCTCTCTGGTTGTGTGCCTCGTGTGATTCTCCTCCGGATGTATGCATCACCAATGCAATGTCGTCCGTCGCCAGTGATCTGCATGAATGTAGATCTATATTATGCGTCTTGCAGCTAGCCATTTGTCAAGATATGTGTAAATCAATGGGTTTTGTGGCCGCTACAAGGCCTTTGTGATGGAAAAGTAGATATGCTGGCGTGGATTTCATGTTGCTATTACATGGGTTTGTGGGCATGCATCTGGGACAAGGCCAACGTCGAGTCATCATGATGTGGTTTGTAATCATCGCAGAGTGTCGTGTTCTTCACTTGAACGGTTTGGTTGTAAAGAGAATGTGTGCACCATGTTGTTCTTTGTGGTTTACGGTGTGTATGAGCTATTCATCATCGTGTATGTAGACACTTGAGGTATCTGTTTATTGGGTCATGTTTATGACCACACAGAAACTTTGCATATATCACAGCATGTGTATATCTATACAAAAATTTTCCAGGTCACCTACACTCTAGCCCTGAAAACCGTGGGCTACCACTTGATTTTGCTTTTCTGTTCTTACTTTTGTTACTTAATTTAATAAAGGTGTGCAGCAATCCATGGGTTCACATTGTGCATGTTTATTCTCTGCTAGCTTTAATAAGAAAAGTACCTACTTTGTGTACTTGTACTTGGGTTTAATCTCATACAAGAGCCTCAAGGTATGCAATACATGAATGTTCATGCTTAACAATTGCTTAGCTTTTGTCTAAACCTTTATTATGATTTCATCATGGTCCAACCTAAAACCACAACCTAGTATCCATCACCACAAACTAATGTTGCCATAATTTTCAAGCTTGCATCTGCTGGGGAATATAACTAACATTGCCCTTTTTATAGAATGTGTATCATGGGGTGTAATCCATTTCAGTGTAAATAATAGAAAAGTGTAATCACCACAAACTAATGTTGCCATAATTTTCAAGCTTGCATCTGCTGGGGAATATAACTAACACTGCCCTTTTTATAGAATGTGTATCATGGGGTGTAATCCATTTCAGTGTAAATAATAGAAAAGTGATACCAGTTGGCATTGGATGGGATTCTTCAATCCTCATTTTCAAGGTTGTCAATACTTTCCTTTTTCTTCACAAGGGCTCTACGGATAGCTAGGATCAGAGCACAGGTAAGTCCATCAGTGCATGGGAGTGTCTATTTTGGAACACATTATTCTAGCTCCGACACGCCATACTGGCCTCACTCGGTTCTACCAAGGTTAGAGTGTTGTTTTTTATGTTGTGTTTTTCCTTTGAGTACTTGGTACAACAACGTGTGAGAAATTGTGTAAAGAAGTGGAAGCAAGAAAGACATGGCTTCTAGAGTGAATTGTCATCGTACTTCCCCCATTCTTCCAAAATTTCACATGGATCTTGTAACCCCAACCTATGGTCGTTGTTCACAAAGGCAGCTTGTGAGTTACGAAATAAAGGATATTTAACCAGTCCCGTCAAAGAGAAATTAATGAAAAGGGTTAGTTTGGGTGTTTAGGGAGGGATTAGTGCTGAGGAGAGGATGGCTAGAGCCAAGAGACCAGCGAGCAGGAAAGCAGGAGGCAAAGCGCAAGATGAGGCGTTTTTAGCATGGGTGGTGGAGAACAACCAAAAACAGCTTAATCAGGACGCTCTGCAAAAATCAAGAAATTGTAGATCGCAATGGCACCATAGGCAACGCGTGCGAGGAGTCACATGGTGATGGACATACTTTCAGTGTACGAGAACCGACCTACGGGTAAAAAAGGAAAGGGAAAAAACTAATATGTGAGGCTAGATATCTGTTGCTAGATTTAATAGCCTCAAGTTTGTTGAATTTCTAACCATTGGATCAACATTACACGCTCCGGATCAATCTTAGCTTTTCTATGTAATCCTAGCCTCACCCTTCTTTTTTCACCTAGCCTGCCTCTCCTTCGTGCGAGCCACTCGTTGTTGCTGTTATCTGTTGCGCCGGCGCTACTTGACAGCGAGTTCATCCACCGCCGGCGCTACTTGACAGCGAGTTCATCAACCGCTGGCACTCCCACCTTCTGCCCTCCTCCTCCTGATGCTGCTTGTGCTCCTTTTTCCATTCCCAGCCATGGATCCATGCTCCGCCGACACCTCCATCACATCAGCCGACTATGGTTGCGCCACCACTACCAGAGCTGCCACCCTCTACCATAGCTGGCGCTAAACACGTCGAAAAGAACGCCCCTACATCCATCCTTGCCCAACCGTTGTCCACCGCTACCAACAAGACGGATGGTGCCCGCACCGCTCACCTCCACCGTCGGGCCCTAACCTCCCTAACAATCCCTCGCTCTACATTGGGAGGCCAATAGAATCCAGAAACCCCGGACACCAACCCAAAACCCGAACTCACCGGAGTTAATGGAGGTCATTGGACATTGAGAAGAAGAGCCAAGCACGCCAAAGAAGAATGGAGCTCGCTGGAGAAAGAGAAGCAAAATGTTATAGATCTCTACAGAAAAATCAATCGACTGATGAATAGCTTATTAATTCAATTAATATTGTCATATTGTGAATTGTGCCTACACATAGCCCACACACACGTAATTATTTTTGGTATATCAATGCACCATAATGAGCCTCGTGTTGGGTTTCTCGCGCGTCAAAAATCTATTTTTTAATAAAAGAAATAAGTCTACATAACCTCCTAGAGTATTGGGACTTGTCTACCTAGTCCCGTGAACGTACTATAAAACCGTATATTGAATACCAAACTATTTAAAACCATCTAAATAACTTCCTAGGCAGTTTTGAAGGGTGGTTCTATTGCCGTGGCATGATGCTAACATGGCAGTGACTCAATGAATAACATATGGGTCATCCTCATCAGACAAAGAGAGGTCAAAATTGACATCTTGTTCTTAGATGCGCAAAAGGAGGGTCTTCATCTTATGAGACAATATCCGTGCTGCCTTGGAGGTAGCATATTGTTTAACCTATCTAGGCATTTTGGTTATCTGTGATGAAAGACATAAAAGGATGTAGGGGCTAGAGATACTGAAAGGGTGAACATGTCACGTACACAAATTTATCCATGTCAGCACGGCGCATCAACAAAATCGCTATGTAAAACGATCTAGGAGTTAGTTACTTAAACGGTTTTGAGTGTTCAATATTCGATTTACTATTTCAGAGTAAACGGACCTCGATCCTTTAAGGATTTTATAGACTTATTCCATTAAGATGAGTAATAAGCCCACACAAAAATATGATGGGAAAAAGGAGCGGTCAAAAGGTATTCCTACTATACTTTTTTATTGGAAAAAGATATGAAATGCATACGCTTGCAGATGAAGCAATATAGCAGAAGAAAGTGCTCATATAATGGAACAGGCAGATATCACAGGATGTAATCGTGCGGAATGCTGGGCCTATCGGCGGAGCGCATCACGGTCTGTGGGCCGAGAGAAGCTAAGCCCCAAGGAATCTTTTGTATATTTGTCATCATCAGTTGTTATTACTGGCTGGCTAGTCACCATCGATTGCTCTCCACGACCTACCGCATGTCCGCATCTCTGTGTTTATGCATAGTAGCGTATGGTTCTTGCTGCTGCCATAGCGATTCGTTCCATGTTTGAAATCGGACACTTGCACGGAGCATGGATGCATGGGGAGGCTACTTTCGCCAGAGACAAATAAGTCCGTCCTCACGAAAAAGTCTGCCCGAGATCGAAGATGATAAAGCTCATAAAAGATATGGGTGCAGGGTCATCACGTGAGATCTTCAGACCTGTCCCTGCATATGTACATGCATTATGTCGGGCTATGCTGCTGTATCATCACCGGCTGCCACATATAGTAGCATGCATGATTTACACGTACCTCCAACCAGACCAGGAGGTGTACAAAGTGACAAAGACGAGCCATAGCGCTGCTTATTACTTGACAAAAAAAAATGCTACGTGACAATGGATCTTATTTTCATGGCGACCCTGTTCGGACGGCCTCCTTTAATTTGATTTTGCCCTGTAGAGAATGTGACTTCTGGAACAGTAACAGTCTTCTCTCTTCCGTGTGTGTAATTAACTTTGGGTTTCGATGTACTTCCTCTCTGTTTTTTAAATACATGACATTAAGGATAAGGTAATTAGTTATTTTTAGATGAACTATATATGTTGTTCTAGACATCATATGTCTAAAAACTAAAAGCCGAGAAATAAACAAATAAAACATGGGAGGAGCTCTCCCCACATGGAAAGTTTGCATTATTGAGATCAGGCAATAAAACATGCATGCCCGTCAGATGAGAGAGAGAGCTTTTACAGCACGGGTGGTTTTATTAAGGGGTGAAACATTTTTAGTTTTAGTAGTCGTTAGCATTTCTCAGGTGGCCTACAGTCTTTTAAGTATACCTCTTTAGTCTTTTAAGCTACTCGCGGACTGTTTGCCATTTTAGAATAAAACTTGTTGGGAAAGATTTCTACTCTTATAATGGTCCATCTTTCCATCACGTCGTCCTCGTCCTTCTTTTATTTTTGTGAACGCGGCTGTACGTAGGAGTGTAACATTATTGCTCATCTGGGGGTAATGCGAGTCCCTGGGCTGTTCCTGCTGGTCCCCAACCCTAAGAACACGACCAGTAAGGATAAGCCACGCACATTACATTGTCTGCTACTGGTATATGGAGAAATGAAAAAAAAAATACGACTTGTGGCCTGCTGGACCGCAAAATAGCTACTCAGATCGATCACTCACACACTGCGTGGCCCTTGCAGCCGGTGGATAACGTTCGTTTGCGAGAGACCCTGCAGACCTGACTGCACCCCAAGCGTGCATGTGCAATTAATGTTTGCATCTGTGACCTGAATCTTGTTTGAGAGAGACATAGACCTAAAAAAATGCATACATAGAAGTCGCGAGCGAAGCCGAACCACGGCAGAAAATATTAAATTTATTCTTTTAGTTATGTTTAGAGATGGTAAAAGATTTTAAAATTTAACTTAGATGATCTAAGAGCCGGGCTCTAAAAGAACTAGACTCTAATATTATACAATATTGAACTAAAAGTTAGACTATGAAGAGACCGCTAGATCTATAATCCGTTACCGTGTGACTGTTCCTCTTGCGCTCCGATCCTCTCCAGCTTCACATGCATGATAGCCGGGGTTCCCGATACTCCAATTTCATGCGGGTCGCATAGGCCCGTTCATCTTTAATTGTGTTGTTTTTGAGAAAATTTTCTATCTTGAGAATTCAAACTTGTCAGGCAAGAAGGCATCTTTACAGTTACACTATTGAGGGTTCCATCAAGTATGATTACGTACGATACGCACCAGGGATTTGACCGTCCTCATGAGTGTCTCATCATGGCACAGATTCGAACTAACCATAGTCACTAGTATTTTTCTGTGTCGAAGAAAAGGTCGGCTGCAGACACAGACGACGTATACACAGCAATCACTCTACAGAATATATCTATGTATCGCCTTCCTACTTGTCTCCTTGGAAGTTTTGATGTGGCCTCTCCCCGGGGAAAGAGGAGCGCGCCCGGTAACCAGCTAGAAAGATCTCTCTATCTCTCTCGAGATATTTTCTGCCCGCCGGCCGCATCCTAGCTAGCTGCCGCACCTCGCTCGCTGCACTGACAGGCGGCAGCAGCTCGCTTTGTTGCGCGTGCGTCCGGTGCGTGCGTGGGGTGTCGAGTGGACTCCAGATCGACTGCGACACACAGAACAGAACGACCGAGCGAGATCGATCGAGGCACACATGGGGTATGGCGACCGATAGATGAGCCTCACGCGCGCCGCCGCGGCAGCGACCACGCACGCAGGCAATTCCATCAGCTGCGTGCGCGTACGCAGGAGCTTCATCATCTTTGCCACGGCTGATGGCCGGGGTTGTACGTCACGCCGGCTTGCGTCACCGGCGCTACGCAAGCCGCGGGCGCCGTGCGTGTCAAGTGATGACGCGCGGGCCAATACAAGGGCACGTTTGGTTTCTAGTCACTAAATTTCAGTCCCGTCACAACGAGTATTTGGATAGCAATTAGAAGTATTAAATATAGTCTAATTATAAAATTTATTGTATAAATAAAGGTTAATTCGCGAAATAAATCCATTAAGCCTAATTAGTTCATGATTTGATAAAATATATGCTAATGATGTATTAATTAGGCTTAATAGATTCATCTCGTGAATTAGTCTTTGTTTATGCAATTGGTTTTACAGTTAGCTTATATTTAGTCTTTCTAATTGGCATCCAAATGTTCAATGTGACGCGGACTAAAAATTAGTTGCTGGATTCAAACACCCTCTAATTGTCGGTGTACATACCGTAGACAGACGCTGCGGCTAGCTAGCTAGATCTGCTCTATCAAAATATCCCAAGGATGCAAATAAACATGTTGTCCCTACCTAAAGGCCTCTCATTATCCTATGTGAAAAGATGATTGAGCGAGTATTGCACAACAACTCCTGTGGAAACAACTCCTGTGGAAACGTCGTTTCCACACACACATGAGAGGTTAAACAGTCTATGGAGGCGTACTTGTGCGAACTGTCTCTGAAAGTGGTTCCATTTTCTCTGAAAACTGAGTTTCGTCCCAAATTGCAATTGTTTAGGGTTTTTAGATACATAACTTTTGCTATGTATCTATATATAGTATACATCTAGATGCATAGCAAAATATATGTATCAAAAAAGTTAAAATAAGTTGTAATTTGGGACAGAGGTAGTAGGTAATAAGTAGGGTTTGTGCGAGGTGAGAGATCATAGGTTTGAGTCGGGCATGTTGCGTACAGAAAAGACATATGACTTACAACTTGCGATGTCGCAAACACAAAGGACATTGTTAAACGGATGTCAGGATCCTTCTTCCATTTTTTTTTTGCCTATGAGTACCTTATGCAGTGCACTTAAGGAATCACCTATGGCAACATTTCTCCTATTAGCGGTCTCTTTTGCACCTGTACAAACCATGCATCATTTCTACAGGCTGGTGTGGCTAAAGATCTTACTAGCACAGAATAGGTATTTTATCCACCCTTTTTAGTTCCGGTCGGAGTTGGATCCGGAACTAATGAAAGCATTAGTTCCGGAGTTCCGGACCTAACAGCTAGGGGGGCGGGAGGACCTTTAGCCCCGGTGGTGTGTTACCATCGGGACTAAAGAGTGATTTTTTAGTTCTGGTTGGAGGTTCCAACCGGGACTAAAGGGTTCTTCAGGGATCAGTTTGAAATGAAAGCATCTCATCTATAATTATATGTGTTGTGTAGGTGGGGTGGTAGGAAAACTATACACGAGGTAGGAGGTTTTAAGTTCGATTCCTGCTGGTGTATACTAGTTTTGAAGAGTTTTCTTTTAGTCCCAATACCGCTTACCAAATACGAGTGGTTAGTTGTACTTGTCAATTATTTTTTAGACGTTACAGATCTTTTAGTCCCAATTTCTACAACCGGGGGCTTTAGTCATTTTGTAGTAGTGAATGATAATAATAATAAGAGTCGAAAAGCATGTGACATATCGGGTGGATGAGAACCCGAGGGCTGAGATTTGGCCCATATTCACTGAAGTATAAGCCTCCTCGGGCACATCATGTTTTCCCGACATGAGAGTACTAGTTTTGAAGAGTTTTCTCTAAAATATATATACCTTATAGTTATAGTTAGCTTGTTAATTAGGTTACGGCGGGGTGTACATAATCCTCTCATCGAAGGGAAGTATAACCCAGATGGTTAATTATTAGACGATTTCTAAAGTAGGCAACTAGGGTTCGAACCCTCGTAGTGCCATAGTCGTCATTAGAACTTCAAGGATAAAAATTAGCCAAACATATCAAAAGAGAAAATCTAGTTCCTAGCACCATGCGACGCACGGGCTGTTCTAGCCTCTAGCCCCTACTACGCATGCATAATTCTCTCAATATATCTACAGTAGTACCCCATCCATAGACAAGGCTGGAGGATGAAGTGCGGCACACACATACATTTTCTTAATATATTATTCTATGGCTGATAGGCGCAGCTGCTCTCTGTAGGCTGGCTATATATCTGGCTCCTACTTAAGTCCTTATCCGTTCGCACCACCATGAGTTGAGCTAGCTAGCTTATTAGCTCGGCCACTTGTTCTTCCTCGTCCTCCATTTTTTTTTTGGCAGCTGTGTCTACGTCCATATGTGTCCCCATATGTTCATACATGTATGTCACAACTCATGTTCTATATATGCCTGCAGCCTGCTTCGTTCTGAACAATTGACCTGCCTCTGCATGCATTTAATTTGCTGGCCTTCAATTTTGAGACCAGCAAGTGGCCACTTTCGCCTCTTCTTAGTTTTCATCTCAGTGGTGCCCTGGCACGGATCTAGAGTAAGAAGAGAGAGCCGAGGCTGAGAGGGTTTGGGAGGGATCGATGGAGATGGGTGCGAAGAAGAAGAGCAGGAGCAGCGATACTGCAACGGCAGGTAAGAGAAGCAGCACGAGCAACAACAGCAGCGGCGGCGGCGCAACGACGCCGGCGGTGGAGAGGAAGGAGATCGAGAGGAAGAGGCGGCAGCAGATGAAGAGCCTCTGCGTCAAGCTCGCCTCCCTCATCCCCAAAGAAGAATACTCCAGGGTGAGTGTGGTGGCCACTATCACTGACGACTAATATAATGGCTTCTGACGACGCAGGATTTTCTGTTGATCAGTTTTACTATTCATATTTAGGTGTAACTGTATATAAATTAGCTCGTTTTTGAGTAATTGGTCAATGCTAAGTTCCAAGCGGTTGTTACTAGAATTGTTGTTTGTTGAGCTTGTTGAGAGACCTACTTCTGACTCTAGTTCCACATCAGTCCTTCTCTCGCCACATGAAATATTATTATTGGAAGCTGTTCTTGCAACCGACAAATTTGTTTTCTAGACATGCATGTCGTGTAGCACTCTATTTTTCTTTCTATTGTGTTATTGTGTTGTGCTTTTGGTCCGCAAAAAAATTATATAAAATACGTTTCAATTCAGAAGATTGAGACAACCTGCAGATCGATAGCGCCTATTAATTGTGTGCATGTATGATAAGTACAGGACGCTATGACCCAGCTGGGTAGCTTGGACGAAGCGGCGGCGTACATCAAGAAGCTCAAGGAAAGGGTGGACGAGCTGCAGCAGAAGAGGAGCTCTGCGCAGCTCATGGCCGCTGCCACGAGCGGAGGAGTAGGAGGTAGCGCCGCCTCGACATCGGCGGCGAGCGGCAGCGCGAGGTCGGAAGGAGCCGCCGCCGAGGAGGCCGCGGAGGCACCGTTGGTGGAGGTTGTCCACCACCAAGACGACTCGAGCCTGGACGTTGTGCTTATCAGCAGCGTGGAGCGGCCGTTCAAGCTGCACGAGGTGGTCACCGTGCTGGAGGAAGAAGGCGCCGAGATCATCAACGCTAATCTCTCCGTCACCGGCCGCAAAATCTTTCACACCATCCACTGCCGGGTACGCGATAATCCTTCTACTAATCTTTTTGTATATTCAATTCATGCTGCTTCAATTCGGTATCGCGCTAATCTTAAAGCAACAGCGAGATCTCTCGAACATTGCAGATACACCCATATGTTATTAGTTTCCAGCGTAGAAATTAATCAACTTTCAGGAACAGTTAGTGGTGGACGCTTCCAGTTCCAGTGTCCAACAGTGCCTGCGTGCTGGAAAGCATATTAATAAAATAATACGTGTCAATATAATATCATATCAAAATGTATTAATAAAATAATAATGTTTTTTCCTAATAAAAAATACGAATGAGCAATAATACAGCGAGCATGCATAAGAGTAGGGGTGCAGAAGGTTCACATAAACATCAGGCTTCGCACGGACATTTTCTCTCTCCGTGTAGAGGACGACGAAAAGGAGAGATTTGGAAAAGAAACACATGAGATAGACCCGTCAATTATATGTGCACGATTCATTGTCCTTGTCATTTCTGACGGAATATTTTGAGGTGACAGCGATTCTTCCAGAAGGATTGTTTCTGATATGTTCTCTCGTAGCGAAAATTTTTATCCACTCATCCGTCTTGCCATTTCCTGTCTCTACCAAAATTTACTCTACATATTTATACTATGGAGCACCTATAATTTGGTTACTTACAAAGCCCCTTTTTTTTCTCCCAAGAAAAGTTTCTTCACTAAAAACAAAAGTTGCACGTTGTTAGCCATCTGTAAATCAAAATAAATCCTGTTTACGTAAGCACATATATGATAAAAGAGTCCCTCACGTGTGGATAGATGTGTATGGATGATTTCTAGAAAAAATTCAGTTAAATACGGAGTACTCAATTAGTGTGGTGCTAACTGCTATTTTATTAGAGGCTTGCATGCCTGCTTTCTGATATACATATTGCACTTCCTTTGTGTAACTGCATGCAGGCCTTTAGCCCAAGAATCGGCATAGAGGTTTCAAGAGTTTCTGAAAGACTAAGAGCATTGGTATGATATGGTATACATATTGCAAAAGTGCAAAACCACCAGAGCTCTATTTATTACCCAAGATTTTTCCATGTCTATGGCCCAACACAATGTTCAAGTGAATATGTGTAGTTATACCATGCAAATTTTTCAAAAGTTTGTTGTTTGTTTTTGCCTGAAGAAAAAATGCAAGCTTGATTGCTATAGTTTTTCCAAATATTACGATCACGAAAGGAAAAGGAAATATGTTTAAAAGGAAAGAGGAGAAAAACATATGCTTCAAATATATGCTTTTCATACTCTGTCCATTTCCTACTCTTCATTCGAGCTGAGTAAATTAGGGTCAGGTTAGGAAATGACATCGGAGTAAGTATTTAATCTTATTGAGTAAGAGTTCCATAAATCCTGCTTCCTTTTAGATCTCCGTGTGTACTGTATGCGCTTGACATCACTTGCTTGCTTAGCCACATACATGTTTCACCTTCTCATGCATGATCTAGACGGCAACATATAGCAGCTATTGTCTCTGTCAAAAAAAAATGCAACTAGCTCACTAAAAAGTCAAACGGTTTTAAATTTGATCAAATTTGTAAATAATTACTAAATAGATTGTATAATTAATCTAATGGTACTTATTTTGTAATATAAATATTAGTACTATTTTGTACAAAATTTAGTTAAATTTAAAATTATTTGCTTTTTTAGGAAACGAAGGGAGTAGGCGTGTGTGATATGTCTTATCCAACCGATCGATCGCACGCACACAGTGCGACTGTGCAAGGCCGGGATTCTTCAGGTACACGGTCCATGGTGTGGGTGTGCATGCGCTGCTGACTGGCTGACAGCTAGCGCACTCCAGCTATGATTAATGCGAGACACGAGACGGTGACGGTACTGTAGCCGTCAGCGGGCGATACGATTCATGGCGCCCCACCTTCTGTCGGATCATCGATCAGACCACCGCCGCCGCACAACACAACCGGCTAGTACTGTACCACGTGCGCATGCTCTTCCACTCCTCGCGGATCCTTCTCGATTCGCCGCTTCGGAGTAGCCTACCGTATGGTTTTCAGTAAAACAAATTCGAGACTAAGCTAACTACATGTTTACACGGATGAATTGAAGATGTATTTGTTTATTCTATTTTTCAAAAGAAAATATTGTGCTGGTGAGTACAAAGCTGTGAACGTGCTTGATGAATCGTGTTGGGCCCGGCCGTGCACTTTTCCTTTTCCCCTGTCGTCGTCGGTAGGATCCAGCGGCCAGCATGGTCCGTGTGGCCCGATCGTAGATAAGCTCCTCTGACGACGAATCCATCCACCAACCGGGAGTTACTCCACTTTTAAATTTGCTAATCACCATCGGCCTCTATCTGTCGGATCTTCACATTTAATTTTATTTACGGTAGCTTTTTAATACCTACATATATAATGCATCTTTACCCGATTCTAGTACTACAATAAACGACCGGTACAAGTGTACAACCTATCCGGCTGCTCTCGTACGTGCAACCTACAAAATTTCATATGCCTTGTGTCACTTTCATCGTGGCAACGTGTCATCGCGTCACGTTTTTCTCTGTCGCCAAGGAGAAATTTTTTTGGCTGACCAAGGGCCCATTTGCGCATAGCAACACAGATACAAAAGGAGGCGTGAATCGCCAGCAAAAGCATACGGATAAAATAATAGCCGCTTATATATTTTAAAATTTATGTCAAGTGCACGTTGTCAAACTGTTGATTCGTCCCACTGCATCCTAGCAACAATTAGTCAGTGTACGTACTTGTCCCCTTGCACCAAGCAGAGCTCAATAAGTCAACATACCAAAAAAAAAAAACTGCAGTGTGAAGTTAACTTTCTGAGAGATTTTCTTTAATCTATCTCTTTTATTATTAACACATTGTCAACGTGGCGAAACTTTTACATTGGTCAAGGAACAGATATTCACTGCACGTCTGACTTGCTGGTTAACGAGAACTGAATCTTACTAGGACGCGATTGGTTTCTTGCATGGGCTGAGTCTGCCCCGCGCCAGTGAGCTAGGACCTCCCTAGCCAGGCTAACAACGTGCAAAAGGGTGTTGTTTGGTTGTCTGCTCCCTGGCAGCGTGACCAAGAAGAGCAGCTGATTGGTCGGCTTGCCATGGCGCTAGCCCTGCATCACTACTCTTTGAACGCTGCTGGGATCTATGGACTAATTTTTACTCCGAATTACTTTGAATGTTTGGATGACAATTAAAGAGACTAAATATAAGATAACTATAAAACTAATTGCATGGAGACTAATTCACGATACAAATCTATTAAGCTTAACTAATCCATCATTAATATATATTACTGCACCACAGTATTGCCAAATTATGAACTAATTAGACTTAATGAATTCGTATCAAATTAGTCTCTATTTATGCAATTAATTTATAATTAATATATATTTAATATTTCTAATGGGTATCAAATATCCGATGTGACAAGTACCGAAATTCAACCGGGAATCCAAACGGCCCTTAGTCCCATGCAGCTCATGCGCACATAGGTGGTGATTGGTTCTCCTTCCTAGCTAGAGCCTGGCTAACAATTGTGCATGGCCAGTGCAAGCCAGTCTTGGGCAATGCAATAGCCCTTTGTTTGGTTGCCATAATATGTCTAAGCTTGCATTGGTTAAATGCTGTTTGGTTGGCTGGCTTGTTTGGGTACAGTCACCCTCTCTTTGGTAAGGTGAGTTTTAGCTTCATCAATGCCTGTCGCTCTCTCACCTGCCACATTAAGATATGATATATCGAGCTCGTTAGAATCCAATTCGAGCTCACCCACCATCATCCGATTCGAACTCGTTGACTTTCAAATCGAACTCACCATCATCCAATTCGAGTTCGCTGACTTCAATTCGAGCTCACCTATATCCAAATTGACTCCACAGCAAGCGCAGCTTCGCAGCCAGCAACTACACTAGCAAATCCAGCCAGAAGCTTCATTGGCCATTCTACGTCCGGGTCCTCCCCACCGCTGTCCTCCCCACTCCGGTCTGCCGTGCTGTGCGCTCCAGTTCAGGTGGCTGGCGGAGCGAGCGAGACCGCCCAACAAGCCTGAAGCACGGACACCGGAGACTTCTATGGCCCCGCCACAGGCAAGCACGCCAGGGGGCAGGGGCCTGCCGCCGCCATGCTCCTGAGCGTCTTGTTCGCTGCCTCGCCGCCGCCGCCGCCTCCTCTCCTCCCTCCCTCCCCTCCGTGGGCACGTCCTGGAAGCTCCGGGGCCCTGCATCGACCACTAGTAAGCGGACGAGCTCGAGCACAGCCCAAGCAAACTCCGACGAGGCTGAATCGAGCTCGACCACGCTCGAATCGGGTTCCCTCTCGTCGCCGTCAGCTCGTCACCTCGAGCTCCCTCATCCCGTCGAGCACCTGGGCAGCGGTGAGAGAGAGAGAAAAAGAGGAGGTGAGGAGATGGGAAAGTGACGGGAGGTGAGCAGAAAGCAGAGCCATGGCTAAGACAAACCTGCATTGCTGGAAACGAAAATGAGAGATTCGTTTCCAGCAAGCCTGGATAAGGGTCTCGCGCAGGAAACCAAACACGGCCGAGCTGCATTTTGGAAGCCTGGATAGGAGTAAAACAGCCTACCAATCACTACCATAGCAGCCTGGTCCGGTGGAAACGGAAATTTTTACCGTATCCACAGAGCCAGGCCGAGGAGATAATCTTGCACCACTTGGGACAGGCACAGCACAGAGACTGCTGGTTGCATGGTGCAGGCTTTGGCTCAGCTGAAACCAGCCAACCAATCAGCAGGTCCTAGAGAGCACACGCTCTACGCCTCCACCTGGCACCTATGCTATATTTACGAATTCATATATGGAAAATAAAGGCAACAAATACCTAACCTTATTTGCTATGTTCTTGTCCCGACTGTGTCAAAAGAATCGTCTCATCACTTTACTTTTTAGCGAGTAGTAAAAATGATATCTCTCATTTGCAGAATCGGAAAAGGCAGAGTGTGAATGCGGGAAGTAACGCGCATCTGAGCTTCGAATTCGACGGCCGTCCGTATAGGGATGAAAACGGATGAGAAGCGATGGAAAAACCCCTCAACCATTTCCGTTCCCGTATTTTATTATAGAAAACGGGAGCGGGAGCGGAAACGGGATATACAGGTTATGGAAACAGGCAGGAACCGGAAATTTATCGGAATGCATTATTGTTAAATCACCGTTCACCTCACATGAATATAACACTACACATATTTTTACGCAAGCTATTTTTAGAAAATATGTTTAAGATTTCATGTTTCCTATGATTAAACCGTGAAGCGGATCAATTGATGTTGAGAAATAAGAGAGGATATATGGTGTGCCTATTAATTTGTTTCCTGAATTTAATAAATACGGAACTAATATAGGATCATCCTGAATAAAAATGGGATCCCATCAATACGGATGGATACATCTCTTTCCGCTGGTCGTCTCATTTCCATATTTATCCGTAAATATAAAAATAGACAGATAAATATAGAAATATGGACAGGATTTTTCCCGTCCGTTTTCATCCTTACGTCCATATATGATTGATGCACGCTATTAACGTGGTATAGCTAGCACTAGCAATCACGACGCGGCACGCATGCATCCTTCCATCCGAAAGTCAAGAGCCAGCATGCATGCATCCACGTGTGGGCATACTATGCGCCGCGCCGAATCTCTCTCCCGTCCTTCTAGATGACAGACTTTTAACAAATTACCCACTGGAATGGCGATTTATAACTTTCCCTTTGAGTTTGTTTTTATAAATAACTTGCCCTTTGAGTTGGTGAGCGGACCCTATTTCTGTAAAAAATATTAAAACCAACAAATAATTTTGCTAAAATAAAAACATAGCAATTTTTTTTAGTGCAAAAACATAGCAAGCATCTGCTGGGCCCGCCTATCGGCCCATGCAACCTTAGGGCAGGCAAGGTTTTGCGGGCCGAGCGGCCCAGATTGTGCTGAGCAAATCCATCTGGGTGCTTACGTAGTCTTTTTCTTTTTCTGAAACGGGGTGCTTACATACGTAGTCTGTATTCTGTACTCCCCATGTTAACTTGTCAGTTGTTAGTTGTTACTGGCTAATAAGGCCCTAATCTAATCAGTCACCATAATTTTTAAATAGGAGCTGATCACCATCTACCTCATATTTATTACTACCTCCTTTTCCAGCACCTATCTATATTGCATCTTTACGACTTTACCTGATACTGTAGCAGCATATATATATATATATATATATATATATATATATATATCACCATCTTTACGACTTTACTACCTCAAGAATATATATATATATATATATATATATATATATATATATATATATATATATATATATATATATGTCGCCATTGCCCATTATTAACAGCACCTGCGGCTGCTCTTGTGCACCCTCCATTTCATATTACCATGTGGCCTTTTCACCACGTCATCAGATGGCATGATAATTGACCTTTATATTATCTATACATATAATGTACTAGAAAGATATACTTTACATGTGTAGGCTGGCCAGGTGTCCGTTTGCGTAACATAAGCAAAAGGAGGTGCCAACAGCCAGCAAAAGCGTGCGAATAAATTAACACGCCACGTATGTTTATGTCACGTGCACCTGCCGAGCCGGTGGCATGCATAGCGATAGTTGCATGGCATCCCACCTAAAACAATCAGTTTACTTGTCCCGTTGCACCACGCAATAATAGAAGAAGGGCTGCGGTCTGAACGGTCTCAGAGTAACCTAACCTATCTATCTCAACCGTCACCGGACACATTTTGAACATGGAAAAATTAATTATTGTTACCTAAGTCGTCGAGGAGCAGATGTCTACCGCTTGGGCGGACACGTCTCTGAGTTGTCGATCAGCTGGATCCTGGCCTGAAGCATGAATCCGTTATTATCTTTTATTTCACTGACTGATGTTGTTGGGAATCCTAGCTGCATTAGAGTACTCTCTCGATTATAATACCTGACTACAATTTTGACCATCACCAACATTTAAATATTCAGTAGGGAAACATAAAACCATATCTTTTAGGTTTGCCTTGAAATGTTCTTTCATGATCTCGTACTTATTAAATATTGTAACTATATTTCAGTTAAAAAATAGAGTAAAGTCCGTTTTATCCCCTCAAATCTCAAATAGTCACCGAGTTTAAAAAACTCCGTAACTCAAATACCAGGAATATTGCATACCTCACGTCTTCGTACCAGGCAAACGCCCTCCTACCGCTTTAAAGTGGTTTTGACTCTAATCGCCATCCACGTAAGCCTGCTGGCCCACGTCGTCGCGCCCTTACCTGCGTGACTGCTCTTGAGGGCACACACGTGGGCGAGCTTTCACGGCGTAGGGACATACAGAAGTCGGCTGCGGCGCCCGACTACGCGGTTGAGCGGCAAGGGCCGCATTCCGGCCGCTATGGCTGCAAACACGGAGGGAACGCAAAAGCACGAACGTTAGGAGCTTGATTCTTTCAGTTTGTTGGGAGGAACGAGGTCGGGAAGGTGATGCTCGGCAACGAGGGGCGGAGCTCGGGCTTCGGACAACAATGGCAGCCGCGGGATCTTTAATCCCTGGCAATGGAGGCCACGTATCAGGGCAAAAGAAAGTGGGGAAGGAAGCTAGGTAGGTGGGGAAGGTTCGCGAGGCGGTGATTTTATTTTGGTGGAGGTGTGTGCTCGGATTTGTGGTCGGCGGCGGTACTGCTCAGGTAGCTTTTGCGAGCAGGAAAAGAATGAGAGGGAGAAAATGGAAAGGAGAAGAAGAAGGCCGTCCGGATTGATTAAACCCGAGCCAGCTGAGGGGGGAGACAGTTGCGTGGATGTGGCGGAAGTGCGGGAGGGAGGATATGGAGGTGATGACGGTGAGCAGCAGTGAGGTGAGCGACGACGGCGGGAGGAGAGGGAGCGGCAGGTCAACCAGCACCTTTCCTCAAGAGCAGTTACGCAAGTGAGGGCACGATGACGTGGGCGAGAAGGTTGATGTGGACGATGACCAAAGTCAAAACCGCTTTAAACCGGTCTCGAGGGGTGTTTTGCACGGTACGAAGATTTGAGGTATGCAACATTCCTGATATTTAAGTTGCGAAGATTTTTTAAACTCGACGACTATTTCAGGAGGTCCTCTGTAACTATATTCGGGTGACCTTGGGCCTGTGCCCGAGCTCCTCTATGTTTGGTTTCATTAGGCCCATATAGTTAGTAGCCATCATATTATAAAAGTTAAGCACAATTTATTGCTTAATCGAATGTCCAGGTTTCTAAAATTTTCTCGATCCGCCGTTGGTCTATGTGAGTCCACTTAGTATAAATGCTCCCTAGGTATACAAGGAACACAATTTTAACAGGTTGATTGAGTTACATTTAGATCTAAAGATTTAAATTATTGCACAGTAACATAACTGAGTAATTGCCCAAAATATATAGGAATATATTTTATTAAAGGACCTGGTCCGGCCGGCGCTTGTTAGCCGAAAACTTGGCCGTGCTCCCTGTCTCAGCTGTGTCAAAACAGTCGTGTCGCTCAAAAAGGAAAAGAGAGCAAAGTGTGGATGCAAGAATCGGGCGCGACTATTTGAGCTTCTACGCCCACGGGTCATCGATGCTACAAAAATTTGTCGTTTACTGAGTCGTATGATGCTCGGTTTGTTCTCCTCTCCTCCCACCCAAAGTCAAAGGCATCCACGGACCACAGCATAGCATACCTGGTCGGTCCCTCAGCATAACAGTGGCCGCTTTTAATACCTGTATGTACGTGGCACGCTGTTACTTGGACCATGACTCGCATCCACGCGGTCCGTCGGGCGTTGCAAACGCGTCACTTGATGATGAGCTCCATGATGAATCCCAAAATATTAAGCCATGTCGTCTCTGACTTGTAGCCGTGCCAGCGTTCCGTACGCGTATCCACGCAAGCTTCTAGACGAAAAGCTAAGCCACGCACTCCATTCGTTTTGCTACAATTTTCTTTTCCCAAGTCGACTACGTACGTGTAGGATTACAAACTTTGTGAGCTTCAAGAAAGGCCAATCAAGCTCAAGATCATATACATAATGCATCACACGTCAAATCAGACAGATGGGTATTTATAGTTCGAGCATGCAAATCATCACCCTCCGAGCGAAATAGAAAAAGGGAAGAAAGAAAAGGTGAGTAAGGAAGAACATATGCGCAGAGGTGGAGTCCTCACTGTCATTTTGGATTCCACTAGCTAGGAACTTCGATATGGACCCATCTCTTGACTGTTTCTAAATTCTAATATAGTGGGCTTCGCCAACTTGCCCCCAACCGAACGTGATGAATCTCTTTTGTCAGCTGATAGCTTGTCTACCTAGCTATTGTTACTCCAGACTCGGGATGGCTGCTGAGATGACACAAAAGCAGCAAGATAATAGCACATTAAACAAGCACTAATGGCACTAATTCGCACGGGCGCTGAGCGTGACGGACACGTACAGGGGGTTGGAGAGGAACATACAGCCCCGTTTGCATCCTAGGTCCTCTCTTTTAATACCGGTTAGATAGATTAAATAAAAGTTAATTGTACAAGTCACGGCTAATTATCAAGATAAACCTATTGATACTAATTAGCCCATAATTAGCATATGTTTACTGTAGCACAACATTGCCAAATTATAGTCTAATTAGGTTTAATGGATCCATCTCGCGAATTAGTCTCCACTTATGCAATTGATTTTGTAACTAGTCTATATTTAATATTTTTAATTGGTATCCAAACATCCGATGATGGGACTAAACTTTAGTAGCTGGGATCCAAACACTCCTATAGCCAGGGTACATATAGAGTAATAAACCAAGAGGGCCATCTGAATTTAAAACTAGAGAAGAACTGCTGAGGCTGACGATGATCTGTTTGTTTGCTTGTCTTTTTTCTTGTGCAATTTTTTTCAATTTGATACAGTAGATTGGGGTAAGAGAGGTGCTAGCTACATGTTTAGAGCACTTGGTGACCTTCACCCCCTCTCACTTGGCTCCACAGTCTGCAATCATCTGTCTGAAAGAATAAAAAAACCTTAGTCAGCACGTGAAACCGCCGGTCTTCTCTCTTTTTTTTGAAAAGCAAACCGCCTGTCTTCTCTGAACTGCGGTTTCAGCTGCTCATCATGGCTCTCATCAATGCTCCAGTTCCCCACCTCCCCGTCCGGCAATGACTTCCCAGTGGGAACGCCGAGATCCATCACTCCAGGCTCCATCTCCCTCGGGGCGAAAAAAACACAGAAAAAGAAGGGTCCATCTATTGCTCACTTGAGTGATTTGAAGTATCAACTCACTCAAGTGATTCGGGCAATCAAATCACTCAAAATACAATAAGACAAAAACGAGTGAAACAGAGGCAGCCAATACCCAATTTGTTTAACCATCCGATAAAAAATTAATAAAAAAAATAAAACATGACATAAAAGGAAGGAAAAAATAAAGCTATAGAAAAGGAGCAACACCTTTATTGCCAAGATTTTGATTCCTACATGAACCAGAAGTATGAAATTCTTCATCATCTCTATGAATATTAGTATGCTGACCAGAAGATATATTACCAGGATTAGAACCAAAACCATCATCTTCACAGACATTAGCAATGAGCTTGATAAGATCCAAGATCAACTTTTCAGTGCGAGAATCGATAGCATAAGCATGCTTCAAGAGCTTGCAGAAAATAGACTTCATCGCATCAGACATGGAACTAATATGATTCACATCTAGATTAACTGACACTCCATAGTTAAAGCAGTAACTATAAATTAGCTTACAAATATTTTCCTTCAAAGAATCAGGAAGCTTGCACCTAGAAAATTCATCTAACTTCTGAGTGAAATGAGGATCCATACTCAAAGAAAGAGAATTGTAAATGAACCTCAAATGCTAAAAGAAAAAATATATTATCCACAGCAAAGGCATACTAGACTTATAAAAGGATAAAAAGATAACCCACACAAAGCAAAATATTTCAGTGCAGTGCATGGTAAGAAAAAGAACAATGTGGCTAAAACAAAATGACAGTATATACATTCCGAAATGATAATGCATAAATTCATGTCATGTAAGTATGATGATAATGTAAATAAAAATATATAAAGAAATGCACCGTTCAATGTTCATATACCCGAAAAAATAGATAACAAATTAATAAGACAAGTTGACAATAGAATTGAAAGTAACTGCATAAAGAATCAGAACCATAAAGATATAAGAAGGAAATTAAGGAATAAACACAATCAATAGAGATATAAGAAAATATACCTTAGAAACTCGACTGCTTGAACAGAGTGAGATAGATCTATTGTCAGATGTAGAGACGAATAGGTAGCTAGACTTCCAAGTTGAGGCATGAAGTCGTGAAGACAGTTCAGTTAGATTTTGCAGATGCTGGAGTGAGATAATATTAGCATTGCAATCTTGATAGCTAGCTTTTTAGCTACTAAAGAAGCGAAAACACGCTCAGCATTAAAAGGAGAAGGTCTGCTCCCAACAAGATTTGAAAAAATTATTGTTCCCGTAGAATAGCATGTATGAGATACATCATGTAAGGGGTAATACCCATAACAACCAAGTGACTTCATATCAAAATCAGCATAAGTCTGCATCATTCCATCTTTCTAAACACTAATACGCGGTATAGAGTCTAAGACTTGACGAACCCAAAATTAACAAAGTCTAAATACATAACCTAAAAAATGAATTTATAAAATAGGAAAGAACATTAAACTCATGAATGTGTAATCAAATAAAATTGGAATAAAAAATAGAAGAAATTTATATAAAAAATAAAAAGGATTTAAGAAAAATTACGGCAAGGTAGTACAAGCAACCACCAAAAGTACCACCAGGCAGCTAAATCAAAATATAACCACACCAATCATACTGTTTCAGATTGTTTCATATTATTAAGGTTCTAAAAGTTTCCAAAGCATTTGTAGCTTGGAATAATTGAAGAATTAGGGCAGAGGAAACTGTTCCTAGCAACTAGATTGAAACAGGTCATCAATTCTTTATCATACTTGGTTTCATTCTTGATAATTTTTTGGCAAAAAAAGTGACTAAAGGGATGGACTGTTTATCAAATATTGACAAGATAATAGATTTTCCACCAGCAGAATTAGAAGGGAAAGCTTTATCACCTATTGGGAGGCCGAGAACTAAATGAACAGATTCTTTCGTAAGAGAGATGACTTTCCCATCTACAACTATATCAGCCGATCTATAATTGACTAGCTTAGCAACCCACTTCATAAACTTGTTAGGCACATAACACTTTTGGAACAACATAAGAGAACCCAATCCACAATTATCAATAACTTTGCGGTTATCAGGTGTAAGAGCATCCAAAATAGATGAGAATCTTGAGATAGAAAATCTAGTAAAAACTTCTTTAGATCTTCTAACAAAGTTATGTTTCTTTAGCTCCTACCAAAGCGAAAATAGAGTAAAAAATGATTGATTAGAAATAATAAACTAAAAATAAGAAAGAACCACAACATTGACTAGGATTTTAAAAAAATACCTCAAGACTTATAGTCTTTGCAAGCTTCCTCTTCAATACCTTCAATTCATCGTACTGAGAAACAAATAAATTAGCAAAATAAGTCTGAATAGAATTTCAAATTGCAAAGAAAAATATAAGAAATTTGAATGAGATAAATAAGAAACTTAAATTTTTCAAAACTTCTTTATAGGCAGCAACTTGGATACTTTCAAGATCACATGAACATTAAATCTATGATAAAAAAAAACAAACAAAATCCAAACAACATTGGATTAAAAATAAAAGAATAAAAAAGAAAATTCTAAAGCCATAATGTACATAAGAACTGCAAATAAAGGGAAAAAAAAGACTTACTTCAGAATCATCAAATCCATTGCTCTCACGGTTAGACAGAGAAACAGACATATCTTTGAGGCCCACACCATAAGAATCCTCTATCCTATCAAGGTCAACAAATTTCTTAAATCTCTTCCTTGCCATCTACAAAAAGTTAACACAATGAAGATAGTCCATATTCAATAAGAAAAAAAGATAATTCAGTTAGTGCAATAAATAAGCAGTTAAGTTTCAAAGTAACAAAAATAATCAGAAAACCTGACTCAATTTGAACACAGATTCAATAAGGTACGAACTAATAAATAAAAAATAAAAGAATAATGATGCAATAATCTAAACTGACAAAATTATTAATATAAAAATTATAGATTAAGCTAACAGGTAAGACAATGCATATTGTGACGTTCTGGAAAATATTATACTACATAAAAAGGATAGATTAACATCTAATACAATAGATAAGGAGAATAAACAAATTAGAACATAAGCTAGATAATATACTAGTATGGCAGTATGACAGTAACAGATAAGACAATGCATATTGTGACGCTATCAAAGATAGCATACTAGATGAAAAGGATAGATTAAGTTCTAAAGCAATAGAAATGGAGAACAAATAGATCAGAATGTAAACCTGAGTTGACGAAAAACCTAAAAACAAGATCAAATAATCTAAATGTAAACAAGAAATTAAACAGGACATTGGAACATCAATAAACTGTAACTAATATATACTTAGTATCACATTAACAAAACAAGCTACAACAAATAAAATTATGATCACTAGATATTAGTAGAAGAAATAAACACAAACTACAGGAGTAGAAGAATCAGACAACTAAAATAACATCAAGCAGATATGAGAAAATCTAAACCTAAACAGATAGGAATATGAGACACAAAACCCTAGATTCTAAATGAAGAGAAAGCTAAAAATGAATAATATCTAAAACATGATAATTATACGCGATAGAATACACGAACTGGACATGTAACACCACACAGAAACCAAAACCCTAGAAAACCAACAACAATTTAAGACATAAATTCAAAACAAAAATCAACTGCAGCAACGACTGCATACAATCTAAAATCAGAAAAAAAAGAGCACACAAGCCGTAGGAAAAGCAAAGTCGAACCAAAAAATTACATAGGCAACACTCAAAATCGACCGTAATGACCCTAAATGGAACCACGAATCACCATGAGCAACGCTCAAAATCGAGTGAAATGCCCTAAATTCAACTAGGAAACGACAAGCGAAATGCTCAAAAACAACTGGAAAGGCCCGAAAATCGAACAACAAATCTTCATGAGCAGGCTACAAATCGACTAGGAGATCCAAAATGGAACCACAAATCTCCATAAGCAGCGCTCGAAATTGAGTGAAGTGCCCCTGGATCCAACCACGAATCGACAAGCGAAGCGCTCGAAAACAACTAGAAAGGTCTGAAATCGAATTAGCGAAATCGAATTAACGAATCTCCATGAGCAGGGCTACAAATTGACTAGGAGACCCTAAATGGAACCACAAATCTCGTTGAGCAACACTTGAAATTGATTGGAAATGGCCGAAATCGAAGAACAAAATGATAAGAGCTTAGCTCGAAAAAGATCAGAAAAGCATCGAAAAATCACACAGAGAACAAGAGAACCAAGAATAGGACAGCGAGCACACAAAGATTAGAGCGCAAAGCAACCAAATCTATTAGAAGAAGAAAGAGATCGGGATGAACCCTAGAATCGCCTCACCTGGACGAGAGTGAACGGGAAAGCGAAATGAGGCGTTGGAACTGTTCGCCAGGGATAACGAGGGAGAAAAAGGAAGCGGCGCGTGAACCAAAATACAAACAGTAGAGCGACCCTACAAGTTAGACACACAGCAACAAAACTGAGCGCGGAGAGGAAAGCAGAGATCGTGGTAATTTTCAGAAAAAATATCCGACGGCCAAAAAATTAAGTGAGACAGAGGTACAAATTACATGGGTAACATGTAGCTTTCTCGACGAAAAAGAAAGGGGAAGCGGAAAGCAACACGCGCACACGTAGCATCACAACGTGCGGCAGTGCAGCAGTAGCGCTGCCTCCCCGCCGGGGGGCCCACACGAAAACGCGCACACCTCCCGCCGGGTTGACCGCCACGCCCATCCGCCCGTCCGCGAGCCGGTGGACGGCGTGGATTGTCTCGGGAGGCCGTCGTCTCCTTCCTCCGTCCATGCCCCGCTTCCCCCTCATCCATCGGCTCCGCCCCCTGTATAAATGAGCAGCCACCCGCGCCGGGGCTCCCACCAAAGCGAAGCCTCGCAACTGCTTACCAACGCAACCAACTCCAGCCTCTATAGTCCGCTGCGCTGAGCTCTTGGACCTCATCGCATCCATCGCCTTCCGTTCCATAGCCGAATCCCTGTCTCCAGAGCCCAGGCTGCGCGGCGACAGATGAAGAGCCGGAGGCAGAGCAGCGGGGGCAGCTCGGCCGGCGCGACGGCCGCGGGGGAGGGGAACACGCACAGCAGCGGCGGGTGTAAGCTGGAGAGGAAGGACGTGGAGAAGAACCGGCGGCTGCACATGAAGGGCCTCTGCCTCAAGCTCTCCTCCCTCATACCGCCCGCCGCCAGGCACGCGTCCCTGCTCTCGGAGGCGGCGGCGTCCGCGTCCAACCCCAACAAGGTGAGCCTCCTCTGCTGCCTCGATTCCTCCTCGCTCCTCCCCTCTTCTCTCGGCCCCGTCCGGGCCAGCAGATTTCTGCAGTAATGGCGTCCTCGATTCCTCATGTCCCTCCCAGATTTAGAACTAGTCTCATTTCGCAGCTCTGCAAGCATCTATCCAGTTTGCCAAAACTACTAAAAGAGAAAATGGATAATAACAAGAAGCCAATTGCTTAACAATACTAAATCTGCGTTAGAAATGGGAAGGTGAAAAGGAGAAACACTGGAGTATACATCAGTTACTGACGGTGGCTTGTTTTCGGGACAAAAATACTAAGTACAGTAACTGAGAACAGGGTTGAAGAACGAGTGCACAGTAAAACGTCCTTGTTCACCTCACGTCCGCACATTCAGTTAATTCTCGGCATGTCGCAATCGGTGCCCCCCTGAAGTTTACTAGTCGTTGAATCCCAACTCGAGTACCAATCTTTCGCAAGTAAAAAATAAGACAGTCATTCGTATCCGTGGTTCTAATAAACTGCAGTAGCCAGGTTTTTTTTTGGCAGCAAGCAGAAAACATTTACTACACAAATCATAGCCTACGTGTAAAACAAAAGGGTGAAAAGGGGCATGGACAGGGACTGACTGTTAAGGCTATCTCCAACCATCGTTCTCTGTATCCTTCTCTATATCCTTCATTTACAGAATTCTCTATAAGATTCTCCTTTCTATATCTCATTTCTCTCCAACAACGTTATCTGAATCTCGTTCTCTATACATTAAACCATATATTAGAAACGCATTTTGTTCTAAATTTTTGTACGTACGTATTTATCATACCTCAAATGCTATGGACATATTTTATTTTTATTTAATTCAGTGTTTAAAACGTAAAAAAAATAGAGAAGAAGAGAGAGAATCTCTCTATATAGAGAAAACCTGTAGCGTTCTCTTTTTTAGAGGACCATTTTTTAGAGGACCATTTAGAGAACGATGCTGGAGAACAATTTAGAGTATATATAGGGTATATATAGGGTAGAGAACAATTTAGAGGGCACCGCTGGAGACATTGTCTGCTCGAATATTGTAAAGCAGCAGTGCTGCATCAGTGATCGCCACACCGATTTGATTTGATCAGATTGGATCGGATCGGTGGAGGCGTGGAGTTGTCCGATGATTTTGTTATTATTCCTGCCTGGTTTCATGCCCCGCCGGGACCGGCCGGGCATCCAATCGACCCCAGGCCCGAGCTGCCGCTGCAGTTCGTCACGTTTCTTCTGAAAAGAACACACAGAATACTAGCCCCACTCACCTCCAACACTGAGCTCTCTCTGCTCATTCACCCACGTGCCAAACTGCCACGGATTCATTGGGCTTGGGCTCTCCGAGTCCTGTCCTTCCCTCCCTCGGTGGCCCGCCCTGCCCGTGACAGCGACGCGGTTGCTCAGGGGTCACGCGTCACGTTCCTTAGTTTATAGGCACGTGCCGGATTCGGGGCGACCTCGTGGGGCAATAGAGAAACAAAACCCGAGTACTATCACATCGCCGGATGATTCCATCGGATAATAATAACTCCACTCCACTAATTCTCTAGCGAGTGCCACACCACTAGTAGAATGGATTTTTTCCAACGATTCTTCAGCCGGCAAAATGGCTCCGGGCTCAACCCCACCACAATTCACTTTTGTCTGTGGGCTCCGGGCTTCACCTCTCACCTCAACTCCCCAATAATTCAGAGCTTCCAAGCCACCTACCGATCGGGGCGCCCCCCATGCGCGCGAGGGAAAACTAGAGTCTCTGTCAGATGAGCTGTAACCGGGCCCTGACATGGCGTCTCCTTCGATGATAGTTTAGCGCCCACATGTTACGCCATTTAGAACAGATGTTAACCTCCATTTGGGGAAAAAGTGACGGATAATGCTGGTGCTAATACTGATCCGTCCACCGACAGATCACTGTTCCGACGCTGACGGCGAAACGTTGTGGTGTTTGCAGGACGCGGCGACGCAGCTGGATCAGCTGGACAGCGCGGCGGCGTACATCAAGCAGCTCAAGGAGCGGATCGAGTCGCTCAAGCGGAGGAAGGAAGGCGGCGGCAAGGTGGGCGCCGCCGCCGCGGGTTCCGGCGCCGCGGCCGCCGTGCGCATGCCGGTGGTCGAGGTGCGGTGCCAGGACGGGGCGACGCTGGACGTGGTGCTCATCAGCGCGGCCGGGCGGCCGTTCAAGCTGCACGAGGTGATCACGGCGCTGGAGGAGGAGGGCGCCGAGGTCGTCAGCGCCAGCTTCTCCGTCGTGGGGGACAAGATCTTCTACACCATCCACTCGCAGGCGCTCAGCCCCCGGATCGGGCTCGACGCCACCAGGGTCTCCGAGAGGCTGCACGACCTGATGCTCCTCGTCTGACGGGCGAACCACCTGAACGAAGATCACCGGCGACGGTGCTGCCGAGGGAGATCTGCTATATTGTTAGCGTAGCTAGCTAGTCGAGGTCAGGACGCACACGGAGCGCGGTAGCAGGGGACGGACCGTAAGCCGGCCGCTGATCCATATGGAAGGGAAGCTGGTTTCGCAGTTGTGCATATGTAGGAGCAAAGCAAGCAGACTGCTTTTTGTTTTTTTTTCCCCAGCTCTTAGAACGAAACGGCCGGTGCTCTTCTGTTCTACGTGCTGTTTCAGCTTCCTGTACTACTGATACGCACTCCACGGAATCGGATGCACACTTGTGTACCTGCGTGTGGCAGCAGCACTTTCTAGAATCTAATGTAACACAAGTTCAAGCTCAGATGTCTGAAACTGTGAATGCGTATCATGGGGGGGCTGATGACAGTGCCTCTGGATCGAATGTCTGAACAAATTGTGAGCGCAGATCATAGGACGCATGGATTGGCATGTTAGACCTCGTTCAACGAAAACGAACTCCAGGTACCGCAACCATCACAGCGACTTTTTGCCTATATTTTGTTTGGGTAGGTTGCCGTAGCTTTCTTTCATTCTTTACCTGAGAGGGACAGGAGAAAACTTTCATGATTGAGCTTGCGCTTGTCCCTGGGAATCAAAACTGCCTAACCATCATTACATATAACGCGTGCAGTAGTTTGACGCTTTCACTTTCACTAGCATTTCCAGAATCATATTAGAATATTGTACTAGCAAGAGCTTCCATTTTGTGTGCCCACGTGGTGTTTAGCTCGTCGTCCTCACGCAGGCACGCAGCGGTTGGTCGTCGCCTGGCCGGTGGACTTTTGCAGCCGCCGTGCACGAGCAGGAAAACGATCCAGCTGCTACCTGCCTTGTCCCGTCCCTAGTATTATCTTCTCAAGCAATCTTTTTCTTGTCTGAACTAGCCACGTGCCTGATGTGCTAATAAACAACAATATCTGCGACATATAGTGTGAACTCGTGGAAAATAATAAATTGAGTTTGTTGCTTGCATGATTTCTTTCGCTTCTTTATTAAGGCTTAAGTTTTGCCCTCTGTTCTGTTGGGGTGGGTGGGTGTACATGGGAGGGGGGGGGGATGATAGAGACAATAGAATGGAGCCCATTTTTGTGTTGACTTTCCAACTTTTTTGAGGGGATACGTTGACTTTCCTGTCCTTCAAAATATACTCCCGCCGTTTCAAATTGTAGATTGTTTTGATAAATCTAGATATATAGATTTCGCTATGCATCTATATATATTATGTCTATATACATAGCAAAATTTATATATTTTAGTTTATCAAAATGAACTGCAATTTAAAATGGAGGGAGCATGTAGTAGGTCGAGATTGGGCTTAGAAACTCCAAGTCCAAAACCAAACATTAGATGGGCTTGTGGCCCCGCTAGAGGAAACCCAACCCAACTAAGCGATTGGATCAAGTTGTAAATCACACAGCAACTTGGCCCAACCCAACCAACCTCTGCAAACAAGGGTACTCATCGTGCGGCTCAGCATCCAGTAGGAAATCGTAACGGGTAAGCTGATAACGACCGGACGGGCCAGACAGGCAGAGACTCACGCGCTAGCGGGCCAGCCTGCTGTTCCGTCCCCGTCCGGCGGGGCTTCAACTTTCAGCTTAAAACAAAAGAGTAAATTAGTTTCTTGACAAAAAAGAGTTGCTTTTAGCTTTTTGGCCCCTTTTCGATTGAACTTGCTTCCTTGGCCTCAAAACAAAATTTATTTGGATTCTTGGCCCTTCCGTTAGTTTGAAGGGCTAACAATGTTAATAGCAATATGAAATAACGTTTTTATCCTCGCGCTAAATGGAATGACGCTAAATGGAATGCAGCAGCAGCGTACAGGAAAGACCTACAAGCATTTTAGGCTGCGTATTATCATTAATCTACCAAAATAAGTTAAAATTTTTGAAGCATGAAATTATTATTTTCATATAGATTTGCACATGACATCACACTGACCATTTGAATTGCATATAAATCCACAATTGCAATCGAAGTGCACATATACACAATAATTTTGAATCAAAGGATGAAACATGGTTCAGGTCATGCATGAAAAAGTGCACACGTATAGGAGATGTCTAAGTTACCTGTTTTGATTTCAAGATTTGAAACTAAACCTTATAGAGAGGCCCTCGGGTTTTGCATAAAGGACCTTAAAAATATTTCAGTGCTCGCAATGTGGCATTTGGGCGGAGCTGGGTGGTTTCTCATCGGAATTCGGCGAGGGGGCTCGCCGACGGCGAGGGGAAGGAGGTGGGGGAGTACGAGGGGGACATGAGCTACCTAAGAAGGGGCTTGGTTGGGGTCAGGAGTGGCTGGAAGGGGCTCACCGGCGTGAGCCGAAGCTCGGCGGCGGCGGCGTGCGGCAGTGAGGTTTCGGCCGGGTGAAGCCGGTGGGCTTCAGGAGGTGCAAGGCAAGCTAGCTAGAGGGTTGGTTGGGGCGGAGGGAGGCCGGAGGAGGTGGCTCGGCGCAAGCTCTGACGGCGAGCTCGGCAATGGCGAGCGGCGGCCGAATGGTCAAGCTCGGCCTTTTATAGGTGCGCGAGGGAGGGGAGGAGGTGCTGGGGCGGCCGGGCAGTATGGGCAAGCCGGGCAACGACCGCGGCAGGGGCGTGGCTTCGCTGGCGGGTCGCAGCCCGACTGTCGGGAATCAACGGCCGCGTGGCGCGCGCGTCTGGCAGGGGTTTGAGGATCTCGGGCGTGGCCGGTCGGTGGCCGGTCGGGGCGCCGGCCTTGGCGCCACGCCCGCAGCGCCCTGAATGGCGCAGCCAGCGGCCAGCACCGGCACCAGCTAGGCCGCCCAGCTCTGCCGCGGATACAGTGGATCCAGCGCTGGCACAGGTGGATCCGCCGATGGGGCCTCATTGGAGCCGGCCATCACCGTCGCCCGTGGAGGCCTGTGAAGTAGCCGGCGCCCAAATCCCCATGGGATTGGAATCGCGTTTGGGTACAGGAAAAGAGAAACGTGAGAGGTATTTTAATGTTTTTGCACGCTCCGCTCACGGAGCTGCACACGGTATGGACGGAAGGGTTAAGAACCAAACGAATTCATTTTGTGGCCAAGTAAACAAGTTCAATCAAAAACAGGCCAAGAAACTAAGAGCAGCTTTTTTGAGATCAAGGAACTAATTTACTCAAAACAAAACTAGACTTGATTGCTCCGTTGGGGGCAGGAGGGAGAAGAGATCAAGAAAATCACGATCACAAAGCTGAACTCTGAATAAAAAAAAATTCGGAGGCATCATTCCGGAGACAGCAACCGGAATTTTTTTTCCCGGAGAATAGACACTGGATTGCTGGGCTGGTTTGGGTCGGGTCGGGTCGGTGGTGATGGGCTGCGGAAGAGGCGGTTTGAGCGGCTGACCGCTGACGTAATCCATTACCGGCGTACTGGTCGGAATCGTACTCCGACCTCACGTCGAATTGCCGGCTTTATAACCGAGGGTGCGCGCTCCTCTCTTCCCCGCTCGCACCATCCATTGCCGTGTCTTTCGATCGATCCACGCATGGACAGCACCATGTCCACGTCCACGTCCCTGGCGGCCGCCGCCGCCAACTGCCGCTGCAGCCGCGTCGTTTTCGTCGGCAACATCCCCTTCCACGCCTCCGAGAAGGAGCTCCGCGACGCCTGCGAGCTCATCGGCCCCGTCCGCTCCCTGCGGGTCGCCGCCGACCCCGCCACCGGCAGGCGCAGGGGTTACGCCTTCGTGGAGTACCCCGACGACGAGACAGCGCGCAGCGCCTGCCGCAACCTCAGCGGCCACGACCTGCGTGGCCGCGAGCTCCGCGTAGGCCTCGCCGGCCGCCGCCGGCGCCGCCCCAGGGGCGACGGCGAGCCCGTTGGCCTGGAGGACGCCATCCACGCCGCGTCGCTCGTCTCCGGGACCCCCCCCGCCCGACCCCGTCACCCGGTACCTGGCGGCGCGGTCCGCGCGGGAGCTGCGGGAGATGGCGGCCGCGCTGGAGGCCGGCGGCCCCGGCGCCCTGACGCTGCTCGAGGAGCACGTCCCGGGGCTGGCCGCTGCCGCAGAGCAGGTGGGCCATCTGCTCGACATGGCGGCCGCGGATGACGCCGCGGAGGAGGCCAGGAACAAGAAGCGGGCGGCTGCGGCGGACTCCGACGACGATCGCCGCGCCAAGCTCGTGAAGGTGGGAGTGGAAGCCGGCGGCTTCAACAAGGACAAGATCGCGATTTCTGTTGTAGGCGTCACGTGTTTCTGATCTGCTGTTCTCGCCGAGGCTCTGTCTAGCCCTCTGCTGTAATCGTTTCTGATATTGTATTATGATTACTATGTTGATTAACAAATTTGAGAATCCATTTGCATGTGTACCTCAGAGGAACGCAATCAATAATATCGAAAGTCCCTTTTGTCCCTTTTTATGTTGTATAAAAGTTTTACTCTTCCTATCGAATATTTTTTTAATTAAAGGAAGGTAGAGATTTCAGGTTGGCCGGCCGTAGATGTTTTACGGCAGCGCTGCTCCATTTTATACGGACTAAATATATATATATATTTAAATCTTTTCATCGCTCACGTCAACACATGCAACTAATATTAAAATTTTTAAAAGTTGTAGTTCTTGAATTAGACATCAAACTCAAATTCCGATTTCACAGTTATGTTTCTTTCACCAATACTTTCAAAATAAGATTCTATTTGTATATGCTTTGACAATATTTTTTAAAGAGACATAATTTGCTTATTTAGAATATAAAAATGCTAAAGCAAATTAGTTAAAATGCTCAATTGGTTTGCCAAAATGATCTAGCCTTAACGAAACATCCATCTACCACAACACAATTGATTACCCTTTTCTATGACCATACCATCCAATTTATCTTCGCAATATCATCATAAATATCTGGTTAATTCATAAAAGATGTTTGAAGCAATCTTTTATAAAATTATAAGCAACTTTTTTGAATGTGGTAAGCAAATTATAATATACTAAAAAGCATTTTCTCACACTAGAAAATATTACTAAAATATATTGATGTAAGATCTTATTTTAAAACTCTTTGATCGCCTTTCTTTGATATGTGTTCAATTTAGCTGAAACAAGCGAAATGGTATATTTGAATTTTGATTTGGATACTCGATTTTAAAACTAAAAATTTTTAATTTTCAAAATCAAGTGCATGTGTTGACGTCATTGATCTTCTTTTCTCTCCATGCATGCATGTACTTCTTTTTTTACTCTCCTTCGCAGGCATAGCACATCACCGGTATCTTTTGGAAAGCAGTTGGGACCACACGTTATAAAAACAACATTAGCAATTTTTGCCAAAAATAGAAACGTGCTGCGACATGACATGTTAATTTATTTTTCTGTGCTATGACATGACAAGTTAATTTATTTTGAAAATAATATAGCCATACGAGAAGCTAATATTACGCCTGCTGTAAATTATCCATGTCCTTAAAAAAAATTCCGATCTTAAATATTCACAAGTGAATGTCTACGACCATAAAGGACAACGTCTGGCCACAAAGCCATAAGCTTACACGAGTATTTAGACTCCAAACCTTCAACCGAGGGACACAAAAGACAAGAAATGAAGAAGTAAGAAAGAAAGTATGAAAGGCTAAGCTTCGAACTTCTTCTACGTCATTCCTTCAACCTTGGTTTGGTCTTCAAGCATCAACAAAAATCTCACATCAACGGTTTTCTTAGAAACTCTTGATGTAAAAATCGTCGACGATCCTATTCTATCTGATCACCAAACTGAGTCGATCTCTACTACGCAATCAGATCAGGCACCGCCATTGCTCCAAACTGATCAAGGTGTCGTTATCAAAGACTCTAAGACGACGCCTCAAGAGCAAAGCAACATTAAGATGCTGCGCCGTCCGAACCAGTGCGTCGGTTCTTTGGTTCTCATCTGGATCTATCTCCGTAGGTTGAGATCTTCACGGTAACACCTCCAAAAAGAAAAACGATGTCCATGGCACCATCATCACCGGCATGGAAAAGAATACAGTAGTGAGTTTTCGTTCAAGGTTTTGAAAGTTTCATCTCTTTCACCGAGAAAGAGAGTAAAGAAATTTTGTTTGAAAGTAATGTCCATGTGTTCCTCGTCTGGTCGAATCGCCCCTGTAACTAATGCAAAATCGAGAAGATTTTAACTTGCTAAATATTTATTCAGAATTGTAAACAGCAGCGAAACGCGCATCCGCAGAACAAAGCTGAGGCCACGCCGCCTTTGGTGCAGCCAGTTCTCCGCCCCGAGCATCCTGAGGCGGCAATGGGTTCAGAACATACGAGGTGCGCTCTCAGTGCATGTGCTCATCGAATATCTCCAGATGTTGAACTCAGTTTTGGTTCTCGCCCTATTGGGGTGCCGCTTTTTTTTTCAAGAAGGTGCCTGAGCATGTATTCATTAAGAGAAAAGTAATACAACCATTATAAACCTTAATAGGCAGATGCTATTAAGGCGGAAACAGAGCACCACCAAGTAAGTGACAAGGCGATCCATACACCAAACAAGAACATCAAGAAAGACGGAGGGAGACACAGACGAATCCACAAACCTACCACAACTGAATCTGCTAAAAGATACCACAACGCCAAGGATGCAAAGATCGACAACATAATAAAGGTGGCAAAGCATCCACCCGACCCACCAAGGTGGCAAAACATCCGCCCGAAGCGATCACCAACACAACGACGGCGACAAAGCATCCGTAAAAGTAGAATGGCGGCAAAGTATCCGCCAGCGATACAAAGGTGGCAAAGCATCCGCTAGACGATGACCAATACAACCTGGACGATACATATGAGTGAAAGCAGATGTAGAAGTGGAAACTCTCCGAGAAGAGTAGATGACCACCACTAGTAGAGCTTCCAAGATGATGCCTCCAGAGAGGAGCGACGCCACACGCACCGTTTCACTCGGAAAGCTGACCAGAAGGAAGAGAGGCAAAGAAGGTAAACAGCGTATGACAGGTGCCGCCATCATTGGCCCGCTAACAGAACCTAGGCTTTCACCTCGTTCCCTACCCAATTGCGAAGGCCGAAGGATACCGCAGCGCAGAAGATCCCTCCGGCCGGCACCCCCCACCCCCCCGGCGGACGGCCACCAACCCCACGCGAGACGACAGCACTAGGCGCAGCGGGCCCACGCGGCGTTGCGGTCACCAACCACCCGAGCCACCGGTGGGGCAGCCCTCGACCCGGGCCGAGCGGCGGCAGCGGCCACCCGGCCACACGAACCACCCGAGCGGTGGCCGAGCAGGACCGGCCGGAGGTGGGGGCCCGGCGAGGACGAGACCTGGGCGAGCGGCGGCGGCGGCGCCCCCGCCCAACCGAGCGCGCCGCAGGCAGAGCCGACACCGATCCGGCCCGGGGAGGCGAGCGCTAGCACAGCCGCACCCCCACGGCCACCCGCACCACCGGAGGAAGCAGGGTCGGCCGGAGATGGGGGAGGCAGGCGAAACCGGCCAGGGGTTGCCAGATCCGACCCGGCGGACCCCGGATCCGGCCTCCTCCTCGCCGGATCCGGCCCTGGCGGCCGGTGGTGGAGCCTCAGTGCCTAGGCTTGAAGCTTGAAGGTCGGGGGAATGGAGGCGGATGGAGGAAGAAGGGAGGGAGAGGAGGCGAGCTGAGCCGGCTTCGGGTCAGCGGCAGGCCGCCGCCGCCGCCCGGACGGACGCCAGCGGCGGCGGCGGCCACCGGAGGCGTCCTGGAGAGAGGCAGGCGGCGGTACGACGGTCTCCCCCCGAGTCGGCCGGAGAGCGACGCGGGGGAGGGGGAAAATTGTATGCTATGCTGATCCCGAGTGCTGTGCTCCGGGGTGTCGCTTCGCCGCCGACAGCCGCAGCTGCCTCCTCCGGGGGGCTTTATCCATCGAACGGAAGATGGGAAAGCGACCCATCGCACCACCCATTGCAGCCCAAAATTCCTTTCCAAAGCATGCGTATGCACACGCCGCCGTATCAACGTCATCTTCAACCTCTCTCCCGCCCCGCCGGCTTTCCCTCCGTCTTCAGCGGCGTTCCGCCGCCGAATCCGCCCCCGCCCCGACCTTACCCACCGGATATCCTCCACCGCCCCGCCAGCGGCGCGCTTGCTTTGCCTCACCGCCCCGCGCCCACCACTACCGCCTGGGCCGACCATCCACCCCGGAGCTCCCTTTAGACCCGACCGGAGCGGAATCTCCCGACAACCCCCAAACCCTAAAAACGGGTTCCTGGTGCGGCGGCGAGGCGAACTGTGGTGACGGCGAAGGGCGGCACGAGTGGAGGACGCCGGAGGAGCAAGCGGCGGCGTGTGCGGAACGACAGCAGAGGAGGGAGAAACGAGCGAGGCGGAGGAGGAAGATGATGGATCCAACAGACCTCATGCATGAATCTCAGACATCGGAAGTTGGATAGGAAATTTTCATAGGTTTCGGGGCCTCCTCCTACAGACGACTTGGGCCTACAAATTATTCATGGTCCGCTCAGATTTCCCACAAGAAAGAGAGAGTAGGCCGCAGTAGCGAGCGAGCGGGCTGAAAGTCTGAAACGCGATCGTTTTCTGCACTGTTAGGCCCAAGCCACATTCTTCCAGGACGGTGTTCTGCTCCAGGAGTTGCTCGAGGAGAAATAAGGCCATGGCAGGGTCCTCCTGGAAACTGATGGCGGTGCGAGCATTCCATTTTGGCCGCCCATCTGCTCTCCAGGCTGAAGCTGATGCCTAGACCTTCTTTTTCTCACGGGCAGGAGGAACTCAGTGGAATGGTGCCCTGAGCGACACCATCTCCGAATCAGCGGCTGAAGAGTTGGGACGACGGACCGTTCCTTGCGCATGTCCTTCATTCTGTCTGATCTTCGTTAGCTCTCGCAAATGGCTGATGCGATTGCTTGCTAAACTAAATGCCGAATAATGTTGGGCAGACCAAGCGCGAGGACCTTGCTGCTGTTGCAGACGATTTTTTTAGTCGTGCCCTGCGCAATCCCGAGTTCCCCACCCAGGAGGTTTGGACGCGTGGTCATCTTGACACGCCGCAGGCCGCAACGCACGTCAGGTAAATACAGTAGCAGTGCCAAGAAAGTTTCTACGGGTGCAAGAAATTTTCCACACGAGGTGGCATCAAGCACCATTGCGGTCTAGATGGGATAGATAGAAACTGGCTACCACCTGGCACTAGAGACCAGATGGAAACAAAGTAGAGTGATAAGAATCCCGGGCTGGAGGTGACACGTTTCTTGTACCTACCTGTATGACATGAATTATCCCCTGTTTTATGTGGAGGTCGTAGACGCGGTTGTCGCACTCAGGGTGCTCTCTGGCGCACGAGCACGACATTATTGGTTGCTGATTTGGCTGGGCTCTAATCCTGAACTCTCAGTATTAACCTGAAAGTCAAGGCCACTGGATAGTGAACGCTGGCATTCAAAACACTTATTTTGGCAACCACATATGTACATGTCACAACGGCACATGGTAACGTGATCCGCTTCTTCTATAAATAGCACCAGCTAGCAGCCTGCATGTACTTACACATATTCAATTGTACACCAATCGCCGCCCATCAAATCCCCGAAGCATACCACCAAAGCAACCAGCATGGCAATGCGCTCGGCGTGCTTGCTCCTGCTCTTGCTAACAGTCTCCATGTTCTTCTCCATGCTCCCGGCCACCGACGCTGATGAAGAGGCGGCGCTGCTGGCCTTCAAGGCGGCAGCAGTCGGCGGCAATAGGGACGCGCTCACTTCCTGGAATAGGAGCACCTATGGTGGATACTGCAACTGGGAGGGAGTGAGATGCCAGGGAAGGCACCGTCGAGTGGTGGCGCTGAGACTACAATTTCATGGGCTCACCGGCGTCCTCTCGCCTGCCATCGGTAACTTATCATCCTTAAGGGCTCTTAACTTGAGCTCCAATGGGCTCAGCGGGAACATCCCCGCGAGCCTCGGTCGCCTTGGCCACCTCCGTACCTTCAGCTTGAGCCACAATGCCTTTTCTGGCTCGATCCCCACCAACTTGAGCTTTTGCACCAGTCTGATCATCATGGTCATCAGCTTCAACAATCTCAGTGGGAATGTGCCTTCTGAGTTTGGCAACAAATTGACAAGGCTTAGAACTTTGTACCTAGTGAACAACAGCCTCACCGGTTCCATCCCAGCGTCGCTGGGCAACTTATCATCATTGAGAGTTCTGGGTCTCGCGTTCAACCAACTTGAGGGTACTATCACGTATAACCTTGGCGTTCTCAAGGATCTATGGTATCTTGGGCTCGCCTACAACAATCTCTCTGGTGATCTCCCTGCCTCCCTATACAACTTGTCTTCGATGGAAATGATGCCGATTCACCACAACATGCTCACCGGCAGCATTGCTACTGATATTGGAAGTAGGTTCCCAAGTATGCGATTCCTTGGTTTTTCGGCGAACCAGTTCACTGGGCATATCCCTGCTTCACTCGCCAACATCACATCACTCCAGGAACTTTACCTCTCACAAAATAGCTTCAGTGGATATGTACCTCGCTAGATCTATTCTTGAGCGAGAATAAGTTAGAAGCTAACGATCAGGAGGGATGGGAATTTATCACTTCTTTGTCAAACTGCAGCCAGCTCCGACTATTAGTTATCTCCGGCAACCCTGCTTTCACTGGGCACATACCAAGCTCAATAGTGAATCTCTCAACAACCCTGCAAACTCTCCGCTTTGACACCACTGGGATTTGGGGAAGCTTTCCCTCAGCCATCGGCAATCTGGTGGGCCTTCAAATCCTTTATGCTGGGAATACTTCTATTTCCGGAAGAATTCCAGATAGCATTGGCAAGCTAGGAAACTTGACTTGGCTTTATTTGGACCACACTAACCTGTCAGGCCAAATCCCTTCGTCTATTGGAAATCTCTCAAAGCTAGCTATCCTTCATGCAAAAAATAGCAATCTGGAGGGATCAATTCCAGCAAGCATAGGAAATTTAAAGAGTATACTTTCCCTTGATTTATCAATGAACCACCTGAATGGTTCAATTTCTAGAGAGATTTTCAAAGTACCCCTTTCTTCTTCTTTTTACATAAACTTGGCATATAATTCACTATCCGGACCCCTTCCCTCTGAAGTTGGTAACTTAGGGAATCTTAACTCCATGGTTCTATCAGGAAACAAATTGTCTGGCCCTGTACCTGAAAATATTGGGGGGTGCATTGTTCTGCAAGAACTTTGGTTGGACAATAACTTATTCAATGGAAGCATACCCCGATCTCTAAACAAGGGTCTGGTTGCACTCATCTTGTCCATGAATGAGTTATCTGGTACTATTCCTGACGCCATTGGAAATATTCATGGCCTGCAACAGTTGACTCTAGCACACAACAAACTGTCAGGGCCAATCCCTGCAGTTTTACAGAGTTTGACATTATTATCAAAATTAGATTTGTCCTTCAACAACCTGCAAGGGGAAGTGCCAAAAGAGGGGATTTTCAGAAATTTTACAAAGCTGTCAATCACTGGAAATTACAAGCTTTGTGGAGGAATACCCCAGCTTCATTTAGCTCCATGCAAGATAGATTCTGCTAAACAGAACAGAAGACGCCAAATGAGGTGCCTTACAATAGCTCTAGCAACAACTAGTACACTCTTATTATTAGCCATGATTACTGCACTCATTCGCATGATCTATAAGAAGAAGAAGAGCCCGTTCCAACCACCAATAGTTGATGAACAATACGAAAGAATTTCTTATCATGCATTAGAAAATGGAACCGATGGATTCTCTGAAGCAAATTTGCTTGGTAAAGGAAGCTTTGGGGCAGTCTATAAATGTGCTTTGCAAGGTGTGGGAACTGTTGTGGCTGTAAAGGTTTTAAATCTTGAACAGTCTGGCTCTACTAAAAGTTTCATAGCTGAATGTGAGGCATTGAGAAGGGTGCGCCACCGATGTCTCGTAAAGATCATCACCTGCTGCTCAAGCATCAATAAACAAGGTCAAGAGTTCAAGGCATTGGTTTTTGAGTTCATGTCGAATGGTAGCTTGCATTCTTGGCTCCATAAAAAATCTGACATGCCCACTCTTGAGAATACTCTCAGCCTAGCACAAAGGCTGGATATCGCTGTCGATATCATGGAAGCTTTGGAATACCTTCATAATCACTGTCAGCCACCCATTGTCCACTGTGATCTCAAGCCAAGCAACATCCTTATTGCAGAAGACATGAGTGCCCGAGTTGGAGATTTTGGCATATCTAGAATCCTTCCAGATGGTGCAAGTAGAACTCTACAAAATTCCAATAGCACAATTGGAATAAGAGGCTCCATTGGTTATGTTGCCCCTGGTAAGTGGTAACTAAAATTTTTGTGTTTTGGCATTTATTCATTATTCCTAGTCCTTGTATAAATATGGCATGCTGATTGATGTTTTTTTCCTTTTGCACAATTATAGAGTACAGTGAAGGTACTTCCATCACAACTCTTGGTGATGTTTATAGCCTAGGAATACTTCTGCTTGAGATGTTTAGTGGAAGGAGCCCAACAGATGATATGTTCACAGGTTCATTGGATCTGCATAGATACTCAAAGGATGCTCTTCCTGATAAAATCTGGGAGATAGCGGATACAACAATGTGGCTGCACACAGACACCTACGACAACAGTACAAGAAAAAGAATGGAGAATTGTTTGGGCCATGTCATTACCCTTGGGATATCCTGCTCAAGAAAACAACCTAGAGAGCGAACACTGATACAGGATGCAACCACTGAGATGCATGCTATCAGAGATTCATACCAGTATGGTGGTGGAACATGGAGGAGTAGAAACAACTCCACAGTAATTTGCAGCAGCAGAGAATAACTAGAGCTGAAAATGAGCAAGATGATTGCGGCCTTGCAGGTGGTCACTTTCCTGAAATAACTGAAGATGTATATGATGCTTCAATTCTATGCATCCATTCCTGTAACGTTCTGCATTTGTTTACATCAAATTTATGCAAGTGTAGAGGACATTTAATAAAGTGTCATATGTCAATAAGATTCAATTCAGATTTTAACTCACTTTTATAGAGAATTCAAAATACAGTCAGCTGACTGAATGCAAACAGCGAGATTGGAATATACAAGAGCAAATTCCCTGCAAGGCCCTCAAACAAATCACGCTTCCTTCTATGTTCCTGCAAAATTGCAACTTCCTTATTTGACCCTGATTTCATTTTCCTTCTCTTCCATGGCCCTGCCGTTACATCTGCAGTTAACTCCCAGTTAAGTGACTGTGAAAAGACAATAGTACCCCTGGCGCACAAACAACAGATATTGAGAGTTAACTGCAGATGTAACGGCAGGGCCATGGAAGAGAAGAAAAATGAAATCAGGGTCAAATAAGGAAGTTGCAATTTTGCAGGGCCATAGAAGGAAGCGCTATTTGTTTGAGGGCCTTGCAGGGAATTTCCCCCATATATAAGCCTCTCTATCCATCGGTTATGCTGCTCCAACAAAAAATGATAATCTTGAGTTGTTCCCAGTAGTTCCCTCCATGATAGAGATGAACTCTAAGATCAGTTATGTTCGCACATTTTGCAGAGTATTGGCAAACACTCGGAAATATTAATGGTTGTTGATGTATATAGTCTGAGCATATTAAAGCCGGAGATATATATTTACGTGAAGCCTGATGGATGAGCTTAGCAAAAGAACCTTAGTATTATTGTTTCAACAATCTGGCTGCATGTGGAATCAGATAATATAATTATGAAGAGTAGAATCAAGGATATTTCTTTTTAGGTATCTGTCTTCAGGATTGTCGTATCCTGCTCAAATCATATCCAAGGACCAAGCAATGATGAGAGATGCACGACATGACATCAGAGATTCATGCCTTATGATTTCTAGTTAGCTCAAAAAGACACCAATTGCGGCCATTTGCAAGAGCAATGATCAGAGCTGAATGTAGATTAGAATATTTGCAAAAGCAATGATCACAGCTGAATGTAGATTAGGATATGTTCTATATATATGCGGTCACCTGAAATAACTGAAGCCATATATGTCGTCGGAATTAATACCTCCCTTTTGAATCTGTATTTCTTTTAGTAAGACTAAAAAGAGGAAGGTAAAATGCATGCAAATTTACCTCCTTAAGATATTAAATGTTTGAACCGCCATCATAGTGGGCATATCATTCACATATGCCTAACTCCACATGCTCATAGCAATCATGGTTCAGAACATGAAAAACAACTGGCTCGGAGGTCATGTGCGCGGGTGAAGCAAGTAGGTAAGGTCGGCCTGCGGTGGTGGCTCTGCATTGATGGAGATCTGGGGACGTGGGGGTAACATTGCTCTCCACCCCGACGGCAATAAAGGAAACAGAACCGTGGCGTGGAGTATTGTGGCGGGCATGGCGAGGCCCCGCGCATGGTGATTCTTCGAGGCGACGAGAGCGAGGTCCAACGGCGGAAGTGGCGAGGCCCCCGCGCGTTGTGTTATCGTAGTGGCGACTGCAAGGCAGCCTATACGAGGTCCGGTTTTCGGTGGTATCACTCCGTCAGGTGGAAGGTGGTGTTGCACCAGCACGACGGCGGAGGGTCCCGCATGGCGGTGGTCTTCCTGATGCGGTGCAGTCTGCATCTTTCGGTTCCCTGTCGACGCAGTCACGCCTGGAGGTTCTCGGCGACTACATGAGTGCGGATGTTTTGGTGGGTGCCACGGGCTCCGGTTTCTCATGCATTTCTTGCGTGGAGTAATTTCCGACCGGGTAGAGTTGCCTTTGGAGACGAGTTGTGCGGCTTGTGTCAATGCCTCAATCCGACCGGCCTGAGTTGTTGAGTAGTGTTGAGCTCAACACGTGTTGATGCCCCAGTCCAACTCATCGGTGTTGTTTCTATGGGGTTTTCTTTTCTTTTTTTTTTGCCTAGTTATGGCCTTACATGAATATAACCTTATATTTTTGATATAGAAACGCACTCGTCGAGTGTTGTTCGTTAAAAAACATTTAGCTCGAAAAAATAAACGTATATTTCAAATCACTACTCCTTCAGAATGACCACCACTAGTGAAAGAAAAATAAAGTTTCCACAGAAATCTAATCAATGGCCAAGCAGGCTACAGACCAGACCAATCATGTCTATACAACAATCAGGATGCACAAAGATGAGTGCAGTACAAGACGAAGAGAATTCAGAAAACATCCTATTGTCTATTGCAGTACAAGACGATGAGTCCTGACGCGCGACGCAAGCGCGCAATCTTAGGCCGGGCCATGAGCACCACGCGGGGCCTCGACCACGGCGTACTCGGCGACCACGCTGGCCGGCCTCCTGTGATCCGGTCGATGGCATTGACAACCGGGTGATGACAGCTCAACCATGGTGGCGGTGGCGGCCATATCCCCGTACTGACACGGAACAGCTGAGACACGCACCGTTCTTCACCCCATTCCTCTCATGGCAGAGCCGGCGAACGAGGCCTCTCCGTCGCTAGGCTCATGTGCTCCTGCCCTGAGGAGGACTCCAACCTCGGGCGTTGCCTTCATGTTCTCGGGCCACAACTCCCCTCCCCTCGCGCCGCCACCACTGCCGCCGCTGCAGGAGCAGCCTGGAAGCAGCCTCCGAGTGCCTGGATACTGGAGGGCGGGCGGTGGACGCATGGAGGTAGGGATGGCGGCGGGTGGAGCGGTAGCAGCAGACCATCGGCGGCTGCCATTATAGATGGCCAAACATACTGCACGACACTGCACGGCACTAGCACGGTCCTAGCACGGTACGAACCGGCACGACACGACTGGGCACTAAGCCTTAGTCATGCCGTGTTGTGCCGGCACAGCGTGCCGACTCGCCGCTTGGCAGCCTCAACCGCCGTTGCGTTGATGTCGGTGAAGGTCATGGCAGCGGTGGCGCGGGGAGGCTACGGCCTCGGCAGGCGAGGCAAGGGCGGGGGAGGCCATGGCGGCAGGTGGGACTGCGAGGGGTGGGGAAGGTTGCGGCGGCGGCGGCCGGGATGTCCAGGGGCGGGGAAGGCCGCGGCGGCAGCAGCCGGGACGACGACGGCGCAGGGAAGTCTACGGTGACGGTGGCTAGGACGGTGACGGTGGCTAGGAGGCAGGAGGGCAGCGTCGCACGACTCGTGGAGGAAGGCAGGCCACTGGCCAGGAAGGGGAGGGCGGGGCGCGAGCAGGGGGAGGGGAGGCGCTTCGCGCGCGACCGCGCGAGAGCGACGGAGAGGAGGAGAGGGTGGCGGGCGGCTGTAGAAAAGGGAGATAGGAAGATGAGGGATTGAGAGAGAGGTGGAACAATATGTGTGTAATATATATATATATATATTATATATATGAGGTTGTGGGCTGGGCCGTGCCTACCGTGCTGGTCCATTAGTTATGTTGTGCCCGTACCAGCACTGCGTGCAGGGGTTTCGGCCCACGCACGACACTACGGCCGTGCCATGCTGGCACTGGCACTATGTCCATCATATCGAGCCGTGTTCGTGTAGTGCTTTTTAGTGTGATGTCCCATGCAGCTCACCAGGCACGGCCCATTTGGCCATCTGTAGCTGCCATGTCGCCTACGTGTGAAATTTGCGGAAGCCCCCTAGCAGCAATCTGGATATCTGCAAATTGATCCATATTTTAGATCCCAATTAATAATTGCGATCCGAATATTTTTTAAATACACCGCTAGTTTGCATGGTGATTAATAATCGCGATCCCATTATTTTCAAATACATTCCTAATAGTTGCAAAAAGCCCCAGCCCGTTAGTGATTTGGGTCACGATTGTTACCTGCGCCCCTTTTCGGCTGCTCCTCCGGCGCGTCCGCCGCCGGCCGCCGCCGATGTCCTCCTGGTCTGCCGTACCCGTCGAATCGCTAACTCTATCCCCACTGGATCTATCAAAGCCCTTCACTCCTCTCGTCATTGCAGCAAGGAAGGGAGGCGCGCGATTTGTTGCCATTGAAGTTGATGAAGCGCTACGCGCGCTTCAGCTCACGCCACCGGCGATGGTGATTCCGGCGATCCTGAGGACTCCGTAACGTGGTAACACCGCGCGTGAGATCAAACCTGTTTCCTCGCGACAGCTCGGCGCGCCACTCCTCTCTTTCGCCGCTGGCCTCGTGTGGCCCGCCCCCGGCACCGGCAGGAATTAGGTCCTGTTTGGATCCAGCAGAGCTAAATTTTAGCTATATTACATCGAATATTTAGTTGCTAATTAAAAGTATTAAAATGTAAACTAATGATAAAACTAATTGCATAGCCTCTAGGCTAATTTGCGAGATAGATCTATTAAGCCTAATTAATGTAGCATCACATATGCTAATTATAGATTAATTTAGGCTTAATAGATTCATCTCGCGAATTGCTGTAGGCTTCTGTAATTAGTTTTATAATTAGCTAGTGCTTAGTCCTCCTAATTGATATCGTAACGTATGATGTGACAAGGCTAAACTTTAGTTCTTGAAATTCATGGATAGCTCACCTAGGTGTTCGTCTCCCTCCGCAACGTGCAGAACTCAACAATGACGACAGCCAAGGCATTCTTGATCTAATATGCACAGCAACTAGCAAAATAACATAAACAGTATAGTCAGAATCTCAGGATACATGCTTAAATAAATTATGGTATTTTTGAGTAAATAGACAATCACGGTATTAAATTCCGTATTAAATAAATTATGATAAGCACAGCAACTAGCATGCATTGATCTAATATGCAAAATAACATAAACAGTATAGTCAGAATCTCAGGATACATGCTTAAAAGAAACGATCAGATCACATAATACATACTGAGTCTTAACTGGAGCTGGAGGGTCGACGATGACGAACTTCCACTATTGGAGACGACGAAGGCGGTTGGCCCGTGACACGACGGAGTTAGCTGAAAGACACGCTGTGGTGAACACCTGCTCCACCTCTCCTCGACGTCGTCCAGGTGCTGGACCACCGCCGCCCTCGGACAGCAGCACCCGCTGCCTCACGCCGACAAAATTCGACCGACCCCGAGCACCTTGACGCCGGTGAGCCCCTCCTGAGATCCCCTCGCCGTCTCTTCTCGATTCCCTCACTCACTGATGCCTCCCGCTCACCAAATTACCGGCGATTGGGCTGACCAGTGCCACCACCAGCCATGGGAGCCGATGTCCTGAGTTTTTGCATCGACGCCCCCGAAGAAAGGTGTAATAACTCTGTTCTTTCTTGTGTCTTGCACCTTTGGCACAAAACCCCCTGAATAGCTTATGTTCATTGAATCCAACTCGAGCTCGTAACTTTTGCAGATTCAACTCTACTCTGATTTATCCACTTTCTTAAGGGATTTGGAAGACAGAAGCGTTGCCTTCATAAAGATGAAAAAGATTATTTTCTCCCAATGGCTAGAATAGTAGTAGTACAAGCAATACTGTAGTAGTAATTTCCAGAGCACAAAAAAATATCACTGTGCTTCCACGTTGCAACGCAGATGCATGCCAGAGTAGTATTTTTCATAATTCAGAGTAGTATTCTATTCATATTCAAGTAGTATTTCACACTTCTGAGTAGTATTATTTCATAAATTAGAGTAGTATTATTTTCCTTACTCAAGTAGAATTTCCACAATTTAGAGAAGTATTTCATAATTATGAGTAGTATTTTTCGTAATATAGAGTAGTACTTTTTGTGCTTTATAGTTGTTCATAACTTGTGAATCATGCGACCATGAGGTCATGCTGCCACACAACAACATGGCCACCTCAGCAGTCCATGTGAAGTCATACTATGGTGAAAATAAGTATGCAAATCACTATGGTGTAAATATATAATTCTACAAGTCATTAGCCATGTTTTTTCTTGTTTTTGTAAGCTATGCACTAGTGAAGCTGGTATGATGAATAATTGAACTAATCAATTTGTTGTACTTCACAGAATGGATATTTGGGCTTCAGGATACCAAACCTGAAGTTTGGCATCGTCGCTGGAGCAGAGGAACAGAGAAAGACAACGATGATTTTCTTTAAAATCAATGACAAATCACTGTTACACCCTGTTCATCAACTGGGCTGACAACTGTTCCCAATGGAGCTGACACTAGCACATATTTACAATTCATGTGTGCTTCACTCTGAGTATCTGAGTATAGTACTTGCAATTTGATTGTTTTTTAAGACCTTCAATTTGATTGTTATGGTTGTGTGCATCAAATAATTACTACTTGTTATACTTCATTCATCCCCAAACTATCTTATTACAGCTACGCCGTTCAACAGCGAAGGGCTGGGTTGATCATCAATATATGAAAATTACTCCTAACAAAAAAACAAATTACTCTCGTCTTGAATCGAACCGGATTTTCGAAATGAAATTCCGACTCCCTGTACCTTCGTGATAGTCCCTGGATCAATCAAGCGCTATCATGTATAGAACTCATTCTAGATACATATTATAGTCATACAAAGCGAAAGGTCAATACATGGGTTAAATTATTACATATTTTGACCGGAAAGTAGTACAATCCCGTTACATGGTCCTTGGGTTAAATCGAGCAAATAGAAAATGGAATGCGGTAACTAGGCTTCTGGCGCTTCCTCTATCTTCTGGAAACTCCACCACAGGCAAACTTGAGCGTAGCGCAAGCTTCAACCATACCATCTGTCATCATTGGGGTTGAACTCCGGATCGGATCCTGCATCTACCCAAACTATTTATAAGGAATAGGATAGGTATGGTCACCATCCGCATGCAAGCTTTAAGTGGACTATACTAAAGGTATAACAAAATTCAAGGAAATAAGCTGGGATTTCCTATACATGCGCATCATCAAGTATATCATCTTCCAAACTCCAAACTCGGGCCATTGCGGCATCCCGGACTCCCGGCCCAACACACACCTTCCAAAACCATGGTGCGAGGACTCCCGCTCCTCGTACCTCAACCGCCCCAGGCAGGAAGTCATCGCTAGAGGGAGGTAGAAAACATGAGTAACACTATCTAATAAGAGTAACAGGAGAGTAGGGTTGTCCATGACCAAGAACGCGGCTATACGTATAGTTTTCACCCTACAGGGATTGTACACCTAGACCCACTCGAATAGGAGCTAGCCGGGGAACAGCCAACTGGACGACGAGACGTCGGTCTACTAAAACAGAAACTAGTAGCCTCAGTACCATCCGGCTTTCCCGGATCTTGGGCGCATCCTTCTGCAAGAGGTCGTCCCGGGACTGTGAAGCCTCCTTGCGTCTTGGGGGATGTGAGGTCAGTACCTCCTCCCCCTGCACCGATACTCGATACTCCTACTAGCTTGGTACCGTACTTGCTAGCCCCGGACCGGACCCACCCGCATAATGGGTAAGTGGTGTGCACTCTTAACATAGTTCCACTTATCATAGTTACCCTCAACCGGTCCTCATATGTCGGAGTGAGCAGCTTCGTCACATGCATATTCACCGCAGTGGTCCGCTACTGCACCCATTATGGGTGCCTCCAACTCCTCGACCAAGTATCTACAAAAGATGCACCCGCCACAAGTGCTCCATAGAGTATGCCAAGATACACACTCCTAGCCCTGGATCCCTGCTAAATGCCCTATTTACCAACTCCTCAATAGTGGTTCTCCATTCATGCCAAGACTATCCATCAATTTCCACACATACACATGCAAGTATAGCAAGGCTGTCGGTGTTTAACTGGCTGCCCACCGAAGGATATACCCAAGATGGTAAGTTTTGGGTGAGGAGACGCCGAGATCAAGAACTCGAAGGTGCAAGGAACACAAGACTTTTAGACAGGTTCGGGCCGTACGGGGCATAACACCCTACGTCCTGTATGGTGGTTTGTATTCCCTTTGGTGTAGAATGACCTAATGATCTTCTGTTTTGAGAGGGGTCCCTGACCTCCCTTATATACCCGAGAGGCCAGAGTTACAAAGATGCCAACCAACCTCCGCTGAGGGATCATACCAGAACATATCTCGAGTAGATCCCCTCCGTGTTGGTTAGCTCTATCTCCTATTTAAACGGGATAAACAAGAGATAAACAAAATGAATAAGAGATAAGACGAACTCAATCTCTTAAACCTCTTTAAACTACGCTACGCGCCCAACCCGGTGGCCCCAGGTCTGACAAGCCCCCGAGCTCTTCGTAGTTGAGTACCGCAGGCTTATCGAGTACTTTCGAAGCAGTCTTCGACTTCTTCCGAAGCTTCGTCTTGAAGTCCATCTTCGAGTACTTGCTTGGCTGCATCGAAGCTATGAGGTGCTCATGCTCCGAACTTTGTTATGGTGTGCGATTTAAAAATCGCACTCCATATGAAGTAGCCCCCGAGCCTTAGGTTGAATCGGAGAATCAGGCTGAGGGTCCCATTTGTCTGTAATCCTACTTATCCTTCAAAAAATTTGAAAAATAAGTAGCCGATGCCACGTATCCCGCAGCCCCCGAGCCTTGAATCCAAATCCCACAAAATTTGGAGATAAGGATCCGAAAGTCGTGGCATGCAGTATTACTCTGAAATTCCAAAAAAAAAACTCTTCGCCTTCTGCATAGTGAAATTAAGCCTCCCGCTGGTTTATTTAACCGCGCGGTGACTTAAGGTTTCTTCTGCACTCTCAGTATTCATATGAGTCGTCTTCGAGTAGTTTTGCGGCGTCCAGCCCCCGAGCTTACGAGCCAGGAGAGCCAAAGGAATCATGTCGAGTAGTGCGCATCACCCAGCCCCCAAGCCTGGGAACTAGCGGAACTGTGATGGCACGCCCTGCTGCCTGGAGGGTTGTTGCCGAAACTTGATCTGAAAAAAGACAATGCATGCATTATGTAGCATAATGCGAAGATACCGAGTAGTACTCAGTAATAATATGAAGGAACCAAAATTTATTCGGTGTAAAAATTTCGTATCTTGCTCTTGCTAGGCCATGTAATTTCCCCGGGCAGTTAGCCTGTTACGTTTAATCACCTGATCCCTGATGGCCGTAGACCATAGCATAGGGAACTTTGTCGCATGCACGCGTAGAAGCATAGGCTTACAGAAGAGTCGAGGTTTCACGGATTAAGGCGTGTGCTACCCGAGTACTTTAGCAACCGTTAAGAGAAGACAAAGAAGTCGTCATGCGACAAAGAGGATGCGCGGTGCGCATAAAGTAGTCGGCGATGTGTAGCTCTGGAGGGTTTCGTACCCATCGAGAGACATACACGCATAAGTAGTCGGCGAGTGCGTGTGTGGCAACACGCAAAGATCTATAGTTCCATAGGGTGTAGTCCCATGAAGCCTCCAGCACTCAGAACACAACCTTGTGGCGTAGCCTCCGTAGTCAGTGTCCTAAGGCCGTGGCAAAGCCGCCAGCACTCGGTGCATTAAGTCTGTGACAGAGCCTCCAGTACTCGGTGCACCAAAGCTGTGGCTGTCGGTCTAACATCCCAGGAGTAGTCGATCAGGGCGTAGCCTCCGAGGGTTTCATGCCCATCGAGAGGCGTACCCGAAAGGGTAGCCGATTCTGTGGAGAACAAGTCGGAAAAGGTAAAAATCACTTAGCTGGATTCGTGGATGAATATCGACGAAGCCGAGGAGCTCGTTAATGGAGCTGCGACGGTTTGTTGATGAAGCTCGACTAGTCGGAGTCGATTCCGACTAGTTTTCAAGTCGAGACGAGTAGTTGAAGTAATCGTCGGCGAGCTGCCGATCGTCCTCGCGAAGTCGAAGTAGTCGAACCCGTCGCTGCTGCGCGCGGATACTGCGGCACAAGCCGAAGTTGAACCGGGTTGTCGAGGTCGACGGCCACGGTGCATCGACGTTGCAGCGCAAGGCGAAGTCGAGCCGAGTAGTCGAGGTCGATGTAGCCGTTCGCTAAAGGATCCGATCTCGAACTCGATAAATCGATCCACCGATGCACATGCATGAAGGTAGCAATCCGCCACCTGGTGAACTAGAAAGATGCCATCGAGTTCTCCAGCGGATCTTCGACGCGCCCCCTATCTGGCGCGCCAGCTGTCGGTGTTTAACCGGCTGCCCACCGAAGGATATACCCAAGGTGGTAAGTTTTGGGTGAGGAGACGCCGAGATCAAGAACTCGAAGGTGCAAGGAACACAAGACTTTTAGACAGGTTCGGGCCGCACGGGGCGTAACACCCTACGTCCTGTATGGTGGTTTGTATTCCCTTTGATGTAGAATGACCTAATGATCTTCTATTTTGAGAGGGGTCCCTGACCTCCCTTATATACCCGAGAGGCCAGAGTTACAAAGATGCCAACCAACCTCCGCTGAGGGATCATACCAGAACATATCTCGAGTAGATCCCCTCCGTGTTGGTTAGCTCTATCTCCTATTTAAACGGGATAAACAAGAGATAAACAAAATGAATAAGAGATAAGACGAACTCAATCTCTTAAACCTCTTTAAACTACGCTACGCGCCCAGCCCGGTGGCCCCAGGTCTGACAAAGGCATCTCATATTTATCAAGTGTATAGGATAGCATGGAATTCAGGTAACTAAATAGGCTATGCAGGTTTATTTTATCACAACACATCAGGAAGCAATAGCATATCTAGCAAGCAATGCCTAATAGGTATTTGAATCGAAGATGGGTGTGAACCTGGCGGCTCTCCATAATCCTTGTGGGCCTCCGGATAGTCCTGGCCGTCGGTCAGCTCCTCGTAGTCAGAGCCTATTCGTAAATATAAGTAAATACAGGGGTCAAAGTGCAAAAGTGCACAAAAGTATCAAATAAGATTCAAATTACAGCAAAACCTACTCTAGTGTGTAGATCATGATTTTAGAAGAATTATGAAACTGGTTTCATAATTTTCGGAGGTCCAGTTAATTTGTTATGAATTTTCTAAGGAAAAAATGTATTTCTAAAATTGTTAAAAGATTATCGGAAAAAGAAAATACACCGCAGTGACATGTGGCAACACCAGAGCGTGCCACCTGGCATACTGACATCATGCTGATGTCAGCATGACGTCACCAGGGGGTCAGGTCGGTTGACGTCAGCAGTGGGCGCTACTGACGTCAGCGTTGATAGGTCAATGTTGACTGGTCAATGGGTCAAGGCGGGTCCACGGTCAGTGGTCCTAGAGGATGACAGGCGGGACCCGTGTCTCAGACGGGTTAAAAAGCGAAAAAGGAAAAAGGGAAGGCGGCTCAGATTTCTGGGCTTAAAGTCGTTGGGCCGGCTCAGTGGCCCAACTTGGTTCAACTTGGCTATGCAGGCCGACTTGGCTTCGGCTCGACTAGCAGCGTCACGGCCTGGCTCGGTTCATGGCTCGTTAAACAGGCCGACTCGACCTGTGGCTCTGCAGACCGGCTCGGGCTTTGGCAGGCCGGCTTGGTTCGCGGCTTGGCGGGCCAGCTCCTTGGCCCGTTCACTTCTGGTCCTCCTCTCCTCCTTCCACCGACAGGCTGGGTCCACGCGCCGGCCTCAGCCGGATCCGGTGTGGCAGCGCACGGATCCAGTGCGGTAGCTACGTGGGCGTGTGTGCGTGTGTGTGCAGCGGGTGTGTGCGTGGTGGCCGCACCCGGAGTGCTCGGCGAAATGCCCCCAAGGGCTAGCTGCGACGCGGGTGCGACGTCGTGGGGCCGTCACATGGTCCTTGGCTGGCTATTGGAAGGTTCATCAGCCGAGGCCGGCAGCACAGAGGAGGGGGACGAGACATGGCGGCCTACCGGCTAGGTCGAAGAAGAACGGGGTGAGGCAGGGACGTATCGAGGCTGTGTCGTGCCGAGCTGTGGCGACGATGTCGTCATACGGGACGCAGGCACGGCGAAGCTTTGGTGGCCGGTCCTCCTCCTCGAGCTCCTTCTCCTCCTCCTTCTCTCCTCCCTCCTGGCTTCTCCCCCCCTCGGGTTGTGGCGGCGGACAAGGGGAAACCCTAAGGGCTAGGGTTTGCGCGGCGCTCGGGGCTCTTATAGGCGAGGCAGGGGCTAGGGTTTAGCGCAGGTCGAGGTGAGAGGAATGTCAGCGATTATCGGTGTCCGTGCCACGAACGCATGGCACGCATGGCGAGGTGCTCGGCTAGGGTTCGCGGGTACGCTGGGTGGTCAAGGGTGAGGGCGCGGGGTCACGGGGGCTGTGGCGGCGCGGGGCAAGGCTGTTGCGCCTGTTTTCGCAGAGCGGGGGCAGCGTGGCTAGCGCAGGCGCCGCGGGGTAGAGGCGAGGCTGGGGCGGAGAGGTGAGAGGTGGGAGGAAAAGCTGACGAGCGGGGTCTGCTCGTCAATGACGGGTGTGGGAGGCGGTGTTGGGCTGGGCCGGCGCATCAACGGGCCGTGCGCACGGAGGTGGTGTGCGAGTTAGGTTGGCTGGCTTGGAGCGGGCGCTAGCGGGCCGGTGTGGGCTGTGTCGGCTTGGGCCGGTGCTGGGTTGGCATGGGGGTGTAGGCCGAAAATGGCCAGGCTGGGCTGGCTGTGTGGGTTGGGCTGTGAGCGGGGTAGGGTAGGATAGGTTAGCATTTGAATTCGAATTTGAAGGGCACACTTCGAATTGAATTCCACCCAATTTCAATCAATCGAAACAAATCCAAACAACACCAACATATTCAAATAAACAAATTCAAAGAAACTTGAATAACTTCAAAATAAATTCACACTACCATTTACGATCCTTATCTCAAATTTATTCAATATTACTTGGAATTAAGGATAGGAAGAGTCCAAGCTTATATGAGATTCTAGCTATTAGCACATGCACGAAATAGTTTTTGAAATTCACGATTTTTCAACTTATAACATTCTGGAAAAAAAATTCGGGGATGTTACACATCTTATATGCAAGATCACTCCTCCCATGCTAATAAAAAATTACTCATCTAGAACGAAATATTCTCCCGGATCAAGACAATTTGCGGTTGAAGAAAACTGACAATTACAATCATCTCGTTGACCGTAGAGTAGTATGTTTTATAATATAGAGTAGTATTTTTTGTGCTTTATAGTAGTTTATAACTTGTGAATCATGCAACCGTGAGGTTACTGCATCTTCTATGTTTGCAAATGATTATTACGGTTGCCGCATCAATCCAACGCGTTTTTACGGCCACAAGCGCTCGTCGTAGCTCTGCATGCAACTTTAATCCCATCGCGGGATACGCCCAAAATATCTCGTGGCACCAGCAAATCAAAAGGGCATTAAAATGGGTGCGTAATATAGGTTGGATTCGATTTTAACTACCGCTTATGAAAATGGAGTAATTTTGCTGCCAGAATGCTCATCGGAATTCAGGTGGAGCTCCACCAAATAATACGTGCTAAATAATATTTAGCTCATAGTCTCTCTCTATGTATATGGAAGCTAAACCGGTTTAGGGTTTAGATTTCCATATCTCGTAGACTTAGAGACTAAGTCACCGAAAAATAAAACTGCAAAACAAAGCCGCGCCCGCGCAAGGTGAGAGGCTGGATTTCGGCGGGCCATTCATGCAGGTGCCACACGCCCGTCGCCCCGCCCCGGCGAGGCGTCGCATGCTCGCACGTGTGCTGTTTCTCTTTTCTCCCCCATCACATAGTTTGGAGGAGCAGAGACAACCTCCATATTTATGTTGGCCATCCTACTTCTCCATTAGCAAAGTAGGATTAAACTTGCACCACTTTCTCTTGCATACATGAGCCTTTGAGATTTATAGGAATTTCTGAAATTTTTAATGGGCCAAGCCCACTTAACAGCTCAAATTCCAGCATATTTTGCATTTTCTTGTTAGTTGTCAGGCACAGATAGTCAAGTAACCATCTCCTAATACTTAGCAGAGCGAATGAGCAATAGCTCTCAATTTCACAATACACATCTTCATTTCACTCCCGACGACAGAGATCATATGTGTGCTTAGACTCACTGGATAGAAATAAAACCAGGGAACAGCAAGGCACAAGCTAGTAAAAACTAACAAAAACAACATTTCCTGTCTTCCTGCGCCGTTCTCAACCCAACCATGGATGTAAAATAGAGTTAATTTGGAATATACAGATTAACCGGATCTGTATGACTGAAAATTTAAAATAAATGAAAGAGAAGGACCTTTGCAAGTGGATCTGTATACATAAGTAAATCCAATGCACTTGCTTATTTCATCTTACCTAGATAATTCTTATCTTAACATATAAGAAGCATCCATATACTGCGGTGAGACCACCTGTGAACCATATACTGATATTGAATATGTTGTGAAAAAACGAATTCTTAGAATGAAGATGGGAAAAGTCATTGCGCATCACTAGCATGATTGAACTCTTTGTGACAATGAAGAAGACAGTGGAAACTGCGCAACAAATAATATCGGCTTGGTATGCATTGTAAATGCATACATTACTAATCGAACACCTTGTATTATGCAATATAAATGTAAGCACTAATAACTGAATATTGTGTAGGTTGCACGATAAGAGTCTGAATACAAAAGACCTGAACTCGTTTGTACGCATATTTTTCGGGCCCCTGCATCGCTCCTCGCACGGGCGACTCGGGCGGTGGCCAAACCTAGCCGCCACCACCCTTTCTTCCCCTCCCAGCCGCCGCCGGAGCCAGCCGCCGGAAGCCCGCACAGCTTGCTAGGATGGCGGCGGCGAGGCCAAATCATGCGGATCTGGCCGCACGCCTTCGGTGTTGCATAGGCAGCAGAGCGTGGGCGGCCGCAGCAGCGCTCGCGCAGTGAGACGCGTCTGGGGGTTGCGTGAGGCCGGCTTGCGGCGGAGGTGGTGGCCCCCTCATCATCGATGTCCGCATGCACGGGCGGGCTGGCGCCCGGATCTGTGAGGTGCCGGCGTCTGGTGGCCACGATAGGGTGGCACAGCGGCGCGGCCACCGGCTCCATCAAGCGCCAGGGCGTAATTGAAGGTGGAGAGCACCATGGATCTGCTGGCGGCGGCGGCGGTGTTTGTGGGCGGTCGTGGGGCTGCTTAGCCCCAGGAGGGGAGATGGCAGGGAATAGCGGCTGGTACAAGGGAGGCTGGGAGCTAACTGCACGAGCAGGTGCAGCGGTGGTGACAGCGGCGCCTGGCTTGAACGGCTGGCGCGCGAGCTTGACCGCGTGGCTGTGTGTCCGGGCGACGGTGTACGCAAGTACGTGCTCGGGGAGGCTCCTCACGTGCCGAAGTGGAGATGGCGGGTGCATCCATGGTGGCTCTAGTGGGTCGGAGACAGAGACAGTGACAACATGACGATGACCGACTTTGGGTATTGCGGACGGTAACGGCGGTGGCCTTCTAATCAAGCAGATGGGATGGATGGGGGTCTTGCTGGTGGTGGCTTGCGAGAGGTTGGCGATAGCTGGTTGGCTGCGGTCTACTTGGACCAGCACCGTGGCAACGGGTCATGCGTGCCAATGACCAATGACCAGTTTGCTGGGGCTGCAACAATCTGCTAGAGGTGGCTCTTTGCCGGCGTCGACTGTGCGGGAGTGCCGATGGCAAGGACTTGAAGCTTGCTGGTTGGTCAAGTGTATTGGTGGCAGAGGCGACTGTTGTCACTATACAGCAACTCGGTGGGATGATCTACAGAGGCCGGATTTGGCGGGTTGGAGGCGACCTGTGGGGGTCGGCGCAATGGTGATAGGTTACGCATGTCTGTGACCTGATCGGTATGGCAGCGATGGCCCGCTGGCGGCGGCTCTCTGTGGGCGTTGTTCATGGCAGCTGATCTCGCGCTGCAACGCTCAGTTCGGTGTGGCAGCGTTGCCCATGGTGGGGTTGGGGTTGTGGTGCTTTCGAGCGAAGGTCTTGCTCGGTGTCCTACCCTGACCAACATTGGTGACGCCTTTGGCGCCACGAACTCGTTGGAGGCTATGTCGTGAAGCCCTCTCAAAGTTTTTCGGTTGGCGTTGTTGACGGCGTCTGTGGACATAGTTTCTCCTCCTTGGAGGCATCTGTCCGTGTTTAACCGGCTGCCCACCGAAGGATATACCCAAGGTGGTAAGTTTTGGGTGAGGAGACGCCGAGATCAAGAACTCGAAGGTGCAAGGAACACAAGACTTTTAGACAGGTTCGGGCCGTACGGGGCGTAACACCCTACGTCCTGTATGGTGGTTTGTATTCCCTTTGGTGTAGAATGACCTAATGATCTTCTGTTTTGAGAGGGGTCCCTGACATCCCTTATATACCCGAGAGGCCAGAGTTACAAAGATGCCAACCAACCTCCGCTGAGGGATCATACCAGAACATATCTCGAGTAGATCCCCTCCGTGTTGGTTAGCTCTATCTCCTATTTAAACGGGATAAACAAGAGATAAACAAAATGAATAAGAGATAAGACGAACTCAATCTCTTAAACCTCTTTAAACTACGCTACGCGCCCAACCCGGTGGCCCCAGGTCTGACAAGCCCCCGAGCTCTTCGTAGTTGAGTACCGCAGGCTTATCGAGTACTTTCGAAGCAGTCTTCGACTTCTTCCGAAGCTTCGTCTTGAAGTCCATCTTCGAGTACTTGCTTGGCTGCATCGAAGCTATGAGGTGCTCATGCTCCGAACTTTGTTATGGTGTGCGATTTAAAAATCGCACTCCATATGAAGTAGCCCCCGAGCCTTAGGTTGAATCGGAGAATCAGGCTGAGGGTCCCATTTGTCTGTAATCCTACTTATCCTTCAAAAAATTTGAAAAATAAGTAGCCGATGCCACGTATCCCGCAGCCCCCGAGCCTTGAATCCAAATCCCACAAAATTTGGAGATAAGGATCCGAAAGTCGTGGCATGCAGTATTACTCTGAAATTCCAAAAAAAAAACTCTTCGCCTTCTGCATAGTGAAATTAAGCCTCCCGCTGGTTTATTTAACCGCGCGGTGACTTAAGGTTTCTTCTGCACTCTCAGTATTCATATGAGTCGTCTTCGAGTAGTTTTGCGGCGTCCAGCCCCCGAGCTTACGAGCCAGGAGAGCCAAAGGAATCATGTCGAGTAGTGCGCATCACCCAGCCCCCAAGCCTGGGAACTAGCGGAACTGTGATGGCACGCCCTGCTGCCTGGAGGGTTGTTGCCGAAACTTGATCTGAAAAAAGACAATGCATGCATTATGTAGCATAATGCGAAGATACCGAGTAGTACTCAGTAATAATATGAAGGAACCAAAATTTATTCGGTGTAAAAATTTCGTATCTTGCTCTTGCTAGGCCATGTAATTTCCCCGGGCAGTTAGCCTGTTACGTTTAATCACCTGATCCCTGATGGCCGTAGACCATAGCGTAGGGAACTTTGTCGCATGCACGCGTAGAAGCATAGGCTTACAGAAGAGTCGAGGTTTCACGGATTAAGGCGTGTGCTACCCGAGTACTTTAGCAACCGTTAAGAGAAGACAAAGAAGTCGTCATGCGACAAAGAGGATGCGCGGTGCGCATAAAGTAGTCGGCGATGTGTAGCTCTGGAGGGTTTCGTACCCATCGAGAGACATACACGCATAAGTAGTCGGCGAGTGCGTGTGTGGCAACACGCAAAGATCTATAGTTCCATAGGGTGTAGTCCCATGAAGCCTCCAGCACTCAGAACACAACCTTGTGGCGTAGCCTCCGTAGTCAGTGTCCTAAGGCCGTGGCAAAGCCGCCAGCACTCGGTGCATTAAGTCTGTGACAGAGCCTCCAGTACTCGGTGCACCAAAGCTGTGGCTGTCGGTCTAACATCCCAGGAGTAGTCGATCAGGGCGTAGCCTCCGAGGGTTTCATGCCCATCGAGAGGCGTACCCGAAAGGGTAGCCGATTCTGTGGAGAACAAGTCGGAAAAGGTAAAAATCACTTAGCTGGATTCGTGGATGAATATCGACGAAGCCGAGGAGCTCGTTAATGGAGCTGCGACGGTTTGTTGATGAAGCTCGACTAGTCGGAGTCGATTCCGACTAGTTTTCAAGTCGAGACGAGTAGTTGAAGTAATCGTCGGCGAGCTGCCGATCGTCCTCGCGAAGTCGAAGTAGTCGAACCCGTCGCTGCTGCGCGCGGATACTGCGGCACAAGCCGAAGTTGAACCGGGTTGTCGAGGTCGACGGCCACGGTGCATCGACGTTGCAGCGCAAGGCGAAGTCGAGCCGAGTAGTCGAGGTCGATGTAGCCGTTCGCTGAAGGATCCGATCTCGAACTCGATAAATCGATCCACCGATGCACATGCATGAAGGTAGCAATCCGCCACCTGGTGAACTAGAAAGATGCCATCGAGTTCTCCAGCGGATCTTCGACGCGCCCCCTATCTGGCGCGCCAGTTGTCGGTGTTTAACCGGCTGCCTACCGAAGGATATATCCAAGGTGGTAAGTTTTGGGTGAGGAGACGCCGAGATCAAGAACTCGAAGGTGCAAGGAACACAAGACTTTTAGACAGGTTCGGGCCGCACGGGGCGTAACACCCTACGTCCTGTATGGTGGTTTGTATTTCTTTTGGTGTAGAATGACCTAATGATCTTCTGTTTTGAGTGGGGTCCCTGACCTCCCTTATATACCCGAGAGGCCAGAGTTACAAAGATGCCAACCAACCTCCGCTGAGGGATTATATCAGAACATATCTCGAGTAGATCCTCTCCGTGTTGGTTAGCTCTATCTCCTATTTAAACGGATAAATAAGAGATAAACAAAATGAATAAGAGATAAAACGAACTCAATCTCTTAAACCTCTTTAAACTACGCTACGCGCCCAGCCCGGTGGCCCCGGGTCTGACAGCATCGTCATGGAGAACACCCCATTTCGCTGTGGTTGTTTCGTGTTTATTGGCATGCCGATGCAGTGTTGGTTTTGCTGGCAGTTTTAGTCATGGTTGTTGTGTGGTCACCTTTGTTGTCTTCTTTGGTGGTGGTGGTTGTTGTTTTTGGGTGTGTGTTGTTTTTGTATTTTCCCCTTCTCTACCAGCGTTGTTCAAAAAAGAACTAGTTTAGATCATTGAAGTTAGATTTAGCAGAAAAATTCAGGGAGTCCAGGTTCAGGAGAGAAAGCACAGATGTTTTTCCCCATCTTTATCTGAATAAAAGCATATATGCGAGATTTTTCATCCGGATCAATTAGAGAGTACAAAAAGGGAAAACCTAGGTTCTTTATTTTTTCAGTTAATTCAATATATGCCAACATACGGCCTTGCAATTGAGAAAATTGAATTTTTGCCATCACAAACGTTGGGCTTCGCAAATTTGGCACTTAAAACATTGACAACTTGATTTTCCTACCCTTATCCCTTATTTCCTGTTTTTTAATTCCTTCTCTATTTCCCAGGCCATCATATGGACGAAAATGCCCTTGTCGTATCCGCTCAGCAGCTGCATCCTTGTTGTTCGGTCTTGGCAGTACGAGGCTTGACAGCCCGCCTCTCCTGGCACCGTCACGCACCTCTCCCCTCGCCGTCGCGCATGTATCCCCACGTCGCGGCCGCTGCTTACCTCTCCACCTGCCGGTCTGTCTCCCGGGTGCGGCGGTGATGCGTGCATGGAGGCATCGCCACATGCGGCAGAGCACCTGCCGGAGACGTCCCCCAGGGAGGCACTCGACGTGGAGGAGCCGTGTCCCCGATGAGCACCTGCTGGTCTGTCTCCCGGGTGCGGCGGCGACCGGCGATGGGGAGCTCCTGTGCAGGTGCTGTTGTAGTTGGAGAGAAAGTGAATTGAGGTGCTTGTGCAGGTGCCGAAGAGTAGCAGTGCTGAAGAAGCCCAGTGAATTCATATTAGAAAATATTGACAATGGAATTTTGAGGATTGTTGCCATTTTGCTACAATGCAAGTGGAAAAGTACAGGATAACCAAGGGCATTTTCGTCCATTTGGGTGCTTGGAAAATGGAGAAGGAATTAGAAAACAGGAAATAAGGGATACGGGTAGGAAAATCAAGTTGTCAATGTTTTAAGTGGTAAATTTGCGAAGCCAATGTTTATGATGACACATTTGCAAAGCTAATGTTTATGATGGTAAATTTGCGAAGCCCGACGTTTGTCATGGCAAAAATCCAATTTTCTCCACACATGTTTGTATGTCAGATGAGATGAGGGCCTTCCTATAGCTGCAGAAGTTTCCACACCCATCATACGCGAGAATAACCCGCATCCTATGACCCGCCGCTAATCACGACTTCCTTCTCTATGACTCATGTTTGTCTTGTCTCTTTCACCGATTGCAGTTTTTTTTTTCTTGATAAGGACCGATTGCAGTTTCTTAGCTATCTTTTTCCATCTCGCTATGAGAGTTCCTCCCTACCTGTATTTCGTAATTATTGCTTAGGTTTGCATTACAATTTCTGAACCAAAAGGCATATCGTTTATGAGTCTTTTTTTTCAAAAAAAAATATTCAAGGATACTTGTGTCTGACGTGGCTCGCTACAGAGCTAAATCTGTATGACGTGGCCTGGGCAGCCTCGTCATTTCGCAGCGGTAAATGGCAGGCGGCGGCGGGGCGGCGCACCCTACGGCCCTACCCAACCAGCCCCGTTTCTGGGCCGCTCCTCCACTCGACCCCAGTCGACCGTTGGGCTCGCCAACGTTCCAAATGTCACGTGATCTCCCCTCTCCCTTTCCCACCTCCTCTTCTCTCACCTCGCGCTCCTCCCCCCCCCCCCCCCCTCCTCGTAGATTACCGTTGGGGCGAGTGCGGCGCAGCCAAACCCAGCTGCTAAACCCGCGACAAGGACAAACAGCTCAGAGTTGCCTCGCCTCGTCCAGCTTGATCGCACTCGACGACCACACCACTCGCTCGCGCCGCCGGGGATTGTTCTTGGAGATCGATCGGCCGATTTGGTTTCCGTCGGCATCGGGAGGGCGCTCCCTTCTTGTCTTGCCCACGCCGCAGGTAAGTTCAATCTCTCCTCGCTGTTTTCGGATCGCTTCTCAGTTCCGTCGGAACGATCCTTGCGGTTTGTCTTTCGTTGCCTTGCCTGGGTTCTTCTTGATGCCAAAGGTTGATTCTGTTGGAAGTTTCCTCGAGACGAATCCTCGCGATTCTAGTTCTTTCGGTGCGAAATTGGCTCCGGTTCGATCGGGCAATTCCGTTCGATTTCGTTTTGTTTCGTTTCATCAACGATACGTCGATACCTCGAACTGAATTTCTTGCTCTTGTTTGGGGGAAGAAAAAAAAGCCCTGTTCGATTTCACCAAGAACAGCGTTTGCGAGGGGAATTCATTCTGTAATCGCCTGAAACTAGATGTGCTGTAGTTCTAATTCCTCTCTTGAGTTCTGATTAATCGATCTCCACTGCCAAGTTAAGGTTTCCGGCCGCGGATCAAAAGTTCAAACATGACGACGCTGTCGTCCGGCGTCCTCCTCAAGCTCCTGGACGGCATGAAGACCGGCGCCTCCAAGCCCGTGGGCGAGCACCGGACGGCGGTGCTGCAGGTGACGGACATCGTGCCGGCGGAGCTGGACGAGAAGGACCTGTTCCCCAAGCACGGCAAGTTCTACGTCAAGGTCTCCGACGCCTCGCACTCCATCTATGCCACGCTCCCGCTGGCGCAGGCCGACCTCGTCCTCTCCAACAAGCTCCACCTCGGCCAGTTCGTCCACGTCGACCGCCTCGACCCGGCCTCCCCCGTCCCCGTCATCGTCGGCGCCAAGCCGCTCCCGGGCCGCCACCCGCTCGTCGTCGGCACGCCGGACCCCGGCGCCAAAGCCAAGCCCGCCGCGCCGCGCAGGGGGTCCTGGGGCCCCGAGCAGAACGCCAGCATCAAGCCCACCACGCTCAACTTCGACGCCGAGAAGACGCCGGTCAAGGAGCGGCCGGCCTTGTCCGCGGCGACTCCTGTCAGGGAGCGTGTGGGCGCGGCGACTCCTGTCAGGGAGCGCGGGGTCGCCGCCACGCCTGCTAGGGAGCGCGTCACGGCTTCGCCGTCCCTGAGCTCTGCATCGGTGAGGAAGAGCAGCAGCGTGGTGCCAAGACTGCTGACCAGGAGCAAGAGCTTCGTCGCAGACAGGGACCAGCATCCCAAGATCCCCAAGAGCCCATTCCCCACGGTACGGTCAATCTCAACTGAAAATATTGGGGGGCAAATTGCGCCCTTGATTACTTTTGGACGCGCAATTCAATCTTGATTTCTGACAGTGAGCTGCAATGTGCATTGCGCAGGAGAAGAGCTCCGTGAGCTGCACAACCTCGCGGGCGACGAGGAGAGTGGCGAAGGTGGAAGAGCCCTCCTCGCCTCCTTCCGATGATGAGCTCCGCAGCTCGGCGACGTCCTCCAAGAAGCGACCGTCGACGGCTGCTCGCGTGCCGGTGCCAGGGAAGCTCAGTTTACTTGGGAAGGTACGATCGGATCGAGCAGCAAAGTAGCACATCATGGCCATGAAATCGAGTCATGTTTGTCTGAATTGGTTGCTTTCCGCTGTATTCAGGACGCCATTGAGCAGAGGGAGCAGGCGCAGAAGGCCGCTCTCGAGGCGCTGCGCAATGCCTCTGCCACCGACAACGTAGTCAGGATCTACAAGTACGTGTGATTTCTCATGGCGATCTGGTAGTGATTGCGCGTGTACAATGCAGTGCTGGATGAGTTTGGTGGCCAAAGCTTGATCTGACGATACCCTTTGCTGTTGCTGAACAACATTGCAGGATCTTCTCTGAGCTGAGCAAGACGGCGAGACCGGACACGCCGGCCTCCTGCTTCGACAGCTTTCTCAGCTTCCACCAGGAGGCCGTGCAGGCCGTCACCGACATCGAGGCGATCCAGGCGGCCACCTCGATGGCCGCGGCCGTGGCGAGCGACGAGCTGCCCGAGGATGCGCCGCCGGTCCTGCAGGAGATAGCCCAGAACAGTGCGGTCGTGCGGCGGAGAGGCATAGGCGGCGGTGGCGGCGTGTCCAAGTCCGTGTCGTTCGCGCCCGGCACGTTGGACCCGAGGCAGGATGACGGCGGCGGCAAGACCGGCCGAAGCTCGAGTGCCAGCAGAAAGTGCCTCTCCATGGACAAGATCGGCGAGGACGGCGGCGACGAGAAGAGATCGTCGTCTTCTTCTGCTCCTCCCTCTGCCACCACCACTGCCCACTCTGCTCTGGGCTCCTCGCTGAAGCTGGCGAAGCAGATACAGGCCGAGGCGGGGAGCTGGTTCATGGAGTTCTTGGAGGCCGCACTGGAGACCGGGCTCAAGAAGAGCAAGGCGTCGGCGACGGGGGACGGGCGGAAGCAGAACAGCTGCTGCTGCCCGCAGTCGCTGATGCTGCGGGTGATCAACTGGGTGGAGATGGAGCAAAGCGGCGGCGACAGCAGCGGCAGGAGGCCCGCCCACCCCAGGGCGGCCGCCATTGCACGGAAGCTCAGAATAAAGGCAAAGAACCCTTGATGCCCTGCTAACTAGTAATCAGTGTTGCTCTGATTCTTCTAGAACGGTAGCTGCTTGTGCTAGAAACTGTAGAAGGCAGCTGCCTCCATTTTTTAGGATTGTTTCAAGTGTTCTTGAAGTAGGATGACCAGCTCTCAGCCGCAGAAACAAACGCCTACTCCTGCAGCAGGTGGCCAGGGGTTGTATTCAAAGTACAGTATTGATTGTGCGTTCATTTATTATTCATTCTTATTGCTTAAGTCAGTGTCTATATTGCCATATTATCAAAACATCTCCTTTAGAGCAGTTCCAAACAAAAACTATGCAGTAGTATCTATAATATGCGCTAGATATCACTTAAGAAACTATATTTATAGTTCCTAATGCTAATGCGTAATTTATAGTTCCCAATGCGTAATTTGTAATTGTGGTTATAAAATAAATTCCTCCAATGACCTTTGTTCTCTCTACCAATTCTTTTCCTTCCCACTTTTTAATTTTATCTTGATATCTGCGATATCCATCGCAATGGGTATCGTGTAGTTTCTTAGACTTCGATTTTTTGCAAAAAAATATTTCTTACATAAGATCCACTTTCTTGGCCTTTTCCTCTCCTCATTTTTAATTACATTACTAAATTAGCAAAACATTCTACATGGCATCATATTAGATGATATGGAAACCATCCTAGTCAATGTATTGGAATTTCCTTAAAAACTCATAATATCTTGGTGTGGATTTCTGTTAAACTTACTCTCTTTTCTCCACCTATTATATTTGTTCTCCATTTATTACGAAGACACCAGCTCACTCCCAATGCACTTGTATTCTCTAGCGTATTGGTTTACGTGTTGATATTGGATCCCACATGAGATCCAGTTTCTTTCTCTCTCTTATTTATTTATTATAGTGCCACGTAAGCCAAAAGTTCTATAACAGTATAAGTAATACAATGTACCTCTGTTGCAAACAGACCTTGCAATGTGGTGGTCCTTGTGCAATAAACTTTCGGTCGGCCACAAAATCTTATTGTGTCCTTATATCTGCCGAATGAAATTTTGATTAAAAGTCTGCTAAATGGTCTTTGTTCACTGCACATCTTTTCAACATCGGTCTTTTCCTATCCAAATCAACAGCCGCCTCTAGTTGTTTACACTGCTGCACTCCTTTTACATGCTACCACACATTGCATACGTACTCGTTTCTCCTTAGCACCATCTTCTTTGTCGTCTTCCATGAGCGCCCCCATCCCGTTTCCTCTCCTCCGTTTCAATAGCCATCCACCCACCTCTGCGTGAACAACTCTCAGTGTTTATCGGACCCACTAATCCTGCACAACCTGCCCTCCACCGTCATTGTGTTCACCCCCAAACCATGATTTTCTTGACGATCACTATGCATTTGAAAAAAAAAACCCTATGGATTCCTAGATTCCTAACCCAAACCTGGACGAACTCGTTGGAGCTAGAACCTTCGCTATAGAAGATTAGCAGATTTCAAAGAAAACCATTGTGCGAATCAATCTCCGATCATCCTAAGATCTTTGAGAGATTTTGCTCGCGGAATCTGTCGGTGGATAAATAAGATCGTGCGCTCTTTCGATTCTCAAACAAAAGGGAAGATGTTGCTACCTCTGTGCCGTTCCTCCGGTGAGCTCGCCTGACGGAAGATACGTTTGGAAACAGGACCACCACAGGTTCTGCCCAGCCGTCCAGGTCAGCCATCACCCGCCACCTCAGCGAGCACGCCTGGCCTTAATGCCGCCAGGTGAGCAGCACACGTGGCCCTGTACGCCAGCTGTAAGACGATGTGGCAAAACTTTGCGTTTAAATGAAGGAAAACAGTGGGTCCCACAGACAGGATTGTGGAACGGAATATACTTCCCCCAATGTAGCCCCCCTCCTCCCTCCTCGCGGTTCGGTTCCCCCACTTCCCCTTCCATACCTACAGCACGGCAGCTCACGTCACTGACTGCCAGGTGGCCCGCGAGAACCTTGGACCCACATGGCATCCCGATTCCGGGAAACAAGCGAGTCGCACGACTACCGGAGCCCTTTTGTCACGGCACGTCCCGGCGGCGAGGCGAGGCGGAGGAGCGAAGCAACCGAAGGGAATGCCCGTGCCCGGCCCCACGCGCCGCCGCCTAATCAAAACGGAAATTAGTAAATCCCGTTTAATCGAGCTTCTGTAACCTCCAGAATCGATCTGAAGTTCTTCATTCCGTCCCGCGCCGAGGATCACGAACAGCATGGAGTAACCGCCCCCCATGGGCCAGCTTCCGTTCCGTTAAATCCGAAACCCTCTCGCTACGCGGCCGGCCTCACCCTTTTCATGTCCTCCCCGCTTCCTCGCCCGTTCCAGCTTTCCATCCCCCCACACCCACCTCCGAAAAGCGCAAGCCCCACCCGCTCGCTCGCCCGCAACGCGCCCCACGCAGCACGAGCGCGCGCGCGCGCTCCGAACCTTCGGGAACCCCGGAGGCGGCGGCGGGAGAGGAGAACCGAGCAACCGCGGCGACATGGGCGAGTACTGCGCCTCCCCGGAGGGGGACTCCGCGCTGGCGGCGGCGGCGGCGTCCCTGACGTTTCCCTCTCCCTCCCCTGCGGCGGCGGTTGCCAGGCCGCGGTACGGGAGCTGCGACCGCCGGTACGTGAAGCAGGTGTTCGACAACCTGCACGGGAGCATCTCGCTCGACCCGGTGCGTCTCCGCTGCCTCCTTCCTTCCCCGCCCCGCCTCTCCTGACTCGTTGCTCGCCGCGGATTGATTGATGATCCTTGCTTCGCCCTTGCTGTTCGGGTGTGGTGGAAATCGGTGGATGATGCGTTCGTTGCTGTTATCTGTCGGTTCGGTTGCGTATTGCGTTGCCCCCACAATCCGCATTCCTTGTTATTTGGTGGTCGCCGTGCAGGATTGTGCGAAGCTTTCGTTATGCGTCTGTTATGTTTGATTCTACTTTTTCTACTGCCTGCCGATGCCGTTATTTTGGTCGTGTGAAAGCAATAATCTGCCACTCTGGAAGGGTTTGCTCCGCTCCTTCGATTTATCGTGCCAACTGCCCTCATACAATCGAACAGAGAAGCTTCCCATCTCCACATGTGTTTCTAGTAGTTACCCATGTGCCAATTTATTTTTAAGGTTTTATTTAGTATTTGGGCCTGTTGGTAGTGTTGCATGTTGTGATGATGTTGGTGTGGCGCATGGATTCTCATTGCATGATTAACTGTGCATGTGGCGTCTTGTTCCTTTTTCCAAATAATAAATTCAACGGGGTAACGTCTTACGCCCATGCTGAAACTGCGCGTTACATGCCTATTTTAATCTAGGAGTAACTGAAGAATAATACTCCACTAAGGCTACCTTGACAGCGAGAGGTATTATTTTTGTTGACTTATTGGGTCATAAGTAAGTCTCAGGCGGCTAGTTTAATTGTGCTTTGACTGTTACATACTTACATGTGACTTAGTAATGGCTTGTTATGGGAGGATCTGACATGAGGTGTTGTATGGGCAATTAAAATTCGAGACAGTGTTGGCATTTCAATTCTCTATTTTTGGGTGGGTAGGCAGTTTCATCTATGCACTAACTAGTATTGATTCCACTGTGGTGAAGACTGAAGAGCAACCGTAGGTGTACATGGAAAGTCTATTTTGACCCCCCTTTTTATGTGGTTCATAGCTACTGTACATCGTTGCATTTATGCTTGGAGCATTTTACTTTCTATTGTAGATAGCCACTTCATATTCCAACTCTTAATTTCAGTGTTTTTAATAGTCATGCACCCAATGTTCTCTAAACAGCGTTACTGCATTAGCACTGGGACCATTTCCAGTAATAAGTAAAAACTATGATGATTCATATGTCTTATTCATCTTTTAGGAAATTTGCCTTTGCAGACTTCACCATTGTTTCTGTTATATAGTCGCTAGGGCTGTTCAAAAACAGGTTGGCATTAATTGTCCAACTAATACTAGATGAGCATCCTGCATGCATGCTACTAAAGTTTGCATTCATGCATTTGTTTGTAACCAGTTTGACCCGGATTGCATACCCCTAATAGTCATGCCTGGTACCCATGTTTTCACATTTCTGGCAAATTGATTTACCATTTTAAGGTTTAATGATTTGCATTTGTATTAAGGCTACCTTGGGTTTGATGTGTTAAACTGACGTCTGACATATAATTGTATCCTCTAACTTGTTATAGCATTATTCAAGTAATTTCTACTGCTCAAAACATCCTTGTATATGAAATAATAATAATTATTACAACCTCTGCTTTGCAGCTTGCTCTGCAGTTTGTGGACACCGAAGAGTTTCAGAGGTGAGTATGGTTTTCCTTAATTACTTCCGCTGATTTATCTGTTTGATGGCCTGATCATTATTTGGTTTTGATGCATCGTGACATTTAGGTTGCGGGACCTAAAACAACTTGGTGAGTTCAGTCGCTCTCTTGCTCCCTGAAATCTTGGTAGTTACTTGATAGAAATTTTGAAAACAAATGGAGTTCCATTGTCTGTTATTTGTTGTTTGTCATCCTTGTGAAGATATATTTGGATTTTACTAGACAAAACTGGGTTTTCATAATGTTTAGTGCTGTACATGATAACTATATGTCCAACAACTTTCATATCTGTTGCAAGTTTAGCCATGCTAGGCATAGTTGACTGTTTACATTTGTGCAATGCCTTGCTCTGTTTTATCATTTGCACGGACATTGAGATGTTTTAAGAACACATCTGAGAGCTCTTTCTTTATTTGTGAAATCCAGTTTAGGTCTACTTTACATTATCATTTGTACTTAGATTAGATGTTTACATAACATGCTTTCAATAATTTATCAGGTCTTACATATCTGGTCTATCCTGGAGCTGTTCACACACGCTTTGAACATTCATTAGGAGTTTATTCATTAGCTGGGAAGGCAATGAACAATCTTAAAATGTATCAGGTGTGTACAATAACAATTTCAAATTGATTGAAATGCTGCAGTTTTATAGCTGAATAATTAAGGGGGTACTGTTTTCTTTTGACAGGGAGAAGAGCTTGGTATTGATCGTATTGACATGCAAACTGTGAAGCTTGCAGGTTGGTGCACTCACCTGTGTCTCCATTAATTATTGAATATCTTTATGATCTTTGTCATAATCTTATTCAGGCCTCTTGCATGATATTGGACATGGCCCCTTCAGTCATTTGTTTGAGCATGAGTTTCTTCCTCGTGTTGATCCTGGCTCCACCTGGTGATTCTCTTTCAGCATTTGGCACGTTTCATATATGCTTTTAATTATTTTCAAATTTTCTACTTTCACTGTCCTTTAGTTATGGTTAGATACTTAGATTCCATGGCTCGAAAGACAGGGCCTAAGGTTACTCTACTGGCATAGCTGTTTCATGTGTATGCATGTATATATTCCCTTATCTGGTGGCCGTCTTTGTAGTGAATTTTGTTTTGATGCTACTTTAATTGTTATGCATTATGCCTTTTGACCTCCTGATATTAGTTTCCCTTGCTCATCGTGCATGCTTGTTGGCATGATGATATAGTGTGGCCATTCCACCATTTATGTAGACATGCATGTTGCAATGTTAAATCTACCTGGGACTCTGGTTGGTCTCTTAATTACTTCTTTACGCTTTTTTTTTTTCAGGTCCCACGAAAATATGTCAGTGCTGCTGTTGGACAGTATTGTTGACAAACATGCAATAGATATAGAAGATGATTATCTGAAAATGGTCAAGGTAAGCTTCTTCTTTCTTTCAGCCATTGTGCGGTGCACACTAATTACCACCACTTAGGAAATTCTCCTTTTTCTTCATTAACATAGGATGTTTGAAGTCTCTCAGCATGTCAATATTGATGAATTCAGTTTAACATGTTATGTGACCTATCTGTTCTCTTTATATATGGAGTAAGCAGGGGATTACATGAAAAAAGTAAAATCAGTGCATACAGCTTGTTTACTGATCACAATGTGCATGTAGAAGCTACCAACCAACAATGTTAATTCTGAAATGTTTTGCAGGAGATGATAATTGCCAGCTCTAAGTCTGCCACCACAAAAGTATGTATCTTGTTCTCTGTTACCAGCTTAATTATCTATCCATGTTGGAAATGCATTGCTTACTTTGTATGAATTTTGAAACCTATTTCTTCAGAGTGCAAAGGATAAACATTTTCTTTATGACATTGTTGCTAATGGGCGCAATGGTATAGATGTTGACAAGTAAGGGCCAACTTTCTATTGAACTCATGACATTTCCTACTATACGCCTGCATTGGTTTATGCTATCATTTGGTTATGTTATAAGACAAGAGTAACTGCGCAGGTTCGACTACATTGACCGTGATTGCAGAGCATGTGGTCTTGGATCTAATTTCCAGTACTGGAGGTACATTTCGTTTCTGTTGTTCTACCTGTGCTAAATTCCTGTTTTCGGCCCTGCTTGTTGAGAATATGAATTTATATAACCAAGCTTTGTACAATATTTCACCTCCATGTAATCTAGGGTGCTTCTTTTTATATTCCCATTAAGGTGCTTATTTTTTCCTTAAATTTTATATGATCAAATTTCCCCATGACAATTGCAGCATTCTTTTCAGGTGACTTCATTTATTATAGGTTAAAATGACTATATAAATAAAGTACTATGATTATATGAATGAATGAGCATAGCAGTCAAACTGAAAACATGTTAGAAAATAGGTTTCCTTTTCTTGCTTTGCCATGATTCTTTCCATGTCTGTTCCCTTTGACATTCCACTGAGCAACACTTGAAGTGTATGCCACTTGTATCTGCACAGAGAAATGAATCTTGATTAGTTTCTCCATTGATAATTTTATAGCTTGGGTTAGTCGTACACTACAATTCAGACGAGCCCTTGGTAACTTTTATTGTCAAGTATACTTGTCTTGCAAGCGTCGTATTAGTCTTGGTTAATAATTTAAGAAACTTACAGGTGTTTAGATATATGACACGTCCCTACAGGTGTTTGTAGGGAAAACCTCGTATTGACCTTTTGTTTACTGCTTTTGTACTGCAAGTCATCGTTGCATCTTGCAAATTATATTGCCTTTTCCATGCAGGTTGATGGAGGGCATGCGAGTGATGGGTGACGAAATTTGCTACCCTGCCAAAGATTGTAGGTGTTTTATATATAGTCCTCACCTGCTTAAATTTGATCTGGTCTATTTTTCCATTATATTAAGACATCAAAATGTGACTTTTCATATCTCCACTGGGAATTATAGACTTGAGCATCCATAAATTGTTTTCAACACGTGCTGATCTGCACCGGACTGTCTACACCCACGCCAAAGTAAAGGTATGGATGATTATATTGCATTACCTATTGTTTGTTTCGACGTAGCTTTGTTTTATTTACTATGAAATATATAAAAAAACATGTTTACATCATCTTGCAACACCAAGGTAAAAAACTATGAATTAGTCCAGCATGGAGACAATATTTCTGTGACTTCTAAATCAATCAGGATTCAGGTAAGGTCCTGACTGGATTTCCTGTTACCACTGTTACATGATTGATTCAAAGGTTTTCTTTCGATTCTTACAGTGAGGCCCATATAGTGTTATATCATAAAAGGTGATAGATGAAGCCTAGTAGAGTCTTTTGATTGGCCTTCCGTTGAGCTTTAAGTAAACGAGTGACGAGTCTCATGTTTCCAAAAGTTAAATTTGTCGTTTTGTAGACATTTTAGTTGCTGGTGCCTTTTAAGTTATTACACTTATTAATTTTTTTTATGCATCAGAGTTTACATTCTTGTTATGGTATATTCTGGTTCATTCTCTAACAGTACTAACTTTAGGCTGTTGAACTCATGCTCGTGGACGCACTCATCGCGGCTAATGATTACTTGGGAATATCATTGCACGCAAATGATCCAGAAGATTTTTGGAAGGTTTGGTGCCAGTAATTGTTACTTTATTGTGTTCATAGTTGTTTTCCAGTATATCCATATTACTTCGCCTGAAATTCCAGTTGGATGACACAATCATTAAAAGCATTGAAACTGCCCCCAATAATGAACTGAAGAAAGCGAAAGAAATCATTCAACGTATTCGCCGAAGAGAACTCTACAAGGTAGTATGATTTTTGTCAATGTACTGCTTCTATATAAGTGCTATTTGTCATGTCATTTGTCACGTGGTTGCATTTGTACTTTAGGAGAACCTGTTTCTTTTACACATTCAGTTGTGTCTATGTCCATGGAATTAATTTGAATTAATGAACTCTGCTCAATCTTATACGTTGAAATCCTGCATACTTTATATCACAGCTTTGTTAGAGAGTTTTATGTTGTAAATATGGTAATTCTGGCCTGTTTCATCAAATCATTGCTGCTATAAAGTATACTCAAAGACGTAAGGTTGTTTTCATTTTGGGAGATCTGAATGATAATGCCTACATGAAGAAATATACAGCTACTGTAACCTGTCTATGCATCATGTAGACTGCTGTAGTATAGCAATTCTGCTCTTTACTAGATAGGTTATTGACATTTTTGCTTGAGTGATTTTGAGAACTACTTTTCTGTTGAATAATTGCATAATATGTAGCATCAGTGCTGTACTGATGTACTTATTACTTAAGCTAAGCTTCCTGTTTGTAGAAGTATTAAGTTATTCTATTTTGTTGAGTTGCAGTTTTGCAATCAGTATTCAGTTCCAAAGGACAAACTGGAGCATTTCAAAAATATAACTTCACAGGACATAGTTTGTTCACAGGTCTGCATCTACTTTTGCTCGTTATTAAGTTGGCTGCAGTAACTGACCTCTGAAGAATCCACACTTCCATTTTCTAATGTTGATGCTACTGTCTTTAGAAATCTTCTGGGGTGCTGCTGAAGGAAGAGGACGTTGCTGTCAGCAATGTTAAGATTGATCTTACTCGTGGAAGAGATAACCCTCTTGAAAGGTTTTTGATATTTGAATGCTACTTAGTTTCTTTTATTGATTTAATAGGACATATCAAACTTCTGACCCGTTACTTTCCTTGGTGTGCATAACAACCATTCTCCAGCATCAAGTTCTTTAAGGTAAATAGCTTGCTTTTGGATAAACTCTTCATGTCTTTGATTGGTAGAGCTGTTAATTTAATAACTACTATGTTCTTGCAAAATCATGAATATATGCCACCTTCCATCCTTTATTATTTGTTTTTTCTGTAAATCTCAAATACTAGTCAGCGATTGTTATTTGATGGAATCAAGTCTCACTACTCACCCTTTTTTGGCTACTACCTCCTTTTTTAAAATATATGCTGTTCTAAACGTCATCTATTTAAAAATGGAGTACTATTTTGTAGCTGCTGACAGAATATAGTGTATTAAGCCATTGGGTATATATACATATAAAGTCGTGAGCACAATACATTTTTACTATGGTCGCATATTTTCTGTAAAGGCTGAAGCATAGCTCTCGGATGTTGAAAGTGAACCAGGTTGAGGCGTAAGATCTATGCCTGTTTTTTGTATTGTCTTAGCTACACGATTCATAACTATAAATGACACATGATACATGCCCTGTAGGAATGCTCTGAATTAAGATATCTCCTAGTTTCCCATTTGTCTTGAGCAGAATTTTTTGTTGCACCAGGATTTTGGATGCGATGAGAAGTTCCCCATCACAGATGACCGGGTCAGCCACTTGCTACCTGCCTACAATGAAGATAGAATTGTGAGGGTCTATGCTAAGAAGCCTGAGCTGGTCAGTGAACATTCATTCATTTGGTTCCAACCAATTACAACCAGTTTCATGATGTTGGCGAACACGTTGGTTACAGGTGGAAGCGGTGTCAGAAGCCTTTGAGAACCTCCAACTGAGAATGTATGGCGAGAAGACTCAAGTGCACGAGACACCCAAGAAGAAGCGGATGAGATCCCTTTAGCAAGTTGGATTTTTCAAATATCAGTCTTTAGATAGTATACGACACAAGAATATAGCTTTGACAAACGAGAAGAAAGTAACCTCTATAGCTAAAACATCCCACTATTCACAGGTTTTAGATGGTAGTCTGCACTGGGAAGGTGTGGATATTTTGTACAGGTGACATGCATACAGGCAGAACCTTTGTCTGAAGTGCTACCTTATGCTGGCACAGGATGGGTAGCTAGCCTAACACTGAATGCTATGCGGCTCTTCCTTTTTAAGCTTACTCCATGGTGAATTGTTGATCGAATTCGTTAAGACTTGGAAGAGCTGGCAGTGTACAGCCATCGCAAAATGGGAAACACTACCATATTATTGTTTAGGCCCTGTTTGCATATGAAGTTTTCCGAAGTTATATAAAAATGGAATGTTTAGCATTGGAAAACTATGAGGTGTTTGGAAGCAATATGAATCTTGCAGTTTTGAAAACCATAGTATTGTTAAATCTGCAGCAGTTTTCAGTTTTGGCAGACTTGGGGTGGGGATCGGTTCTCTTTGTTGCTTCTCGTCTTCCTTCCTTGCTTTGCGCACCTGCCTGCCAGCTTCTCAGGTAGCAGCATTTTTGTGTATTCGGAACTTGAAATGCCTGTCTCAAAAGCCCATCCCCTTTGATTAGATACATTCTCGGGTTCAGGTCCATTATGGCATCTGTCAATATCGGTTTTTGGTCTGTTCGTACAGGAAGAGTTGACGGGCGTGTTTGTTCATGGCCGAAAAATACCACGCCACCCGGTAGGTCACAATTTTTAAGCGGTTATTTGGTTCTTAATCACATGTGGCTTGTCATATTTTTAGCCCACTTACCATATACTTATTCCTTTTCTAAACCATGCCTTAGATACAATTTGACTAAAAGGTGTTACAGTATTTGCCTATTTAGCTATCATTCAAGCACGCCTGGTCTATCATGCGGACAAACAGTTCAGCAGATGCGGTTAGATAGGGACACTACGCGCGGCCCTCCCATAATAAAACCAAAGTAAAATAAACGAGATCCGTCCTTATTGGTTTCGTTGGATAAACCCAACCCAAACCATATAAACATAGGTTATAAAGAATCTTATGAAAAGATAGAAGAAGTGTGCTTTTTCATTCAGATGAAACTTGGTACATAGTGGCCTATACCTTGGAAATGAAATAAATCCCACTATGAGCAAATTGTTTCATAAAAAAATAAATTGTGCATTATATTATTGTTTCATTTATCAACCAAAACATCTTTAGAAGATGTAGAACTTTTAGAAAACCGCGAGATAAACCCCCAATAGAAATGACCTAATTACTCATGTTAGTAGTGTTTAAAAATTGTAATATATGGTTGGTCCTCTAGATCTTAAATAAATGTGCATGTGGTAGAATCAGAAAAGTAGCGTCAATTAATTATTTGATTGGCGTCATGCATTTGTCTGTATTGTATTTTCTATTGATGCTTGTGTTACTTTTATTAGATGTGCCCACTTCACTGCTTCGGAAACTAAAAGTACTTATTTTGAGATGGAGAGAATACTCATTAGCAATTATTCTATCTCTTTTAAAGGTGGAGGGAATACTCATATAAGCAAAAGTTAGATTTAGACATATTTAGCAGCTAAGGTATATTGATGGGAAAAAAAGTATTATACTCCTCATTTCCAAAATAAGTGTACTGTTAGCTATATCTTACATAAATCTATTCTAAATTTAATCAAATTTATAAAAAAATGTACCACGTCCATTATGAAATATATTTTTGTAATATACCTATTTAGCATTATAATGTTAATACTCTTCTCCATAAATATAGTTAAACTTCAAAATAGATTGACTTGGAATAAAATTAGAAGTGCACTTATTTTGGGGCGAAGCAAGTAGATATCTTGGGATTTAAAAGCAGCCAATTAAGAAAATATTATAGATATTTTGGGCAATTAAAGCGGGTAAAATACTGCATCTTATTTTGAAAAGCATAGTATATACAATCACATACCCAATAAAAGCAGATACACCTACTCTTTTGATCATCTTCGATAGACTTCGATGGACTGACTAGTAGATGTTGAGATTGATGAAATCACTATAGCCGTCTCACTTAGTCGATGATTTAAATCTAGATGGTCAAATCGAATTTTGACTAGAACTTTCATATGCTTATTTTGAATTTTTTACTAGAATGGTTTTGGAATTGCAACAAGTTAAAGAGGAATAAATATCTCTAAATTCTGTTAGACCGGCAAGGCAGTGATATAATGGCCTAAGTGGCAAAGAGTGAAAGTTTCTAATTTCCAATGGATAACGTTTGACACTCCATCGAGTAACGGCAAATGATGGGCTTGTCAACGAATTCAGCGCGAAGAAAAAGCCGGGAAGCGGAGAAGCGTTCGCACCCGCACGGCTGATTCGCGGGGTTATGCTGCGAGATGGATATTCAAGTTGGCAATATTTACCTGCACTTGCCAGTGCTATGATCCCCTCCCTCCCTCTCCCCGTTCGGTCCTCTCCCCTGGCCGACTCCTCTCACCCGCACCGCAGAAACCCAACCGCTAGGGTTTCGCGAAGCGGCCCCCGGCGGACGGGGATCCCACCGGCTTCATTTCCGCCCGCGCGGATCTGACCTCGTTCTTCCCTCCTCCCTTCCGACGGGCGCCGCCTCCTCAACAGTGTCGCGGCTCCTCCCGGGCCTGCGCCACTCGTCCTGCCCGGCAACGCCGTGCCTCGGAGGCTCCGACCTCCTGGGCTCTGTGGCCTCGACCCGTCGCCGTGGCACCCCGTCCCATTCAGCTCCTCCGTTCCCCTAGTGCCCGGCTCTTCTCCATCCCAAGCAGAACCTGTCCATCCGCGACGCCCCCTGCTCAAGGTAGAAGCGAGTTGCCCTCTGCATGTCTGTGCAATTAACCGATTTCTACGTGTGTGCGTATGTGCCTGCCAGCCTCTGTGTGCATAGCTAATATTTGTTTGTGAGTCAGTTTGGGACAGCAATGTTGGGGATCGGGGATGTGTCTGTGGGTAATTTCGTTTGCATGTGGGGTTTTTGGGGGCAGGTTTAGTCACCGATGTCCGTCGTTTTGGTTATCGAAGGTGTTTGGAGAAGGGAACAGGTCGTGTTCCCGGACGTTGATTTCATTTTTCTCGTGCTGCCAATTACTAGCTACGAGCACCGTTTCTGTTTGGTTGGGAGGCTTTCCTAGGATCCTTCAGTATTCTATTGACAAAGCTCTGAGATTTGTGCTAGTCTCCTGGAGACATGTGCCTCTTCGCTGATGGATGCGAAAGGTTGCCTGTGCTTCTGGTGTCACAGAGTGTGCATATGTAGTGTAGCTGCATAGTTGTGTTTGTGTGGATGGGTGTGTGGTTGCAAGAACATCCATGTGTATTTGATGACTCAAGAGTGCCTTTTGCACTGTTGAATATGATTTGCCTTTGAAGATCAATTTTCAGTTATTGGTCAGGTTCCTACACTGTACCATGATATCTGAAATTGTTTTGTATTTTTTTATTCAAAGAAAAACTGTGCTATGATTCATGGAGTAGTGATATTTGAACAAACATTGACAATGCATTTTTATGCAGGCAAGCTTGTGTTGTCTGCATGGAGTGACGAACTAATGATTATATGTGATGACATGTAAGTTTTCCTCTTGACATTTTAAAACCATTGTACACTTGCTCATGCTTTGTTCTCTTATAATTAATCATCGTTGCTAAATTAAAAAATTATATATGTATATCCATGAATCTATTTATTTGGCGTTGCTGCATGAATTTTTTCCCCACTTCATGCTGGATGACAAGAGTGCCTGTGGGCAGGGGTGACGGCGTGCTGGAATATTTTCCACTAACTAGGCTCATAATCACCATATACTTCCTGCAAAATTATACAAGTTCCTTGAGCAATGCACCGTGTTCCGTTTAGCACTAGCTTTGCCCCTGCCTGTGGGTGACTAGAACAGGGTATTATTGTATGGGATCATGTGTTTGAACTGTGGATGTGTCATAGATGTCAATATGTCATCAGTCATCACTTGTAATGCTGTTAATACTGTAATGTGTAAGTATTTTGCACTTTCCTTGCAAGATATGCTTGTTATTGTGCTTTCCCACATATTTGTGCAATGTTTAAATCTGTAGGTGAATTATTTTAGGAAAAATTATGTGCGACTCTGTGAGCCAGATAATAATACAATCTCTTGAACCTTTGCTTATGCACTTGTTGAAACTGGAGTTACCCCTGATCAGATTCTTAGGATGCATTTTTAGTGTGCAGCAAGGAAATATTGACGTATGTTAAGTAGTGAATATATAATGCTTTTCTCCTTAATCCATGGTAGATCTACTCATTTTTCCATTGTATCACCAATATTGAAAATTTGCTGATTTTGAATCTAGTGAGCACCAATGACATCTTGTACTTCTTAGAGTTTAGAATCGATCTTGTTGCTGTCTCGTTTTTGGTGCCATGTCAAAATGATTATAGATACAGTAGAGTAATAATATCCCTCCTCTTTGTTCCAGGGAGTTTAAATTGACCTCTTGGTATAAATTATGCTGACATGTTTTTATTAACTACATTGTTATTTGTTGCAGAAATTTGCTGTTGATTTTTGTTTGTGTATGACCATGCACCGTCAAGATTTCTGCAAACTAAATTCCACGTCCTGTTCTTAGAGAACTACTGCAGTGGTCACTGATATACTGTGCACTAGCCACTCCATAATTTAACATTTCTGCCACGGGACCAACTACTCTCTTGTTTTCATGGAGTGCAACAAAGATGAGGCTGCTAGAGCAAAAGCTCTGGCAGAAAGAAAAATGCTGGAAAAGGACTTTGCTGGCGCAAAAAAGATGATTATCAAAGTGCAGAAACTTTCCAAAGAAGTGGATGACATTGACATTTCAAAAATGTTAACTGTTTGTGATGTTCACTGTGCTGCTGGAGCAAAGGTAAATGCTGAGATTGACTGGTATGGAGTACTGCAAGTACCTGTAGATGCTGATGATGTCCTGATAAAGAAACAATATCGTAAACTTGCCCTTTTGCTACATCCTGACAAGAACAAGTTTGGAGGTGCAGAGGCAGCATTCAAATTAGTTGGAGAAGCAAATATAACTCTTACAGACAAGTCAAAACGTGAAATGTATAACATGAAAAGAAACATCTTTAGAGGCGTTGCAGCCAGACCCCCTCATCAGCATTCAAGAAGAACTGCACCTGCTAGACCTAGTTCTACTCCTGTGAATCTCCATAATAAGCATCAGCAGCAGCAGCAGCAGCAGCAGCAGCAGGCCACAAATCCTGCAGGGCCACAAACCACATTTTGGACAATCTGTCCATCTTGTGGCATGAGATATCAGTACTACCTTTCAATCTTGAAGAAGGCTTTGCGCTGTCAGAATTGTTTGAAGCCATTTATCGCGCATGATTTGAAGGAACAAGCTATTCCTTCTGGGGCAAATCAGCGATCTGCTGGGGTTTGGAAAAATGCAGGCACGCCACAGAACTTTCCAGGTCCTCAAACAAATGTCACTGGTCAGAAAGCTTGGTCAACCACTCCAGGAGTTCATGTCAACATCGGTTCTCATCATTCTGATGTAAATACAAAGAGGGAAACTGATGGGAACACAGGTGGGCTAAAAAACAAAATGAAATCTGACCAGACCAACAGAAAACATTCAAAAGCTAAATCATCTTCAGGATTGAAAAGGGGCAGGAGAGCTGTGATTGAATCAAGTGAATCAAGCATGTCAGAAACTAGCAGTGACAGCGAGGAAGAGATTCTTGAACATGGTCCTGCTGCAAATAGTGCCGGGCTAGGTCAACAAACCCGCAGATCAAGCAGGCAGAAGCAAGAAGTTAAGTATAATGAAGATAGTGATGATGAAGATATTGAAGATGACACTAAGAAGGTTGATGATGATTTTGTGAATTCTCCTGTTTTAAAGAGGTTAAGGAAAAGTGGTGTGTTCCATGGTGATCACAGCAATACAACGGCAAAGCTGAACAAAGACATAGCTGGTCATAATGGTCCAAGAAATGGTGTTAAAGAATGCAGTAACACAGTAGATGAAAAGAAAGGTGGCACATCATGTGGAGAGAAGACATTCAATGGAATCGAGCAAATGAAGAGAGGAACAATGCACGCTGGAGAAAATAGTGATGGAAAAGAAAAGGTATTTCATTCTGTCAGCAACAATGGTCTAGGTCTAAACGATAATGGTGCTCCAGGTGATCATCCATACACTTTTATAGATCCTGAATTTTTTGATTTTGACCAACATCGAGATGTTAATCAATTTAGAGCCAACCAGATCTGGGCTGTCTATGATGATCAAGACTGTATGCCTAGATTTTATGCTCGAATCACGAAGGTAAAAACTACCCCAAAGTTTATGCTGCATTTTGTTTGGCTGGAGTTTGATCCCACAAATAGAGCAGAGGAGGCATGGTCTTACGGAGGTCTGCCTGTTGCTTGTGGACGCTTTAAGCATGGACAGTCAGAGACAGCCAAAGAAACTGCTATCTTCTCCCGAACTATATCCTTTGAGAAAAGCAAGACAAGAAACTCTTATGAAATATATCCAAGGAAAGGTGAAGTTTGGGCTCTTTTTAAGGGATGGGATATTGGTTGGAGCTCAGATGCCGACAGTCATAAAAATTTGAACTACCAGTATGAAGTGGTTGAAGTTCTATCTGATCTCACAACGAGCACTAGCATTATTGTCATGCCGCTTGTGAAGATAAAAGGCTATGTCAGCTTATTTATACAGTCTAGAGAGGCAGCTCCATATGTGATATCTCAGGGTGAGACACTGAGGTTTTCTCATTGTGTCCCTCATCATTTGATGAGTGGAACTGAAAAGGAAGGCATTCCAGAAGGATCCCTTGAACTTGATCCTGCAGCTCTTCCCCTTAACTTGGAAGAGGCTTTTCCTTCTGTTAGCCCAGAATGCAGTTCTGTAAGAAGTCAGGGACGCGATGCCAAACATGCAGGTTCGTCCAGTGGAAATAGTTCCCACAAAGGGTCTAGGAATGTGGGGGAGGGGCAGCATACAGCATCCATGAATGTAGGGATCGCTGCAAAGACACCAAAGGAAGAGAATAGCAAGCATAACGCAGGTACTGCTGAAGCTACCGATGTCGATGATGATAATGTTTGCCAAACAGAGTATGTCTGTGCTGAATCAGAATTCTATGATTTTTCAGAAATAAGATTGCTTCAAAAGTTTTTACCTGGGCAGATCTGGGCTCTCTATAGTGATTTAGATAAATTCCCCAATTATTATGCTTACATACAGAAAGTTGATCTCAATAATGATAAAGTGCAAGTTAGATGGCTTGATGGTTGTCCTCAAGGAGAAGAGGAGAGAAGATTGCTTCAAGAAGAACGGACAATTGGGTGTGGAACCTTTAGGCTTTCTAGCATTCACGAGATGATGACTTACACTGGTACAGACGCCTTTTCTCATCCTGTAGAGGCAAGATCTACTGGCAGAAAAGGCGAGTATGAGGTAATTCCTCATCTGGGTGAGATATGGGCTGTTTACAAGAATTGGAGGGCAGGATGGACTGCACATGACTTTAAAAACTGTGAATATGAACTGGTGGAGATATTTGGCCATACTGATTCGTCCATACAGGTTCAGCATCTGAGGAAAGTGGCTGGTTATAGGACGGTATTTATGCCATACAGAGCAGAGGGATCTGTGAAGACAATAAGGAAGGATGAGTACCCCAAGTTCTCTCACAAGATTCCTTGCTTCCATCTGACACATGAAAAAGGTGGCAAGCTTCGAGGCTATCTGGAGCTCGATCCATCGTCAATACCAGAGGAATTCCTCTTTACTGATTGAATGTGAGATAAGCCTTATCTGCAGTGGATCTGAATCTTTCTTGTGATGCAAGTTTCTGGAACAGAGGTTCTGTGAATGTTGGATGGTTTCCACAATCCTACATTGTTCTTTTGAGTGACACTGACATAAGGTGTCTGTAGCACTAACGTTATGGTGGACTAGATTGGGACTTACCAATCTGCACAACGAAGGCATTAAATTGAAAATCTGCTGGATGGCTATCCGGCAGCAGACTGCAGTTCAGAAGCCGAGCAGTTTTTTTTGCAACTGCTGTTTGTAGTTAGCATTAGCTGTATCTAGTGTTTTAGTTCTGATGTAAAAACTGCTGCTCTCCCTTTATCTCGTAGTGTAATCTAAATGGTAGTACTGTATTTGAACTTTGGGAGGCCAACCTGATGAATTATCAGAAGAGGCATTCTGCCTCCCTTCCCTGGAACTGAAACATGAAAGCCAACAAGTCAGGTTTGGCTGACCTATCGGTGTGATGGTTATGCTGGTGTTTCCGTGAAGGTGATCGACAGGACACCCTCCTGCAGCTCGTGTTATGATAACTTTATTTCTGCCCGAATCTCCTTTTTTTTTTTATAAAGTTGCACCTGTGTCCTGATTTTGATAACGTCCTTTTCTGGAGCTCTGTTCATTTGCTATGGAAGTATCAGGCGCGTCTCGTGTCAAACTTATTGAAATTCTGTTACAGGATATAATCATAAAATGTTTTACTTTTATATACGAAGCTTTTCTTTGTTCACAATTCGCCCTGTTCTATCTATTATAAAGCCTCCCGTGTAAACATCATGCTTGCACGTTGCATGCTTAAAACCAGGTTATTGTTTAAGATTTCAAATTGGTGCAATACTGTTTCTTGGATCATGTTTGGACGTATTGTTGCGAAATGGACGGCTGGTCAGAACTTGCAACAATGCCTCCAAGAATAAGATCAGGTCCATGTTTGGCATGTTTAGTATGGTAACAATTTTCATCTGTTGCTTCTCCTAAGAGGTGTTCTTGCGTGATACTAACGTTTCTCAGGTGTGCACCGCCGGCAGGATCCGTCGCCACTGCGTATGCCCTATCGCCCACGCCAACTCGAAGTCATAAAGCCCTCAAAAAAAAACTCGAAGTCATAAAAGACTGGTATATTGGTAAACAAGCCTTGCCGGCAGTAAACAGAAAACTGGTGCTAGTGTCATCATGAATTGATCATGGGCCCTTAGTCGTTCAACAATCAACACGGCCCATTTACATAGAACCGCCACAGCTGATAACGGCCCATGAGAGCTGGCCGGCTAGTCACACCGCAGCCCAGTTGCATCCAGCGCAACCCAAGCACCCAAGCTCCTAACGGACTATTCACTCCTCTGCCAGAAACGACGTTTTGGAGAACTCCCATCCATAGCTTTCAGAACAGGAGACGTTGCTTCTAAACTATGTATTCAAGAAAACATCGTGTATATCTAATGGTCCTAGTAAAAATCATTAGACTGTATTAACATTCCATACCACAAAAGGAAACTATAGAATTTATGGGCAACCAATATTCTGATATTAAACAGTGGCTAAAATACCCATAAGAGGTCGTTGCATTCCAAAACATACAGTAAGTTTCTCGCCAAAAGTTGTAATAGTAACTTTAACATAAACAAGAATCACGCCACGGGTGGATGGCAAAAAAGATGGTCAAAAGCATTAAATCAATAAGCATGAGGAAAGGAGAAACATCTCCCCAAGGGGGTGCCTCTTAAGAAATTATGGTATCTGATGATTGATCAACCAAACGAAGACTACATAATTGTTTGACACGGGTTTTAATCTTGACTACATATCTTCAATGCAAAACGACGGCAAAAGGAACAGAAGACCTATACCAACAGCAACAAATGATGATTAGTTAAATACTTGATGGAACAGACCTACCATCGAATAACCCAGTGGATGGTAACCAGAACAAACAACATGCTCCTAATACATATATACACATCTTTCAGCACAACAGAGCTGACTGCGGTGGCCTACACACTCGCTTCACTTTGCTGTATTTACCCTATGTATCCTCCCAGATGTTATTCCAAAAGGGCACCCCGCGGAGAATTATCGATGGAATCACCACCATCGAACTCCCGCAGATTCTCATTGTTGAAGCGAAGGAGCTGGTTGCCCCAGCAACATCTACATGCTTAGATACAATGATGAGGACTGCAAAGGGGAAAAGGACACCAGATTGTTATAGATAGAAAACTGTTGTCTTGTCTGAAACAAAATTGCTGAAATTGAGTCTGGAACAGCGTGCTGCCATGATGCAATATTTACAGAAGAACAGGTAGCCCATTCAACGACTGATAGTGCATCGATCAAATGATGCACAAGTTGGAAGCTATGGAAATTACCATTTTTATGCCAAATGACCCTATGGTTTGGATAGGAATCTATTGAAGCGCAGCACTTTTGCAGCATATATTTTTGAAATCCGTGACCTGTCAGGCACGTTCCCACCATGCAAAACTTTTCTCCTCTTCCGTAAACGGAACAAGAAATCTTCAGTATCGAGGACATATGAGACCTGCATTCATGGCATTGCCAGATTACTTCATTCTCTATCCCCGACTAAAATTGCATGTGATGGAATGTCCAGTCAAATCAAGATGCCCCATACCTTAGAAGTCTTGCAGGATATCTTGCATTCAAGCCCGTTTACAACTTTGATACCATCCATTGCCTTCAAAGAATCTGAAGGCTCATCATTATTTGAATGTTTTCGCTTATTCCTGGGAGAACAGGACACGATCAGGCACAAACAAGGGAAATGGAACCAGGAGCTTCAATGCGAGTACGAGAAAATAATACCTTCCAAGGTAGACACCTTCAGATAATTTTTTGTCTGACATACTACACAGATACTCGCTAAAAAGATACGAAGAAAAATTTGGATCAATTGACACTGCTGTCACTTCTGGCTTTTCATGACCATATTCCATCAGTTGAATAGACAACCTTGTCGGATTTGAGCACTGCCATTGACAGCACAAACTAATCAATATCATTCCACAAAAAAGAGAGAGAACTATGAGTTGTCAACAGTATTGTAGACTTGAAGCATATGTAGAGCAATCGTTTTGGCACGTGTAGAGGAGAATACAATTAGTTTTGAAGCATGGAAACTATTATAAACTGCAAAAAAATGATGCTTACACATTCAAATCGGTATATGCTCTCGTCATGGAGGAGGACACGGGCATTCTCATGATAAACTAGGTCAAAGAACCTTCCAGAAGACCTTGATTTTTCATATAAATATAGTTGCAGAAGCTTATTGTCCATTTCGTCTGTTGCTATTGCTTGAAGCTGGCATCACAAAGTTGATAACGAATCTGTCATCCGAGCACGAACAAAACTAACAGAACAAGGGATGAACCAGTTTACCTGCTTCACCACTTTGTAAATCAGTTTGTCTAAAGTGAAGAGAACATATGATTGAGTTCCAATAATTGCTCGGCAGTCATCCTCAAACTTGGTGTTGTCAGAAGAACCGTCAAGCAAGTTGTACAGCGCACTCATAAATCTTCATAGGAAAGAGAAAATACAGATCAATAATTCATTATATATGGACACGATGCATTGTAAACCTTGCAGAAATGCAAATATTACTTTGCATAGAGATTGGGTGGGTTTGTATCCTTGGAAGTCCTCCATTTCTTTTCCGCAGTAAAAGAGTTTATTTTTGCTGACAGTAGTCTCTCGTATAAGATCTGCAATAGATGCTTATTTAGCAAAAAAAGGAAATGCATACAGAGAGGAAAAAACAGGGGGTAGTGGAGACCTGACCTGATGTAGCCTAAACAAGACATAAAAGGAATCATTTCCATAAAATATCCGCGAGGATTTCTCATCGCGGTCATGCAAAGCTGTAGGTACATGCTTGGCAAGTGGTTTAACTGAGTACAGAAAGCGTTCTGAAAGCGGTAGTGATATTCCTCCTTCCACATCATGTGTCTCAGTTGTTCCTTCTGCCTCACCCTCACTTTCAGCCTTCGCATCCTGATCATCATGATCCATATCCTCCTCTTCCTCATCATGGTCTTCCCGAGAGCATTCCTCTCCATCACCAGATTCACTGGCTGAGGCATCTTCACCAGCCTCTGAGGCATTTTCACTGTCCTCAGTAGACCTCTGAGCACTTTCCTCGCCTTCATCATCAGCATCAGCATCATTCTCACCAGCTGCCTCAGAAGATGGTACCACTTCCCCAGGCCTACCTTGGAATGGTTTGCTTGTGGAACCTTCCTTTGCTTTAGATGCTCCATCTTCAAAAGGAACAAAATGGTCCTCCTCAAAATCTCCATTCGGTGATAATTCACCCTCTTCTCTTTCAACTTTTGAAGTATTATTATGGGGCGCAGAGCCTTCATTATTCAGGCGCCCTTTATTTCCCTCATTGGTGCCATTTAAAGATGATCCTGGCCTCCCTGTCTCCCCTCCCTGTCAAAGAAAAAAATAGAAATATGGGCCAAATAAGTTTGCTGGATGCATTTTTTTTAGGAAAGAAGTGAATACATAAATATCCGACTATTGCCAACATAGCTGGAAAGTAAATTATCTGATGAAAGATCTCGTACCTCTGCAGAAGCCAACGTTTCATTGCCAGTCCTGCCTTCACCAGCTGTCTCAACCACATCATGAGAACTCCTAGATGCATTCACACCTAGCAATCCGTTCAATCCATAAGAACTGGCAATATGAAACCTAACCAACTTATGTACTACAAAGAATATCGAAGAAGCAGAACAAACCTGCTGTAAGTTCCAAATTAGTCTTCTGTTGTTCGATCCTAACAGCAGTTGCATTCTCTGCGGATCGGTCAGTAGAAGCCATGTTTTGGGCACTTATGGAAGGCATTTCATCTGCAGCAGATACAGCACCATGCAATCTTCCATTTAATGCAGCGTTTGATTGTTCCTCACCTCTACGGGCAGTTCGATCTGCATCGTGGAAACCATTTTGAGTGTCTGCTGCAACTCCATTTGCCAATCTAGCCCTAGATGACGGTCCTTGTTCACTTTCATCACCATTCCCTTGCTTGGCAACAATCCCTGCTCCAGTATTACTTTCTCCTCCGACACTTGCAAGACCAGATTTTGCTGTTCGGCTCTTGGCCTTAACTAGGTCTGGATCCTCAGAACCATGCGTTCGAGGCTGAACACCCAAAATTGGCTCTAGAAAAGTTGTCCATATCCTCATCACTTTATCTAATTGATCCGAAGAATTGCAGACTTCGCCACAGGAGTACTTAATGATCTTATGCAGATCTTCATGGATTTCCGAGTCTACATACTCGAATGACATATTTGGAACTATAGGCCGCCTATTGCCAGCAGCAATGGCAAGGAGCACGTCATCTTCCTTCCTTTTCTTCTCATTAATTTCTTTTATCTCCGTCAGGAGAGCTACACAAGGAATGAAATGTTATAGTTTAGCACCATGCAAAGGTGGAACTACAACCAGAAGAAACATTCACATGTAATAAAAGTTCTACATACATTTTGTGCTCAGGTTCTTCGTATCTTGCTGCTTGAAATAGAAACTACGATGGTCAAGTGACTTGTGATAGTTCTTGGCATATATTTCTGCCCAAACTTTGTTGAAATCTGATCGGCACCTCGACCACTCTTCCTGCTTTTGTTTGAGCCTAGTTAGGATAACTGGCAATGCCACACTAGCATTTTTGCGAAGAACATCCATCACATCCAGACCATGATCACCGTACAATCGCTCAATGCACCTCAGGTTCAAAGCTGTTAATGGGATCAACCCACAATCAGTCAAGCTCCATTCAGTTCAAGCATCACCAAATATTATTAACCTATATATCTGAACAAATACTTACGAGTTAAATGCTCATCAATGCGTATAGGACTCTCAGGTTTTACTGAGTTGTCTTGCATCTTTTCTATCAACTCTTCAACACGCTTAGTTGCTGCATTAACTGATTCCAACAGCATATCCAACTCAAACCTGAAAAAGTTAAGAACAAGTTCAAGCCACAGTTAAGAATTGAATAACATAAGCTGCACTTAAACAGGCTATAAAGAACAAATAATATCCATAAGTCATGATGCTTTGCGAACAGGGAAAAATTCCAGAGGTAAACCAGCGAGATACAGTCGTATCAGCCTGTTCAGGTAAAATTTAGTGGTCTGGGTTTTTAGCCCTTGCTGGTTAGATGGCATAATTGCAAAGAATTATTTTAAGATAATATATGCATGCCTATCACATGCAGCACATCTCGATTTGTAAACATAGCTCTGTTCTTAATCTAACCAAGCTTACAAAAATACATCAGCAAGACAAATTTCTGCGGTACAACAACTTCAGTTCAACTGCCCAATTAATACATTATTAGTGCAGGAGCAACTGCTTTCCACTTTGATCACAAGCTAACAATTTAATCTTTCTGAGAATCAACTGGCACCAAGAGATACAGGTTTCCACTAGCACGATGTCTTGTTAATGGTTTACAACAAGTACTTAGAGCACAAGTAGTCGGGAGAAGGGAATGAGATTATGTGAGGAAAGGTAATAAACAAAAGAAGGAAAGATATAGCATATGAACAGATACCCAGTTCAGAATGGTTCAACAAAAGAAGCATGGGTGGGATGCACAAAATGTCAGGCTTAGAAAATATGGCATGTAATATGGACCATCCCTTAACACTAAGCCAACCCCCCTTAGGGAGCATGGTTTATGCATATGCAGCTTAAAAAGATAAAGAAAAAGAAAATACCATTGACTAATTAAAGCACGCGCACAAACAACCTAGAAAATGGTTCTTTTTATTTTTTTTGTTTCAACCAAAATACAGGACTATTACTTATGCAGTATTCACGTAAATAAACACTAGCCAGCGTGGATACTTAACATTGGTGGTAGGCTGGTAGCTCTACAGGCCCTTGCTAATGTGAATGGTGAAAGATTGTTCTCATCAAAGTTCATATGCTCACAACTATGAAGCTTAATGCCTTATGTATGGCAAAGATAAATCAGCACCTGTCATCCTCGCATCTGAACAAGCTTTCTTCATACTGATTCTTCCGCATGTGCTTAAATGAATAATCTTCACTTCCTGATGTCACTGATACCCAGTGATCATTTAGAACAGAGGCTCCAAGATCAGTCCTGTTGCTGGCCGGGGGCATGGGATACTGAAACATGATTGAACAAAAATGTTATGTGAAACACAGTACACAAAGAACTACATTATATGAATTAACTTACATTTTTTGGTAGGAGACGGTAACTGGGAGTGCATCTTTGACAGTTTGAGAGATCAAGCTCTGAAATAGGTTTTGAAAGGTTGTACTTTTCTTTGCCAGAGAACATAGACGGTTTGTGGCTAGCACCTTCCTTTGAATTGAATGTTGATCCTTTATCAAGTCTTTCACGTTCCTTTTCTCTTTCCTTTTCCCGATCTCTATCCCTGTCCTCCCTATCCCGCTCTCTATCCTTTTCTTTATCCTCGGTCTTAATAATCCTTGCAGTAGGCCCTTCACATTAGATAATCAATGTTAACATGATATTTTGAAAGAATTAGACATCGTTATACAAAGTTTCAAGCCAGCAGCCACATACTTTTGTTGAAGACTCCAGCAAGAAATCCATCTGCGACAAGGTACAAAAAACTTTGAGAGTTCATTCGTATTACAAGATGATCATCCATATCTATGAAGATGTGTAAATTACCTATATTTTCACAATGCTCCAAGAATTCATTGAACCCTTCCATAAGATCTGGATAATGCTGGAGTATATCATTCACCTGCAAATCAAATGTAACTTATTCATGATTCAACTTTTGTTAAGTTAACTCATGCAGGTACTAAGTTAGTAAAATAAGAAAAAATCAAGTATTTAGCATGAACAAGCAAATGAATGAGTGAATAAATAAGAAACCAACCAAGTTCTTCAGTTCACTTCTCGTTATAATCTCTTGGCTGTAGATGTGTAGACATTTCAAAAATTCTTGGTAAGCATCATGCTCCAGCTTTTCCTTTACTTTCTCGCAGAAATGGAACTCATGTGTGTATACACCTGATATTGTAAGAGAAAGCATAGGCATAAAAAAAACAAGCGGAGAGCAAACGAATTTCTCTAAATCTCAAAAGATACTGATTGTATTTAACAGCTAAATTCAACCAAATAGTACGTAACTTAAAAGTGGAAAGCAACAAGATCTACAGTACGTGAAAGAAACCAGCAGAACCTGACAGCATAAGTACCCAAATAGTAAACATGTTTGTGCATTATTTCTCAATCAACATGCCACGACATCTTAAGTATTTGAAATGACAGAGTAAAGTAGTTTTTGCAGACATGCATAACAGACCAATGATATATATAGGACAAGTTTTATCTACACTCGCTTGTAGCTACTCTCACTATCAGTATACCACCATGCGTATGTCCACGTACTCATTTATCACTTTGACTATATTCATATACTAATTCTAAGATACTTCAAAAGGATATGTACGAAAAATTTCAAAAGCATCCCTATTTTTTAAATATATCATGATTACACATTAGTACTAGTATATAAAAATGAGTATGTCCATATACTCCATGTATGGTCACATACTTAAAGTATATACCATCACAGATGGTCTAGTATGATCACATACACCTCGTACATACCTTTTGTTGGGCCAGGTACGCCCTACATCATGAGATACACATGTAGGAGTAGCTACAAGCGCATGTAGAATGGATTTTTCCTATATACATATATATCAATGAACATGTCTGTGCATCAGTTTTTAACATCTACAATCCAGCAAATTTAAGGTCCTGCAGCACCCATATCGCATTTTTACTTTCAATGATGGTACTCAGGGGGGCACAGCCTTTGACTGTATGTCCCAGCGATGAAAATGGGAGGTCCATTGATAACTTAAGCAGGAGATTGAAGAGTTCTGAAGTAGAACTCGTATCTGAAGTAGCATATATAACATACAGAGCATAAATAACTGGCCCAATATACCAAAATACTTACTCTTTAGCGCATCCTTATCATCATATGATGAAGCAGATACGCTATGTATTCCATGATTCTCACTGGGCGCTCCTTGGTGTGTCTCAGCACCTGCAGTATCCTCCATCTTCCTTGGAAAAGGCTTGCGCTTACGCTGTCCAATCTCCAGCTCTCTGCTGTCATGTTCACCATCTTTGTCTTCTCTCTCATAATCTCTTCTGTCCCTTTCCACCTTCCGTTCTTTTTCTTTATCAAGACGTCTTCTCTGGCGATCATGCTCCACATCAGGACGGTCAACACTAAAGTCACGATCAGCATGCGACAGATAAGCCCTGTCCCTCTGAAGAAAGAGAGAAAAAGTGGCATGTAAACTATCTCTGTAGCACAAGAGGTGGTGTCTAGACACAGAAGTACATAAAATGCTACGTGACAATCAAGTTACCGTGTTATCCTACTTCCTGCAAGCTAACTATCCCTTAAATTGAAAACAAGTAGAGTCCGCAAAACTGCACGTCATTTTTACCTTATCACTGTGAAGGGCCCTGTTGGCAGGAGGCACTAGAGAGCTCCTGTCCTCCCGCTTAACCAAACCACCCCTTGAAGATGCCACTGCTTGTGGAGCCACTGAGGTATCAGGCAGGAAGTGCTGGAATTCTTCAAGCAAATCTTTATGTTCAGCGAACAGCATAGCAACCTGCCAAAAAGACAAGCAAATTTACAAATTTTAACGCAAGCATAGACATACAAGCAAAAACCAGCAAGAGAAAATAGTACCTCCTGGTAAACATCTTGGATGGACTTATTATCCTTGCGGTACATGTTGAGAATGTCCAAGAATGCCTTGTAAACTTGCTCATCGTGCTGAAACCGATTCTGTGAAAGGAAAGCAATGGTGCAGTAAATCGCTAGTTCGCTACATATCACACCTTCAGACATGATAGATAGACCTATATGGGTATACATAAATTTATACCTTTATCTTGTTCACAAAATTGATAGCTTCCACAAAATCTACAGGCTTCTTCTCCTCTTGTAGCTTGATCGCATAGCCCTTGGGCAAGAAGGCGTTGAACCCAAGGATCAGCTCAGGGTACCCGTTGAAAAGGGTTTTGACACGAATAATCACTCCATTGGTGTCAATCCTGCATCCAACAGTTGCACCAGCACACGAATAACAAGTAGAAACGTCAATATTTTGCTCCAGGGGAAACATGCGAAACGTCACGGATCGGATTGGCCAAAAGGAGGGCCAACAGCATGGACCAACCTCTCGCTCTTGAAGTCGCGCATGACCTCGAGGAACTCCTCGTACTTCTCCCGCTTGTCCTGGAACTTATCCTTGACGGCCTTGAGGTACACGAGCGCATCGTTGGTCGTCAGCTTCTGGTTGGCCGAGCCAGCACCAGACGGCTGCTGCGGCTGCGCTGGCGGAGCAGCACCAGCCTGAGGCGGTGGCGCGGCCGCCGACGCTGAACCGGGCAGAGGCATGTGCTGTGGCTGTGCGGCCCTGCGACAGGAGAAAACCGGACCGTTGGATCACAGGATAGAACCGTAGAAAAAAAACGCAAAAAGAAACATTCTACAGCTTAGACTTCAAATTGGGGCAAACAGCCACGAAATCGGCGAAAAAAATCAAACAAATCCCAGACAACCCCCGAATTCGTCCGGCAGATTCAAATATTCTCGCTCGCTCGCCGACTCCACCGAGCAGGACCGGAACCCCAAAAACGAGAATCGCCCGCAGCAAAAACTAAAACGAACAAGCAAGCCAGCACGGAAGCGAGCGCGCGGGCGGCGAGGAACCGGGCCGGAGAGGCGGCGACTCACGGATCGGATCGGGCGAGGTTGGGGCGCTTGAGCTGTGACCCCATGAGCGCGTCTTCCCTGGCGCCGCGCTTCATGCCCCCATGCACCGGCCTCCCCGCTCCTCCACCTCCACGCCCTCCTCCTCACCCGCGCGCGCGAGCCGATTCCTCCCCCGAGCACCCCCACACGCTCCCTCTCCCCTCTCCACCGCCGCCGCCGCCGCCGCCGATCTCACCCCGGAGCACGCCGGCGCCGGATCTGCCGGCCGCGAGCACCCTCCGGCACTCGCGGCGCCTGCCGGACGCAGCGCCGGGACAGCACGAGGCGGCGCCGAGCGCGGGAGGGAGCGGGCGGCGGGAGCTAATCGCCAAGCGAGGGGGGGGGGCGAAACGCGAGAGAGAAAGGGGGGGTGCCGAGACGCGAACGAAATGAAAGGGAACGGCTCGGGCTCGGGCTCGGGAAGGAGGAAAAATTGGGGGTGAGGGCTCCGCGAAGTAAACCTATCGCGGAGGGGACGCCGCCCTCGGCCGTTGTTGCGCCGCCGCCCGCCGCCGGATCCAAGATAAGGGCCACGTGGACGGCGGCGATGCGCGCGGCCGGGGCGGGGCGCGGTTAGAAGGGCGGTGAGCTCACCGGGTCCCGGGGTTGGCTTGCCCTGCAGGTAACAGAATAACACACCGGCAGCGGGTGCGGATACCACCCTTGGGAAAATTCGGGGCGGCGTGGCGGTGTGGGCGACGCGCGGATTGGAGAGAGGGGGTCAGGAAGGGATTACCGCGCGCCGGGGCCACAAGTCAGCGGGATGTAACCGGGCCGGGACACGCGTCCGGGCACACCGCTGCAGGTTAACCTAGCGACGCGAGGCTGCGCCGCGGTTCGTGTGCGTGTGCGCGCGCGGGGAAGTATTTTCGTTGCGGTTTTTCTTTTGGAAAGAAATGCGAACAATATGCCTGTTTGGGCTTCCCTGGCTGAGGGGAAATGTACTCTGTTTTGTAAAAGAGTTGCAAAAGTTGCGCAAAGGACCGTGTAAGGTGATGCTATTATGGATAATCACGACGTGGCAAGTAACGTGCACGTAAAACCAAATAAGAGTAAAAAATTTTACTCGTGATTAATGTCTTGAGTTGAGGTGTTTGGGTTCACCTTGCTATACTCACCTGCCTGTCTTGCTTCCTTCTTCGGTGTCATTTTCGCCTTCTCATCTTCATGACTCCTTTTCTTTTTCCTATTTATGCATACTCCGTAGGTCGTCTCCGTTCCACTTGCTCGTGCCCTTCCTCCACGCGTCATATCATCCTACCGATTTCGTGCGTTCTTCAACTGTCATTTCTCTCGCCACTGAACACAATTCGAAGACGGCAAAGTTGCGGCCACTTTTCTACAAAGCTTTTTAAAAGCTCTGTTATTTCCTCGTTGGTTAGCAGCCAACGAGGTAAGCACTGAAGCATAAAGCCGTACTTTACTTAAGGAAATGGTGAGTTACCGCTCTGAGTCACATGTTGTTCAACTACACCGTGAAGACTTCATACTTTGTGGATTGTTGTATCTGGACACATGAAAGCATTTGTTACCGAACTATATATAAGATTGTACGGGTATATGAATTCTTGCATAATTCTGACCCCCGATGCTGCGCGTTTCGATTTGATTGGTGATACCCATTAGCAGCATCGCTTTGATCAGGCGCATTAGTAGCATCTGTTTTGATCAGGCGGCCATCGCAGGCCCAGCGTGCGGGATTGCTGCTGAACCAGTTTCTTTTTTAGGCAGTAGTTGACCTGAACCTGACAAAACTCCGCCGGCACGTTTCGTGGTGAAACCGTAAAAGGCGGCAGGGCCGGAGGAACTCTATCCCGGTGGATGCAATTCCTAGCTTGGGGAGCGGGCTAGCCTCCTATCAGCAAGGCCAGGACTCGTGCAAGTCGTGCAAATATGATTTTTCTTTCAGAAACCAGATTCTGTGTAGCTTAAGGACGCCTATCCAGGAAAAGGTTAAGCCACGGCCTAAAGGCTGCCTTTTCCATTTCCTCTCTTTCGCCACGATGTAGCCTAACTTTTATTCATCATCACGAATATGCCACGCAACTAACCGCTAGTAGTAGTAGGGTTTGGCAGCAATGTAGACCGTGCCCTGTTTGGAGAACGAGAATTAGAACCAGCAATGGATTCTTTTTCTTTTTGTTTTGTTTTGTTTTCGCAGATTTGAGTGGGATTCCGCGAGCAAGGATTTACCAGCGGCAGCGGCACGCGTGTCACCTAGCTCATCCAGCCGTGTGCTGGGTGCACGAGCCGAGCAAGAGATGAGGTCAAAACGGGGGCCGCGCGGACCATGTCGTCCTCCGGTCTTTCCCATCCCAGCCCGCTTTGCGTAGCGTGTTGGCGCATGGCGCCTGCTGCCGCGGCCGCCTGCCGGACCCGGACCCGTCCGCGGGAATCTGTGTGCGGCGTCACTCACCACACCAAGTCTCTCGCTAGTCTCCTCCTGACTTTGACCTCCATTTCCCAGTTAAAAACTTTGGGTCTGTTTGGTTTCTGGCCTACGGCCCCACACCACGCCGCACATCCCGCGCCGCAGGTGCGGCGGTCAAATCGGCCGCCGCACCTTAGGCACGGTGCGGCGCCGTAGGCCACGCACCAAACAGGTGCCGCTCCGAGTAAATATTACTACTAATTCCTTAATTTGCAGTATTGGTGTGCAGGCACTAGGTATAGTTGATTTGGAACAAATTGGATTAGACCACTGAATTGGGCTCCGCATCTATGGCCGCCATGGTTGGAGTTAGAACTAGGACCTGAGCCATGCTATTTTTGAGCAGGCTATGGCACGATTTTTTTAGTACAACTCGAACTCGGCACAATATGAGCACGAGGGTCGTGCCGTGTCTAGGATCTTAGCACGATAGATTGTATAGCACGGTACGTATTTTAGGCCGTGCTTGGACCAGCAAGGCATGAAAATGACCCCCGATCTCCGTGCAGAGTTGTTCTAATATCAATCAATTTATGCTACTTTATAATTAACAACAGGTACTCATGATTTTTCATTTTCTATGCATAGAAATCTTTTCAGGTAACGACGAGTACTTAAATATATAAATATCCACGGAGTATACCAAATACCGTGCTTGGGCTGGCACGACATGAAGACGTGCCGTGGGCCGTGCTTGTGCCTAGTAAAAAAGATTGTAGTGTCGTGCGGCACGCCTCACGTGGCTAGATCCGATATGGCACGAGATACGGGCCGGCGTGGCCCGGCCCTAAGTCCCACCTCTAGTTGGTGTTGGTGTGGCGAGATTCGCTTGTAGCGCTTCTGCACCCACCTTACTAGGAGTCCTCCTGGCTTCTCCGCGTGCCCTCCTCTATGCACCAGCCTCCGGCGGCCAGCCAAACCCGAGGCGGCGGCGGTGCTAAGCAGCATGAGTCGAAGAGGGGAGGAGGAACGACGAACGAGCGAATGAAGCGTTTCCGCAATTGCTTGCTCAGAGGCTCGGTGTGCTGCCGTTCCTCCCTAATTGGGCCAGTATAGATAGCAGGCCGGCCGACGTCCTCGTTAAGTTCAGAGAAGCTTTTCATCTTATTTGGGCTCAAATATCCGTAGTTTATCCAGTTACGAGTATGAGTGCCTATATGTAAATGCGTCATAACTAAATTTTTCTTTCCAAAATTATTGGGTGTACAGATGTACACCATGCACCTCTACTGCGTCCGTCCCTGGTTTTACCCCCTCCAGTGCTCCCGGGACAGTCAAAACGCGGCATCCTGGTTCATACAAAACTACAGTACTACGGTTGGAAGCTCAGAAACCAAACCTCCTTCCAGTACCTTGCGTTCGCCAAGCCCTAAACTACTGAAGGTATGAGCACGAAGCAAGCGCCGGGCTGACTGTTGGTATTGCCTAGGCAGTGAGCACTCATAAACCCGGCGTAAAAAGTTGGCTGCAGCGCGATCTCATCGTACCGAAGCCATCTCACTTTAACCATGTGTTATTACCTCTGACACGGCTATTTACTCCTTGCCACATTGCCTAATGACTACGGTACGGCATCTCATACTGTCGAGTGCCAAGACTGCTTTGGTACCTGCACTCAGAATGACTGAAAGTTCAACTCATCACGAGCAGTCCATTGTTTCAGACTGAAAGTTCAGCTCTGATATGGAGTCTTAAAGGTCATGTAGAGGGAAAGTTCACCCCACTATTCGGTATAGCACTACTTAAAAACTCATCTCACAGGCAACCTGATCACACCAGTTCCCTCCAGAACGTCTGGATCCAGCATACTGCATACATGTGCACGACAGTGCTGATCACGTTATCATTGATGGAACAAGCAGGAGGCACACCGACACCTCGCAGCATAACAGCAGCACCAGTCTTAGTTATAGCAGGAAACAGAGAGAAGCCATGGAAGTTTGGATTTAGCACTTGAACCCAACTTAAATGGAGATGAGTAACGTTTGATGAGACTTGCACGGTTGCACGACTAAATTTCTTGCGAGAACCGAGTTCCTTCCAGAATGCCAGTCTAACTAACTATATACATATATATAAAGGCTATCAGTTCGATTATGATGGGGCAAATAATTGGAGGTCAACTGCATATATATATGTACTGCACTGGTGCTTGAATCACGCGGCCAAGTTTTCGCCAATAGTTTGTTGAACAAACCACAGTACTGGGTTTCCAAGCGCCGGGATTAGGCTTACTGCGACCAATGGGACGGCACACACGAAAATCCAGGGCCAGATGTTGTTCGTTGCGTGCTTTGTAGGCGCAGGTGGTCTGAACTTCTCAAGCTCTTCACACAAATCTGGGTGATTTCGAAACAGCAGCTGTAACTGGAGAACAAAAGGAGAGAAAGGATCACACATAGTTCACAAAATGTGCCAAAGGAAGGAGAGGGTGACACTCATACCTCTCGGTAGGCATCGAGCTGGGACAGTTCCATTCTGCCAAGAATATCAAATAGTGACAAGTACAAAATGTAATCGTGGGCCTGAGAAACAAGGTCATGAGAAGCATAAGATTTTTAGAGTTCCTGGTCAACAAGCACCGGTCCATCTTATTGCATGAGGACCATAGTTCATACAGCAGTTCCAGTGTCAGAGAAAACAAAAGTAACTATATATTTGTCGGACTATCACTATCTCCAATCAAATAGCTGAATTACCAGTTACCTAGCATAGAAAAAAAAGTAAGAACTATAGCTGTAAATTAACTGTAAAGAGCATCATTCAGATGTAAGCATCCTACTTTGAGGTTGACATAAGATAAGGTATCAGGTACCAATTGCATGAATGCAGAAACGATGCCTAATTAAGCATGATCTAGAAAAATATACCCAGAATTTAGCCGATATTATTAGAAGCAGTCTAAAAATTAGCATGTGTGTCTGCAGTTCTGTTCCTAATGACTGCAGAAGAGGTTTTGAAATGAGTTTCACAGTCAATAAGATCTTTTGGTAGTATCTTCCCAACATACCTTTGTATTCTTTATTTAATCACTCTTTTATTTGCCAGTTAATTGTTTCAAATGACTAGTATATTTTGTGGGATAATCCACTGTTCATAATTTTGATAAAACTATAAACTATTGGTTGCAATTCCTAGGTAACGAGCTAAGAGACTACTTGACGAGTATTCACTATCACAAAGTTGCAGAGTGGGCAGGCAAGTTATCCTGCTGGTAGCTATCTGCTATAAGTTAAAAACCACATTTCAGAATGTTTTTTTGTTGAACGAAGACACTCCAGAATATGGTACATTCTAAATACTACAAACTTGGGTATCCGCAGGATCTCACAAGAAAGGAAGGCCTACTGCCTGCAAGCCCCATTTAGGATAGCACATGTGCACACACACCACCATGACACTCCCGGACTCACACCTGAGCGTGCCTCCTATAACATGGATTTTAGATAATCGGTACTCAGTGCACATCAAAATATGAGACAAGAAGATTCAGTATTACATTCAGTACATGGTACCAGCAACTTATTAGACAAGGCAGTAAAGCAGGATTGGCACTCAGATCACTAGGATGAAAATCATGTAATGGCAACTCATATATTATGAACACATTCAGCTCACCTTCACTTTCTTGACAAATCTGAGGGATTCTTCAAATGTCAGTTGCTGTGGTTTCGATGTCAAGGCACCAAAGACCACCAACATTCTTGAATCCGCCCTAAACATCTCATTAGCTCGTGGCATTGTACCTCCCTTGCCTGGTGAGCTGCAAAAGAATAAGCAATTGCCATCACTGAAGATTGAAGTAGTAATATTACCTCATCTATTCTCAGATAACAAGAAGTCTTAACTAAGACCAACAAACAACTGCCTTACAGTTTGCCTATGAACTGCGACCAATGGAAAAGCAGAACAGCAGCAGCTACCAGGAAGCGCCACTGAAGCTTGCAACCAACGTTTTTTTATATGATTGGCCAAAGCCAGCAGACTAGAGGTGAATTTCAGTACATGCCAACCGCAACACCAAACACAATAACAAAAGCACCAACCACGCCTGCTTTCCATAATGACGTGAGGTCATTCACTTCATATGCTAAAATCAAGTATTGTTCACATCAAAACAGAAAAGAAGCTTAGGTAAAACGTGTGAACAAAGTCATTTCGTTAGGATGGACAAATCAACCGTGCACAATACTGAACAGGAACAGAAATCCAGAAGCTAGCATATGAAGTGAACAAGTAAGAAACAAGTAAAAAGAAAAAAACGAATAACATCACTTCAGTAATCTGAAAGAAAATAGGCTAATAATGTAACAAATTAAAACAGCTAATGTCGTAATTCTGACTGTCGAAACAATAGAGCAGCAGCACAAACTGAATCAGGACAGCACTCTGCTTTCACTGCCGAAGAACGGCCGTTCCACCAAAATGCATTTGGAATAAACCTGTTACAGTCCCAATCGGCAATCGCAGCACAGGGCAAAACTGGATAAGAAAACAAAATACAGCCTTGGCGCACTAGCTGGCAGTTAGGCCGCTAAACCCAAAATGCGGAACTACCTCACGAAACTACGAAGCAAATGCCAACGACTAGAAGCTAGCTCGAACCAAGCATAAGGCAATGGCAGGAAACGCCGCCGGAGGGCGGCAGGAAACGCACCTCGAATCGGCGGGCGCAGCAGCCCGCAACCGCAACAGCTAGAATGCCCCGTATTTAAAGGGCGAACAGGCAGAGATGGGGGGCAGACGAGGAGGAAGCGGCGCACCTGTTGGCAGTCGACGGAGGCAATTAGGGTTCCGCGCCCGGCTCCCCTCCTCCCCTCTCCCTCTCGCAATCGCAAGCTTGGAATATTCGAACGGCGGTGGTGTGGTGTGGTGGTGTTATGAAAGGAGAGGGGAGGGGAAAGGGAAGACGAAGCGGTGAGGCATCCTTCGACGCAGCCGCACGTGCATAAAGCGGTTTCCGTTCATGACATGTGGACCCACGGGCGGTTGTCGGCGCCGGAGGCCACATGTCAGTGACGGTAAAAAGAAGGGGAGTGGGAGGTGGGTGGTGTTCTGCTGTTACAGGCCGTTCTTATCGTTGGGAGGTCAACGAATAGTTGGGAACAGGTCACAGGCCCGCCGGTAGCTCCTCCGGGATTCGTGCGTGTGAGTGACACGTTACATCCTGGCCCAAGCCCACTATGGGTTGAGAATTCAAAATGGCCCACAAGCCACAATGGGTGCGAGTCGTTGTGGGTTGTGGCCTTTGTTTCTCCGAAATGCTGAACAACAGACAACTCAAATCCTCTAAAAAAACAGACAACTCAAATTTTGATAAATTCTAGTAGAATTTTAAACCATCGATCGTTGCATAAGAATGCGTCTCCCTGCCTAATCCAACTGGTAACTGTAGATTGTTCCTTAAAAAACAAATAAATAGCGTATATTTTTTTCCTAAATTCTAGAGAACGAAGAAAATCTTTCATTTTTTCTTTTATGGCATCGACAGAGCTCATGATATGTACATGCGACAGCGACGTCGGCGATTACAATAGGAAACAAGAAAAAAAAAGAAATATGCATGGAAAACAGGAAGATGGATGATGTGCGGTGAGCACACGCAGACACACATCAACGTATGGAGCTATGGATGGAGTCGATCAATGGCCGCCGCCGCCGCCGCGGCCGTCGTCCAGGTTCATGTCCCGGATGAAGTAGGCGGCGAGCTCGTCGACCCCGACCTGGATCCTGTGGCCCTTGGGCAGGAAGACGTTGAAGCCCAGCGCCAGCTCGGGGCTGTCCCGGAACAGAGCCGCGGCGGTGGACGTCACCTCGTCGATGCCGACCCGCTGGTTCCGGAAGTCGTCCATGACGCGGAGGAAGAGGTGGTACTTGTCCGGGTGCCGGTCCTTGAACGCCGCCTTCACCGCCAGCACGAAGCCCAGCGCGTCCTCCGCCGACGGCGACCATGCCTCGGCGGCCGCGCTCTTCCTCCCGCCTCCTACTGGCCTGAACCCAGATCAGACAAACAGGTTAGGACGCATCGATCCTACCGGAAAGGACTCCTAGGAACTGAGAGATCGTGTATACCTACCGGCCACTGGAGAACGACGAGTAGGTCATGCCCAACGATGCTGGCCAGAATTCAGATACAGGCAGATCGATCAAAAAGTGCAGCAGCTGAAGTGGATGGACTCTCACTGCACTCTGCAGGCTGGTACGGGAGGATCTGTGTTCCTGTCGATCTGTAGGGAGTAGGGATTAGGAAGGCAAGATCTTTGTACCGTGAAGATTGCCCTGCCAAATTTATAGAGCCATGGATTCAGCAGGGATGGATTAGGCCGGCAGGCAGCTAGCTCATCGACTGAAGATTTGGACAAGGACAATGCGGAGGAATGGGACTGGTGGATAGATACTGACCGGGCAATGCCGAGACCTGGCTCCTTGCGCGCGGGTTCAAGATCCACAACGACTTCCCCTGTTCTGCGCCTCTTCTTTAGCTGCTTTTCAGTCCATCTCGCCAGCAACTGAACTCAACTCAGTCGTATGCATGCGGACAGATATGCAGTTTTTTTTCCTTCCATTTCCATTTTCATTTTTGAAAAGGATTGGCAGCCAGCCAGCAATCTAGAGTCCGGCAAGTAGGCCCAGTAACTTGGTACTCTCTCCAACTCGGCCCCAACGTGGCTACTGGGCCGCTAAGTTCTAGATACTGGGCCATTGTGCAAACAGCCGCCGTGGATATTTTTTTTTTCAGTCACAGTAATCGGTTGGTTTTACTTTTACATTTTGATTTCAAGTAAACCGCAACGTAGTCTTTGGTCTTTTACGTGACGCGGAAGGTTGTGATGGTTGTTCTTGAAAAAGATTATCGTTGAAGACATGAGTGTACTTCAAAGGCTCACTGTCGACAGACGCATCGTAGCGCCATTAATTTCTGAAATACATTTAGAAAAATGGATGGACATGTTCCACCAAACTAACCAAACGAGTTTCAATTCGCCATGTGCCCTTTTTGACTCACCTAAGGTTAGTTTAATTCTTTTTTTTGGAGGAAAGGTTACTTTAATTTTTGATTGCTGTGGTGTGGGATAGTGCATGTATGGCAAGGTTTTAAATATCCTGCTAAGGTCTTTAGCGGTTACCTTTTCAAAAGCTAAGAAAAGGTTATATCCAGCTATAGCCTTAGTTAACCCATTTAGCTGTTTTGCAAATGAAGTTCACAGTTCCAGAATATTCAGTACATCATCAATTCATCATGTAGAGAAACAACATAGGACTTCAACTTCATGCTTTCACAAATCTAACACAAAGTTCAGATGATGCAACAACCATAAGTTAGCGGCCTAAATGATGCACTGTGTTTAGTAGGCCGGCCAGAGACAGCGACCCATTCGATCTCCAGTCAAAATTTAGCGGGCTAAGAGATGGTAATTTAGCTGAATTAGCTGGCTATAGCGGGTTATTAGCGGGCTATCCTGCTTAGCGCCAAATGGACCTTCTCCTAACGTTTATGCTCCCAAAAGGCTAAATCTGTGCCGCTATAGCCGGTTATTTAAAACCTTGATGTATGGTGGAATAATATACACATGAAGGGTATTATTTCTAATCAGCAAAACTATACTCCATCTGTTTGCAAACATATGATGTTTATGTCGCAAAAAAATATAATACTTATGATAAATTAATTAGTTAATTAATTAGTAAATGCTATATATTTAAAAGTGGGATAGTATTTTCTTGTTAAGACTCCTACAATATGCGACCTAACTATTCCATCAGGATACATCCGGGTATCAGAACATCACCGTACAACCGCGACGTTGAACGTCGCTTGCAGCACCTACACGACAAACCCACGCGCTCTGCGTGGATTGGATTAGCACATAAGTATGTGCATTATGCAAAAGGAGATGAGAGCATTGCATGCCTGAGCTCAGCAGATGCTTCATGAAACATTTCAGATCGTTCGCAGCCCACTCGCTCCACCATCAGAGCTCCACTTTCAGGGACAGGGAGCTACAGCTAGCGACGGAGATCAGAAGGGAACCGATCCGCCCTTGCTCCAGACTCCAGAGTGGGAGTCTATAGGATTATTCCGCATTTTCCAAGGCGACATGCAAATCTTATCTCCAGGGTTTTTGCATCTGACTAGTAATAAATTATGATATACAATGTGTTTAGTTTTGGAACGTGAAAGTCATGTATGCTTAGAGAAAAGCTTGTTTACGACTATAAGTTTATTGGTTTTATTATTAATAAATCCATGAACAGATGTTGATTAGGTTTCTTACGGTGAAATTCGCGCTCGAGGCCAGCCTAACATGTCATAGACTTAGCAAGAGTGCTTGTATTTTTTAAAAAAAGCCATTTATAAATTATTGAACATCATTCTTCCAGTAGTAGGCGGCATAACAATTATAGTGACTTCTGTCAAGTTCTCATAATTGGAGGATGTAATATTATCCCCACATATATATGTCAATTGTTAGCTACATATACGTTTGTCAATTCCTACTAAGTGAGCAGCATTAGATCAATTACGAAATATATTCTTATAGTTTACTTATTTGATGTGTTAATGTATTGTTCTCTATAAATTTGGCTAAATTTAGAATAATTTAGCATAGAACAAACTTAGAATTCCTCATATCTGCGTGGACGGCTCATCAGCACGCACGCAATGCAGAGTCATGGACACGTGTAGCGGTAGTGGACGCCCGGGAATCAGGATATATGCACTGCGTCCATGACTATGCACTGCGTCAGCAATCCATGCATTATCGATCAAGATCTTTACCTGCCCTTGCAGGCTAGTAGTACCGGCCTACCTGCTGTGTGGGCTGTGTGGATAGTGCTAGCTCGATGGTGTTACCTAACCGACCGATCAGATTCAGAGCATATATACAGTACGCATGCGGAGCAGCTAGCTGCTGCTGCTACTTGCTTGCAGCTCGATGTGGTACCCCGTATCCGAATCCGAAGTGTGATCCACAACAACATGTAATCCAGGCCCCCGCTGAAGTGATGTGGGTGGTGGCATCGATCCATCCCAGCCATGAATGCATACATATATGTGTCATTATTTTTTTATTCTTGTAAAGGTTAAAACATTATTGTAGTACTCTTTACTAGGACAGAGACACAAAAATTTAGCCTATAGCTCGGCAGCTTTTCTAGTTACCACTTCTACATGTCCATATCTCTCATGTCGATTCTGTACCGCGCATGCATCATCTACCATGAATGGAACATGATGATCTGAAAATGAACTGAATTCCCTGATCTTTTTTTATATGTGATTGATTTATTACTGATGGATGAGCCCGAAGCATCATTATACTCTATTGTATGCAAGAACCTGATACCCGATTCCATTATTGAGGACGAGAGGGGAGCTGACGGTGCAGACATTCAGAAAAGATCGGGGGAAAGAATATATATGTGCAGCGCAGACAGCATTTTCGCCATCACGACGGGACGCTGCAAGCTAGGGTAGCAGGGCTGAGATCTCCGATCCATCATCAGATGAGCATGCTGTGTGAGTGTGATAACTGGCCACTTGCATCAACTGAACTTTTCCTATGGACACACAATGGAGCAACTGAAACGAAGAAGCAGCAGAACTGAGACAGGTTTCTGACCCTGGGTCGTCGATTACTCACTTCCACGATATTTATTTGTTTATTTTTTTACCATTACAACAAAAAGTCTAAAATCATGCGGAGAAAGAACGCGAATTAGAAGAGCAGCAATAGAGCTAGACAACTAGCTAATAGCTGGAGAAAAGTAGAAAAGGAAAAATGAGACCAATTTAAAAGACCTGCTAGCTGGTTTGTAATAAAGAGATAAAGCAGAAAAAGGTGCAAGAGATGACAGAGTGGAAATATGACAAATACCGCACAGCCGTACCAGTATCCTGCAGATCTGCTTTCCAGTTTGTACCAGCTGCAAGTTAAGCGAGAGCTAATCGCAGCTCGATAGGTGGGACGGCAAAAAGGTTTGGAGGGAGCCATGCACGCCATTGACAAGCATGTAAGAGTAGTGACCATGATCAGAGGGCAGGCACACACATAACTATATAGTTTGGTACTACGCTGGCTTCGCTTCAGCACAACGACATATGTACTTATCTCTTGGACAAAGTTGACTTGTGTATCTCCATTTAGCCCGTGCCTCCTCCTCCTCCTCCTCCTCCTCCTTCGCCGACATTGGGATGCGTTCCCATTCAATATTCAATGTAGGGTCTTTATCGGCCGGTGCTTGGAGAGGCAACAAAAGGGTCCGTCCTACTACAGCTTTCGCTCTAGCTAGCTCTACTCTCGCGAAAGAATTCCCTATTCGACACCGGTGATAATTCTTCTTCTGTAGCTCTGAAAATTTCAGCCTCCCTTATTTGACACTAGATCTAACTTTTGTTCTCAATGTAGCTTCCTTCTATTGAATATCTTTGGTAACGCAACATAGATACGGAGATACAGATTGTAGATGATCAAGTATTAGAAATCGTGTGTCAGTATCCTAATTACACGGCAAATCAGTTTCTTCCTATCCGATCCATTTCAAATCACCACCTTAGTAGGTATTGAGTTATGTTCCAAATTCAGTTGCACATAAAAGGCCGACTTGCGGAGGCCCGTCGCCGGAGGCTTGGGCCGGAGCGAAGCGGCGGTACAAGTGGCCCATGTGGTTCGACCCAGCGTCACCTGAGGGGGGTGCGGGGGGCGTACATATTATATATCTGATTAGGGTTTCTCTTTGAGGTTAATCTTTTTGTAAGCCGCCGCACGGCGTTGTAACCCGACTCTTGATATATTGAAGTTCTTGCTGGCTGGCGCCCGTGGTTTTTTCCCTTCCGCATTGGTTGGGTTTTCCACGTTAAATCTCGTGTCCCCTTTCAGTTTGATCTATTTACTTTCATCGTTTATTCGTCATCGTTTATAACAGTAGGGTCCTTGAAGCTAAAGGCCTACAAAAGATCGATGTGCATTCCACCACGGAGGATACATATATATATGGGCCATCGATCTATCTCCGAGCTCCAGTGCAAAAGCTGTAAAAGAGCCTACCGCCCAACGCGAAGTGGCGAGCAGTCCGTGTGTCCAAGGCGAATGTACAAGGATTGATGTAGGCGAGCAAGGATGCACATCGTGCAGTGCGTGCCAAAGTTAGGTGCGGATTAGAGCCACCCACGATCGAGTAGCTTGCTTGCTTGAAGTAGGGCCAGCCGAGCACCATGAAGAGCTTGCTCCATGATCTTGTCTGCGCAACGATCAGCAGCTTATAAAGATCATGCCGGTGGTGTTTACGTGTAGGAGGTTAGATTTGATTTACCCGGAGCACTATGGACAGAAGCGTGTTGCCTGTGCCCCTGTTGCTTGCAGGGAGCACAGGAGCAGGGCCTATGATTTGCCTGCTTGTTTTCCGATCTGGGCACCGTTAATTTCACATAGATTAGCATTGGTTGCTTGTACATCTCCCACAGATTAGCATACCCTTAATTTCACATATAATGGCATAGATCGTGTCTTTAAAGCTAGCTCACTGTACCTTACTGTAGAACCCATTACTCCATTGGTTGCGTGCATTTATATATGTAGTGTGGCAAAGCCAAGGTAAAATAATGTCTTCAAGTTGTTGATCGACTTATGTATGTTTATTGGATTATAAAAGGGGCTACATGGACTTTGAAAACATTTGGATTTCATCTGAAGATAAAGGTCAATGAATCACATGTTCAGTTCATACCCATTACAATGATGATGCACTTTAACCGTTGACGTGTGTTGTGCTAGGAGGAAAGCGTACGTCTTCGAAGTCATCAACTATGACAAACTTTATTGATGCGTCGTACGTGACCAGACTCTGCAAAGTAACATGTGCATATTTGAAATACTAGTCCATCAACTTGTGCATGTTTAGAGACATAAGTATTAGAAATTCATGAAAAAATTATGGCTCATGCATAGATAATAATAAAAAATGTTTACCTTGTTATATATCTCTCGTTGCTTAAATATTCTAACACAATACTCATATAAATACGCACTTATGTTTGTCCAGTTGTTATTGGATTAAGTTATTAGCAACTACTCTATACATCTATGCACTTTTTTATCCACATTCATAGTTTTTTCACTTTGCATTCCACCTCCATATGTGTTTTGACTCAATCTTAATTTGAGCTAAGTGTTTAACATGGACGTTGGCATCGCTAGCTTCCTGCACACATGTATACATGGTCTGCAAAGTGACATACATCATGAACGTGCTTTAGAAATTTTCTTTTAGAATGGTAGAAGCATGAATTGAGATGCATATTTAGGCATTACCTTATGTTATTTTTAATAATGGTAGATGAGGGTAATATAGATGCAAATTTAAGGTTTTACACTAGATTATTTTTTATAACAGTATAGGTGGATGAATTATGAAGATTAAAGGTTACTTTAGGTTTTTTATAAAGACAGAAGATCATAATATACTTTGTTACTTTAGACTATTTTTATAATGATAGAGGTGGGCAATATTTTAGAAATTATAATTATCAATGATGATTAGAGCCTAACGGATTGATGGCTATATGTATTGTTGGTTTCGGAGATAGCCGGCGGCTAAACCTACTCGAAGTGTGTATCGTGCACCGTGATCGGAGGTGGCCTAGCATATAACGACTCAAGATTTATACTGGTTCAGGTAAATATGCCCTACGTCCAGTCGGGGGCCATTCGGATGTACTGCTTGAGCCCAGGTGCTCGTGAGAGTTGAGGAGTTACAAGCTTTCGAGTGGAGGATAAATCTTTTGGATTTCGGTCCAATCCTCTTTCCTAGGCGGCTGATCCTCCCTTTATAGTCTAAGGGGAGTCATCTTTACAGGGAACTAGAGGTAGAAAAAGATAGGTAGAGAGAGCGAGAGTTCATAGCCCCACCGGTTGGGGGTCGTCAGCTCTATCAATCGGGATCGCCAACTTCATCAGTCGGAGTCATCAAATGGCCACCGTCCAAATCCTGTCTCGCAGTTCCGTCCCTGTATGTCGTGTTCTGTCCGTGGGGGGGTGGGCGTGCATCGATAAGTACGGTACGGCAGTCACGCCCCGTCCCTAGCTCCACGCGCTGTCACTCCATTGTGACAGAGGCATGTCCGTCGTGTCATGATGATGTTGCGCCCCGTCCCTTCTTGAGGACGGAGAGGTGGAATAGCGTCCCTCTGCTGTAGCAGCAAAGGGGACCGTAGCCCCCGTGGAGGGAGTGGTTGGCCCTGTACGACAAGTTGACTCCTGCATCCGCCATTATCCTCAGCACCTGCTTTCGAGGACCGTTGGTGCATCAGTGCGCAAGGCTTGGCCGCCCCCGACCTCGTCAGTCGGGGACAGCGACACTTGTATGGTGGAGTCCGGTCAGCCCTTAGTTCGGGATCATGGGCTTGGGCGGCCTAGACGAAGCCGCAGCACGCGAAGGTGGGCGTTCGTTCTGGGTGTTGTATTTGGGCTAGTCTGAATGTCAGCGGGAGGCAGGTCCACTGGGGACCCCAGGTCCCTGGACCCGTCGTATATAGTCTTTTTGATAATTTCTAGAATTTATTTTTTTTCTCTAGCACATCTCAATGAGATTTATTGTGGAGTTCCAAAAAGGATCTAATTAATGCTTGTAAGATATATAAATATTTTTAAATATTTAATCACATGTCTTTGAATGCCATATTTTTGTAGGATTTGTTGGTCAAAGTTTTATCTTGTAGACCATGTGGATGCTATAAATAAAATGTATTTTGAATCAGACGAAGTAATAAAAAGAAAGGAGAAAGTATAAAAAGATTAAAAGTCAATGTTTGGATGGCAAACTCTACCTTGTACTTGAAGCACATGCATAAATGTTGCTCATGGTTCTCTTATCATGCAAGCAAAAATGTTAATGCATCAACAACTAGGCACACAGAATGAAGACCCTATGTGCATTAGGCATCACATCTCATACTGCAAAACAATGGAAAAATTATTTCCATGCTGTTGTAATTATTATTTTGTACGGTCGATCATCTGCCACTGCCAATGACACAGGTAGACAAAGATGTCATAAATAAGGGCTTGCAAAAATTGGCAAACAAATAACTAACACCTAGGTTGTTACTATGACGTTAGCTCTCTTTTTATATGAATTTTGCACCGTAACTATTTGGTCATATTTAAACAATAAATAATTCATAAGTACTATATTCTCTATTCATTTAAAAATTTATAATACTATATCAACACATTCTCCAATAAGATATACAGAACAATATCTTATAAAACAACTATATTGCAGTAATATCTTTGACAAAAAAATCGAAGATGTTTTGTCTATATGGTATACACATAGTATATTTTTTATTCAATTAATGACTTAAGTTAGAGAACTGCGTACCTCATACAATACCATACATTTACAAACATTGACTGACTGACCAATAAGGGATTATGGTAGGCTACGAGCTGCGACAACAAGTAGGGACGAGGTGTTCGAGGAAGATAAAGAGTGCAAGAGGAGTAATACAGAGATGAGATGGAGAAGGAAAGCAGGAGGACACAAAGATCCGGCCTGTGCCATCCTACTTTGTTACTTTACATTTTCCAATGCTTGTGAATGGAGGTATAGTACATAACGATACTAAAGTACGTTGCACTATAAATCTCTAACAATATGATTGACATTCACCATTTTCAAAAGGCGACATCTAAGGGCTAAGAGCAGAACAACACCGCCTTGTCTAGCGCCTAGCACTTTTGAGACATTGATGGTAACCATGCCAATGAAAGTTTATTAATTAGTACCCAGAATTTGAGTACCAGAGTCAACAGAGGAGAGCGGGAGTACTTCTCAGAGACGAACATAACTTTTCCTTAGCTCTTGCTTCTCTTTAATAACATTTTGTTGATTTAATTTATTGGGCTTTGAGATCAGTTTGAACATGCATGGCACTTTCGGTTCTGGGTTGTCTAATAAGCTATGTTATGCATAAAATCTATTGTTAAATTAAACTGGATCAACCAGGGAGGTTTCTGAATTGGCAGCAAAGGCGAAAAATCTTCACACAGATTTCTTGGAGAGGAATAAAAAAGAAGAAGACCTTTTCTATAAACTGAAAAAAAGAACCGAGGGACAAGGAGGCATGCATGGACCATAGGGCACTAGCTCGAAATAAAGTCGTTTGGACGATTTTGGAGCATACCATATCCTGTCAATATCTTTCCTTAGCAAATGTCTGTTAGACAAAAATTAAGGCCACAATTACAAAGTTAATCGCAGACCAATCGACGCACACCATTTTTAGGGCCTCCATCTGACAGCACACGAGCAAATTTCTGCACTGCAATTCGATGAAAGGGGCAATACGCATGGATTTGATTGTCCTGTGCTTCACAAGATAATCTTGTTTTGATTAAAAGGGGGCTCAGGTTATATTAAGAGAGGGTGAGTGGCCTTTTCTTTTTGCTACACTGCTTGATTGATCTTTCTATCCTGATCGATCATGTCTATGTGTCTCGATTGGATACTTCCACGGCTGAATGGACACGCATTCATGCATGTTTGAACCTTTGCGTGCAGTCTTAACTATATGGATGCACATATTTCATACCCCATACGTTACTAACTCCTCCCTCACAACCACAATGGAAAAAGTGGAAGGCCAAACAAAGTGTTACACTGCAGTGATGGCCTGCTCAGTGTTAGTTCTAGCATAGGCGGCCCTTGTGGCCTGTGCTGAATATGGTCAGCCTTTCATGTGTCCAAGGGCCATATTTTCGGCTGCTAGGGAGGATCATGCATTAGCTTAGATGAATAAAATTGGGTATCTTTCCTTGAAAAAGAAAAGGAGAGTTTAAAAGGAACACAGGATTGATGACAAATTTTGGAAATTTATCATTTTAGTGGTTTCAAGTAAATCTATATATGTACCTAGCTAGATATAACGGGATTTCCGAAATGAAGTCTGGTTCTGCAACGTGGGAAGCATAATTATTAGGAAAATGCTTGTGTTCTCATTTCATGCCATTTCACAATCATCTTAGGTCATGCCTTGATCAAAAGTGTATGGGGTTTTCTCGAATTAGTCCAAAGCATATGCAGACCTATTTGAAAAAGAGAAAAAAAAACCACATTAATAAGTATATGCATGCATTGCGGCACACAGTAAAACGGTCTTGTGCACATATTTTGTTTTCCATCAAGAGATGGCTGTTCTTTCGTTCATATCTTTCTATGTGGATGTGCTAATGACCACAAGTTACAGATTACCTATTTTAAAAGTTAGGCAGCCTAATTAGGCACACTCCAAAAAAGATTCGATGAAAAGGCACCAATGCGTGCTCCAACCGAAGTATATATGCAAGTTCCCTACATATAATACCGTGACATGTGCAAAACCTTTGCAAAATGAAAAGAGGAATCAATGGCTTCCCCAGTTCAATCCTGATGGCTCATAAATCACATCTTAGTTCTAAAGCAGGCATGCTTTGTTTAACTAATTCGCAGAGAAATTATTGCTACCACATCATAACATTATTATGCATTTATGCCTCAGCACGCGGTATATATATAACCCACAAGGAGTTCAGCCCATGCATTCTCTTTATCGCCTGTCGGGTAGAGCAGAATCGGTCTCTCGGTTTCGAATGATCTCGTCGATCTACGAGCTGTGCACACTGGAAAGTAGACATATTCCACATCAGCCATACATAAACTTGTTTGGTTTCTGCAGCGGTGTAGCTTCCTTCTTACACTGCTTCTGGAATATATGCTGCACGAGTGAAGACATAGATGTGCTTGGCATTTGGCATCTGGTGGTAGTTCTCTTTCGTCGTTGGAGCACCTTGTTTTCTGACCTTTATATTGTGCACTACCACAGCATTAGTTAGTACATGGGTGTATGAAATGAATATACGTAGAGCGAAACAGAAACTTCTAAAGTGAAAGAGCACATGTGTTTCTCCCATATTGAGCAAATAATTTGCAGGAACTTTGCATGATATTGACGGAGACCAATTGAAATCTGGATCCTTGAAAATATTCACATTTCGAATGTGACATAAATAAAATTCAGTTTTTAGAATAGAGCTGACTAGGTACGTTGTTAGGCTAGTGCCTCAACAATGCTGTGGATTTTTTTTTATCTTTGACCAAATAAATACGCTATCTAACGTTCATCGTAGATTTAATGGCACTAATTTGGTTTTTAAGATACTGATGTATTTTTGTACTAAACTTGGTCAAATTTAATTTGCACGAACTGTACTTTGTTCTCCAGTGAGCTAGACAACCAGAGCGAAAAAAAAATAGGAGTTGGTGGATAATTGGCGCCTACTTTCTGCCACCATGTTTGCTGATGGAGTACTTGTGCTCTACACCTATACATACCCAGGTAATGGTGTCTGGACCAAATGATAGGATTGTCGAGCACCATGCAATTAGCATGAATGGAGGGCCCACCCACTAGCAGCCAACCCTGCTTCCTCTCTGCTGTGCTACCACCTCTCCACTCGCTCAGACACTCACCCCTCCCTCTGTGCTCGACCTCAGGCCACCATATATTCATGCACCACCATCTCGATCTCTCCTCTCTACGGGAGCAGTTTCATCGTCCTTCTCTGTCCTCCCCATAGCACCAACGCCTTCTTCCTCCAGCTTCCACCGCCCTGCTGGATTTACCTCCGTAGCTAGCTTCGATATCTCATCGATTCCCCCCCTGCTGGTGGAATCCAATCCGATGCGGCGGCCACCACCACCAGCACCACCATTGCCAGCCCAAGTGGCGGCCTCGTGAGAGGTTGGCAGCGAGCAACACATCACCGGGGGAAGCCTAGGACGCAGTATATCTCGGAATGTGCTGTCCCCCAGCACCCGCGACGCGATTCCCCCGCCGCCTATAAAGCCACCGCCATGGCTCCCCTCCCAACCCCCACCAGAGCTAGCTGGATCGGTCTCGCTCGCTCCATCGAGACGACGGCGTCGACGACGTCGAGACCCGACCATGGTGAAGTTCTCCAAGCAGTTCGAGGGGCAGCTCGTCCCAGAGTGGAAGCAGGCCTTCGTGGACTATTGCCTGCTCAAGAAGGACCTCAAGAGGGTTGAGCACGCCCTGCTGCTTGGCCGGCATGCCACCGCCGAACGTTGCGAGGCCGGCCTAACCGCCGGCGGCGCACAACCGACAGCCGATCGACACGCTGAACGTGCTCCCCTGGCCCAATGGCTCTGCCACCAACTCCCGGCCGGTCTCTTCGGCTCCAGTGCGGCCAAGGATCATGGAGCCATACACGTACGGACTGGCACTACTAGCTTGCATCATGCACGAACATGCTCAAGCATCCATGAAACTATTCTGTTCTCCGATTAGTGAATCTTTTGCGCGCTCGTCGTGTCCAGGTGCACCGGAGGCCGATGGCGGGGCCGGCGAGCAGAGGCGGCGGCGGTGACGAGTACGAGACGGAGCTGCTGGAGCCGCTTGCCGCCGCCGACGCGGCCGCGGCGCGGGATTTCTTCGCGCAGCTGGACGCGCAGCTCAACAAGGTGAACCAGTTCTACAGGGGCAAGGAGAAGGAGTTCCTGGACCGGGGCCAGTCCCTGCGGAGGCAGATGGACATCCTCGCCGGCCTCAAGGCGGCGGCCAGGGAGGACAGCAACCCCTCCCTCTCCTCCGGCGGCTGCTCCGGTGAGCACGAACACAGCGACTAGTTAGTAGTTACATTCCCGCCGGCGCAGCTAACCTAGGAGACACCGGCCGCCGTAGCTAGCTGGTGCGCGCGCGCCGCGTCGTGCGGCCGGCCGGTGGCGAGCCAGGTAGCGTGAGACGGCGCGTCACGTAGGCTCGCGCCCGGCGCGGCGATTGGGGGCGCCGGGTGGTGACTGCTGACTGGTGCGCCGCGAGGTCCACCGCCCGTGGCCACGGATCAGGCAGACGTTTCTGAGCTTTGAGGCGTGTGAGCAAGAAGTCACTAAGCCCTGCCGTGCCCAGGAACATCGGGCATCCCTTTTTCTATCGTGTGGATGTCTTTAGTTAGTTGTGTCTGCATTTGGCATGACCGTGTATATATTGCTCTTATCCTGGCTTTACTTTTTAGTACCTCTTTTTTTTTAACACTTGCCAACCTGCAATTCTTCGTTTTTGATTTGATGGGCCTGTGTTGGCAGTACATGATGAGCAAAAATATTAGTAGTCGGTAGATAACATCTGGATGCCTGCACTGATTCTAGAAAGAAGATAAGAAGCATATGCTGGTAGAATTATAGAACATGACTCTTGAAAAAGCAGGATTTCTTCCTTCAATAATACAGAGCATCTCCTGCTTACTACTCCGTATGCTTTCTCAATAAAAAGAATACTTTTATATGATTTATTTAATATCATCTTTTTCCTCGTCCTACTCGAAAACAGAGGATGAGTCCACACGGTATGCGATGACGTCAGCAGCAGACACGGACCAGCTGAACGAGCCAGAGACCACACCGACCAAGGACCCAAGTGGCACGGATCAAGAAGACCAGCAGCAGGAACTAGAAGGTTCCAGAACATTCCGGAAGCCGGTGCCGCAGCCGAAGAGCCTGGGGAGGTCGGCGAGCGGCTGCGGGAGGAAGAGCCTGAAGATCAGCATCCCCCTGACCAACCCCTCCAGGACGATCGCGGCGCTGACGGACGTCCTGTGGGACGAGCTCGCCGCCCAGTCCGGCTCCAAGAAGTGCAGCAACCCCGACGGGAGCGCGGGCAAGCAGGGCGTCAGCAAGACGAAGCTCCGGCACGCGGAGAAGATGATCAGGGGCGCCTTCGTCGAGCTCTACAAGGGCCTCGGCTACCTCGCCACCTACCGGTAAGCGCCGCGAAAGCATTCGTTTGAGGGGGCGCTCAGAATTCAATTCAGAACTGCATGATCGGATTGACGCTGACATTATTCGGCAACGCGCAGGAACCTGAACATGATGGCGTTCGTGAAGATCTTGAAGAAGTTCGAGAAGATCAGCGGGAAGCAGGTCCTCTCCGTGTACCTCAAGGTGGTGGAGAGCTCCTACTTCAACAGCTCTGACGAGGCACGCGCACGGTTTGCTCTGTTCCACTCTCTGTCTCCCTGTTATCTGACTGACAGTGGCAGAGAGCTTGGCCAATGTGCTATTCTGAATGGAACTGACGGGACGGCATTCTCACTGCAGGCGCTGAAGCTGATGGACGAGGTGGAGGACATCTTCGTCCGGCACTTCGCCGGCGACAACCGCCGCAAGGCCATGAAGTACCTCAAGCCGGCGCAGCGGAAGGAGTCCCACGCCGTCCCCTTCGTCACGGGGCTCGCGACCGGCTGCTTCGCCGCGCTCTTCGTGGGCTACTGCGCCATGGCGCACATGGCGGGGCTATACCTCTACACCGCAACTCCACGCGGGCGCGGCGGCGACGGCGGCGGCGGAGGAGACTCGGCGCGCTTCATGGAGACGGCGTACCCCGTGCTGAGCATGTTCGCGCTGCTGTTCCTGCACCTGCTCCTGTACGGCTGCAACATGGTGGCGTGGCGCCGGTGCCGCGTTAACTATGGCTTCATCTTCGAGTCGTCCCCCGCCGCCGGCGGGGAGCTCCGGCCCCGGGACGTGTTCCTCGCCTGCGCCGCGTCCATGGCCGCGGTCGCCGGCGTCATGTTCGCGCACCTCGCGCTCGTTCTCAGGGGCTACCACGCGTCGCCGCACGTCCAGGCCATCCCCGGATTCTTGCTCCTGGTGAGCCCTCTATCTACTAGTACAATTTGCTGTTGCCCTGATGCTCTTCTCGTCGTGACCGATGGATCATCCAAGAACATGCTTCACATATGTTCCTGCAGCGACTGAACCTGATCGAGAATGGGAATAACGGAATGTGTCCTCTCGATCCATGCAGGCGTTCCTGCTCCTGCTGTTCTGCCCTCTCAACGTCGTGTACCGGTCGAGTCGGTTTCGGTTCCTCAGGATTCTGAGGAACATTGTCCTGTCACCACTCTACAAGGTACAGCATCAGCAGCATTTGATGTTGTCCTGATCAATTATTCTGATAAGTCTTTGCATTATCTTCATGGAACCAAACTGGACCAATGCAAAGCCTGATGGTCTCTGAACATTTGCAGGTTGTGATGGTAGACTTCTTCATGGCCGATCAGCTATGCAGCCAGGTGCCCATGCTAAGGAGCATGGAGTACTTGGCTTGCTACTACATCAGTGGGAGCTACAGGACGCAGGATCACGGCTTCTGCATCAACACCAAGCACATCAGAGACCTGGCCTACGCCGTCTCCTTCCTGCCCTACTACTGGAGAGCCATGCAGGTGACTGCAAGTTCTATCATGCCAGCAGAGTCCCTTCCTGAATTAGTACATCACTGCAGTTTCTGAACTCTGAACGTCTGAATAACTGTTTCTGTCAAAATGTTCACTGTTCAGTGCGCGAGGCGGTGGTTCGACGAGGGGGACACGAGCCACCTGGTGAACCTGGGCAAGTACGTCTCGGCGATGCTCGCCGCCGGCGCCAAGGTCGCGTACGAGAAGGATGAGAGCCTGGCGTCGCTGACGCTGCTCGTCGCCGTGTCGAGCACCGCCACGGTGTACCAGCTCTACTGGGACTTCGTCAAGGACTGGGGCCTGCTCCAGCCCAACTCCAAGAACCCCTGGCTCAGGACCGACCTCGTCCTCAAGCGGAAATACATATACTACTTTTCAATGGTACGTTCATCAGCTCATCGCCGTGCAGAGAAATTTGTAAAGCGAGCCCAAATGGGTTTCAGTTCAGACCTTTCAGTTGCAGTGCAGACTGCAGAACAAACTGGTTGTTCAGAGTCTCTGTCCGATTGAGACATCAACGATCAAAATACAGCTGTGAACATGCTATTCGTTCTGCGCTAGTTGTGAAGAATCGCGTTCCCAAATAACCAGAGGCTCAAGTGAAATATTCTCATTCCTGTCTGAACTTTTTGCAGGGACTGAACCTCGTGCTGAGGCTTGCCTGGCTGCAGACCGTAGTCCATCCAAATTTTGGGAGCTTGGACTCTAGGGTCACTTCGTTCTTCCTAGCAGCCCTCGAGGTGATCCGGCGCGGGCACTGGAATTTCTATAGGTAAGACTACTTACAGTTTGATGGTTCTATATTCTCACTTTTGAACAGTGCATTGAGCGACTCAACCAAATTGAAAACTTTCAGGTTGGAGAATGAGCATCTGAACAATGCGGGCAAGTTTCGGGCGGTAAATACGGTTCCACTGCCTTTCCACGAAGAGGACGAGGACTAGTGTACTACTGACCATGACTAGACCGAACCGACTTGTTACTTCAGCATTCTGCTGAATTTTTTTCGAAGTGAAGAACTCGAGAGGTGAAGAATTGTTCAGAACCGTAGATTTTTATGCGCGTAGTTCCTTCAGGGAATGGCATCTCTATACAACCATTCGTTCGTTCCTAGATGCATCAAGGTGTAAATAAGAGGGATCCCTAAATAAGAAGAGGCGTCGCGTTTCGCAGCGTGTTTATCTGACCAAATGTGAGCCTTTATTCCAAGATAAACCAAAAAAAATGGATACAAAACATGTCAAAAATTTATCACAAGCCGCACTCCAATGGTTCCTATGACAGATCCCGCAGGTAATCTCACCGGTCTACGATGATGGTACAGCACGAACACCAATAACGGAGATAATTAAATCAATCATCTGGTACACTGATATACGTATGGATCTCTGTCTGGGGGGTTTACCACGCTAGCGATAGCAAAAGCGCAGCCATGGCGGTCTGCAGGACGACGACGCCCCAGTGCTGGTGCTGCCGGCTGCTCGCGTTCTGCAGGAAGAAGAAGCAAAAGCATTAGTGATTGTCAATTGGATTTATTTTTAATTTGTATACTGTAAGAGTGAAAGAGGGTTTAGTAGCGTCGTGATCCGTGCATTACCACGTCGAATGCCGAGGGCGCGGGGCCGGACACGTCCTCGAGATCGGCGGGCGACGGCGCGGCGGGCGCCGGCGGGCTCAGCGGCTGCGGCGCCTCCGCGGGTGCCTCCTTCTTGCCGTGCTGCTTCTTCCTCCTCTTGTGCTTGTTCTTGCCCTTGGACGGCGCCTCGGCCGGCGGCAGCGTCGCGGGCGCCTCGGCCACGGGCGGGGGCGTGGCGGGGGGCAGCGTCGCGGGCGCCTCGGCCGGGGGCGTGGCCGTCGGCGGAGGCGCGGCCGCGGGCGGGAGCACCGCCGGCGGCGTGGCGGGCGGCGGCGTCGAGGGAGGCGGCGTCGCTGCGGGGGGAGGCGTCACCACCGGCGGGGGCTTGGCCGGCGCGACAGCGGGCGCAGCCGGCGGCGGCTTTGACGGCGGGACCGGGGTGGCGGCGGGCGCGGGCGTTGCCGGGGTCGGCGGCGGGTTCGCTGGCGCGGCCGGGGTGGCGGTGGGCGCGGGCGTTGCCGGCGGCGTCGGTGCAGCCGGTGTCGTGGGCGCAGCAGGGGTGGTCGGCGCGGCCGGTGTCGTCGGCGCAGCAGGTGTCGTGGGTGCAGCAGGGGTGGTCGGCGCAGCGGGGGTCGTGGGTGCAGCCGGTGTCGTCGGCGCAGCAGGTGTCGTGGGTGCAGCAGGGGTCGTTGGCGCGGCCGGTGTAGTTGGCGCTGCCGGGGTCGTGGGCGCAGCAGGTGTCGCTGGCGACTGGGCCACGGCGGCGGCGAGGTGGAGCGCGAGGACGGCGCCGATCACGGCGAGGCGGCGCCAATGCCGGAGCAGCGGCGGCGCGGCCATGCTGCTGGCGCGGTGCGGATGATGAGCTCGCTCTCGCCGACGGGAATGCGATCGATGGGCCTCGCGCCGATGGAGCGGGTAGCCGGCGATCGAGGGGAGTATTATAGCGTGTCCGTGCGCCGCGCGCGCGCTCTCGGTCGCGGGGTGCGGTTGGGACGGGACTTGGGAGGAGTACGGTGCTAGCACTAGCTTGGGAGTGAAGGGAGTCGGGTGGGCGCGCAGCGCGACGCGACAGGCGACGCGGCAACGGCCTCGGGCCAGCGCGCAGGCCGGTGCGCACGCTAACTGCACGCCTAGCTTAATTTCTTCTTGTTGTTTAATATAATTTAACCAAACACATTAATTTAAATGACCAAATCTAGCTGCTTTTTCGCCTAAAAAACAGAAGAAAAAAAAGGTGCATTTGCTTGCTAAGGGCTTGTTTATATGCTAGTAACTTTCGTGCAAGGTAGCCGGTGCAGCAAGAGAACAAGGACACCAAACGCCTTTTTGTTATCGGTAGCTTTCCGAAATCTTTGCTTGGGAACATGACAATGCAAAAGTGGAATGTACATGTGACAAGACAATATTCGACATACATGATGAATATGCGTGGTTGGTGCATGCTGACGTGTGTTCAAAATCTCGGCCAGAATTCGCAGAATTTCAGTCTTTTCGGTCATGATCAAAGTTACCTTTTGCCCAAAATGCTGGTCTGTTTATCGAAACATACACTTTTTATCCAAATTTTGGTCGAAGTTTCGTGAGATTCGGTGTTTTATCGAAAATGAGGGTTTCCACGTTCGAATATACCATGCTCCGCACCCACACGCTAGTCGCTGCTCATATTCTTCAGTTGCATGCTGCGCCCTCTATCAGTTCCCATTTCTGGCCCGAGGGTAATGAAGAGATCATGGTCGCTGTAGCAGATCGATCTCCAGGAAGGGGACAGTGACAGGTTACCAGCTCGATCAGCTGGTTCTCCCCCCATCTCGCCAGCTAGTCGGTCGAGTTGCTTGCGTCTCACGATCACGCTAAAACAAACAAACAATGAAACTACTTCCAACGGCCGGAATTAACTTGTGGCGAGCGTTACGACATGCCTGTGTTTACTCCCAGCTCGATCAGGTTACCAGCGCAGAGCTAGCTCGCCGCGTCGTTAGGTCTCTTCCCGGTTTGGTGAGCGTGCGTAAGGTGGCACGTCCGTCGCTGCACGCTGCTCGATCGCTCGCTTGCTCTGCACGACGCGGAGGAAAAGAGCGCGCCTCCTTTTACGGGCTGCCGGCGTCGCGTCCGGGAATCCCCGCCCCCTCATCTCGGTGACTAGGATGGCTTTGGACCGTCAGGAGTCAGGTTGTGTGTCGACACGAGGCGGAATTAACAGCTGAACGATGCGCCGGGTTCTGATCGCTGGTTAGCTCGCCGGTCATGCTCCTCTGCTCCTGCTGCTTGCTACTACTGTGGACTGCCTGCCTGGCATTCCAGAGAGTTCCGAATCCTTTAGCCGGCTTTGCAAGCTGTGGTAGTGTGGTGTGTAGCTTTAGGTAGATTTTGTTAGTTTATTTTTAAGTGAAGGCTAAGGAGCTGTTTAGGAGGGTTTCTTCTAAAACAGCCTCACTAGTAAAGCTGAAACCCGTGAAGTCACTTCACCTAGCTTCTAGTTTAGTTTATTTTTAGTGGAGGCTTACAAAATAGTTTCACGTTACAGTGTCTCAATTTACACCGAATAGATTTACATTTAGTAGGTGAAGTCGAAGCCGAAATAAATCATGCCAAACTGGTGAAGTTGTTCGTTTAAATTTGCCTTCAGGCACTAAAGCATTGGAGCTTGAGTGAACACAGAAACATGATAAGAGTCACGTATTCGCAGTGTCCTAGGAGCAAATGCTGCATTTTTTTTTTCGAATGACAGGCGCTAACTATTGTGAGATCTAATTATCAAAGAATAATAAAAACTTCTGTGAGATCTTAAATTTGGATCCATCTAACAACAGGTTTTCGATCCAAAGCCCGTTTTCCAAACAGGCCGTGATTTGGAAGAGTCGGCATCGGTGGCCAGCCCAAGAAGTTATGTACGATCTGGGCTGCGAAACCACAGCGGCGGCAGGCTGGGCTAGACCCCATGCGGTCCAGCACGATGAAGCCCAGGCCTAAATCGCTCACAATCTCCGATCACGGAAACTGAAAAAAAAAAATCTTATCGTGATCTCCGCTTCCAGAAGAAGAACTAAAAAAAACGTCTCATCGTGATCGGCAAGGGCGGCGAGTTCGTTCCGTTCCGTTCCGTTACGTCTCCTCTCGTCTGCCAACTCCCAGCGCCCACCGCGCGCGGTCGAGACTCTAGAGAAGCGAGCCGTGCCCGTCTCCCCAATCCGCTCCACACTCCTTCCCATCCCGCCGCCGCCGCCGCCGCCGCCGAGGGAGAAGTCGATACCTCCAGCAGAGCAAGGTGGGGGCAACTGCCCTGACGCAAATTCGCCGGAACCTCCGCTTCCTCTTCTCGTTTCCGCAGCTCTCTCTCTCTCTCTCTCTCTCTCTCTCTCTCTCTCTCTCTCTCTCTCTCTCTCTCGCTCGCTCGCTCGCGCTCGCGCTCTCTCTCTCGCTCTCGCTCTCGCTCTCTCGCGTCGGCTGGGCTGCTCGCCGCCGTCGGCGAGGCATCTTCATCTCCGGCCTCTTCACCAGGATCGACCCATTGATCGACCATGGCGTCGTCGAGCGCGGCTGCTGCTGCTAGTGAGAACCAGAGCCTGAAGGATCGGGACGTCTGCATCGTCGGCGTCGCCCGCACGCCCATCGGCGCCCTGCTCGGGTCGCTCTCGTCGCTCCCCGCAACCAAGCTCGGCTCCATCGCCATCCAAGGTACGCACCCGCTCATCTCCAGCGGTTCTGGCTGCGCCAATATTTAATCCATCAACAAATCGCTCCCTGCGTGGCTCTTACCGAATCCCAACGCGTCAGGCGCTCTCAGGAGGGCGAACGTCGATCCGGCGCTCGTGCAGGAGGTGTTCATGGGCAACGTCCTCAGCGCCAACCTCGGCCAGGCCCCGGCAAGGCAGGCCGCCCTGGGCGCCGGCTTGCCCAACACCGTCCCCTGCACTACGGTCAACAAAGTTTGCTCCTCGGGAATGAAGGGTACTACTAGCTAGCTGTATATATTTTTTACATTGATTGATTGTTAATTACCCTTGCAACGTGAAGGCTTATCCTGGCACCGTTGCCACCGATTTGTTGCAGCTGTCATGTTCGCGGCCCAAAGTATTCAGCTGGGGATCAACGATGTTGTGGTTGCCGGAGGCATGGAGAGCATGTCGAATGCACCCAAATACGTGGCTGAAGCAAGGTTCATTTCTATTCCCAACCGATGGTTACAGGCTAGAATTATTATGACGTGGGTATCCTCTGTTGTAGCTCGTGCTTATAATAAAGGGTAAAAATAAAATGCAGACGAGGATCACGGTTCGGACATGATGTCCTAGTGGATGGGATGCTCAAGGATGGCCTGTGGGATGTCTATAATGATTTTCCGATGGGGATGTGTGCTGAACTGTGTGCAGACCAGCACACATTCTCAAGGGAGGAGCAGGTTGCTGCTAATTCTAACTTTGTTTATGAATTACAACCTGTTATGTTCTAATTATTAGAATCTAATCTGCAGCGACTTGTTCTTTCTTCTAGGATTCTTATGCTATTCTCAGCAATGAACGTGCAATAGCAGCTCGGGACAGCGGTGCATTTTCTTGGGAGATTATTCCTGTGCGTGCATGATTTTGATTGACCAGAAAACTCCTGTTGTATATTAGACTTTGATGCTTCAGTACGTGGTACCAATCTAACTTTTGTTGTTTCGCAGGTTGAAATTTCTTCTGGTAGAGGGAAACCACCAGTAGTTGTGGACAAGGATGAGAGCCTTGCAAAGGTAATCCTGAGGTCTAGCTAATATATCGATGTTGTTTGTTACAGATTCAAAAAAGAATATGCAATGTCAGAATGAAATACGAAAACATTCACATTCAGCAGTGGCTTTAACAACAAATTAACATTATTTTTTCCTCATCATATTTGATGTTATTCCTTCGGTGTCCTATATGCAGTTTGATCCAGTAAAGTTGAAGAAACTTGGGCCCACTTTTAAGACAAATGGTTCTGTAACTGCTGGCAATTCTTCTAGTATCAGGTTTGCTTCCTTATTACTCTGAATAGCTGTATATTATCAACATAAATAACATGCAGCTAAAGTCAATATTATACCATATGTTAACATATAAGTATTTTACATTTAAACTAATTTATTTTTAGTTTATAACCGAAATATTTCTATCTAGTACCTATGCATCTTTTGGTTTTGTTCTGATTCTGTTCGCATTGAAAACAAGAAAGGCTACAGCTGACAGCAATAGAACTGAACTGGTCAGTCTTATCCTTTTTGTTGCATTTGTTATGCCTTAAGCTAGTTAGTTAAGATAAGATCTGATTCAATTCGATTTCCATCTATTCTTTAGTTGCGCGTGTTAGGACCTATCCCTGTAATGGCGATCATTAAGCTATACTAAAACTGCCCCCCTTCCTCCTCCTCCTACCCTCGCATATATCACTGCCTCATGTCTCCCTTGCTATTTGTCCTCTTCTGCAGGCTCTTTCTCCCTCATGTCTTCTTGTTTCTCCTTATTAATCTAATCATCTCAGTCTGTAACAATACTCCTTGTCGTCATATTTGCTTATTGGCTGTATGCCTGTGCCAATGCTTGTATGTGATCAGACCACCTTCTGCAGGCAGTCAAACTTGCTGCCTTTCTTGACCAGTGAAAATCACAGGAACCAGTCTGGTTAATCTAGATTACCGATGTTAGATTATTAAAAAATGTCCAGGTTGATTGAGTACTCTTGGAACACAGTTGAGTGTTATGAGCTTAATTAGAAGGAGCTGGTGTCATTGGGTGGGGAATTTTCAGCCTGTTGTCAAACTTTGTGTTCCTAACCAGCCCAAATATTTAATGTTTATTCCATTGCTGATTCAAAATAATAATTAGTATGCGGTTAGCGAATGAGGCAGGACAAGATGGGATAATCCAATTTCTTTTATGGGAAGGTTCAGGGTTTTGTTATGATAGCGATCCAAGTAATATGCAGCTGCCCTCCGTAAAGAGCTCTTCTGATAAATCTAAATGACTTCCTAAAACTCGGAGTTCCCACTGTCACTGTCAAAGGAGCTAGAACAAGTAATAGAACTGAGAAGTAATTTGCAGCTACTTGAATATGTTGACGGATCTTCTGTTGTTCTTTTTTCCCCTATTTTGGATGATGTGTTCCAAGTTCCTTGTATCCAAGAGAAACCAAATTTCAGAACCAGGATGGCTGATGCGAGTGCCTATTGTATGGAAAACAAGGAACAAACCTGAGCTTATACATGGTGGTGGCGCAAATTCCCATAGGAGAGAGAAGCGGAATCACTGCTAGCTTTGCTCAGAAAATCTGTTCCATAGCATATCTAGTATGATCTGTTAGAAAGGTAGACCCCGACGTGTCATGGTTGTTGGAGAGAGGGTTACCTGCCAACACGCTCAGCCATGATTTTTCCTATTTCAATGTTTGAATTTTATGCTTTCTTTCTGCTTAATCTAAATTAATCTTGTTTGGATGATGTGTAATTCAGCAAGTGTAATACCATTCTTATCTTTCAATGTACAGTGACGGTGCTGCTGCAATAGTCCTTGTCAGTGGAGAGAAAGCTAAGAATCTTGGCCTTCAAGTTATTGCAAGGATCAGAGGGTATGCTGATGCTGCTCAGGTAACTCTGCATGTGTCTGTCAATTCCCCTACAATAGCATTGTCTGACAGAGAAACCTAACATCTGTAAGACCTTGACCTCTTGATTTTATGTTACTGTGGAAAACTATCCTTTTGCCTGGCATGAGTATCTGTTTTCCATTCAGTTATGCATCGCTATAGTCCTAGTTATCTTGTAGTTTTGCTTACTGTGATAATATTGAGCATTTTTTGTATGTTTTTTTGAACTCCTTACAAATGCAGGCACCTGAGCTGTTTACGACTGCTCCAGCTCTTTCTATTCCGAAGGCTATATCGAGTGCGGGTCTTCAAACTTCGCAAATAGATTATTATGAAATAAACGAGGCCTTTGCTGTATGTTCTTGACCTTTTCAGTTTCAACAGTACTTATGCCTCGTAGTTCATACTTAACCATGCTTCTGGTCATTCGCAGGTTGTTGCATTGGCTAATCAGAGGCTTCTTGGTATCCCTTCTGTGAGTCGCAAAACTTTATTTGTCTATACAATTCATCAGTTAGTATTTGTATTTGTATATGTGAATGGTCTCATAAATGTCTCTGTGCGTTTCAGGAAAAGCTGAACTTAAGTGGTGGCGCTGTTTCTCTGGGCCATCCTATTGGTTGCAGTGGTGCACGGATTATAGTCACTTTACTTGGGGTATGCTTCTGGCCCATGTATAACCATGATGTATTCTTCTTTAGTGCAAACCATGTCTTGTCTAATCACATAAACATCCCCCTTTCACATTTGCAACACTCACATTTGATAGTTTCATCAGAATTAATTAACATGCGGTGGCAAGCTAAGATATATCTTGCTTTATTATGTCGAACCACCCTTTTCACTATATTTCTAGCCTTGCTCCAGAGTAGCTCTACAACTTTCATGTTTTGCTGATGTAGGACGGCAAGAATAGTAAAAGTTGAGAACTTGACCTATTGAATATTGTGATCTTACACTGTGTGGACTGCCATATTCTTTTTGTGCGGTTCTGTTCAAATTTGTTTTCGTATTCTTATCTCCAGTTAAATTAATTTTATTTTTAGTTATCATCGTTTATTTCCCCTAAAGCTGTCATGTCTTATAGTTTTGAGATGCCATGGTGTGTCTCTTTGTTAAACTTTTAGCTTTCTTTGCTCCACAGATTCTTAGGCAGAAACATGGGAAATTTGGTGTCGCTGGAGTTTGCAATGGTGGCGGAGGTGCCTCAGCCCTAGTTTTAGAGCTCATGTAAGCTCCTATGGTGTTTAATCTTCATGCTTTTTCCCTAAAAACAAAGTGTTCAGTTCTTTATTATGCTCGTGATTCATTTGAAATTTCTTCAATGGCAAATAACAAAAATTCTTTAACAAGTGTAACATTTTCAGTACTCCTTGCACCACACGGTTTCCACCTGCAACAGTTATGTTGTGCATTAAATAATAAAAAAGCACTCAATAGTTATTTGTGCTACTTTCTTAGCGTCTCTGACATGATGCAGGCAACCCTCTTCGCATATCCGTTCTTCATTGTGAAGTTGGTGCAAGGAAATTAGCAGACATGAATTGTATACTATGTGTTTTCACTGTATCTTTTGCTATTTGTAGGGGGGATTAGTCGGTGTTGTATATGCCAGATGTATGGTACAAGAAACACCTGTAAAATAAAATGACCTTGTGCTACAAAGCACAGGCCATTATCTTGTACCCTATATGGCAAGCACATAGGCGTATAGCAAATGAAAATAACAGAGGGACAGAAGAAGAATATACAGATGCAGTCACCGTGTTACTGAAAATAGCTATGGGTACTGAACAACTGTCATGTTCAGATTTTTGTTAACCATTTTATGTGATACGAGTATAATGATTCCACCTTGCCTCGTGAAGATAAGGAAAAGGTTTTCACCTCTACAAGAGGAAGATTACTCCTTAGAGCAGCATTGTTTTTCTGTTCATGGGCTAATTTTTATCTTAACAGGGTAACAAACTGCAATGCTGTGACTTGTGCCCCAACTTGGAACATAATGATCAGGTCTGAACGTATAACACACTCCTCTTCATCACATTTTATTTTGGAGAATAAAGATAGTTATTATCCAATGGGGAGAGTGTAACAGAAGATTCGGAAGAAAAATTATGAGCCTGTCATTGTTAAGATAAGGTTAAGAGGTGCAGGCCTAAATGTACTACTTGCCTCCAACAATGATTGAACCCACACTACAAATAGGCCCAGGCGTGCAGCTTAAGCATTGCAGATCCTTCGTTCCGGATGGAGCAGGTTTTGAAATTCGCAGAAGCAATTGCTGTAGCCGATTCACTGGATCATCACCAAGAAAGCTCCTCCTACGTCTAGATTGAATGGCCATTCCAGATATTTGTTAGAGCTAAATGCTGGGACCTTTTTTTTGCGAAAAAAAAATGCTGGGTCCATTTGCCTCATTTCGACCGTAGAAATGCAGCAGCAAGTACCAGGGCTCGGGGGAAAAAACCATCCGAAGTTACCCTGTTTGGGAGGACTCGTGTCTTAATCGCCAAGCTACGGCTTGCATAATTACAATCCCCCAGGATAACAGTCCTCTTACCTGTCCCTAGTCTACCGTGCCGTACGCGCACTAAGACTACAGTTCATCACACCACACATTATCCTGTCGACGCTGAGCCTGACACCATCAGCCACTGGAGTAGTGCCGTGTCGGTCATGACATGCGTCACAGGAACGGCTGCCTTTGCACATGCCACATGAGCCCATGATCAGTAGGTGGCCGCATCAGTGGTGTCCAGTTACAGACCAGATGGGGTCTCCATGGACATGGAGCATCTTTCTCCGGGTCAAATCTGGCCCTCCGTGTTCCATCTTGCCCGTCTGCACTGCGACCCACCTGTAAAGGACGCCGCGGACAGCGATCGGGGCCGGGCTGGGCCGCCCCCCAATTGCCGGTGTCCCCTGATCTCGCCGTCCCTTCGCTTCTCCCCATTTCACCCGCCCAGGAAATTCAGAGGAAACAATTCAGAAAGAGCAACACAATGGCAGCTGGCGATGTTCTAGGAAGTTCAGGCTTCAGATTTGTTGCCCACGGCATTTGTTTCAGGCTGCTACGAGCCAAATTTTTGTCAGCATCAGGATCAGGTGTGTTCCAAGTTCCATATTCTCCGTGTTCTCCCATCGGTGACGCACAAGCTCACTGGGTTTATGCAGACGATAGTGTCGCGCACGGTTCAATGTCCCGGTCAGATCTTAGATAGACGAATTCGCCCGGGATTCCAAACAGATTGGATACCCAACCAGGTATAGCCAAGAAGCTGATGCACGCGCCTTTTTTTTTTTGGCCCCCAGATAACAGCCAACTCCAAAAGGCACACATCTGGACAAACTCTGCCCAAAAGCTCAAGCTGAACGAATTGTTCCTGGTCCTGAGTCCCGATTTCTGAAGCACTGCTGGTCAAAGAAACACAGTAACACCTGCAAAATCAACAGAGCAATTCACTAGTGGCGAGTGCAGCAGCTTTCTCTTCAGCAGTTAACAAAGCCTTTGCACAAGCAGGCAGACATCAGCACAGGAGCTATGTTAGTGGTGGACAGGGGATGGCTTAAGAATAATCACGATTGATTCACTCAAAGAATCACACTGAGGTAAAGAGTCGAAACGGAATGCCCTAGCTAGTTAGATTTACGAATTTACGGCGACGAGGATTACAATGGCCTCGAACCAGAGGTGTCAAGACCTCTACTCTGGCTGTTCCAGCTGGACTGGCTGAAATCGGTCGTGAAATCTTGGCTGCCAAATGCCATCCGCTGGAACAGCCTGATCTCCGCCGTGTTCGCAACGTTGAACATCTCGCTCTTGCCTGGCTGGACACCGTTGGTTAGATCAACATCAGCTAGGCTATCAAGAACCCGCACCACCTGAGGAGAGGAGAGTGATAAAGAAATTGTCAGGTTCTGGTTTCACAATATGTGCATGTACTTTCTTCTTCGATCTTATATGGATATCAAGTTGTGGTATACTCCTTTAATCTTATACCTGACTCATCTTGGGTCTCCTGGATGCTGAATGCCGAATACAAGCAGCAGCAGCCTCAATCATACGGAACATCTCAACTTCGTTGTAGTTCTTACCGAGTGTGGTGTCCACCAACTCCCCTACATTGCCACTCTCAAGTGCTTGTGTCAGCAATGGTCTAGCCTGCAAAAAACTACAACGTCAAGGAATGTTTGATTTTGCAACTTTTTTTAAAAAAAGTAAATCTTAAAAGCATTATACGAGATTCAGAATCTGTTCTCAATTGCTGGTCCAGACAACACTATTTTTCCCCAGGCTGGCGACTTGGTGCATCAGGCTGACTACAGTGTTAAACTCTGATAATGAAAATTTGAACTGATGTAATCGGTGAGCAGGTCTACTTATAATTCAAATATGGAATAACACAAGATGTGTTTAAATTTCCATTGCTGCTAACCGGAAAAATTGGAAACCTCTTAATGAAGTAAATTATCTGTCATGCTTACCCACTCAACAAGGCTCTCATCACCCAATGGCTTTGATGCATCAACAGGCTTTCGACCAGTAATAAGCTCCAAGAGAACAACACCGAAAGAGAATACATCTGATCTTTCGGTCAACTTGCCACTTGATGCATACTCTGGAGCCAGGTACCTAAATGTGAAACAAGCGTCAGACAATAAGAAAATTTGGATTGTTCTCTTGGGCTTGTCACTATTTCACTTACCCAAAGGTTCCCATCACCCGTGTAGTTACATGCGTACAAGCATCCAGAGCTAACCTTGCAAGACCAAAATCAGCAACCTAGAAAATGGGCACTCATCCATTAGTAACAACACTGGTATTATAAGATGCTTTTGAAGTTCTGTAGAAAGCATTGTTACCAGAGCTTCAAAGTTATTGTCCAGCAAAATATTAGAGGATTTTATATCTCGGTGGATTATTCGTGGATGACCTGCCAAGGAAAAGAATTAAGTAACAAAAGATAGCTCTTGTGCAAATTATCACACAGATATAGGAAAGAATGAGAAATGTCATTACAATCTTCATGAAGATAGGCTATTCCCCGAGCTGAGCCGGCTGCAATCTTAACCCTAGCTGGCCACTCCAAAACTGGCACGCCGCGTCCTATGATGACAGATCAATATAATTATACTTTAATTTAGTAGGTCATAAAAGGAACTACAAAATTGCACCTGTATGATAAGCAAAAGCTTGCAACATACCATGAAGATGGTAATGCAGTGTGTTGTTAGGCACAAAATCGTAGACAAGCAATCTCTGGTCATCTGAAATGCAATACCCTACTAGAGAGACTAGATGCCGATGATGCACGCGACTGATAATCTCCACCTCCGCATGGAACTCACGTTCTCCCTGCCCACCACCTTCTTTCAGTTTCTTAACTGCGACCTCTTTTCCATCAGCTAAGCGGCCCTTGTACACTGACCCAAACCCACCTTCCCCTAGCAGATTCTGAGCTGAGAAACCATTTGTGATCTGATACAAATCCTCATAAGTGAAGAACCGACAGTTGCCCATACTGAACTCTGGCATTGAATCTTTTGATTCAGGACTCCCAGCACTGAAGTTTGTTTTAGCTGAATACCCTGGACAAAAATGAGTTTTACTTGTTCAGTTCATCAATCAGGTATAAAGACTAATCTTAACTTTCTAGGTGTGCCATTGCTGCAAATGCACTTGGTTAAATTACCTAGCACTTGTGTAGGAGTCGAGGCAGGTGAAGGCATTACAAACCCAGCACGGTAACCATGCACTCTCCTCCGTTTCTTCTTGTACCAAAATGCAACTCCCACCAAGCTAAGCACAAGAATGGCTACGAAGACACCAATACCTGCCTTTGCACCAGAACTCATTCCACCACTGCTTCCTGAGGAGCTGCTGCTCTGTGTGGTTGGACTTGATGATTTGTTGGAACCCCGGTCCGCGTTGGTTACCGGGCTGACCGGATCAACTGCTGTTGCTGGTGCTGGCACCGACGGTGTCGTCCCTGGAGGCGAGGGGCTAGTGGGAGTAGGGATCAATGGATCTCCAGAGGCCGGCGAGGGACTAGTCGGAGAAGGTTTGACAGGAACTCCAGAAGGTGGTGGAGCCAGGGGTGGAGGATCCGGCTGTGTTCCAGGTTTTCTTGGTGGCGGACGATGCTTTGGTGGAGGCGGCTGCACTACCGTCGGCGGAGTTGGGTCAGCCGGTGGGTTGGGCGCTGGCAAATTTGATGGAGGTGGTGATGCAGCCGCAGGGGGGAGTATAGGCGATGCCTTTGGCGGGGCAGCGGGTGTAGGTGGTGGGGGCACTGCAACCGGCGGCGAGGGTGGCGGCACTACGGCTGCGGGGGCTGGTGGCGGAGAGGCAACAACTACTGGCGGTGGCGGCACAGCGTCAGGAGGCGGTGGCAAGGAGGGCGGTGGAGGAGTGAGCTGCGGGGGTGGCGTGGATGCGGGGGGAAGGGGAGGCGGCGCAGCCGGCGAGGAGGAAGGATCGGCCGGGGTAGCATTGGGCTGTGTCACCGGAGCCGGAGAGGCCGGCGTGGGTGTGGTGGTTGCCGGCGATGGGGTTGCTGTGGACGGCGGCAAGGTGGCCCTGATGGTGCCCGGGGAAGGCGACGGCGAGGACGCCATTGGAGCCCAGCAGGCTGGAGCACTGCAGTGCCGTCACTGCTGAGACGCTGTCTTCTTACTTCTTAGTGGAAATGGAGGCGAGAATCATGGCACACGCCAGCAATTCAAGGGGAATCGAGCCTCCCCCGCGAGAAAATCTCGCGGATTCGCGCAGGAACCAAGCGAAATTCCGCTTCTTTCCTTTATCCTCTGATCCCTTCCTTCTCTCTCCTGGCGCTGCAAGAACGCGGAGGAGGTGAACTCTCACCTCGACCACCAGAACTCCAGAAGAAAAAGCTTATCGTTCAAATCAGCACGCGCGAAGCACTGCATTAACAAACAGAGGAAGCCTCTCTTAGCACCAAAAGCTGACGCACAAAAAGAATCCAAATCCTCAAGAAACTGAGCCAAGATCCCACCTTTCTCACGGATGCGGCGAAGAGGACGTAGCGACTGAAGACTGGAATTTCGAGAGAGAGAGAAAAAACAGAATCTTGAAGAAGCAGGGACCAAGATTAGCTTCTAGGCGGAGGCGGACGCGGTGGTTCTGTCAGATCCAGCAGTAACGCGGTAGCATTGAAGGCGAGGCGGAGGTAACCGCAAGAACAGTGAGGAGAGCAAGCGAACAAAGACGAGAAGGACCTCTCCCCTTCCGCTTCTCTCCCCCTTTTCCTCTCTCTCTCTCTCTCTAGACCCCCCCGAAATCCAACGCATGTGACTCTGTACCTTTGCAGAAATCTCTCCTGGCTGCAAGGTCACCACCCTGCCCGAGTGGGAATGAATTCCAATTTCCAGTCGTCTCTTCTAGTGGTGGGGGGGAGGGAGTATGTATCGTGCACTGTCAGTGTGTCACTGCTGCCATGGTTCATGGTTGGGTTGGAAAAAGACTGCCCTCTTTTCAACTTTGGCCCCTAACTGTTTTGGGATTTAACACAACTCCTTCCAATAGTGACCTGTGACATGTATAGTCAGGGCTAGTTGGGCGTTGTCGGGGGATGTTTGGATCGGGCGACTAATTTCAGCGCAGATCATATTCAATATTTAGATACCAATTAGAGGATTAAATACGAGCTAATTGTAAAATCAACTGTATAAATGGAGACTAATTCACGAGATGAATCTATTAAGCATAATTAATCCATCATTAGCACATATTTACTGTAGCACAATATTATCAAATCATGAACTAATTAGACTTAATAAATTTTTCTCGCGAATTAGCCTCCATTTATGCAATGGATTTTATAGTTAATCTATACTTAATACTTCTAATTGATGTTCAAACATTCGATGTGACGGTACTAAAATTAGTCCCGAGAAAAAAACAGGCCCTTAATCTCCCCAAATTCCTAGTTGAAGCACCTCTTCCTATTTCAGTTAAAGGCAGGATTCCTGTTCATATAAATTGCATCAGGAGGAAATTCTTGGGAAGGAAGTATTACTAGTTCACTGTTACTAGTAGAAATTTGACGCCGGTTTGAAGAAGGGAGGTGAGTAGTGACACTGACACTCAGGTTTCTGACAGGTCAAAGGAAACGATAATAAAGCAGGTGAATGTTGTACACCATCTTAGCTGTGTTCAGACCGCATGGATTCAGGATTAACTTAAAAGAATTTCACATGGTCGATCCCTCGCTCCTCCTAGTAGAGTTAACTTATCCAGACCAAAAACAAAGTTAAATTTTTGGAACAGTTACAAAGCAGAAGTTCAGAAAAGGTTTCTTCATATGCTTCCTTTTCAGTTTAACAAGAATTAGGTGACAAAGACAAAGCACGTTTGGAGTTTTGCTGTGCCCAACAGGTGTGTGCACATGGCTTCGTTTTATGGGCCTGTGGGTTGCAAACCCTTTGTTTTCTTATCTCTCTTATTTTCAGATGCTCGATTGCGCGTTTGGACTTGCCTGCTCAGAATTTGACCTGGAAACGTTCTCAAGAGTTTAAGACGGTGAGACCAAACTGTTTGACAATTTGTTTTTCTCTCCAGGGACCAGAGAACTTTACCATGAAACGTCGCTGCATTGTTTCTGTCCCAAGTACATGAAAAGAAAGCTCATGCATATCACCAAAGCCATCAACCATGTTTGTCTGATGAAGGTCTTGGTTGGTAAATTTTGTTAGGGCGTGTTTAGTTCCCGTAGCTGTAAACGCAAAAAACTTTTTGCAAAGGAATCTTACTAATTTGATGTACTAAATAAAGTCTATTTATAAAAATTTTTGCACTGATGGGTTGTAAATCGCGAGACGAATCTAATGATGCTAATTAATCCATGATTAAGCAATAATTAGCGGATGGTTACTGTAGCATCACTGTTGCAAAATATAGATTAAGTAGGCTCATTAGATTCGTCTCGCGATTTACAGCCCATCCATGCAAAAAGTTTTATAAATAGACTTCATTTAGTACTTCAAATTAGCAAGATTCGTTTGAAAATTTTGCGTTTACGGTTTTTTTTACGTTTACACCCTGGTAACTAAACAGGCCCTTAGTCACTTTTCATGCATTTTTTTTCATGCTACAGACCTACAGTGCCAACGAGACAGTAAAGTGCTGTAGCTCTTTAGAAAATGCCACAAGTAGGCACTGTTTGGCCAGTTTTGTCAATGCAAAGCACTGTAGCACGTGATACGTGCTGCTGTGCCTCTCCCTTAATCTCTATGATGGCAGTGTCCCGTTGTCCCACATTTGAGTTGGGGAAGCAAGATGCATAATTGTCAAATACGAGTTGCATGAAAGATAGTAACATGATTCTAGGAAATCTCATTGGTTGAAGTTGACCCGTTCAAATTTAAACGTCCCTAGGTTGAATCGTTCAAACTGATCCGTAGGTACTCCATGCCTCCATAAAGAGGGTTTCTTAAAGTTGACTCAAAAGTCAAACCACCTGCAGGCTGATGAAATGGAGTATGTATAACATCACATAAATACAAATTGTTCAGGCAGGTGTTTTGCTGGCCGTAGACCCCCCCCCCCCAAAAAATGGAGCGCATCTAATATAAAATCATATTTGACACAATTCATCTCTGTAATTTAAACCCTGCTCAAAGAGCGACTTTCAGCTAGTCCTCTGCCATTGTTTTGTTTTTTTTTTTGATAAAGTGACATATATTCTTTTTAAAATAGTGACATGTTGAAATTGATCTTATGGCCACAGCTAACAAACCACACACATTTGTTGAGAACTTTGTTGCGACATTGTGTTTTCTAGTCTTTTTGTCGAAATTATAGAACACATGGAGAGGTACCGGTAATTTATGAACCGTACAACACGTTGCCGTTTCAGCTTAAGGTTAACCACACCCCCGGGGCAAGCTAACTACGCAAGCCAGCTCATGCCGCTCAGTGTGTGACGCACCGTCACTGTATTTCCGTTGACCCAGGCTTCACTAAAGTATCGCTGTTTTCTGTCCACATGTGGCTGATTGAACCCCCATTTTTGGGCATCTTTTGCTTTCCATGCAATCTCGCAGATGGACGTACAGCTAGTGTCCACATTGCTCCAACAAACAGCTCTAAATTGCTGATGCGACATTAGGCAGATGCCGAGCCACCTAATTGCCTAATTGTACGGTGCTGAAAGGAAATGGTAGCTTGAAAAAGATCAGGAAATAACAATGATATGCTCGCATGCATGTTTGTTAAAATGGTCAAGTACTAGAGTTAAAATGGGGTGCTGTGCTCAGGCAAAAGAAATGGTAGCTTATGTTTCCACGTCATATGATTTGGTGCTGACAGCTGAGCGAAACCAAGGGTGGGATAGTTAATCATGACGATTGTCAATTGGGTCCAGGGCGAAGCCAGATGAAAATGTTGCTGGGGTCTTTCCTATTTCTTGCCGGAGTCTTTATTTATAAAATAAAAAACCAGTGCAGAACAGTGATTCTCGCTGATTCAACCGGGGTCCGAAGACCCCGACAGCAAGGCCTAGCTCCGCCCTTGATTGGATCTATTTAAGCACCAATTTGCATTAAATAGTAAATTTGTAGGGGCACTTATTTTTCTTTTCTGAAAAATTATAGGGGCTCTTATATCAACATGTTCACATGTCAGGCGCTAGGGGCCAAATTTCTCAGAATAAGTGCACTTCTATCCAATTCCAAACATACTACTTGCTTTGACGAATGATCTTGTTACCTTTAATTACTAACAGTAATTGTGATGAAAGTCGCGCTGTCTGATGAATAAATTCGCATGCAGTGGAACCAGGAAAGTAGCGCCTCTCCACATTTTTTTTCACCCATATCGCTTCTAAAAATGCACTCTTTGTTAACGGTGACGCTCAAACGCACACGTGCTCGTTAAGTTTGTGGGAGCTGGTAGTGTCACCGTTTAGGAAGTAAACAGTGTAGGTGCCGGAAGCTATCCTTGCGAAATCGAAGCACGTAGACCAGCAGCGTATAAACAACTCGTCGAAAGAAGGAAACTTCGTCATCGAAAGGAACCATGTATAAAACTCAACGTTTGTATTGATGAGATGACCCGGTCAATCCACTGTCCACATGTCCATGGCCTGCGCGACATTTTAGGGCACGCGACGCGGCCTGCCGTCCTGCACCGACGACACCCCCGCTGCTGGGCAGCTGCGCGGTCGATCTCCCCGGAATCCCTGGCTCACGTTACCGCGTCGCCGTCGGCGGCGGTGGCCCACGAGATTTCTCGCGCGGGCTCGCGATCAACCCAACAGGCCCACCAGTGTCGGCGCGCGCATCAATAATTCACAACTCCCTCGCCACGCGCATGGGAGAAGAATCGACTGCAGATATTCTGATGAATTCAAGACCGTAGATCCGGATGAACAACAAAAATTTAAATTTGATTTCAGTTCATTGTCATTTCTAACAAAATCCGGGAAAGCTTCGGCGCCGCTAAACAACAAGACGAGGCAGGCGGCGTCAGCCGGTGTTGCGCATGCCGGCGGCGATGCCGTTGATGGTGATGAGCAGCGCGTCGCGGAGCCTGCGGTTGTCGTCGTCGCGGCGGAGCCTGCGGAGCACCTCCACCTGCAGCATGTTGATGGGGTTGAGGTACGCGAGGCGGCTCTCGATCAGCCGCCGCAGGCTCCGGTTGTGCGCCGTCAGCTTGCTGTGCCCGCTCACCGCCAGCACGCACCGCTCCGTGCGCGCCAGCTCCCGCCGCAGCTCGCCGCCCACCGCGCGCCGCTCCCGGGCCACCAGCATCTCCTCGTAGTGCGCCGCCATGGGCGCGTCCGCCTTCGCCGTCACCATCTCGATCAGGTCCAGCGTGCTCTGGAAGAAGGGCCACTCCGCGTACATGGCGCGGAGCTCCCCGCCGTGGCCCCGGTCCAGCGCGTCCTGCAGCCCCGCCCCGACGCCCAGCCACGCCGGGAGCACCAGCCGCGTCTGCGTCCACGCGAACACCCAGGGGATGGCGCGCAGGCTCGAGATGCCCCCCGCGGGCTTGCGCTTCGCCGGCCGGCTGCCGATGTTGAGGAACCCCAGCTCCGCCTGCGGCGTCGCCTCCTGGAAGTAGGTGATGAACTCCGGGTCCTCGTACACCGTGCGCCGGTAGTGCGCGCAGCTCACGCGGGAGATCTCCTCCATCAGGTGCCGCCAGTTGGGGTCGCGCGGCGGATGCGGCGGCCGCAGCGTCGCTAGCAGCACCGCCGTCGTGTAGATCTCCAGCTGGCGGACGGCGGTCTGCGGCAGGCCGAACTTGGCCTGCACCATCTCGCCTTGCTCCGTCGACCGGAGTGTGCCCTGATGAAGCAATATTTCCTATTTGTCAGGAACACAAGAACGCATGCGAAAACTTGATGCACGGCCACTCACCATTACTGAGCCCGGCGGCTGCGACTGGATGGCCAGGTACGTCGGACCGCCGCCGCGGCCGATGCTGCCGCCACGGCCGTGGAAGAGCGTCACCTTGATCCCGAACTCGTTGCACGCGGCAACAACGTCTTCCTGAGCCTTGTAGAGCTCCCATGCGGCCGTGAAGCGCCCGGCGTCCTTGCCGGAGTCTGAGTAGCCCACCATGACCTGCAATCATCGACGAGTTCAGAAGTTTCAGACAAAAATCGGACTGAAAAGAGGAATGTTCTACTTGCTAGCATTCCATTTCTTGTGTACCTCCTGGTGGCCGTTGTGATTCTTGATGATGTGCTCCCTGTACCAGTCGATGGATAGCAGCTTCCTGATTGCTGAGCCGGCTTCCCGCAAATCTTTCACGGTCTCGAACAAAGGAACAACCCTTAACCTGCTCACCAAGGAACAATCGCAGAGTAATCAACAAAAGAACACCGAAAATAAGATGACGGCCTTAGCAAGTCAATATCAAATCACTAGACTGTACAGATTCGCATGGAAATCAATCAAGAGCATCATGCTTACGTTCCACCAGGACATGGCCTTCCTAGGTCCCCGCTAACTGTAAGTCTTGCATCCTTCTGCAACAGCTCAACAGCGAGGACATCACTTGCCTGCAAGGGAAAGTGTAAATGAATGGTAAGTTAAACCATGGTTGAACACCGATCATTCTAAGCAGCAAACTGCTGAACACGTATGATTTGTCCTGGTCTACGGCATAAGGGTGTTAATAAGCATGGCATGATCACAATGTACTGCAATTTTACTCCAGTAGTGGGTGCAGGAGATGATCAGTCAAGTATAAAACATTGACTGCACACTTTTCAGACTTTATTTGTCTATTACTGCATTGTAGAGATGGTGTCTCTTCATACATTTGAGGCCATTGAGATCACATATGCTCCAAGTGAGTCGCTTCCTAATTCTGCAGCAACTTTGAAGGTGTCCAGAACTTCTTTCACATCAGCAGCAACCTGTACAAAAGGAAATAGATGCAAATGTAGGTGAATTAGTGCAGACTTTCTCCCTTTTCTTCTTCTTTAACGAACATGCAGTTTAGAAAGACATAAACTTGTGATACCAAAATTCAAAACAATGGATACTTAAACCCATTATTGGTATATCCAGGGATGTTAGTTCTGGTGTTGGAATCTCACCAAACACTTCACAGACCACTGCCTCTCTATTGTCAGTTTAGAAGAGCAGTAACTGTAGCCATTTTGGCACTGGGTCACCGTTAAATCAATTCCAGCAGCAGTAACTTCACTAGGGACCTACCCCAATATGCTTATTTCCAGCGGGAGCTGATAGCTTTGATCAGTTTTATAATCTCTCATCTTCAGAATGATATTCTAACATGATGTTGCAACATTACAATAATGTGGAACTCAATTAAAATGACTTCAAACCATTAGTAAAAAAACATCAAGCAGCAAATAACATGAAGAACTGAAGCAGTTTTATTCTGGAATGCAACATTTAACCTGGATAACATCTAAACAACATTTCGTCTATTTTTTTTTCTCGAACACGCAGGAGAGCTATGTATCTTTGTATTAAGAAGAGAGAAATGGTCCAATTACAAAAAACAAACCCCCACCTTGGACCAGAATGGGGGATGGTGAAAACATCCTTAAAAGGACTCTTACAAAAAATATAAAAAAAACAGGGACCTGACAACTAGCTGGCACCAAACTGGTGCAACTAAACCACCTCGTCTATAGGATTCGAAAAGGTTATGCAAGGACGTACTAACCTCTATGTTTGGAGGAACAAGAGGACGCTTCCCTTTCAGCTCTCTAGTCAAGAAATCCAACTTCTTCTCTTCATCCCACTCACTATAAACACCAAGATCTAAGTAAGATGTGACGGCATCAAGTGCTTCTGTGTGTCGACCAGATTCCTGCAGCAACAAACAACTTTGCCTAAGCTTTTATGAAATTGCCAATAGTAAAATTAGAAGTTTAGCAAGCAAAGCACCAGTTTTCATTATATGTACCTGGCGCACATCGAGCTTCATTAGCACCATACCAAAGGTTGCAACCCTTCGTATCAAATCTGCTAACCGGCCATCAGCAAGCACGCTAGATCCACATGATTCCTGCTTCACAGAGTAATGGCAGGTTTGAGCACTACTAATACAAGAGCAATTCTTATATTAAGAGTAAGGATTCTTTAGCTACCGTTGCTGTTTCTCACAATTCAAGTCTTATTTTATCAATTTAACTGCAGATACGTTTTCTATTTTTACTGAAATAAAAATTTCTCTTTCTTATTTCCATCCTCTCCATACATTTAATAAAAGCTGTCACGTACACAGTTTTTGTAAGAAAAATGGAACGCATCTAGTATTAGGGCCATCCACATGTTTGTTGGTGGTTATTCAAGAAAAAAAAATAGCACAGACAAACTAGACTTTGAGTGACGTCGTTAAGAATATTTGCGTCAAATTTTCCAACACGGATACTTGTGATTGTAATTTTAAGTAGCGTCACATGACTAACCCGGCATTCTGCAACCACAGTTATTCAAGAAGACTAACCAGTGATTGATAGCACAAGAGCAAGGGCTCCAAAACTTGATCTGATGTTTCACAATATTCTTCAGTGTCATAGTCACACGGTAAATCCTCAAGAAGAAGTTCGAGTCTTCTGCGTGTCTTCACCAGCTGACCACGGACATTATGATCAGAACAGTCAACGAAAAAAACATGTAAAATATACCAATTTGGTCCTATATGTATACCTAGCACCATTGGTTTGCTTTAGTCTTGAATTGCCCATTTGTATCAAATTTGACTATAGATCACTCTAGTTGCCAAATATTTGGATTTATAGTTGTCTATGGTACAGAAAATTTTCAAGACAAACATAAGATCTGTCTGATAAAGTGATAATAACAAGTTCTTATATTCACACTATATTTCTAATAAATGGAAAAATATGATTCTGACCTTTTCTTTCACATTACCAAGGACAACCCTGTAAGGAGTAATTCCTGGTTTGTCTGATATGCTTGGCTCAAGTAGTTTCCGGAAGCTACTTGATCGACCAATATGAGATTCTTTGAACAACTTCCTCAGTTGACCGCCACTTGCAGTTCTACCTATTTGTGATTGACGGCCAGTAGGAGATGACAATGGACTGTCTTCAAATTTTTCTGGCACATTAAGAGCTCCCTGGAAAACATGAGCCATGAAGTAAACTTTTATTGTATGAAAACAAATTTAGAGTTGCATTAAATATATCTGGATGGCAAGTGCTTGCTTCCTTGCTAGAAGAAAAAAACTTTATAAAGCAGTTGCCAGAAAAAATATTTTTTTATCTGGTGAGGTTTTCATATCTAATATGCAAATACTAAATTAGGTGAGGCTAGGCTTTATTCAAGCAACCTGTGCTAATGTGTATGCCTATTTCACCAGATGCATCAGCATAAAGTTTGATGGATAGCTAACTATTGCTCAATGAACTTCACATAAAGGTAAAGAACATTTTCAGAAGTCACAAAATTAACGTGTTCTTACTGGACGACTTCGGTTCCTTGGAAGATTTATGATCCTGAATTGGGATTCTCCATCACTGCATTCTGCATCAAAGGACAATTGCTCAAGGTTAGAAGTTGATGCGGAGATACAGAAATGCATTAGAGATGGAGGAAACCCAGGTGCTATTAGAGATGGAGGAAACCCAGGTGCTATTAGAGATGATGCATGATGTTAAATCCTAGCCTGTTACACAGGAGGTTTGTTAAATAAAGACACTGATTGAACCAGTGCATATGATGAATGGTGATATAATGAAATGCTATAAATAATTTGTCAATATTGTCCACTTTATGCACATAAACATAAAGTTATCTGCTCCAAACAGAGAAATCTACCTGTACATGAAGGAAGATCAGCACCAGAAGGAAGTTGTGCAGGTAGCGGCAAGTTATGATGTAGTTTTGCGTTGTTTTGAGGTACTGTTTGGTTCCAGGTGCTGGCCTTTAGGTCCTCGGATGCTGACTCTGTAGGGTTCACTCGAAAATATCAAAACAAATTATCCAATGAACTTTCTGTGAGACAACACATCATGTATGGAATGTTCTGCAAAAGCTCAAGCTCATTTCTATCGCACATATATGTGTTTCCGTCTTAAACTAGTAATAAACTAACAATCCAATAGTTGTCTTGGCTGATGACAAGTAGCCAACTTCTAGAGGAACTGTACCTAATCTAGATTTGATAATCAGGTAAAGAACCCATGAAACTGACCTTTGAGCAAAATTTCATTAGCCAAGTTTGCAACCTTGTCACTGCATCTCTTGACGGACAGCTCAAAGCTGAGATTCTCCAATTCCCTGATGTATAAGTCAATTGCCATCCACCGGGACAACAACGAAACATCCCTAGTCACCTGTACCATGGAAATGACAAATTGTTTCAGTATTTCTGATTGTATCAAAACTCAGAGAAGTGACGACTCCATCAAACCATTGCAATAGTACAAGTTTAGTGAAAATGCACCAAGTAAATGATATCTTACTTTTGCTGTAACATTAGGATTCCCGTCCCGGTCACCACCCATCCAAGAACCAAACTTGATTGGTGTGGAGGTTAGCGGAAGTGTCCTTCCAGTGTGCTATGTGCAAAATATGAAGAGGAAAGGTTTAGATTTCTTTTGGCGAACCAAATGGATGTTAAATCCAATAATGGCAATAATTGCATTTACCTTCTTTAGAGCACTGCTAACACGGCGAAGATAGTGTGGTACCGCTTTCCAAAGGGATTGCTCCACGATATGAAGACCTGCAATGTCAGTAAAAAATAATTATAAAATATACATAAACAGCATGAGTGACAAATCAGAGATCAGAACGCCTAATTTTCGTACCAGCCCTTGCTTCATCAACTGGTGTAGGTTTATGGCGCCTCAACTCATCTGTCTGCCATATTGCTGTGATTTCCCTTACCTACATATCAAAGTTCTGGGTTTTAGAATAGATAAGAAAAGAGGAGAGTAAAAGAACTACTGTGCAAATTCTCTTAGTTCTGATGTATACCAGATCCTCAATTAGCATTTCTTTATCCTCATGGCTAAGATCAGGGCGTGCATTGAACTCCAAAAGATGCTACAACACAGCTCCATCAGTAAGTGACAGCCAATGTAGTAAGATTTTCTTTTTAAAAAAGATAAACGAGTATAATTAGTGTTTAATATTTTATGAAACAGAACTCTGCAATCAACTAATGAAGGGAAATGGACAAAGAGTTGTAACAAACTATAGATGTTAAACTCACAGCTACTCTAAGGTGCTTGTATTGCAAAGTTCGCCGATTTATTTGGGTGGGATGAGCTGTCAGAACAATTTCAACCTCCTGCAAAAAGAAAATGATCAAGGGTCAACTAAAAGGCTTGATGATGCCTGTCATTCTTAAGAACTACTACAATGTAGAAAAGTACCTGCTTGCAAACAGTGTCATATAGTTGTTCCGGAGGGACACCACTTTGAATCAGCTTGTCGAATATATCATCACATGATTTTGAGAGTTTTTCTACGTTTCGTGCTTTACGAACCCTGCATAAAAGAATTGTAATATGTGTGATCCATGCCCAATAATAACCAGTTCATCAAAAACTGTAAAGTTTAGTTGATTTGCCAAACTGTAAAAATGTACGTTTGTCAGAAAAGTGCATTAGTACCAAATGGGTAAGATATTATTGTTAGTCTGTATCATTCATGACAATTGCGACATCAATCCACATAACATATCACCTAGGTAACTTTTTCTTAAGCATCTGGAGAGACTCCTGACCATTGCTAAATCTGTCAAACATATTTCGCAGCAGAATATTCCCAATGACAATCACAATCAACCTAGGATAGTAGGATGTCAAAGCCTAAGGCTCGTTCAGTTAGATGTGTCTGAGGAGGGTCACATGGAAGCAATTAACAATGGTCCAGCATTACAATGTTGTATGCATCATATATTCATATTGTACAGAAATTATTGGATTCTAGGCTGCGGAATAGAACAAAGGCTTCTGATACCTAAGGCTGCTACAATGCATGTCCCACCCCTATATCATATACACAATCTGAACAAAATAGTATGTTGGAGTCAGAGAGAACAACAAAATCCTGCATACTTATTTGAGTTCTACTTAAAATTTAGTCCCAAATTGTTTTGACTCAAAATTTGAGCATCAAACTGGGGGAGATGAGCCTTTCGAGTTGAGTGACTCATACTGTAAATTAAGTCTGAAATTGGGTTCATTCAAAATGTCTGCACCAAAAATATTACTTTATAACGGCTAGTTGTCAACTAATACACATGCACATTTTTAAAAATATTATGTTAAAATGTAAACAAAATTTAATCTTGAACGAGAACGTAATTGACACAGGAACCTGTACCAAAGCGGATCACAAATTCATAACCGCATCGCGCAAATAAATATGCACTAGAACAGCGTCAAAATGCTAGCGAGCCTACCTGTGGTGGGTCTCCGCGATGCCCATGAGGTTGAGGTAGTGCGAGAAGGCCCGGGCGACGCAGAGCGCGTCCTCGAGGGGCATGGCGGCCAGGTCGGCCTCCAGCTGGCGCTCGACGACGGCCGCCGTGTCCTCCATCCCCGCCGCGCGCATGGAGACGGCGCTCTGGTCGATTGGACGATCGATCGCGCGCCGACCAAACGATTGTCAGATTATCAGTTAACGTACATCGAGTGCAGCCAGTGCAGTGCGGGTGCGAGGGGTGATGAGATCGATCGATAAATGCGATGGCGAACGGCCAAACGCAGTGCATGATCTACGGCGATGCGACGGCGGATCGGAGGTACCTGCGCGAGGATGCGGTTGCGCTCGAGGATGTGGATGAAGCGGGGGCCGAGCTCGCGGAGGAGGACGTCGTGGAGGAGGGTGGCGAGGAGGCGGCAGTCATCCTCGAACGCCTGGAACGATATCCCCTCCGCGATGTCGTCCGTCGTGTCCAGCATCCTCCCGCTCCTTCTTCTTCCTCCTCGAGATCGATCGACGGGTAAATGGATTGATCGAGAAGAGAGAGAGGGGGGACGTGAGATGGAATGGAGACTGTATGTGTGAGAGAGTGGTATGCGAGAGCGAGAGAGGGGATCTCAAAGAGGGGAGGCGATGCACAGGTGGAGGAAAAACCGGAGGGCGCGGACAACCGAAATAGAAGGTGACAGTGCATGACGCAGTGAGGCATCCATTGATACTGGACAAATTATTTCATGACCTATTCATCGTTTTTCATTGTGGGGTTTTCCAGGTTGGCCAAGAGAGATAATGGATCAATGTATCTTGTATGAGTTTATCTCACCGGTACAAAAACGGTCATCCGTTTTGGTATTTATCCTGGCTGCAATTAGATACGGGACTAAAAAATAATCATCCGTCTTTGGTATTTATTCCGGCTAGAATTAGACCCGGGACTAATATAGATATTAGTTCCAGATCCAATATCGAATAGATCAGAGAGAATTTGATCCTAGTTGGTAGGTTCACACGGTCTTCTTTTAGTTCCGGTTGGAGCCATCCACCCCGGTGGATGGCTCCATCGTAACTAAAAGGGAGCATTAACTAAAAGAGAGCATTGGTCCCAGTTGCAGCCCGCCATCGGGATTAAAAACTCGAACAATTTTTTTCGCTCATTGTCGGTGTTTCGTATCGCCGACCAGTGAATTTATGTTTGTGCATCTATCCGGATGGTGTACAATGAAAACACAGAGGTTTATACTGGTTTCGAGTAGAATGTCCCTACATCTAGTTCGACCTGCTCGTATTTTTATACTGGTCTACAGTAGGGGTTACAAATGGACGAAAGAGTGACGGGCTCCTAAGTCTCTGGTGGCGAAGTGTTGTGTGGGGGAGTGAATATTTTTCCAAAATCCCTCCCCCTCCCTTTTATATGCCAAGGGGCAGGGATCGGATACACGAGAGAGAGGAAGGTCGTCGAGATCCTATCAGATCCGGTCCTACGGGACTGTGCGCATAGCGTATATTTTTTAGGATAAGGGATGGGATATATAGCGTACATTTCCTAGAATAAGGGATGAGATATAGCCCACGCCCTACATCTATTGTAACTATTCGTAACGTAGTAAGACTACTTGTAGTAAAATTAGTCGGAGATGATAGGAAACTACCCGAAAAGTGAGAATGATCATGTTACTTCTGGTTACTCATCATAATTTTGATCGAAAGTCACGTTGTTTGTTTGATTTTCTAAATGTTGAATAAATGTGCATGAATGGGATCAGCAAAATAGCATTAATTAACTATTTGATTGGCTCAATATGCTTCTCAATAAAAAATTTTATTGGCATGGGTGTTGCTTTATTTAGATAGCCTCACTAATTAGAAGCTAAACCTGCACTCTTTGTGGAAAAAATTTAAAACTAGAAACATTTATTTTAGGACATAACATTAACTTGTAGAGTGTAAATGCTAACATTTGGAAGAACGAAGTTAATAAGAAACTCCTCCAAATGATATTGTCCTACAATACAAAAGCTACGAGGTTCTAGGTGATAAAACCATATAAACATGATTTAATAAGACCTAGCAAATGGCACTTGCTGAATTGGGTCTAGCTCGAGAAGTTGGCTAGGAAAAATATCTTATAAAAATATCTACAAGGGAAAAGGGAAAAATAATAAAGAAAAAATAATATAAATAGAAAACATAAAGAAAAGAGAAAAAAAAGGAAAGGAGTATAAAAGTAATAAAAGTAAATGAAGGAAAAGGAAAACGAAAGGGAAAATAGAAAATTGGTCAAATGGGCTATAACTGTGAATGTACGTTCCACTGAATCCATGTGTTGAACTCACTGCGGTCGGCACAATCTTCATCCCCACCCCTGCGGACATGCGAAACAGTAACCAGAACAGTTATTGGACCGAATTAAAGCCACCTAGCCTGCATTTAGCCTTCGGATGATATGCTATGATTTTATCACGCGAGTGACCTATAACCACGGTGGTGAAAGTGGACTTTAGCCAAACAAGTACTTGTAGGTCTAACGTTTGAACTCGTCTTTCGCTTAAAAAAAGGAGTTGGGTGCACGTTGAATTTAGTCGGGTCGCATTTGTGCATTCACACTGGCCACATAGAGTTTGGCCCAACCTGAATTTGGTTCATGAAAGACCACCGCTGCTACGTTAAGAGTTGTTTGGTTTCGGAAGGCTAAAGTTTAGCTCCGTTATGTAGAAAAGAATTTTGTTATTTAAAAGTATTAAATAAAGTTTAATTATAAAACTAATTGCAGAATCTCTAGACTAATTCGCGAGATGAATCTAATGAGGTACGTTAATTCATGATTAGCGGATGGTTACTGTAGGAAATCATCGATTAATTAGACTTATTAAATTTGTATCACGAATTAGCACGATAATTTTTTTTAATATATGATAGCGCTAAAACTTTAGGACTCCACAACCTCAGCTCCGTTAGCAGCATACGGGATGGTCACACGACATCACTCCTTTCTCTTTTTCTTGCTTGCCCGAGGAAGCAGACGATGAACAACGGAGCATGGAACAAGGACACTGCGGCTGTGCCTGACTGGCAGCAGCACAGCAGTACGTGTCCTTCAGCTCGGGCGTTCGGGCAAATCTCGCAGCAGCAGGAGGCAATCGTGTCGCTGTGTCCCAGTAGCACGCGAGCACCATGGCTCCATCCGTCCATCGATCGATGAGATGCATATGTGGAAGGGAAATTTTTTTATGGCGTATTTTAAAAGTTTGGTTCTGTGCTGCACACGTCACCAAAAGAGAATTTAATTTCCACCGCATCACAAAAATGCAGTTTGGTCTGCAACATACCACGCGCAATAAGCAAATCATTTTCAGCAAAGAGGAAATATAAAAAGACTATTTTACTTTTAGGCCCACCTATCATCTTTGTCATATTTCTCCTTCTGCTCTCTTTCATCTCCTTTTCTCCCCGTCCGGCTCTGCCTCTGCTCTGCATGCTGGATGACCATGGAAAACTCACCCGACGCTCTCGCACAGTCGCACTCCCTCTCTGCCTCTCTCCAGATCACTCCCACTCGCGAACCGTGGTAGCTCGTAGCCCCTCCGGATCGGAACGCCGGGAGCCTGAAGGCCGAGCGTGCAGTTGCGCATTGTGCGGGGCTGCGGGATCGGAGCTGCGGCGGTGGCGCCATAGAGGCTGGAGTTGCGGTCGCGCGCTTTGCCGTTGCTGTGCTGTGTGCCGTGCGGCCGGGTGCCCAGATGGTCGGCGTTGGCTCATGCGGCGGTGCGGAAGTGCACAAGCAGGCAAGCAGCAGCCAAGAAGGGCCACGACGCCGAGAACCCAACCAGTGAAAAGGATGGCCAGCTATACTAGCTGTGACCAACAGCACCGTATGTTAAAAAAAAAAGCTCTCGTACGGCATGCTCCATTCACTTGTCATCTTATTTTAAAATTGATTGAAATGAGAGGGAGAAGGAGATAAGTGGGTTGGAGGGCAAAACGGTATTTTACTCCTCCTTTCAACCGAAAATGGTTAGTTATTTGGTGCGGTGCGTTGCAGACCAAATTAATCTTTCACGATACGTTAAAGACTAAATTAACTTCTGCGATATACACGTGGCACGAAACCATATTTCCACGGTGTGCGACAGGCAAACTTCCCGATGTCGAAACTCGGGACTTGGGCCCCGTTTAGATCGCAACTTTTTATAACATTTGGAACTTTTTGCTACTGTAGTATTTTCGTTTGTATTTGACAAATTTTATCTAATCATGGTCTAACTAGGCTTAAAAGATTCGTCTCGTGATGTACAATTAAACTGTGCAATTAGTTATTTTTTTTACATACATTTACTGCTTTATGCATGTGTCCTAAAATTGATGTGATGGAGAGAGTGTAAAAATTTGGAACTTTGAAGTGATCTAAAACGGGGCCTCGGAAGTTGCATTCAAGATGGCCACGAACAAACAGTAAAAGTGAACGTCTAATCGACAGGCATGGAGGCGCCGCATGATCCGGAGAGCAGCTCCGGCGGCAGCGGCGGGAAGCATCATTTCATTTCGGTCGGCTCAGGCGCAGAGCAGAGCAGGGCGGTCAGGCCGGCAGGCGCCTGCGGTCCGCAGATGGATGGATGGGATGGGCGTCCGTCGCCTCGACAAGGCAAGGCAGGCGCCAGATGAGACAAAGCTTGAGACGCCTCACACCTCCCTCTGGTTTCCTTTCACGATCGATGGGGAGCAGCGGAGCCTACAGGACAAGTGCAGAGGAAAGCAGGCGAACAAGCAACGCGCTGGGCGCTGGGAGATGAGATGAAGCGAGGCGACAGCAAAGAGACAGTTTGCCCCGACGGGGAACACCGCGGCAAGCACGGAAGCACCTGCGCCTCGCCATGCCATCTCCATCTCTCGCTAGACCAAACACTGATGACTGATGTGCTTGGGAGCAAGCACAGTATCGACGACAGCAGCTTTTTTTTCTTCTGAAAAGTCGACGACAGCAGTGAGGTACGCAATTTCCTCCGTTACACTCGACACGGTCACACGGCTGTACTGTACTGTACTGTACTGTACTGTACACAGCCGTATCGCACTTCTGGTCGCGCTCCGGTGCAGTACAGAAAGACGCCTGCTGCTTGACTCAACTCATGCCAAGAAAGAAAGTCCGGCTCCGGCGTACAGCATGCACTGACACGCTTCCAGCACGAGGCACCCCTCCGTAGTTCCATTTCTCCAGTCGGCCACACTCTCCTTTTCTTTTCTTTTACCGTTACTTTTACCGCTGCCTGTAGGCTGTGACTGCGAGGTGTATTCATTGCTACTGCTAGGTACTTCTGCCCTACTGCAAAGTGTGAGCTGTGCTGTGCAGTGTCCCTAGTAGCACGCAGCGGCACCACAGCGCAGCAGCCACACTGCTATACCTGCGCCTGCAAATACTACTACGTATGTAGCGGTACAATTCCTACGTACATGCGGCTGCCGGTAGGAATAGAGTACGGGGTGTTTGAATGAGGGGCTAGAAAGAATAGAAAGAATGTTTGGGTATGAAATAGAAGAATTAAATATGAGCTAACTATAAAATTAATTATATAAGCTGGTGCTAATTCACGAGATGAATCTATTAAATCTAATTAATTTATTATTAGCGTATGTTTACTGTATCACAATATATTTATATTATGAATTAATTAGATTTAATATCACGAATTGCCCTTCATTTACATTTTATAATTAAATTATATTTAATATTTTTAATTGATGTTAAAAATTTAGGATTAGAATTTAGCGCCGGAAAACCAAACATCGCTGCAATTCATTGCTACGCGCCCGGCGAGAGCGAGTGCTCCTACTGTCCTACTCCTACAGCTCTGCTCCTGCGACCATGACTAGAGCCTACTAGTCGCGTAGAGGAGGGGGTAGCGCCAGACCCCTACTGCTGCCAGCGTGCAGGCTGCCCGTCAGACAAGCTAGGCAGCAGCCAAGCCACAGCCCGCCGCTCCGGCCCGGGCCCCAGCTTTCCAAGGACCTTTCTGTCTCCGACTCCCTGGCAGCTGATCTGATCCGGCTCCTCTGAGCGCGCGGGGCCCCGCGCAATCACCGTCACGGTTCAGAAACAGATCAGGCAAGCTGGCCAAGCTCAGGCCAGCAGGCCAGGGCGCCAGGCACGCGCGCACCTGCACGGCGCTCGCCGCGGCAGTGTCGCCGCTTCCTGCAATCCTGCTTGCCCGTCCCTGTGCTCCGGTGCGCTTCTGTTCCGATCATTCGATGTCGCGGTACGAGAGCGCAGCACGGAGCGCACCGCCGCGCTGCTGTTTCTGCCGAGCTGCCGATGCCATCGCCCGCTCTCCCGTCTCCATGCGCCAGCGGCCAGCCGCCGCGGGACGGGCAGGCCTTCCCCCCGGTTGTGCGTCCGCCGGCCGCCGCCTCCGTTTTGGCTTTCGTGGTGATGATTCATTCTGTCTGGGATTCGCTAGAAAGCGCCCATAATAGTTTCATCGTGTAACGGATCGGAGATGTTTCCTGGCCGCCCTTTCTTTCTTGTGTTAGAATTCACTATTCAAATACAGAATTTTGTGCTTGATGATATGAAATGGATGAAAAATCACAAGTAGCACGTCAGAGCAGAATGTAACCCTCCATCTTCCAGATCAAGTACTTGCAAAGCTTGCCAGTACGAACCATCCAAGCGATAGGACGGCGGCTAATTATCCACTTCCTGTTGCAACATCGGAGAACACAGGCTAATTACACAGAACGAACAACCAACCCTGTCACCACTAGACACTTTCAGAACTCACCCTCTACTGTACTCTGGCTCTCAACCATACACACGTCCATCCATCCATGACCATGCTCGCTTCCCCCCTCATCCCATGATGAGCAGAAGCACCAACCAAAAAGGGGCAAAAGATCAGAGAACACACAGAAACTGGTTTTCGCTAAACTACCTACAAGTTTCTCCATGTTCTTCTCCCGTTCCATATGTCTGAACTCTGAACTGTCTGAAACCTGCCGCTATAGGAGCACAGACCCAAGAAACGCCGCCACGGTGCCCTGAACGGCCACCACGGACCAGAACCCGCCGCCCCTGGCAGCCGAGAACCCGACCGCCGACGACGCCGCCACGAGGCTCGAGCTCGCCTCGGGCTTCCTCCCCCCGTCCTGCGGGACGCTGGGCTCCTGCAGGTCCTTGCACACCACCACGCCTGACGGCGCGTGCGCCGCGTCCACGGCCGCGACGTTGTAGCACAGCCCCGGGTTGTCCCACGACGCGAACCGCCGCCCCATCCGCTGGTAGAACCCCGGCGCGAACTCCAGCGCGCCCGTCAGGTTGTTGCCGTTCAGGTACAGGGCCCCGATGTTGGGGAGCTGCGCGAGCCTCGCCGGCACGGTGCCCGTCAGCCGGTTGTGGTCCAGCGCCAGGTACCGCAGCCCGGCCAGCGCCGCCATGGACTCCGGTATGGCGCCGGTCAGGCCGACGTTGGACAGGTCCAGCGTCGCGAGGTCGCCCAGCGCCTCCCACCCGGACGGCGGCAGGCTCCCGCCCAGCGGGTTGTTCGAGAGCAGCAGGTCCTGCAGCGACGCCATGCCTTGCACGAACTGGGGCAGGCCGCCGGTGAGGCTGTTGTTCCTGAGGTCCAGCAGCGTGAGGTTCCTGAGCCTGCCGAGCTCCGGCGGGATGCTGCCTTGCAGCAGGTTGTTGCTCAGGTCCATCTTGAGGAGCCCCCTCAGGCCACCTAGCGATGAAGGCAGAGACCCCGTTAGATGGTTCTTGCTCAGGTCCACGATCAGCAGCTCGTCGTGGCGGGCGTTACCGAGTGTCGCCGGGATCGGCCCCGACAGCCCGTTCCCGGACAGCACCAGCCGCCTCAGCTTCAGCAGCGCGCCGAGCTCGGCGGGCACGGGTCCGGTCAGGTTGTTCTCGACGAGCACCAGCGACTGCAGGCTGGCCAGGCGGCCGAGGGAGGCCGGGATGGCGCCGGCGAGGCCCGGGTTGGTGCGGAACTCGAGCGTCTCGAGGCTGCCCGACAGCTTCTCCCAGCTGGCGGCGGGGATGGCCGTGGGGTTGCTCGCCGGGAAGCAGCTGTAGAAGGAGAGCGTCCGGAGGCGCCTCAGGTCGAACAGCTGGGGGCTGAACCTGGCGTCAGGGGCGCACTGCAGCGAGTTGTCAAGAACTGGGCCAATGCTGATCGCCGTTGGGTACCACAAACCATTGAACAGATCACATGACACCCCCTGCACAGATTCCGGCATCCGAGAACCAGTTAATCAACAGAATTTGAATTTTACAGGCAGGCACATTGCTACAATTTGAGTTTTACAGCCAATTTGTGTTCATCAGTTGCAGACAAGGGAAGCAACACATGTTGCACAGTAACGGGAGTGGTAACTATTAGCAGTAACAACAAACATGGTTGACCCAAGCTGGTGACATTTCTTTTAAAGGTACACCTACAAATTTGGCCCCTTCTTAACTTGTCCAGTAACAATTAGTAAATTGTAATTCCAGTGTAGTGTAAAGGTAAATAATTGCAAGAGCGAATTGCCATGGAGTATGTGTAAAGAAAAAGGCCTGTCTGGAGAGCAAAAGGAACAAGATACTAAAATAGCGAGTACTGTACGAGACATCGAGATGAAACATGACATTTCAAATCATCAGAGATTCTTTTTCATGTGTGAGGAAAGCTCCTGCCCAAGAGAGAAGATCCTTCTATATCGAGTAGGCTGGAGAGTGAAGGCTCAAAGCAGATGTCTCATCCAACAGTAAAGTGAATGCGCACAACGAACAGTGGCGCACTCTTGAACCGAACAGTTCAAGAACAGGGAACTCGAAGAACAGAAGCAGGACAAAACAGAGGCCGCCGGAAACCTGGAATTTCAGAACCAATACGAGGAAGGTTCAATAAAATCAAGTTGAAAGGAAAAAATTCAAGAACGAACATCTGGCATTTCCCAAAAAAGACACCAATTTGGACGTCGCCTGGTCGTTTCAGCTTGGATTTGGATTGGAGCTAGCAACAGGCCAGGCAGCACCAGCAAAGGATTGGTGGCCAGCATGGGCAAAGCAGACAGAAGAAAAACAAAGCGAAGAGCTTTTGGAGAAGCCGATGAGCACCCCGGTGCCAAGGAAATGAACAACAGATTCATCAGAGAGGGAAGTACTAGTCTGCGCACTGTGCCTGGCATTGGCAACGAATCAGCAGGCAGGCACGCACGCACCTGGATGGGCGACCAGCCGCAGGGGTCGGGGTAGAGGCCGGAGCCGTTCCACCCCTTGCCGACGAAGCCCTCGATGGCCGCGTACAGCGCCGCCCGCTCCTTCTCCTCCATCGGGGCCGTCGCCGCCGCCGCCGGGGCGTCCGAGCCGCCGCCGTCCTCGCCCTGGCCGGAGCAGGCACGGAGCACCACGAGCAGCGCGAGGCCGAGGGCCAGCACCCGGCGACCGCGCGCGGCACCCATCGCCGGACGAACAGGCCGAGCTGTGACTGGAACAGCACGCCACTCCCCTCTCCTCGGCTCCGGATCGAGCGCCCGCTCGCTATATAGCGGCGGCCATCGCTGGTGCTCCTGCTCGGTTCCGGGGGGCCGCGGGGCGCGGGCTGGGTCTCGCGAGGCGTGCCCCGTCTAGGTGGCGAATAAATGCGGCTCTCGCGGCGCGAGGAGTCGCAGCAGCGCCCGGGACATTCCCCTATGCCGAGTGCCGCTCTGGGGATCCCGAGGCGACGGAGGAGAAGGCGGAGGCAGGCGGGCGGCCGCCGCAGACGACAGGCAGGCAGGCGCTGTGGCGTGCGTGGGAGAGGCTCGCGGGCTCGGAGTGCAGGTTGGTTTTGTAGCGGGGGGCAGGGCACTGTAGAGGGAGGGAGGCCCCGGCCGGCGGGCGGAGGGGGGCTGGGTGAGTTTAAACACGCGGCAGCGAGCGCCGCCGTAATAAACGATGGGACGCACCGGCCGGTGAAACGACGGCGAGGGCGCAGTGGAAAATTCCCGGTGGGCGGCTGACTGGCTGGCTCTGCTTGCACAAGTTTTCCCTGAAACGACTTTGCGACGTCTCCCTGGGTAGACACGAGGGAGGAACGTCTCGTCGCGTGTCTCTTCTACTGCGGATGCGACGCACGCGTCCCCCTCCCTCCCTCCCCTCTCCCTCTCTGCCTAACCCATGTACGTGACGCCTGCTACTCCTTGTACAGTACCCAATGGCTGACACGTGGGCCCTGCCGTTTAATAACCATGAGATTAGGGCCGCGGCACCCAAGCCTAGGCTCATTTACACGCCTGCCCTTCAGCTGGTACCCCAAAGCAGAGATTACGTAGGTGACTAGCAGGTGGGCGCGGAGCGGTTGGCAGCGAGAGGGCCGCTGGCTTTTTAGGCCGGCCGCGCCGGTGGCTGATCCACCATCACGTCGCGCGCACCCAGCACCAGCAGGCAGCAGAGTAGTAGGAGTAGCTCGTAGATAGTAGAGGTGGGTGGTAAATACGCGAGCAGCCTCGTCTGGATCTGCATCCCTCCCAGGCCCAGTGTCCTAGCGGCGCCAGCGTGACGGAGACGGAGGGCGACGCCCCCCGTCCCCGCTCCTAGTCCCATCCCTACTCGGGCCCGGCGGCTAGCCCTGCGCCTACGCCTCGTGGCACTGGCTATGGCGTGGGAAAGGAAAGGGGAGGAGCGGACCACAGATCGCCACAGCAGGCGAGAGGCCCGGCGCCGGCGGGGCATGGGCATCCATGGGTGGAGCTGGAGCGTGCGAGCTAGAGCCACAGGCAAGCTGTCCCTGGAAGCACGGCCGCCTGCCTGCTTGGTTCGGGCGCCTGTTCCACCGGCCACGGCGCCTTCGTGCCGCTCGCTCCCTTGTGCTGCTGCTGGGCCATGCCACCGGCATCGCCATGGGGCCGACCGGCCGGGCGGCGGGGGGGCCGCCGTCCTTGCCGAGCCGTACGTACGGCGTGCATGCCGCGCCCGGCTGCCCATCGCCGTCCGCTGAAAAGGTCGCGCTGGCGCAGGGCGACACCTCGCCTGGCACTGCTCCGGCGCGCTCCCAGCTCCCACCCACCCGGTCAGGTGATGCTTTACTGTGGCCATCGCTCGATCGGAGCAGGATCCGGTACGGCCAGGTTAACGAATCCTCTCCCTAAACCATGTACCCCGCCCGGACAGCATGCATGCAGATGCAGCCTCTGAGCACGGCGCACACAGCTGATACCGCCGCTGCCGTTGCAGTGGCAGGGAGAGGAAGGCTCGCCATCGCCATTGCCACTGTGCACGGTCGCGGGTGCAGGCCAACGGAGTGGTTCTGGTTCGTCTCTCAACAGTGCCTGTCTGACGTCACAGCAGAGGTTTCTCATTCCGAAAGAACAAATGTAAAGATTTTTTTTCTTAAAAAAGTGGAATTGTCGCGAAAGCAGCTGTGAATCTAGCTGAGCCAACCAGCCAATCCCACGGCGATTTTTTCACAGCGCGTAGTGGAAGCAGCAGCGTCGCGAGTGGCATATGATTGACCCTCCTGATAGTTTTCTCTTTTTTTTGCCCTTTTGTTGTCTGAAGGGAAATGATTGACTCTTGATGGGTGGGGCAGCAGCAGCAGCGCAGCATGTGTGATCTGTTCTGGTGCCTGGCGCCTGTTAGAGGTGAGCTGGTGTGTGGGGCTCTTGTGGTGGTTTTTTTTCCTTTTTTTCTTTTTTGCTTTGGCGTGGCGGATTTGCTGCGGCGCCCGCTTCGCGGGGACAGAAAGATGAAACAAAAGAGAGGGAGGCCGGGGCGGGGGGGGGGGGGGGGTGGCGGGGGCAGCAGCGGGAGGCGGCCCACAGCTACAGCTCCTTTTCGCATATGTGCCATTGCCACTAAAAGGTTCAGATTCAGAGAAACGAAAGGGTAAAGATCTCATGCTCCTCTGCCTCTCGTCAGCATCTTTCCTTTTCTCTTCTTTTAATTTTGCGATACAAACCGGATGTTAGTCTGGACTCTGGAAACCACGTGGCGGCAAATCACGTGCTGGGTTGTTTATCTGTGAGCTTAACGTGACCTGACACGCACTCACACAGCATGCCGGTGCACGCACGGTCACTTGGATTGAGCAGGTGTGGCTGCCCTCGCCCCTGAGCTCTGTACGTGCTGAGAAGAAAAGGCGTGTGCCTCACCAGGCAGCCGAGTGGACCCGGGGCTGCGGCCCGCGGGTGCGACCAGCAATGCCATTCCTGTGCACCACCCCTACCTGAGAGGAGAGACGTACGGACCCGCGCGGCGCGCGTGGCGCAGGGCGGACGGTTAACCATCTGCCTGCGCAGCCGCAACCGACACGGGCCGGCGCTGCTGCAGCGCCTGCTGTAACGCCGTACGACCGTTTGGCCCCCGTTCCTCTCACGTCTCGTCAACACATTCGAACGCCAACCGAACGTACATCACGAGACGCGCCAGTGCTGCTGCTGGCTGAACATGCCTCGGGTACGACCAGAGCATCTGCGACCGATCGCCGGGCAGAGCGCCGCTGCGTGCGTGCGTGAGCGCATGCACGGGGCGAGGCGCGTGGCGCGTGGCGCCGAACCAACGGTATCGGCGTGGATGGGGGAGGGAAGGAGAACGAAGAGCTGGCCGGGTGGAGTGGAGGACGGGGCGACGTGGGGACGGGACCGTGAGGAGGCGGAGGCGGCGGCGGCGGCCGGCGAAGGAAGGGAGGAGCGGTAGATGGCGAGAGGTAATGCGACGTACGCCTGCAACGCGCTAGCTAGCTGCCGCGGCCTCAGATCGGATCGGATCGGATGGGGTGGGGTGGGGAGATAGAGATGGCCGGGCGCTTTTGTTCCGGTAGTGGAGGCCTGCCCGGGGCTACCTAGCTCGCTAGCTGCAGGCGACGGGACCACCCATCATCCATCGCAGGCTCGCAGCTACGGCGAGCCTGGAGGATGCGTCGTCGTAGGCGCCGAGAGGGCGCGGGGGCGAGCGGCGAGGAGGGGTTGGGTGCGCATGAGCGGCGCATGTGATTGGGCCCATGCCATGCCACCGCCGCCCCGGGCCGGCAATCATGGGTGGGGGACCTCGGCCTCCCCCTGCCTGATGGGCGGCGATTTTGCATGGCAGGCTGCTCGCGCTGGCCCATCATCATTCACTGAGCACTTGGGCAGAGTGGAGGTGGAGTGAGTGATGGCATGGGGGCGGAGTAGGAGCGGGCGCGGCTGCCGCCGGTCGCCGTCGCGTGCCATGCCCATGCCATCCCGCTGCGAAAGCTTCGGCAGACGAGACGATGCGCACCCCTGCTGGTGGTAGCACTGGTTGCTGTTCAGCAGCCTGAGCCTGGAGGGGGTTTCAGAACGTTCTATTCCTGCACCCCCCCCCCCCCCTCCTGCAAGCTTTGATTTACTGTGCGCGGTGCGCCTGCTCCTCCATTTCTTACTGTTCCCGCGTGTCCAGTGCGTCGGGCCTGAACCATCCGAAGTTTCTTCTAATTGCCTGTTCGGTTCAGTTTCAAACGCCAGAGTTTTACGGTAAACAGTCGGTTCAAATCCCATTCAACCGGAGCTGCGAAACAAAGTCGAGCTCGTTAACTATTAGTCTCGCACGGTCTGACGACCGAGTTTATCGCAGCACGGCGGCCGTAAGCTGCAGCCGTACCGCGCGCTGAACCGTAGCTGCCGGCTACTGACCGGGTCGGTGGGGTCAGTACGCGCCGGTTTTAAGGGCGGCGCGGACCGGAGTTAATTTGCGGCGAACCAGAAGGGTTGGACCGGACGGGGAGCGAGCGGAGCAGAGCAGAGCAGGTGGCGAGCTCCCGAGGACGGACGGCGGCCTGCGGGGCAGTTGGCAATGGCATCCGGCGGACCACGACGGCACGACGCGCCCATTACCCTCCCTTCGCGCGTTCCGTCCGGCGGGATGTGGTCAGGGGATGGTACGCTCGTACGCCGCCATGGATGCATGCGAATGCGATGCGGCTGTCAGGATCCCACATGACCTGCCGGCCCGGCCGTAGGACTGCCCTAGCGCAACTGTATGCATGTACGGGTAACTTTGGAGCAAGTGCTTTTCCAAAGTGGATTCGTATAGGGGGAGAATGAGGCCACGACGGCTATGCTTTATGCTCACTCAGAACACAAGGAATTTTTGGGACGAGTTTGGAGAGAAGCAACTCGGTTCCGGTTTCCGTCAGCGTGTGCAGAATTCGAACTTCCGCACCAAGTCGTCGGTGACTTGTGCTTGAGCTTTTTTTTAAATTTTATGGAAAGGTCCTCGTGATTTATGAATCTAACTTGGCAAATATAGCCGTGAGTTGTTTCGGATAAAGTTGGTATAAGTATCGGATACATATAATTGGCCATACGTTAATTTGTAAGGATCTACATGATCGATTCGTAGACGGATGGTTGATCCGACTCGCATACGAGCTCACCTGTCAATAATACAAGACGGACCAACCAAAAATTTAGATGAAAACTCGCATACAAACTCACCTCTCAATGACACAAGACGTGCTTTATAAATAGTATAGATATAGATATGTTTGGGCCATCCAGTAGGGCCCATGAAATGAAGGAGAGCCTTCAAAGACGACGTTCTGGCCCGGCCTATGAGGAGATTTTGGTTCACACTCTAGGGCTGCTTCAAATTTATATTTGTAATTTTAATATGAAATTTATCTTCATTTGAAATTATATAAAAAGATTATAAATTTGTTTGCACGGGACTACTTCTAGGAGTAGGCCGTCTTACACACTGCCCTTGCAAATTGATTTCACGGACAACCCTTAGTTGTGGTTTCAGCCCATCTCTAAAATTCGGCCCGATTACCAAGGGTAGTTTGCAACATGAACCACATCTGGAAATCGATTTTCGAGAAGAACTAGCCACCTGTTATAGTGGGCATGGAAGTGAGTAGTAGATGGATGAACTCTACTCCCTCCGTTCCTTTTGGGATTTCTAGATACATAGCTAGAAATCTCAAAACGATCTATAATTTAAAATGGAGGGAATAGCTTCATCCGACCTTAAAAAATGAAGATCCTGTAAATTATTTTTGTAATAATGTATTACTCTATTGACATATTTTGATATGACAGCGAAATTTGAGACGGCCCCAAATCAGCAGGAATCTGCGACGATCATAACTCACGAGGACGGGCCAATTATACACAAGCTGCATCACAGATTCGCAGCTACATTTTCAACTAGCAATCATTCATTTTTAAATATCACAGTCTTATGTCAAGAAAATAAATAATAAAACAATTATTAACTGCCACATGATCCACCAGATTCTGCAAGTTTTTCCAGACACCACAGTACATAGATGTAAGCTTATGTGAGGTGACAAGATTAGAGATGGCAATGGGTACACGACATCCGAAACCTGGTGGATTTTTACTCTATTAGGGTACGGGTACAGACTAATATCTATACTCGTGGGTTTCTTAATAGGTGATAATCTGTACCCAGCGGGTACGCGGGCACGGGTATGGCATCGTAGCATCCGAACCCGCAAACCTATGGATTTTTTAAACCCGACATAATATAAAGAATGCAGATCATATACTCATTTTATTATAGCCTAATAATTTTATTTTGAAACTTTGATGTCTAATGTAGTGAACTAGTGGTGCCATGCTAGGGATGGTGGATATTAACTGGATATTAATCTAGCTGTGAACTTGTGATGTTTGATGTGATCAATGGTGTTATGATTTGTGAAACACTCTATCAGTCTTATAATTGATGTTTATCATGTATTATTGCCTCAGTTTTATGCATGTGTGTATTGGCTGATACATCTGAGTGGTTGAGTACTTAACAGATTGTCGGGCACGGGCAGCCCGCGGGTACCCGCCACCCGTGCAGGTACGGGTTTGGGATATAATCTGTACACGGCAGCGGGTATGGATTTCTTAGTGAGTATATTTTATCCTGACGGGCACGGATATGGGCAAGCAATATCCAGCGGGCGCGTGCCCGTTGCCATCTCTAGACAAGACATGCAATCGATGGCCGCGCTCACGAGTGACGGCTTCAACACCTTATGCAAGGACGACGTTGACACTGACCTATGCCTTCCAATAGAACAATCCACGGGCAGGTGAACGTACACAGGCACATTGACGATCGTTGCCACAATGCGTCGCCCAGCTGCCATGTTCGTTGCTCGTTCTCATCACCTGCTCCTTTATATATTCATCACGGCGTATGCACAGCAGCAGCCAGCCGCTGGTGGTAACATTTCAGCTGCCGGTGGAAATAGCACATGTTGGGTGTTCATCTAATGGAGGGAAGGGAATGGCCCATACATTCTGCAACAATAACCGTTCGCTATTTAGGATCATAACTTAAAGAAAACAAAATTATATGTACTACAGATCATCAGCCGGGGAAGGCTGCGTTACTCTAGTATGGAGCTACCATTTGTAGATGTAGGATATATAGGAACATGTAAAATAAACTCATAAATATTGCCGCGCAGCAACCTCGCGTATTACTCGCTCCAGTCAATAATATTTGCCGTCTAATGTTAACCGTTATCGATTGGAGGTAGTAATAATACAATGTTTGCGCCGGGTCTGCATTCTACCTGTCGCAGTTCGTTCTGCAAAAAAATTAGCTTAAGCTGTATAACAACTAGCATGCACCTTCTGCAAGTTGAGCAGGAACCAGTACATAGATGTAAGCTTGAGTGAGGTGACAGGCAATCAATACCTCGCTATGGACTTGACTACTTCAACTTCAACACACGTATGCACCAGATGAGACCAAGACGTTGAGTGTCGTTGACCGACCTAGTCCATTAGAAGTGATGGTGCCATTCTTGATAATACCGTGCCTTCTGATGGAAGGAAAAATCCAATGGGCAGTTTAACATAGCAGAATCGTTGATTGCTGTTGCCATTGCCATTGCCATTGCCATCATGCATCGCCCAGCTTCTATGTTCGTGTTGCTCGTCATCACCTGCGGCCGGTTCTTCCTCGCCACGCATGCCCAGCAGCAGCCCCAGCCACCTGCTGGTGGTAGCACTGCGAGCGTGAGCTGCCTCCCGCACGAGAGGGACGCACTGCTGGCCTTCAAGCACGGCCTCACCAGCGATCCTGCGGGACTCCTCAGCTCGTGGCGGCGAGATGGTGGCCACGGCGAGCAGGATTGCTGCCGGTGGAGAGGCGTCCGGTGCAGCAACCGGACTGGCCACGTCCACAAGCTTCGACTTCGCAACACCGGCAGAGAAGCTTTGGTTGGCCAGATAAGTCCTTCTTTGCTTGCTCTGGAACATCTGGCGTACCTTGATCTCAGCAACAATGAACTTGAGGGGTCAACCGGTCGTCTTCCCGAATTCTTGGGTTCTCTGAAGAGCCTCAAGTATCTTAACCTCTCCGGTATACATTTTCGCGGTGGCCTGCCTCCCCAGCTTGGCAACTTATCAGAGCTGCAGCATCTGGATCTTTCCTCTACGGGAGGCACAAACTCAACTGATCTCTCATGGTTAACACGTCTTCCTTCCATACGATATCTTAACCTCAACGGAGTGAACCTCAGCACAGCAGTGGATTGGGCACATGTCATGAACATGATTCCTTCTCTGAGGGTCCTTTATATTTCCAGGTGCTCTCTTGCAAGCGCAAACCAGTCGCTGCCACACCTCAACATCACAAACCTTGAGGAGCTGGATGCCTTCGGAAACTCCTTCAACCATCCATTGGAGACCAGCTGGTTCTGGAACATAACAAGCCTCACGTACCTTAACCTCGGCTACACTAGTTTGTATGGTCGAATTCCGGACACACTGGGAGACATGGCATCCCTGCAAGTCCTTGATCTTTCATATCGTAACGATGATGACAAGAACATGCGCATCATGACTACAGACATGAAGAATCTATGCAATTTGGAGGTCCTGAATCTTCGTTGGGCTCTATTTTATGGAGACATAACTCAGCTGTTTAGGAATCTGCCTCGCTGCTCGCCGAACAAATTGCAGGATCTGGACCTCAGTGGGAACCAGTTATCTGGGATGCTACCAAGATGGATAGGGCGGTTAACGAGCTTGGTCCTTCTGGATCTCGGTTATAACAACATCACAGGACCTCTCCCAACGTCTGTAGGGCAATTTACTGGTTTGCGAACCCTTGACCTTTCTTTCAACCACCTGACTGGACATGTTCCATATGAGATTGGTATGCTCACTAATCTGACCTCACTGCAACTAAACAATAATGACTTGGATGGTGTGATAACGGAGAAACACTTTGCTAGCACGAGGAGCTTGCAGTACATAGACTTGTCTTATAATGCTTATAATGCCCTGAAGATTGAGCTCAGCTCGGACTGGCAACCACCATCTAGACTAACTAGTGCATACTTTGCAGCCTGCCAGATGGGCCCTACGTTTCCTGGATGGCTTCAATGGCATGTGAGCATTACCAATCTCGATATCTCGAGTGCAGGCATAGCTGATAGGCTTCCACAATGGTTCTCCGATGCCTTTACAAATGTTAAACGCTTGAACATCTCCAACAATCAACTCAGCGGAGGATTGCCGACCAATATGAGCTATATGTCACTTTCAGAACTCTATCTCAGTTCCAACCAATTAACTGGTCAGATACCCACAATGCCACCAAACCTAACCATCTTGGACTTATCTGATAATTCCTTGTCAGGGCCTCTGCCCGCTGAGATTGGAAACTCAAATCTAATGGAGCTGTCTCTTTTCTCCAACCAAATAACTGGCCATATTCCCGAATCTTTTTGTAAATTATGGTTGGCTGTGCTAGACTTATCCAACAACTTTTTGGAGGGAGAATTGCCACCATGCCTCGGGGTAATGGAAGATATGGAATTTATGGCCTTAAGCAACAATAGTTTTTCAGGAGAGTTCCCACCTTTTGTGCAAAACTTTACAAGTGTGCTATTCTTAGATTTGGCTAGGAACAAATTTTCTGGAAGATTGCCGTTATGGATTGGAAAATTGAAGTTATTAAGAATTCTACGGTTAAGTCACAATAAGTTCTCCGGGAACATTCCAGTGAACATCACAAATCTTGATTGTCTTCAGTATATAGATCTAAATAACAATGAGATATCAGGCTCTTTGCCGAGCTACCTGTCAAATCTGAAAGCAATGAAAAAGACAGACATGACAAGGGTGTGCTACGAGGATGATATAAAACACTTTCATCTTATTAGTTTGCTTTCAGTCTTGAAGGGGAAGGAAATGAACTACGGTTCCATTAGTAGAGTTTTTGACACGAATATGGTGAGCATTGATTTATCTTCAAATAATTTAAGAGGCGAAATTCTAGAAGAAATAACCACTCTTGATGCGCTAGTGAATTTGAATTTATCATGGAACCACTTCAGCGGAGTTGTTCCAAACAAGATTGGGGAAATGCAATCGCTGGAATCACTCGACCTCTCAAGGAACAATCTTTCAAGGGAAATACCAGCCTCTCTGTCAAATCTGACATTCTTAAGTTACTTGGACTTGTCGTACAACAATCTTACAGGAAGAATTCCATCAGGACAGCAGCTTGATACCCTGTATGCAGCAAACCCATCTATGTACATTGGTAACATTGGTCTTTGCGGGCATCCTCTTCAAAACAATTGCTCGAGGGAAGGTGATGCATCAAAGCAAGGTCGCCTAGGAAGAACTGAAGAAGGTCATGGGATAGAATTCTTTTATCTTGGACTTGGTTGTGGCTTCGTAGTTGGTACCTGGGTGGCATTTGGTGTTCTGTTGTTCAAGAGAAGCTGGAGAATTGTTTACTTCCAGCTCCCGGACAAATTGTATGACAAAATTTATGTCCTTGTTGCTACATGGACAAGACAACCACAAACTGGTTACCATGAAGATGAAGTGGACGCAATGATTGCTTCGACTAAATTTAGCCAAGGGTTGCATGAATAAATGGAAGCGGAGAAGTCTGTTCACTGCTTCGACTTATGTTACTATTACATATTGCTGGTTTTCTTTTTTTTCTCAAATGAAATGTAATATCGTTGTTATAAGTCCTGCTCCCACCCACATTCTTTGGGGGCAAGAGTTGTGTGATATTATCTTTATGAGATGGTGAATGGTATATTTTATTAAGCAGCTACCAAGAGCCGGAACGCCAAAAGCCCAAAATGGCACAACTTAAATGCAGGGTCAGGGTGTAGGCATGCAGTAGCAGTTGCCAATTGCCGCCATCCCCTGTAAAACTTTCGGCAATAATATTACTATTACTAGTGGAGGAGTGCAAGTGTTGTGCATATATGGGTTAAGAACGCTCAATTCCTACTGGTAAATGCTTGGCGCTGAGTTTTTTTTATCATGCACGCAGCGTATTTTCACTTTGGTTTCCGCTTGCTTTGTTCTGTTCTTAACTTCTTATAATTAGTATCTCTAGTGAGGTGTTACGTTAAGTCAGTGGGAGATCTAGGAAGAAAAGTTTAAAATCCACCAATGGCAAACCTAACACTTACAACTAAGGAAGCAGAAAAAGCGAGGACACAAAACACAAGAGGCAACAATACGATGTAACGGGAACATGGTATGAATAAGTACAAATAATAACAAAGCATAATGAAAATATAAACGATGGAAATAAGGTAGAAAACTTATTCACACGGCGGGTTGAATTTGGAACAAAAGAAATTGAAACTTACATTTTCTTTTTGCCCCCATCGTGAAGCCCTAGCGTAGTTGCTTATACCAAGGCTTCCTGGATCCTGAGCGCGAGAGCGGAGGGGCTGCCTCCTGGGGCGCTACGGTCGCCGTTACTCCCAACCAGGCGAGCACCGCGCTCCGGCCGCCGGCACGCCCTTCGTTCGTCGTCGTCGCCCGGGCGTCGCGGACCCCGAGAAAAACCGAAACGTCGATATATAGATTGGAGGAGTAGAGGAGTTCTTCGTTTGTGGACTGGGCCTGTTCCAACCTCGGCTCAGGTGCTGCTCTTGCTTAGGTAAGGCTAAAAGGCCCAGTAGGCCCAAGTGAACAAATTCTAACAGAGTGCCAAATAACCTGGATTATCTTAGCAGTGTTTTTTAACTGGTCATCTTTTTTGTGATACAAAATTTAATATCTCTCGGCCACCTTAAACCAACCTTTGTATAATTTTAGCACAAGTTCAATATAATCTTTGGTTTTGATATTCATTGCCGAAGGAAAATACTACTAGTTGGTTTTACTGGCTTCAATTTCTGAAAGTTTGCATCAACCTGGTAGGACATTTGATGCTGCAGAGATGAGTGCTAATTGTGATGTGCGTTAAGCGTTACAATAAACGGAAGCCACCTTTAATTTCCACTTCATCTGTTACCTCCTCGCCATCGTCAATGCTACAATGAACTCCCATCCGTGATCAATACTACGCGCGCTATATAGGATTCATGGCGCAGGGGCATTAGAATTTGCACAAACACAAGGCCCGGCTCATCCAACGGCAATGGCAACGACAATGAGCGTCGCAGCAGGAGCAAACCCCAAAGCCCTCCTCGCCGCCCTGCTCTGCGCCGCCGTCGCTGCCGCCTTCCCCTTCCCGGGATCATCCGCCGGCGGCGCGTCGGCCCTGGTGTCCCAGACCTGCCGCGTGACGTCGAACCCGGGCCTCTGCGTCGAGCTGCTCCAGTCCAGCAACCGGAGCGACGCCGCCACGACGGTCCGGGAGCTCGCCGTCGTCGCGGTGACTGCCGCCAGGAGGTCGGCGCTCCGCGCCAGGATGCGCGCGATGGACCTGAGCCACGGGACGGGAGGAGGAGGAGCGGTGGCGGCCCGCCTGGCGGCGCGGTGCGTGGCGCTGTACGCGGACTGCCTCCGCGACGGGGCCCGGGCGGTGGGCAGGGTGTCCACCATGCCGGTGCACGACGCCCGCGCGCCCGACGCCGTGAGCGCCCTGCGCAGGTTCCCGCGGAAGTGCGCGGGCCTCTTCCACGCGCGGAGGATCGCGTCGCCGCTGGAGCGGGTGAGCAGGGAGACGGAGGAGAAGCTGGGCATCGCGTCGGAGATCGTTCGCCTGTCGCGCTAGAATTGCATCGAGCTAATGGCGATGGAGCTGATAAGTGCGCCGTGCGCGGTTGGCATGCTACAATAAGCCACGGTGACGCTGCAATGGGTTGTTCGCGTCCTGTCCGGTCAATCTCCGTTCAATTCTTGTGATGGGAAGAACAGGGGAAGCGAAGAGAAGGAACTCTCGCGCTAAAAATGAAAAAGAGTGTTGATTGCTCTGTTGCTCATACTACTCCGTTTTACTTAGCACGCCGCAGTTGGAGACGACAACCTTGGTGTATGGACGGTTGAATCCTCTCTCGGCAACCACTGCTCTCTTGTCACCGATCAGCTTGGCCACTCTGCAACACACGAACAGTCAGACGCGGTTAGGTAGCTAGCCAGCTAACGCTAGCCAGAGTAGGACCGATTCTGACAGGACTGCGGGGGCAGAGCTGATGGATGGATCACCTGAAGTAGGGCGAGGCGGCGTTGTCCCGGACGGTGGGTACGGCGGCGATCTTGGCCACGACGTCCATGCCGTCCAGCACCCTGCCCACCAGCACCGCCGACGCGTCCAGCTCGGGCGCCGCCCCGGTGGTGATCACGAACTCGGTGCCGTTGGGTGCCACGCCCACCTGCTCCTCCTCCACCTCCAGCTTCCCGCCCCTGGCCACCAGCTTCGGCTTCGGGGGCGGCAGGCTCGGGTCCCGCACCACGATCGACACCGCGCCCGCCGCGCCGTGCACGGCGCCGCCCGGACACCGCGCGCGCAGGGAGTCCGCCTCGGCCGCCAGCCGGTCCGTCACCGCGGGGACGGCCGGGTACGACACCACGCCGCCGTGCTGCACATAGCCAGGCACGATCTTGACGAACTCCTTGCGCCGGTACCCGACCCCCGTGACGAGGGACAGGAACCGGGACGCGCCCGCCGGGGCCGCGTCGCCGAATAGGCCCACCGTGATGCGCCCCGCGGGCTCCCCGCCGATGGACACGTCCAGGAAAGCCGTCGCGGTGACGGGCAGCTCCGCGAGGCACGGCGCCGCCGCCGCGGCACCGGCGACGCCAACGGCTTCGGGTTCGGGTTCCTGCGCCCTGGACGACGCCGGCGAGACGCTCAGGAGCGCCGGCGCGGCCGCGATGGCGATCGCCGCGGAGGCGGCGCGGCGGCCGAGCTTAGGCGGCGGCTGCGGCGGCGAAGGGTGGTGGCGCTGGGTCTGGGTCGGTGCTGGCGTCGGCTTGGCGGTGTTGAGGATTCGCTGCGACATTGTTGCTTTGCTGAGGCTGGCACGGCATGCCGCGCATTCTTTACAAAGCGTGGTGACGAGGCCGGTGCGTGGATAAGGTGGCCAATCAGGTTCCTTTGCTGAGGGGCTTGGGATTCTCTGCTACCTCCCGGTTTGTGGCAGATGCCTGCCAGTGCCAGCTTCACCGGTTCACAATGAGACAACCTGAAAATACCAAACCTGACAATTGCGAGATTCTACCAGTTTTAGGCGCCGTCACAGAGCAACTGGTGAATGCATAGTAAGTGGGATATATACAATTTCCTTTTTTTAACAACAATTCAGCAAATAGTATTTTATTTGGAAATTGACAAAAAAAAAAGAAACAAGAGAGGAGATGCCAGTCACCTAAGTTCTTTCTAATTTGTTTGACTGTTTGGAGGCTACCTCCATCATCAGGTAGCTTGCATGTTACCACCATAGTGTTTATAATAGATGCATTACTTTCCACAAGAAAGCTCAAACCAAAGTATAGGCATGAGGTCTCCGTGTACACAAAACCAAAATCTTGAACATAGCCAAAAAGACAGTACCTAGCACACCTTTCGATGTAACCATGTGAAGATAACGAACAAGTCGGATATGATACACCATATGCTGAGATCGTTCTTGACAGTCCATGGTTGCAACATAAATGATAAAGGCAAATACACACAAGAATAAGTGTTATAAGTGGAGAGACACAAGAGAGCAAAGTATAGGCATGAGGTTTCCGTGTACATAATAGATGCATTACTTTCCACAAGAAAGCTCAAACCAAAGTATAGGCATGAGGTTTCCGTGTACACAAAACCAATATCTTGAACATAGCCAAAAAGACAGTACGTAGCACACCTTTCGATGTAACCATGTGGAAATAACGAATAAGTCGGACATGATACACCATATGCTGAGATTGTTCTTGACAGTCCAAGATTGCAACATAAATGATGAAGGCAAATACATACAAGAATAAGTGTTATAAGTGGAGAGAAACAGGAGAACAAAGTGTTGATAGCTCAATCTCATAGCATAAAAGTTAAGTAGTGAGGTATAGAGCACTAAACTTCATTGCTATCTCTCTCTCTCTCTCTTGCAATGCTATGCTATCACATAACTTGTATTTAAGCATTTCAGTCAAGATCCTACCATATAGCATAAAGGGATGGCATGTAGCTTGCCAACCCGCTTTCCATCACCTCGGCGCTACCTCTACTTTTGAGACCACGTGCTTCAATCGTCTACCCAAATTAACATATCCATTTCAAAGAAGAAAAGATATACATTTTGAAGGTCAAGCTAAGGTTGAAATTAAAGTTGAAAGTTAAAAACATTTAGTTGGCCTAGGAATCTTTTTGTGTTGAAAAATTTGGTATGTCAAAGTTGAAAGATAAATTCATAGTCCCGTGCCCACCTTGGAAGTGATTCTCGGGCTAGGTCATGAGGTTCTATGTTCCTTTTTATGAGGGAACATAGAGTTTGTTTAAAAAAAGAAAAAGAAAAGGAAAAAAAATAAAGGAAACATATAGTAGATTCAGTCCTCGACATTCAAAATGTGACTTGGACAGTAGGGAAAATCCATTTCTGCTTCCGGGCTTGCTTGCAGTTTGCACAGTGGATCGGGTCGGCATCTTTGGGCATTAGAAATTCCCAACCTGGGCCCCTAATCCGGTCGGACGCAAGCGAACCGCGCCCCGCTCACCCTCTCCACTCTCCTCGCCCATATCCATCCGAGAGCCCGTTTAATACAGAGCAGCGAGGAGAGCGAGCGCACCAACGGGATCTGCCCTGCCGCCTGCGCTAGGGTTTCCTCCTCCCCGCACCGCCTCGCATCCCTAGCCCTAGCCTCCCCCGCTCGCCGCGCCCCGGGATCCCGCGGCGGCCATGGCGGCGGAAGCGCCACCGTCGGCGTCCTCCTCCTCCGCGCCGGCCCCGCGGCCGCCGGCCGCGTCCGGCTCCGGCGGCGGGGCGGCCGCGTCCCCGGAGTCGTACATCGGGAGCCTCATCAGCCTGACCTCCAAGAGCGAGATCAGGTACGAAGGCGTCCTCTACAACATCAACACCGAGGAGTCCAGCATCGGCCTGCGCAACGGTAATTGGCGTCTCCCCTCCTCGGACGCTCTCACTCCGCGCCCCCGCTGCTGTCGCTTTCAACAGATGCGCCTGGTTGAGACCTAGATTTGGTAGTCCCTCGTGCGCCCGGCGTGGCGAATCCGAGCCCTCTAACTAGTTCTTTGCCGGGGATTGAGGGGAATTCGGAGCTTCCGTATGCTATGTTTGCCCACCACACTAATCCCCGAGACTTGATTTGTTAGCAGTTATTATTCCATTTGTTATGTCTGTCTCATGTCCGAACCATTTGAGCTTCCATTTTCAAAATGCTGTTCGGCCACCTATGTTTGCCACCGCACTAATCCCCGAAACTAGGTTTGTTAGCAGTTATTATTCCATCTGCTATGTCCTCTCATGTCCGGATCATTTGAGCCTCAATTTTCAAACTGAGATGCGCGCCATAGACCTTAACTATTGCTTTACTTCAGGTGCTGCTGTTGTGATCTACACCTGTCTATCCCTTGTTTTGTAGTGCGGTCATTTGGGACTGAAGGGCGGAAGAAAGATGGAATGCAGATTCCTGCTAGCGACAAAGTTTACGAGTACATCCTCTTTCGGGGAAGTGATATCAAGGTATATTGGAAACACCAACGGGGCTCCTGATGTTACTTTCAGTTGCGAGAATTGCGTGTTTCATTCTTGTCGCTCCCATTTCTGGTGCACGGTTTTGGTTAATGCATACTTTTGATGGTTCCTTCACATTGTTGGTGCCTTGTCTCTGCTTATTTAAGTACAAGACGTAGATTGGGTATATTGTGTTTGTATCACACGTGTTGGCTAATCAGTGTGAAGGTCTAAGGGGCACAAAAGCACGAACAGAATTATTTCCTTGCCACATTTAGCCATATCCGCACGTGTTGGTCATGCTTCACATTTACACTACTGTATTTGCTTCCTTTTCAGAGTGTTTGTATCATTAGAATATAAGATTGCTGTTAAGTTGCTAAGCACATGTTATTGGAACTGGGTGTTTACCTACAGTAAGATTGCCCACACGGAACTACACAGCCTAGTGTATGTTTAATATGCATACCTAGCCTGTACCATGTGCCCAAACCATGACCTAGAAAATCGATCTTCTTTTTCCTATTATTACTACTGCGTGTTATGTCCTCTTTATTGTGTCTCTTGTAAGCTTTCATCTAACCTACCTGAACTTGCTTGGGAAGATTCTGTAATTGTTCTTTATGTTTCATAGTATCCAACTTAGTAGAATCAGCAGACTAGTTATATCAGCTGTGCAGTAGTCAGTTGTGTATATTTTAATTTGATATGTGTGCAACCCATAAATGCATTTGATATGTGTGCAACCCATAAATGCATATGTACCATGTTCTCAATGTACTTATTTAAAATTTTTATTCTGAAGTTTCCTTATCTAAACTGTATGCCATCCATTGATTATTTTGCCTTGTATGTTTTGATGCATGAATGCATTTATGTTACGCTTCCGATGCAAGCATTTATAAATTATATACTTTATCTTTTACACTGTCTGCTACCCATTTGATATATTTACCATCATAATTTATCTGGGTTCAAATAATTTTCTTCTGTAGGATCTGCAAGTTAAGTCATCTCCACCACCACCACCACCACCACAAGCAGCTTCCCTGCACAACGATCCTGCCATAATCCAGGTACCACTGTGCCAGTATGAAATGGAAACTTGTTCTTTAACCCTTTAGGGCTGCGTAGCTAATGCAGTTATGTTCAGCAGTCACATTATTCCCAACCAGCATCAACTTCTTCAAGTTTGCCTTCAGCTGGGGGTACAGTTGTACCAGACCTCAGCTCCCAGGCGGCTCAATATGGGCTTCAGAGGCCAAGTTTTCAGAGTAATCTTCCGCTGTATCAACCAGGGAACACTCCATGGGGATCTTCAGTGGCGCCTCAGGCAGGAAATGCTTCCACACTTTCAGTTCCCTCAATGTATTGGCAAGGATACTATGGGCCTTCAAGTGGACTGCCACCTCATTTGCAGCAACCTCCTTTGCTTCAGCCCACACCAGGATTGTCGGTTCCCCAGAATCTCCAATATCCAGGACTTAATCCTTCTTTGCCATCTGGGCTGCAAAAGCTGTCGGAACTCCAACCCTCATTGATGCCACCTGGTACTAGTCAAGGTCCTTCGTCAGGTATCCTGCCTGCTACAACAGCTCCTGCTTCTGCGACCTTATTAGCTCCAGAAAGTTCAAAGCCTCTTCTCCCGAACATGGGATCGTTGTTTGCTCCTCCTGTGACATCTCTTGGTGCCACTTTTCCTTTTCCAAGCCAGCCAACTTCCACGGCTGAAACTAGTGCAACAGTGTCACAGAACTTAAATTCTTTTGGTAGCAGCAAGGCTGCTGCTCTTCCAGGCTCAACACTGGCATACCAAACTGTATCTCAGTCTATTTCTTCGACTGTTGCCCCATCTAGCTCGTCCCAAGTGGAGATGCCTGTGCCTTTGTTAGCACCATCAGGTCAGCTATTGCAGAACACGGCATCCATGCTTTCATCCTCGCACTCCATGCAGACACCTTTACAGATGGGCAGCAAAGAATCAAAGCAGGTTGAGCCTAAGGCAAAGGTTGCAGAACCACTGCTACCTGACCCTTTGCTACCTGATCCACCATCACGTGCTCTGCCTGAAAATAAGGAGCCTATATTACCATTGCCGAAACAAACACCTCAAAAGGTATACATATTTCTATTCCTGTCTTTGTGCTTATGGAGGCAAACAGGTCTCTCTTTTTTTTTAAAAAAAAATGGAAATCTATTCGAGTGTGTAATCATGTGCTGATGTTTTAATACATGTTTTATTTCCCTGAGTTCTCCATGACCTGATAAGCCTACAAGCATAATCTTGCTCATTTTAAATATCTGAACTGAGAAAATTAGTATTTTGGCTCTTTCTTTCCTTTTTCCCTAATTTCTATTCTAATGAAAGCAAACTACAACAATTTTAACCAATAACCATACTATCAACTGATATAATCCACTAGATAAGATGACGTTGCAATTTTCAACAAATTAGGCAAGGTTGCATGGATTATGATTGTTGGTAGCTTGGCATACATCTCACTACTCAAGTAGTCATAGTGCTTTTTAATGCATGGTGATGAATTCCCTTGCTGACTTGCATATCTTGTCTTACATCAACTTGCTTTTAAAATATTGTGATGAAACTGATGCTGCATGTTTTCTCTCAAGGAATTTCTTGTTTATCTCATGTATGTTTATATGTTTATTATTATCAGTAAGTCTTTGATACCATTGAGTTGTGCCTCATTTTTTTTTCAGTACAATGGATCTGGTTCACACAACCACCACAACTTCAGGGGCCGTGGAAGGGGTAGAGGGAGTGCGGTATGTTGATATAATCCAATTTGTGTTTTTATCCGAACTTATTTAGTCAAAAGGAAGCTATTGTTAATCCTGAATATTGTTTGACACGTTTGTAATACTCACCTTGTGGTGCTTGTGGCTTCCTTTCACTATTTTCTACCTGTCTGAATTGAGTCATTCTATGTATCATTCAGCTTATTCATGTTTATTTTGTTTTTTTGCCATCTATGAAGCGTGAAATTTGCTATTAGCATGAGCAACATAGGTGTGTTGGACATGTACATCGTTCAATTTTATTTCAACAGATCTTCCTGAATTAGTTTCCTAGCTTCACTTTATTGGTTGATAGTGAGTGGCCTGCACATGTTGCAATGTACAATCCAAGTGCACTTTAAAAAGTTTTTTTTTCGGGTAAGCTATGGGGAAATTGCTTCGTTTGGAGTTGGGAATCCCTGAGTCATTATACATATGCCCCTATAGCAAGTTTTATAGGAGCACTAGGAGAGGGGTTTTTGAAGGCATAGATTGTGCACCCCTTTGTTCTTGGCTGTAGTTTGGTAAGTCATTGGCTGAAGCTGACGCTTCATTAAAGAGGGGTGTGTTCTCATGAATTACGATAACTCCAAGAACAGACCATACAGACCTTTTGAGTGTACTTCCATATATTTATTTTGCAAGGGCCTCTTAGTCCATACCTGGATCTTTTTTGTATACCTTGGAAAACGATTCTCCGATTTAAAAATGGTTCTTGTTATTTGTCAGATTTGTTCATGTTTGTATGGTCTTTCTTTGCAGTTTTCACAGTCTGTGACAGCATTTACTGAAGAATTTGATTTCATGGCTATGAATGAGAAGTTCAACAAAGATGAAGTCTGGGGTCATCTTGGTAAGAAATCCCAGTCAAGGGATAAGGATGGTGAGATGGGAGGTGATGTGTTTGATGAAGACTTGGAGGTTGAGGAAACAGAAAACCCAGAGTTGGCTGTCAAGGTTTGATGCTCTTTTAGAATTGTGTCAGATATATTGATGGTTTCTCCTTTGCTGCAGGGGACCTGACCTGTTTTGAACTTTATGCAGCCTGTTTATGTCAAGGACGACTTTTTTGATTCCCTCTCTAGTGGAACATTTGGACGTGGAGGAGGGCCAAATGGAAGGGGCAGGTTTTCAGAAAGGCGGAGAGTTGACACAGAGGTACAGTAGCCACTTATACTTGAGTTTCCTCTATTACTGCTTTACTCATTGTTATTGCTGTGCAGACATTTGGCGAGTTTCCAAGGCATTGGCAGCCCTACCGTGGTGGCGCCCGTGGTTACCGTGGTGGTGGCCGTTCCCGTGGTGGGTACTATGGTGGCAGAGGCTACGGGAACATGGGGCAGGGTGGCTATGGAAACATGGGCACAGGTGGCCCTGGAAATTCGTATCCTCACCGCGGCGGGTCGTATGGGAGAGATTGATTGTAGCCAGCAGACAAGCGCATCCAACCATACTTGCGGGTGTTGTAGTCTTTTACCATATGCATGATGCATCCCTTACTGTTCAACAAATAAATGGAACTTACCACCATGTCACTTGGCTGCGCCTTGTCTAGGCAAGGCCTGCAGCTTCTGGTCATTGGTGTGGTTTATACCCGCGTTCTGTAGGAAGAGTTACCAGTATATGAGCAGCTGATGCTTGATAGGGTATAAGCTTGTGGCCCTTGGTGTGCGTGCCGAGCGCTTGGGATGTAGTTGTATAGGCCGATCTCAATCCAGGTATGCAAAGTTGGGCCTAGCTCCGTAACTTTTTTCTTTCAGATTAGCCATGTTGTCTGTTTAGTATTGGTGGTAGTGTAACTTTGAATTTTTCCCGCTTTATCTGAAGCTTCAATTGTATCATGAACTGCATTTCCTGAGCTGTTGCTGTTAATCAATCTTTAGCTTGTGAAATGCTGAGCGGTACTGGTTCAGTGCAGTAGTTTCTTTGGAAGGGTTTGATTGTTAGCTGAACGTAACAAGGCAGTGCAAGAAATTCGTGGCCATAAGCCAGTTGTGGTTTCCCGTTTTGTTGTAGGGTGGGCATCAGTTTGGTTGATCGCGGTGGGGCGATGAGTTGGTTCATCAGTAGTGTGCGGTGTGCCCAGCCCAGGTCGCCATGAATGAATTATGGATGCTATTTGCCTGCCTGCCCCTGCCCAATTGGATAAGGCAGCAACCGGTGTCCTTGTTCGGCGGTAAATGGGTGGGTTAGAATTTGCAGCTGGATCTGGATGGATGCCACAGATTCTGGCATTCTGCAAGCGGATGTGTGAGAGAGAGCTAGCCTCCATGGCTCGTCCTCTGGCTTGGGCCATCCCCTCGAAGCATATTGCACGCTGGGGGGAGTGGATGCCTAATGTCGGCGCTACCGGCCAACTTTTGCCGTCACCAAAAGGGGGATGGTCCACGTGCACCAAACACTGGACACGAGAAAGCAAGCTGAGAACACTGCACACGCACACGAAAGTACTAAACAAAGTGCTGGTAACAGCCACCGGAAATAGCAAAATTCACGAGGGAAAAAAACGAAGGCGAGTGATCACCGCAGTGATGACAGAGCCAGTTGGACCGGTGAGAAGCTGATGAGTCAGGCAATGAGCTCGCGACAGAGGAATCTTCCAGCAGGACCCAGAGAGAAGCGAGTGGGATTCACGGCGGCCCGGCCGGGTTGGTTGGTTGGTCGACGCAGATGACACCAGTGTCCTAAACAGTCAAGGTGAGCACGCGCACGTGCGGAGCAGGACAGCAGCAGCAACAAAACACGCGAGCGCTCCAAGGCAAAAAGCCTGTGCTCGCCATGGCCTCTCTTGCTCTTGGTTCTGGCCTCTTGTTGCTCTCTCCGCCGTGTAGCGCGGGCGCGACCATGCGCATGCTGGGTGGGATTCTGAAATTACACGATCAGCCAAGCTGGGCCGTTTAAACTACTGGACGTGCTTGAGACCAAAATTCTTTGCAGCTGAATCAACTTTGCTTACAGAAAAATGAACATTTTTAGACTGCATGCACGAATACTGTGAAAAGCGAAATAGAGGAAGTAAGAGTGTATTCGAGAAAAATCCTGCCTGCAAAATTTAGTACTGACCGACTGCACCAGGGTTCCATTTGCAGGGCCACGGCATCGCTGACAGGAACAGTCCACCAGAAATACCTGTCGTGTGGGCCCGCGATGGTGCCAGCTGTTTAAATGCATGATGCACGACGCGTCGAATGGCTGCACAGTGGTGTTCGGTTGTTCAGCAAGGTCTCGGCAGCCCAACCTACAAACAATGCACAGATTATTACTACCATACCTTATCTGACAAAAGCTAGGTACTGAGAAGCGGAAATGCAAGCATACACTGTGCACATCTATATTCATATGTTGTGGCGTGACATGAGCCACCACCATCATATCTACGCACATTTCTTTTGAGCGATTCCACCTAATGAACCAACTGCTACACTAGCCAAGTCTACTTAAGTTCATTTATAAATTTATAATTATGCACTATTGAGACGAAATGGAATCCGACCCTGCCTGGTCGCTCTCATCTGACGCCACCACACCCAGGTAATGTGCCCTGACCATTTCTTCCTGACCTGGCTTCCTTCCCTGAAGATCGCACGAGAGAAAGAGCCCCGATTTGCTGTTTTCTTGACAGCAACAAGGTTTGCTGTTGATGAACATGAGGTAACAAAGGTTCCTAAACCGATGCCGTAATCCGCTGCTGACCTCCACCGCGTGACCACCAGAACCACCCCCGGTTTGAGGGCGCGCGCGCCGGCGGTTGTTCAGGCAGCGGCGAGGCAAAAGAGGGACCATACGCGACGCATGATCCAACAGACATGACACAAAAAGCGAATAATCCAACAGGGTTTAGCTTGCGGACAAGAGGCAAATTGTAAACATCCAAACAGTAACCGCCAAACAATAATTTTTTAAAGATTAATTGGATATATACCACTACAATTGTCTGATTTCAGAGATCTACTATTACTACTCATGGTAGTAAATAAACGTGCCATTACAATTTTATCATTCTTGGAGATACGTCACTACGTACCTCTTCGATATTTTATAAAAAAAATATGGACCAAAATACGCTTATCTTCTTCGTCCCATCCTCTATCTCATTTCTCCCCTCATCTGCCTTTCCATGTCACGGCGGCCATTTCACCACCCGTCTTCTGGCCCAGCCGCGCGCATCCACCGCCGTCCCTCCTCCCGGCCTGCCACACGCAGCCCTGCTCTGGCCTGGCCCTGCATGCCCGCGGCCACCGTGGTCCGGCGGTCCAGTTCGGCTGGCCATCCTACCGCGCAGGTGGTGCTTCGGCCCTGCCAAAGCACGTCCACGCGCCGCACTTCGGCTCAGCCGCCTGGCCGGGCGTGCGACGTCCACCCTCCTTCCGGGTGGCTTGCCACGCTGGCGCTCCAGCCCGGGCCTCGCGCCGCCGCGATCCGGCTCGGCTGCCCGTCCTGCCGCGTAGGTGGCGGTCCGGCTCAGCCACCTTGGCGGCCGCATGTGGCGGCGCTCCGACCCGGCCTCGTGCAACGGCGAAAGGCGGGCACCGTGTGGCGCCAGCAGCACCCGAGGGCGGCGCGCGCGGGGGCGGCAAACAAGGGAGAGGAGAGGAGGCGGTTGGAGCCGTCAGGGAGTGAGGGAGAAGGTAGCGACGGAGGGGACACAGGGAGGGGAGCAGCAGCAGCGAGCGGAGGTGGTGAGAATAGCAGATAAGGAGCCGGCGCCATGAAAGAGAGGAGAGAGAGGATGAGAGGAAGAAAAAGAAGATGAGGATATAAGTAGTGGTGTATTTGTAAGAGTTGTAAAATTACAATGGTATATTTGCAATATTACGAATAGTAATGGCAAATCTTTAAACTCGGACAATTGTAATGGTATATATCCAATTAACCTATTTTTTAAATGCTCTGCTAGCCATGACACGTTGGCATGACACGCTTACACGCACTCACACCAGGCCGCCATTCAATTTCAATTTCAGTTCAGGCATAGTAGTCAGGGTTAGGAGCCGTATGAGACCATCAGTATGTTAACTACTAGACAGGAGTGGGGGCAAGCAGCAAGACGCTCTCCTTCCCTGCCAGCGCCACACCCTCCGCTTTCTCATCACCGCCTCTTGTCTCCCTCCTCCTCTGGTCCCCTTGCCAAGCCCACCCCATCAACATTTCTTAACTCTAGCTAGCAAGCTACAGGCCTACAGGCCACAGCTCCTCTGCTCTGTTCCGCTCTAATATTCCATCAGCTGCTCGCCTACAGCCATACTCGCCATTAGTGCGTAGTTGTTTGTGTACACGCATAGCTCATCCCTGTCCTGACAGTTGCGGAGCAAGGAGGCCAAGAAAAGGCTCGAGCCTTTTGGTTTCCATGGTAGGCAACACACGCCATGGAGCCGGAATGGGTATTCAGGCAGCTGAATTAGTTGTTGTCATCATCAGCTGCTAGGGAGTTCTTGGCTTCGAATATTTCTCTTGGGAGGAGGGGAGGCGGCGTTGTGTTGTATGGAGAGCCAGCGCGTGGTGGTGGTCGTGGAGGACGCGGCCGCCGCCCGCGCGGCGCTGCAGTGGGCCGTCGGCAACTTCATCCGCGGCGGTGACTCCATCACGCTGCTCCACGTCTGCCCGCCCGCGCGCTCGCGCCGGAAGCGCCGCCGCCTCCGCCTCGGCGGCTTCCAGCTCGCGCTCGCCTTCAAGGACCTCTGCAACGGCATCGCCGAGGTACGTGGCCGCCGGCGGCCCGGTCGGATCGGGTTGGGTTGGTTAGCCGGTCGGTCGGTCGGGGCTCCGCACTGAACGCAATCAATCCACCGGCGTGACGCTGCTGTTGCGCCGTCAATCACGGTCGCTGTCTCGGCGGCGATGGCTTACGGTGGATGCGATGGGATTGCAGGCCAAGATGGAGATCGTGGTGACGGAGGGGGAGCTCGGCGAGACGGTGGTGGCCACGGTCAACCAGCTCGGCGCCACCACGCTCGTCGTCGGCCTCCACGACAAGAGCTTCCTCTACAGGTGAGCGCGCGATCGCCGAATTCGATCGAACCAGCAACAGTTTCTGTGAATTTGATTTCACACCTGCGTTCTGATTTTCTGAACTTTGAACATGCAACTGCTTTACTTCTTCTGAACATTTCGCTTCTCCGGGTGCAGGGCGCCGAGCCCGTACACCAGAGTGAGGAGCCTGGGGTGCAGGGTCCTCGCCGTCCGGCAGCACGCCACGGCGCGGGACGGCTTCTTGAACGCCGACCTCACCCAGATCGAGACCATAAGCTTGCAGTAAGCACATCTCTGAACTCCGAAACTGTGAACATAGCAAATGGCTCGTTCCAAGGACAGTAGTTTCTTGGTTTAGCATCAGGTCGGTCGTTCAGAATAGAAAACCACGGGCGACAAAATCGCAGTGGGTTGGTTAGTTCACCAGCTCGACATCCTTGGATTCCCGGGCTCTGCTCGAGATTAGACAACTTGGACATCGTGCGAGGTCTGAATTTTTATAATCAACTGTGCTTAGGCGCTTCCAAGACCCAAATGGAGTTAACCCGCTCTGACGATTCTTTTCGAATGCGTTACAACTCGAGCAGCATTCAGAAAACCTGCATCCCGTAGTCCCTTTCTTTCCCCGTGAACATTCAGGCATTCAGGCCGGCTGCCTCCGACGATCCGAACCTTTCGTGCGTCGTTACGCTAGTATAATACTGCAAATGCCACAGCTTTTCGTGCTGGAAAATCATCCATCCATCCATCCATCCATCCATCCATCCATCCCATTTAAACAGAAAGAAAGTACGCTGGTAATAAATATGCATATAGTACTACAGCAGTTAGTTCAGTTCAGCATTATCTGGCTCTCTGATTGCGTCTGACTCGGTCAGTAACCCTTGGAACGATCCTGCTCTCTGATTGCCTCTGACTCGGTCGATGACCCTTGCAACGATCTTGCAGCGTACCGCCGCCGAAGATCCCGTTCCCGATGTTCACGCTCCCGCTCGGCGTGATATGGAGGAGATCGAAGCGGAGAAGGTGATGCTGCGAGGCGAGCGGAGCTCTTCTTCTGTCGGGGGAACAGCACGGCAGGCAGGCTGAGCCGAGCTGAGCCTGACGGGTAGATACGCAAGCACACATGCATGGACACCGTGACACCGGCAGTCGGCAGATTGACATAACTCAGCGGCACAGAGTGTAGAAAGAAATTGAAGGGTATACTCCGGCTCCAACCTGTTACCTGTAGCAGTGAGTGAATCGACAGATGATTTACGAAAGGTAGAGGGCTCGTTCTGTCTCTGGAAAAAACAGAGAAAATCAGGGGATTCGTTCGGATGTATGTGTTTCTGTCTATATGTATACGGCTTTGTCGTCTTCGGCTGAAGACTTGGTCTCTTGGTGTTCTTGGTCATTTACTCTTCTCTGAACTTTTCGTTTCGCCTCCTGGGCACTTCAAGCAGACCTACCAAACTAGCCCTCACAGCCAGGGACTTCGTCGTTGGCGTGGATCGTCAGTGGCTCCTGCAGGGGTGGAAGGGGCTATGTCGACATGGGTTGCAGATGGGCCTGTCTCCTGATAGTTGCTGCTGCTTAAAGTTCATCCGTTACGTGTTTTGATCTGTGCTGGGCTGTTGGCAACATACAACAATGTCGAAGCTCAAGAGTTCCGACTTCCTTTTCATGTCGGAAAAAAGAACTTTCTTTTCATGTCAATGTTGCTGATGTGATTGGTTTGATTTTGGAGAGAGATGGAGAATTTTCTTTTTACACGCATGGGCTCTGCAGGGGTCCGTTCAATTGATCCTTGAACACGAGTTCTCACTACATTGGCGCTGAGTTACTAGCGAGCGATGAATAAGCTAAGTTTCTTTTTTTTTTTTGAGAGGAACTGAGGAAGTAAAGCTAAGTTAATTCACATGACACCAGCCCAGCCCAGCCCACGAAACCCATGAGGGGAGCCGGCTGCTGCTGGCTCGCGTCGCCGGCGGCCGCCATCGAGCCGCTCCGTCCCGTCCGATTGAAATCCGAGCGAGTCGGATCCGACGCAACTACCCAACTCGCCAAACCCTAGCTCGCTCGGTCGGCGTCGTCGCCGGCTCGCCCCCACCTCCTCCCCCTCGGCTCCGACCTCCCTTGTCTCTCCCATCGAGAGCGGCGGCTCGGCTCCCCCGACCCGCACCCCCTCGCCGGCGCCGCTGCGTCCCGCCCGAGTCCCAGTCTCCGGATCGGCTCGCCCCCCGCCTCTCCCAAATCAATCTCGTCAGGTACCCGCCCCCGTCCCCGTCACTCCTCCTCCCCTTCGTCGTCGCGAGTCGCTAAGCACTGGGACGTGAAATAACCAGGAACTTTTTGCGATTTTGCCAGTTGGATGAGTTGCAGGTTTGCAACAGCAAGATAAATCTTTGGATTCTTCTCAATCGCATCAATCTTTCTGATCTCGTCAAACTGTTGTCGACAAAAATCTGTTTTTTAACCAAAAAAAGTGGCAATTTCACAGTTAAATTCTCCGTGCTCAATTCAGATCCTGAAGGATCCATGCTACGCGAGTTGTTGGACATGTTTAAAATTTTGTTCGAAATTCGAACGTTGACATCGAATCTGATCCTGCCATGGCTTGACTCCCCTTCCAACGGCAGGCCGGCATGGGGAACTCGACCCTCACCGACATGACGCTCCTGCCCGGCGTCGAGACGATCGTGGCGGGGCTGGCCGCCGGCTCCTCCTCCCCGGGCCAGGATGGCAAGGTCAAGAAGAAGCCCATGAAGTCCCTCTACCTCAAGTTCTTCGACACGGCGCCCGACGGCAAGTCCCGCATCTGCAGGCTCTGCAGGAAGAGCTACTGCATGACCACTGCCACGGGTAAGCGTTGGTGTTACCAGAATGCCTTGAAGGCTTCACCTATATGCTTTGACCTCCCCTGTTATATGACTGATTCAGTGCTGTTTAAAGTGTTTTCAACTCTTAGTCGGGTGAGGATAAGGGAGGTGTGGAAAACCGTATTGCAGGGCATTGACGGGGTTTCGGTATTTGCAGGGTTCACTTTTGGGCACTTGGAGTTGGCCTTAAGATCTCCCAGGAGCATTTCTTGGTTGCCTATTTCTAGGAAAACATATAGGCCAAAGAAAACGTTTATACTTTATATGTTTGAGCATCAAACACGATTTTTAAAGTTACTGGTTGCCGTAAATGGGTAATCTGTAGATTTGCACACTTCTCCTTTTCCAGTATAACTGGACTCAAGTTTTTGTAGATGACATGAGCAAACCTGAAGTCCATTTATTGGACAAAGTCAGTTCTACTTGTTGGACATACACTAATATGCACTCATGGCTGTATACAGGGAATTTGGGAAAGCATCTTAATAACCGCCACCCTGGTTATCACCAACTTCCTGAAGGCCCCAGCTTCACTGCTCAGAGTACCGTACAGACTACCATGGTTACTAGAAGCGAGAAACCTCATGTTCCAGTGCGAGCTCGGGCCCAAGCACAGCCTCAAGTTCAAAGTCAATCTCAAATTCAAGATCAACCTCAAGCTAAAGTTCATTCTCAACCTAAGACGAAACCAACTGTTGATGTTGACCATGTCAACTGGTTACTTCTTAGGTGGCTTATTGGCTCCTCCCTTCCGCCTTCCACCCTTGAAGATAATATGCTTATTGACAGTTGCAAGTACCTGAGCTCGTCTGTCAGGCTTTGGCCAAAAGAAAAGGTTCAAGAAATTACCCTAGAGGTGTTCAGAAGTATGAAGGAGGATGTCAAGGCATCTCTGCAACATATCAGTTCCCGGCTCTCTGTTACTCTGGACTTTTGGACTTCGTACGAGAAAATCGTATACATGTCCGTCAAGTGCCATTGGATTGATGAAAACTGGGTCTCGCAGAAAGTTCTACTTGATGTGTGTCGTATCCCATACCCATGCACTGGCCCCAAGATTTTTCAAGTTCTAATGGATGTCTTAGTGTCATATAACATTGATTCAAGAGTCCTTGCTTGCACACACAATAACAGCCAAAATTCAATAAACGCTTGTCATGAGCATGAGCTCGGACGGGAGCTTGAGTCCCATAAGCTGCCCTTTTGTTACATTCCTTGTGCTGCCAGAACACTGAAGGTTATTATTGAAGCAGGCCTGGAAAATGTCAAACCAATTTTGTCCAAGATCCGTGAGTTTATTCTTCAGACCAATTCAAACCAGGAAATGATGGAGGACTTTAAGCACTGGACTGAAGTTTATCAAGAAGGCTCATGGAAACTCCCCTTTGACCATTCAGCAAATTGGAGCAGCGATTATAATATGCTTGATGTGGTAAAGAAGGTACTGCGTAGTCCATTTCTGTACATTTTATCATGTTTGTGCTCTACAGTTTTAACTCTTAAGTTCTGTATATCTGTTTTCCTTTAGGCACCTAATGCAATGGATAGCACCATCAAGAAGGTTGAAGAGATCTTCGGACCAAGGGATTGGGTTCTGAGTACTGCAGAAAAGTCGGTGATCGATTCGTTGCACTCGTACCTTGAGCCTTTTTTCAAAACTACTACCAACCTTTGTAATTGCAAACTACCAACTGTTGGGCTGGTCTTCTTCTTCATGGACCATGTCACTGAGTTGATCAACATGTCCAAGAATGGCTCATCCCATGACAGCAGCCACCAAGAATGGCTCAAGAACATTGCCAGTGACATGTCCGAGACAGCTCGTAAGTTCATATCTGAAGCTTACAGCATCTACACCTTCACAGCTGCAATTCTTGACCCAAGGATTAAAGGAGAGCTCATCCCTGAAACCCTGAACTCTGCACGTAACTTAGAAGGTGCAAGGAACCATTTTGTCAGGGACTACAGCAACACCTTCCAAGCTGTTGGAAATGGTCATGGTGCTCAGGACACCACGGAGGAAGCTGGCGCATTCTCCTTTGCTGAAGAGATTATTCGTAAACGACGTCGGGTGAGCATGACCACTGCTGCTGACGAGCTCTCTCAGTATCTCGCGGAGCCCCCTGCACCAATTTCCACTGATGCCCTTGAATGGTGGAGGGGGCATTCCTCCCGCTACCCACGGCTCTCCTTGATGGCCCGAGACTATTTGGCGATTCAGGGGACCTCAATAGATCCTGAAGAATTGTTCACAAGTAAAGGGGACAACATCCACAAGCAGCAGTACTGCCTTCCCCTTAGTAGTATGCAGGCTACAATGTGCATAAAATCATGGATGCAAAGTGGGTATCTCTTCAATTTTCAGTCAACCATCATAGATTTCGAGAGTTTGGTCAAATCTGCTACTGCTTCTGGTGATATTGATGATTCTAGCCTTCTTCATAACTGAATGGTCGGTGATTAAGAATGCTAGTATGTTTTTTGGTTTTTTTTTCGTTTTAGGTGATCTTGTAAATAGATCTTGTGAATTTCGACTTCTATGGTGGGTCTCTTGCAAAATCCCCGAGTTAGAACTTAGAACCATGCGAGCAGCTTGTGCTTGCATAATTATGAAAATTCAGAATCTTGTGCTCATTGCAATTGTGAACAACCCTGTACCTGCAAAATTGTGTTTGTTTCTCGTGAAGATGCCATGCTTTGATACCAAATGGTAATTCTGCTTTCCTAATGTTATCAGGGGATTAATTTGTCTAGTCTTGATGCTTTTGTTTGCTGGTATACTCCTGTAGTTCGAGGAACCTTTTGCTGCTGCAGTACAATGTGATGCTTTTAGGAGTTCAGTTCAGTTCTTAATATTGTCGTGTTAGCACTCTCTGGTTGCTGGGAGTAGCTGTAGCAGTTTAGACAATCGATGCACCAAAGAGTGATGATGAATCTGTTCCATAAATTTCGTTTGAGTTATTTTGCAGATCATTTGCTACCTCAACGCTCCAATACTTTTCTACTGGAAAAGGTGGACCTCTGAGTCAAAGGACTAAAGAAATGGCATGTTCACAAGTATGTGCATTAAATTCATGTGATTTTCTGAATTGTTTTCAATTGTGATTTGCAAACAAAGGACAAAGCAATTGGAACTTTGGGAGGCAAGTAGTAGTGCTCCTCACGTCCTTGGCTAGTTTAATCCACTTTTCAATGACATGGAATGCCATTAATTCGTAGCCCTTATTGGTTTTAGTTTAAGAGTTGTTTTTCAAGAATCACATGGGATTGAAAGTGAGAATTGAGAGTACAGTACAATACAATACTAGTTGGTGTGGAAGAATCCTTGGATTTTATTCTGCTGGAATGATGTCTCAGAGAACAGAGCGCAATGCTCACGTAAGGGCACATGGCAACACCCCATGTTTACTGATTCCTTTTGGATTCACCATTATCAAATTAGCCATACAAACCTCAAAGGCACAAGATCCCAAAAAGTGATTTTTTTTTCAACAGATGAATGTACCAATAAAGGACTTACGCGAATGACACCAATTTCCAGAACTGATCTTTCAAGATTCACAGCCATGCTGTTTCAAGTTTCATGTACTCTCATTGTCTCATTGTTTCAAGTTTCCAGAACTGATTGTTTGACTTCTAAAATGTGTCTCATTGTACTCTCATTGTCAACAATTAAAGTAATGAAGTTCCCACATGATCTACTTCTGATGGGACTTCCGTTCTGTAGGATTGTAGCTAGAAACTTGTAGATCTTAGGACCACATTATAATTTTTTCCTTCATTTTTACAAAGAATAATACTGCCTGTGTGCTTTAAACACCGGCCATTTGCTTGGCACAGCTAAGATCTATCACATTTCCTGGCCATTATCTCATTATTAGGGGTTATTGTAGCATCTCAACAGCATTGCTTATCATTTTCCCTTTAATGAGGATCCGAATGACAGTCAGTTCCACATGCATGCGGTATGATGGTCAGCTATTTTCTTTTTGTCTGAAAACACATCCCTGGAGTATCCCATTTAATATCCCGTTCTCAGATGGGAGCCTCTTCACTTTTCGCTCTCATGTTCCCCTGCTAAGACCTCCAGGAAAAATTGTTCTAAGACCTCCAGGAAAAATTGTTCTTCGTTCAACATGCAAATTTTTCTGGACCTGCTTCTATATGATTGAGAATAGACAAAATAGGGAAAAGCAGATTGAGCAAATTAAACTGCATTTTTACGTCCTCCTTTTTTTTACACAAATTCTCACACTTTATAATATTGTGTCATCACTCAGGACCATCGCCGATGATTCATTTTCTGAACAGGAACTTGTGCTCATTCTACTGATAATATGTTCAATCAGTCCTCGAGAGAAAGGAAGCTGTTCTCCATCATTGAGCACCAGCGGCATCTCCGTCCTCTGGTCACTCGCCAATCGCCGTCCCAGTTGCATTACAGAATTGTTTGACCTGCAGAAAAACACCAGTTCTTGGACGATGATGACCCAAGATCATGTGCTACGCTATCAATGTTTTGTGGCAGAAAATAGCTAGTGTCAGAGTACAGGGTCTTGTAATCTATCACATCACGCCCCCCAATTAAGACATCTGACAGGCAGTCGTGGAGCCATGCTGTATTTTTACAAGCTCTCCATCAGTTCGTGCAGATCAGGTAGAGGTCGATTCATCTGGATCTCTCTCCATGTGGGAAGAATCCTTACTTGCAAGGTCATCCATGCTTCACTGACCGACCAAATGGCAAAACAATGCTGCATTTTTTTTCCATCTACCTCAGAAGCTGCCCGTCTCGTTCATTGGGATTTGGGCTTGATATTATGCTCCTGTCAAGAAGTTACTAACTTAAATTACTTGCACACGATCATGTCATTTAGATTAATTAGCTATTTTTTTTCGTATCTCCAGTGATAAATGCTTCCGTTATTCTAATGTCCAATTGTCCATCCTTCTTAACCTAAAAGCATGATTCAGCCGGAATAAAAAGGATGGGGATTCATGTATGAAAGTTTTAAAGTTGTACTGTGTAATAAAAGAAGAAGAAGAAGAAAGTTTTGAGAGGACTGTTTGATGAACAAAGGGCATGTTTGATGGTGGCCACATGATAAGTTAGTCATCTACAGTTTTTTAGGCCAGTATTTGGGTTCCTACCATACTTGTAACTTTCCACACTTTTTCAGCTACGCGGCCCGCAAATCACAGACACATCTATTTGGCAAACTTTTCCTATGGCGTGTGGACAATTTTTTGGCTACACTTGAGCAAAATTTGGCAACTGAGTGCAACGATATATGGACACCATCCAAGCAGGCCCAAAGTTATTCACTACAAATCTATTTAAAATTTATCTCAAGTATGGCTCATCACGACATGGACAGATTTATCTCTTCATCTTTCTCACCATCTATCAAACATCATCGTCCTCTATGGTTCATTACTTCGATTGTGGTAATCAGATTGTACTTTCAGGTCCTAACAATTTATTTGACCAAGCAAAGAGCTGATAATTGCGTACATCCTTGCTAGTTAAGTGTTGGAATCCAAAAATAGCTGTGATACTATCAAATGAATTCCTTGGTAAGCATTAATGAGACAGGAAGAAATGATCTTGTAAAAAGGGTGTAAAGAAACAAGATCCATGTATGACTGAACTCCAACGCTAGACTCCAGATATCTCAACGCCATCTCTACTACTTTGCCTTGTTCTTCACCAGCGCGCGATACATGCGTAGATCTAACATCTTCACCACCTTAGCCTTCTAGAAGAAGAAACTAAAACGAGAGCACGGCCTCATTTGTGAGGGTACTGCTGGGACGACAGGATGGCGTCCAAGGCGTCCTTCACTTGAGAGAGCTCTGGTGCCTTCCCTCCTTGTGCAGGCCAGAACTCATCGGCAGCCAACACCTGCAGCGTACACCATACAAGTCTGAATCAGGATGACTACTGAAACTGCACTTTTATCAAACACAAGAGATCAACCAAAAAAAAAAACTAAGATCAGACTAGAATAAGTTGAGTCGATCGACACAGACTATGGTGTCATCAGGTACCTTCACTTGCAGCTGGAGGAACTTGACATAGGTGATTGCCTTCTCAAGCATGGTGACCAAATCCACCTGCACGCGAGTCATTTCCATCTATATGGTTAACTTCTCGATCCACTTAATTATCAAGGGAAGGCAAGAAAAATACACCAGAACTACTAGATCGAGTGAATGATCGATGGATGTACCTTGGTGCCATTGGGCACGAGATCTTGCAGGACTTTGAGCTTCTCGGCGATCCTCTCTCTTCGAACCTACACATGCATGGAAATGTAGCTTGCGTTAATCCGATTCGATCGCGATAGAAACTAAACGACAATTATGTGTTGTCTCCCAAGAATAATGAAGATTCTCAAGAAGAAAAGGACAGAGGAAATGGTGTTTCACCTTTGCAGCCACGCTTTGAGGGTCCTTGGTAGGAGCAGGAGCAGCCTTGGCCTTGCTCTTCCTGCCGCCGCCGCCGCCGCACTGCTTCTTCGCCGCGGCAGCGTGCACCTCACCATCCTGACTCACAGACAATACCATCATGTTATAACTAGCCTGAATTGGGCGACCACTTTTGATGCGATCCTTACAACTAACCACGAATGAAATTCTTCTTGACTGTTGGAGATGAATTAATAATTACTGTAGATAGTAAATTACCGGTCGTGCGCGCTTGTTCGTGGCCTTGGCCGGCGGCTGGACGGAGCTCAGGTCCTGGATGCGCAGACCACCGGCATCATCATCAGCCGAGCTGCCTGGGCTCACGAGCCCGAACCTGCAGGCGGATCCGTTCTGCGGCGGCGGATGCTCGACCATGCCTGCGGCGGCGGCGTCCATCCACAGCGCGCACCCGTCGTCGCCGTAGCCCAGGTGGTGGTGGTGGTGCCCTCCGCTGCCGGCCTGCTCGAAGCTGAGCACCGACGAGCTGGAGCTGGAGCTGGCGCCCGAGCCGCCGTACCCGGCCCAGCTGCCGTAGTAGTCGCCGCCGGCCGAGGCGCCGTGCTTGAAGCTGTCGTCGTCGAAGGCGAGCTGCAGCGAGAGCGCCGCGGCTGCGGAGCCCTCGCCCTCGTCGCCGTCCACGACGACGCCGCCGTGGTAGCCGAAGAGCTCGAGGGACATGGAGGAAGGCTCCTCGTCGTACATCACCGGCCGGAGCTGCGGCTGCATCGCACTACTGCGCTTGCTTGCCTGAGCCATCTCGTCAATCACTCGACGGACTGATGGATCAACTAGCTAGCTTTGTGTCACTGTGAACGCGATACTGGTGTGTGGTCGTGCTTAGGAGATGGACAAGGAGTAAACGGCTAGGGTTTCTGTTCTTGGAAGCTCGCTGGGCTGCCTAGCTATGCATGAAACGTGTAGGCCGGCCGGCAGCTACTTTTATAGAGAGGGTTTCTGAAGAAGCTAGCAGCTAGTAGAGACTAGAGAGTAGCTGCTGCTAGGCTCTGGAGCTCAAGGCAGCAGCAAGTTGGTGTAAAAAATACTCTTAACTAGAGAGGTGTGTCTTGTCTTGACTCTTGATCAAGCGCGCTGGCACATGCACGGCGGCCGGAGTAGTAAGCACTGGTGTGTTAGCTCCGAGGAGGGCAGCCCGCAGCCGAGCCAGCCAGCCATGGATGGCATGACGCATGCCGCTGTTTAGGGTTACAGACCCACACAAAACTATCTGTTTAGCTCAGATGATTAAGGCAAGTAGCAGTAATTAGGGACGAGCGCTCGAGAGCCGCCGCGGCACGCGGGAGCCCCCATGTTCCGGTGGAAGAGGGAGCGACTAATTTACACTTGATCCTCCGCAGTTGATCCGCATACCGATCGATCCGGTTCACGTGGCATTCGAGGCCACTTCGTGCGCTTGCATTAAAGCATGGTAAGAGGAGCTCAGAGCTGGCTAAGCTAGGGGTATTTTTTTTAAAAAAAATGTAGAGCTGCAGCTGGACGCGAGTGCACGCACGAAGTATGTTATTATTAACAGCGAACAATCTCGGCTTCCAGCGCCCATATGCAGGACACGAAAAATATAGGGGATCCCTACTTTCAACACGGATGTTTCTCTCCCCTTATTCCTCCGCACACATTAACATTTCTCTAAAACCCTTGCAGTTTTGAAGGTTCCAAACACCTCAAATAATGGTTACAGAAACGGAGAGATAGGCATCGATCTGGCGTCCAATTACCATGAGCGAGCTAGCCACCATGCTCATGATCGTCTTCTTCTGAATCTTTATTTACAATACAAAGAAACTGAATTTGCTAGTACGATCACCGACTTGCATGCATCCAGCTAAACTGCTGGAGCTCTGGCGCGGCGGTACACTGGGCGGCTATACAATAATCGCCCTAGTCAGCTAACCGTACGTACCTTTAAACAATATATATATAACCGTACGTACTATATACATACATACATACATACATATATATATATACATATATACAAGCTGTACAACCTTCATGCATGGGCAGCTTACCAAGGCAGAATGGCGGATCGGCATTCGTATCCGCGCGCTCCAGCTTCGACGTGCCCCCACGTTTCAAGTTTTCAATGGGTAGTAAGCCATGGAGTACGGTGCAAATGAACCGAGCTTGATTGCACTTCAAATTAAAGCTTCACATGGCCTCGCCAGCAGCGCCCCCACGCTGCACCGAAAAACTATGTTCGGCGCAAGTGCCACACTTGCTGGGGAAGACGCTTAAACTATGCGCCCTCCGGCCTCCAGTGATAAACCTGGACCTGCTGCAATCCCTTCAGAGAGGAGAAACAGTGAACAGACAAACGGACGTGCGAACCAGTCGTGCCGCACGTAGGCGCCCCGCCCCGCCCCACCACACCAACCTACTACTCGTCTCCGTGCATCTCTCGCCATACAAAAATCTGAAAGCTCTGATGCAAAGTCTCACAAGTAGAATGCGCCAGCAGTATTATACGGCATCAGGGCAGTCTCCGAAGACCGGAGCTGACGCACTCGGCTGCTTCGAGTAAACAACAGCTAGTGCAAGCCTGGACTATATATTCTGTGCTGATCAGATGCTCTGGGCATAATTGCCCAACAAATCGGATAGTTTCGGGTATCATTAATTCTAAGCGTGGTTTTGTGCCGTGGTTGAGCTGGGTGCTCCGATATAATGGCTGTACAACTGTGTGTTGATGTGATTCGAGCGGTTTGTGCTGACACCCAGCACGCGCAACCACCCACCAGTCTCAGCTTCTCAGAATCAGGTGGCTGGCACTGCAATAGCACTCGAGTGATGTTGAAATGAGCAGCAGGCGTCGACTGGACAGGGCATAACTAAACATGAAGAGAGACCGCCATGTTACTGCTTATCAGTTCCCACTACAATCCAGTAGTTACTGACAAATGCAGTCCAATTTCACTGTAAGCATGGCGATGTGTGGTAGCAAGACAAAGTACTGCTATTATTAGTTCATGTGAAATGCAACCCAGATTAGAGACAGCGGATTACCTCATAGAACCATCACAACAAGCCTCTGAATCTGTACTGTTACCTTCTCATTACAACTATCACCTCTGCTTCAAGTTCCAGCCTGCGACATAAAACAAAAACTTAGGCCTGTCAAGAATAGGATACAGTAATCAGGTACTTAATTATTAAGACAGCATTTACTCGACCTTGTCATATAACCCAGGTCATGATCTAGGGCATTCTATTGATTTTGTTTACTCAACTGTCACCAACAGCAGGGTACAGCTCATTGTGTCCTAAAATAAACAGATACTGAAGTGCTACGGAATACCATAATGAAGTCCGCATGGTAATAAATGGATAAGTACTAAGTTATCAGTTAGCACTACATCCTGAGTCACCTCAAATGATCGCTTGTCGTCTGGCAAGCCAGTCTTACAATAGTCGACATTCAGATAATAATATGGTGAAACCAAAGCAATAAAATGCAGTTATCAAGCTGCTCTGTAAAGCTCCTAATGTTTTTACTCACAGATATATTTATTTTGCATTACATCACCATGTTTTCTGTTCAATGATGCATTGAATCTGCAGTGTCCCAGACTCCAAGCCTATGGGTTTCTCAAAAGGCACCCCTGCTATACCTTGAGTTATTGGCACTTGAAGAAAATCCGCGGAGTATGAGTCTACACATCAAGTTACCTTGCCCAGCAACTCTTGTTTAACACACTCAGATTGATGGATAAGTCCTTGCTGCTGGTCTTTGTGGTCCTTAGCAGCAGTTAGCATCTTGTAGACCTTAGCATCTTGGACTGTAGGCATCTTGGACTGTAAGACAGCAGTTAGTGTCCTCTCTAGGACAGCAGTTAGACTAGTGTTAGACTAGCATTATTGGCTTCGTTTGCTGCCCAGCAGCCTGCTGTATATATATGTGGCCGCCCCTCCCGTTGGAAGGCATGGCATTGTGAGTGTGAATGAAGAAAAACCTAGAAAACTTCCCCAACTTGAGTGTCATCCTCTCAGCTCAATGAGAGTGAAAATTGAGCTACTAACATCTGGTATCAGAGCCGTACTTTCCTGTAGGTTGGATATCTCTTGCTCCTCCCCTTCCGAAGCCGCTGTAGCAGCCCAGCCACCACCAGCAGCTAGTGCAGCAGCAGCTAGTGCTGCACCAGCCGCTGCAACAGCAGCAGTAGCTCCGGCTGCCTCTTCTTCCCCGTTCCCTTCCCCCTCTCCACGCAGCAGCCCCTTGGAGGCGCGCCATGTCCGACGCACCGTCTCAGCGCTTGGTCGCCTGGAGCGCACGGCGCCAGCAAGACGCCGAGCTCGCCGTGGCAGAGGAGCGCAGCCGAGCGACAGCTCAAGCCGCTGCAGCAGCGGCGAGGGCGGCCAGGCTGGCTGCAGCGGAGCTGGCAGCTGCCCGGGCGGAGGTGGAAGCAGCGGAGGCGGAGGATGCAGCGCGTGCGGCGGAGGTCGAGGTTGAGACCTTACGCGGCAGCCTCAGCGGCTCCATCGCCGGCGACACCACTGCCGACGGGGATCTTGAGGGGTTGGCAAGGGAGAGGGCGTGGCAGCGGACCGCGCGGTGGGCAGTAGCCCACCCCCACGGCGGCGGTCCAGGGGGCCGCGCGCCTGGCGGCGGAGGCGGCGCCTCTGGTGGCGGCGCTCCTGGCTGGGGTGCGCGCGGCGGCGCCCCCGGCTACCACGGCCTCCAGGCGGTGGTCAGGGACGTCGGTCCCGGCAGTGGGTGGCCCACCCTCACCAAGACCAACTACGTCGAGTGGGCCGCGGTTATGGAGGTGAAGCTCCAGGTGCGGCATATGTGGGAGGCAGTCCGGTACGGCGATGTCGACTACGATGCGGATCGACGGGCGCTGGATGCTCTCATCACAGCAGCCCCGCTCGAGATGCAGTTCACGCTTTCCAAGAAGCGAACTGCCAAGGAGGCCTGGGACTCCATCGCTGTGGCACGTATCGGCAGCGACCGCGCCCGCAAGACCACTCTCCAGGCACTTCGCAAGGAGTGGGAGAACCTGGCCTTCAAGCAAGGTGAGGATGTTGATGACTTCGCCCTTCGTCTCAACACTCTGCTGCAGAAGGTGGTGCAGTTCGGCGACGACACCTACGACGAGGAGAGAGCCATCGAGAAGCTCTTCCGCTGCGTCCCCGAGAGGTACAGGCAGATCGCTCGCTCAATCGAGTCTCTGCTGGACCTCTCCACCATGACGATCGTGGAGGCGATAGGTCGCCTCAAGGTCGTTGATAGCGACGAGCCACAGCCTCCCTCGAGAGGCATCTCCATCGGTGGGAAGCTCCACCTCACTCAGGAGCAGTGGGAGGCTCGGCGCGGTGACAGGAGGGGGGGGGACCCCTCTCCCTCGACTGGTGGCCGCAAGCGCGGCAAGCCGCGAAAGGGGCGCGGAGGTGCCCAAGTCGGGGCACGAGGGCGCACCGAGGGTGGCGCCCGCGGAGATGCTCAAGGCGGCGCCGCTGACAGGCCCAAGGCGGCATGAGACGACGCCTGCCACAACTGTGGCAGGCCCGGCCACTGGGCCAGGGACTGCCTGCAGCGGAGGCGTGGGGTCCAAGCCCACATCACGGAGGCCCAGCCGGATGACGAGCCGGCACTGTTCCTACTCCACGGGGACATGGGGCCGCATCCGGCAGCACCGCCTGCCACCGCTCTACTCCACCTCGACGAGCCGCGTGCCCGAGTCCTCCTCGGCGACAGCTCTGACGACGACAGGGTCGATGGCTGGTACCTCGACTCCGGCGCCACGCACCACATGACCGGGCGGCGGGAGTTCTTCTCCGACCTGGACGTCGACGTAGGTGGCTCCGTCAAGTTCGGGGACTCCTCCGCTGTGGAGATCAAGGGCGTGGGCTCCGTGATCCTCACCGCCAAGTCCGGAGAGCACCGGATGCTCACCGGAGTCTACTACATCCCGGCGCTGCGAAATTCCATCATCAGCCTTGGGTAGCTCGATGAGAGCGGCTCCCGCGTGGTGATCGACAGCGGGGTCCTTCACATCTGGGACCACCGTCGCCAACTTCTCGCCAGGGTGGTTCGAGGGAAGAATCGCCTCTACATCCTCCATGTCAGGGTGGCCCAGCCTCTTTGTCTTGCAGCTCACAGGGACGACGAGGCATGGCAGTGGCACGAGCGCTTTGGGCACCTCCACTTTGAGGCCCTGAAGCGGCTCGGCGCCAAGGAGATGGTGCGAGGCCTCCCGTGTCTCGACCACGTGGAGCACCTCTGCGACGTCTGCGTGCTGACGAAGTAGAGGCGGCACTCCTTCCCCCAGCAGGCGAGCTTCCGAGCCAAGGAGCGGCTCGAGCTCGTACACGGGGACTTGTGTGGCCCGGTGACACCGGTCACACCAGGAGGACGGCGCTACTTTCTGCTGCTCGTCGACGACCTCTCCCACTTCATGTGGGTGATGATCCTCGGCAGCAAGGGAGAGGCTGCGGACGCCATCAGGCGTGCTCAGGCTGTTGCGGAGACGGAGAGCGGCCGCAAGTTGCGCGTGCTGCGCACCGACAACGGCGGTGAGTTCACGGCGGCCGAGTTCACGGCGTACTGCGCGGATGAGGGCATCCAGCGCCACTACTCTGCGCCGTACAGCCCGCAGCAGAATGGCATCATCGAGCGGCGCAACCAGACGGTGGTGGGGATGGCCCGGGCCCTCCTCAAGCAGAGGGGCATGCCGGCCATCTTCTGGGGAGAGGCGGTGGTGACGGCCGTCTACATCCTCAACCGCTCGCCCACCAAGGCACTCGACGGCATGACGCCGTATGAGGCTTGGCATGGGCGTAAGCCGGCGGTCTCCCACCTGCGGGTCTTCGGCTGCCTCGCGTTCGCCAAGGAGCTTGGCCCCATCGGCAAGCTTGACGACAGGAGCACTCTGGGAGTGTTCATCGGCTACGCGGAGGGATCGAAAGCCTACCGCATTCTCGACCCGGAGACACAGCGTGTGCGCACGGCGCGCGATGTTGTGTTCGACGAAGGGCGAGGATGGGCGTGGGACAAGGCGGTGGACGACGGCTCGGCTCCGACGTACGACGACTTCACCGTCGAGTACGTCCACTTTGAGGGAACTGGGGGAGTAGACAGCTCTTCTTCGCGAGCGTGCCTACCCCGGTCCCCGAGCCTCCACCGACTCCGGCGCCCGCCACACCGGCGGCACTACGCCCTTCAGCTACGACTCCGGCTGCGCCGAGTTCCTCGGCTGCACCACCACAGCCGGCGACGCCGCGATCTCCAGTACCGATAGCCACTCCTCCGGGCCCGTCTACTTCGACACCTGCTCGTGCTGAGCACAGTCCGGTGGAGTTCGCTACTCCGCTCTCTCACGACGAGGAGCGCGTCGACGCGTACCATGACGGCGAGCCGTTGCGGTATCGTACGATGGAGGACCTTCTCACTGATCAGCCGGTGCCGGGACTGGTGCCTCACGACCTGGAGGCACAGTTGCACCTCGCATGCGATGACGGCGAGCCTCGGTCTTTCGCAGAGGCCGAGGGACACGCGGCATGGCGTGCCGCGATGCAGTCGGAGATGGACGCGATTGAGAAGAACCGCACTTGGGAGCTTGCTGATCTCCCTCGCGGGCACCGCGCGATCACCCTTAAGTGGGTGTTCAAGCTGAAGAGGGATGAGGCCGGCACCGTCATCAAGCACAAAGCCCGCCTGGTGGCACGAGGTTTCATGCAGCAGGAGGGCGTCGACTTCGACGATGCCTTCGCTCCCGTAGCACGGATGGAGTCCGTGCGACTCCTCCTTGCGCTAGCTGCCCAGGAGGGCTGGCGTGTCCATCACATGGACATCAAGTCGGCGTTTCTCAACGGCGACTTGAAGGAGGAGGTCTACGTGCACCAGCCGCCGGGGTTTGCGATCCCCGGCAAGGAGGGTAAGGCGCTACGTCTGCGCAAGGCCCTCTATGGCTTGCGGCAGGCCCCGAGGGCGTGGAACGCCAAGCTGGATTCCACGCTCAAGGGGATGGGCTTTGAGCAAAGCCCGTACGAGGCGGCCATCTACCGGCGGGGCAAAGGAGGCAATGCCCTGCTGGTGGGTGTCTACGTTGACGACTTGGTGATCACCGGCACCAAGAATGCAGAGGTGGCGGCGTTCAAGGAGGAGATGAAGGCCACCTTCCAGATGAGCGACCTGGGGCCTCTCTCCTTCTACCTGGGGATCGAGGTGCACCAGGACGACTCCGGGATCACACTTCGACAGACCGCCTACGCCAAGCGCGTCGTCGAGCTCGCTGGGCTCATCGACTGCAACCCAGCTCTTACTCCGATGGAGGAAAGGCTGAAGCTGAGCCGTGACAGCACGGCGGAGGAGGTAGACGCTACTCAGTACCAGCGTCTTGTGGGGAGCCTCCGCTACCTCGCCCACACACGGCCGGACTTGGCGTTCTCCGTCGGCTACGTCAGTCGGTTCATGCAGCGACCGACGACGGAGCACCAGCAGTCCGTGAAGAGGATCATTCGCTATGTTGCGGGGACTCTCGACCATGGTATCCACTACCCGAGGTGCCCTGGAGCGGCACACTTCGTCGAGTACAGCTACAGCGACCACGCCGGCGACATCGACACCAGCAAGAGCACGAGCGGGATCCTCTTCCTCCTCGGCAAGTGCCTCGTTAGCTGGCAGTCGGTCAAGCAGCAGGTGGTGGCCTTGTCCAGCTGCGAGGCCGAGTACATAGCGGCCTCCACCGCGTCGACTCAGGCGCTCTGGCTCGCTCGACTGCTTGGTGATCTACTCGGCAGAGACACTGGAGCAGTGGAGCTCAGGGTGGACAGCAAGTCCGCTCTGGCCTTGGCGAAGAACTCCGTTTTCCACGAACGGAGCAAGCACATCCGGGTGAGGTATCACTTCATCCGAGGTTGCTTGGAGGAAGGAAGCATCAAGGCGAGCTACATCAACACCAAGGATCAGCTTGCGGATCTGCTCACCAAGCCCCTTGGGAGGATCAAGTTCCTTGAGCTTTGCTCCAGGACTGGGATGGTCCAATCTTCCCACAAGACGACGCACAAGACTTAGGGGGAGAATGATGGATAAGTCCTTGCTGCTGGTCTTTGTGGTCCTTAGCAGCAGTTAGCATCTTGTAGTCCTTAACATCTTGGACTGCAGGCATCTTGGACTGTAGGACAGCAATTAGTGTCCTCTCTAGGACAACAGTTAGACTAGTGTTAGACTAGCATTATTGGCTTCGTTTGCTGCCCAGCAGCCTGCTGTATATATATGTGGCCACCCCTCCCGTTGGAAGGCATGGCATTGTGAGTGTGAATGAAGAAAAACCCAGAAAACTTCCCCAACTTGAGTGTCATCCTCTCAGCTCAATGAGAGTGAAAATTGAGCTACTAACACAGATAACTGGAATGAAAAAGGTATGTTGTATTATCTGCCATACCATAGTTCACAGAACATGGCATCTATGAATTTGAAAAATTATACCAGTGCAAGCCAGTACCCTATAGGCCAAGGCTATTCCCACTAAGTTACCACATGGCCTGGCTGGCCCGGCTTCAGCTTTAGACTTACTAGTAAATATGAGGTAGTTAATTTACGTCCAAATAGCTAACTAGACTAGAAGCCCACTACCAAAGCAACAGGCGGGCCTCAGCTCAAGTATGCAGGGGTTCATGAACCATTTGCTTATACGGCTTCAGGGTTATTAATAAGACAGCATATTGTGCCTATAAGCATGAGCCCAGAATAGCACCTTATATACATGTCATGTGGGGCTTACAGTATGCCCAACGCAGGAAGCAGAAGGGCCAGGAGAGGGGTTCAAACCTATTAGCTAAGAGATAGATTTAGTGTTTGGTTTGAGTTAGTTTGGTTTAGTTTGGTTTTGTCGCTGGGCTCTAGCAATATATAAGCAGATCCGAGACCCCGCCAAGTCTAGGCAAGCATTAGATTGAAATTCATCCTGTTCCTTACACCCAGCCTCCCTGGTGCGGCGCCGATCAGGGCTCCTCAGACCTCTGCGCCGTCAAGGTCCAGGACCACGTCCAAATACTTCATTTAGATATAATCTTCACCATAATCCTTCCCCAAATCGCCCTGCCTGTGACACATTTTGTCAAGAGGTCCTATAAACCTTTCATCATGCAACCGATTTCTGAAAAATTTAAATGACTCATTCGTTTCAACAAAGTTAACTGAGTTCAAGTCTAGCATCTGATGAAATTGTGGGGGGAATGATAGTGTTATCAGAGTTTACAGCCTCAACCTCTTTCAGTCTTTAATATTTCACATATCAATGTTTGCATACACATGGCTAGAAACCATCGCCTATACCATTACTGAGCATCTCTATTTTTGGTTGGCCAACCAGAAGAGTTCTAAGCAGGGCTTTGCATGCACAAACTATAAATCAATTCCTATTCCATTACTGTGCATAACTATTTTTAGTTGGCCAACCTATGCAGTAGGAGTCTAGTGTTCTAAGCTGTCTATGGTCTAATTCAGGCAGTGATGTGTCGTGTCATGGCCGTGGTTTATTGGGGAGGGAGGAGGCGGCAGGTGATTTCAACTATTTATAGTAAGATAAATCTCCTTCACAACTACAGATAAACAAATCAGACCCAGTTACATACCCACATGAGGTTCACAATATAAGTTAGCACAAAGAAACTAAAATTAGCTAGCATGATGCTATTTGCTATCTCAATTCTCAACTGAAGTTTCCAGATGAACAGGTAGATATAAGGAGCAATCATAAACAGCAATGAAAGATGAGGGATATTCATTGCAGCTGAGCAGACGGGCAACAAATTTCCACTGCAAATACATTTCTGAAGATTCAAGTACTAACCATCAGCTCCACTAAACTAAACCGCTTATTAGTTATGTTGGAGGTTATAACTGAATAACCAATACATGAGATGATGTGGCTATAATAGGTGATCTCCACTATCAGCCTAGCACTACAAAGGGTAACCGGAAACAAAAAAAAAAAACATCATAGTGGCAGGAGACTGCATATCAATCTTAAGAAAGCAGGTGACTGCTAGTATGTGGCTGGCAAGAAAATCAGCAGATATCACTTTAAGTTGTGCACATACTGCATACTCCAAACATCTTTTCCTGAAATGAAATTATCAATCACCATCTAGTGAGTTCATCTGTCTGTTGAGCTCTTCATCAGCCTTCTTCAGAAAAACATCCCAGCCACTCCCCTCCCCCCAATCCAGCATATCATATGGCACTGCTGTCATCAATCCTGGCCTCACTGCACCCTGCTGCATGACTACTCTAAACTCCAGCTCATGATCTCTTCCCTCCTCTTCAAGCTCCTCCCAAGTAAACAGCAGCGGCAAGGTATAACCACCCCATGGATTGAAATCTATCAGCTTGACTCGCCCATGAGTTGTCACGTACACATCAAATGTATAGCTGTTTGAACCAAACTGTGGTTCAATCACTTCCTCAAAGAAAACCTCAATCTTCGGTTGCACCTCAGAAATCCATCCAGGCAGCGATGGGTAGTAAGCTGATGCATCTCTCTGGGACACAGCAACCAGCTTCCGCTCCCGCACGAAGCATCTGAACTCTGACTCAGGGCGGAGTCCTGGGTACCACTTGCGGAGGGCGAGATGGTATTGGAAACCATCGTCCACCCAAGTATCCCCATTACTTGCTTCTTCCTGTGCATCTTCCGCATCACAATCCACAGCATTTGTCTTGCCTCCATCCTCACCTATGTCGCTTGAACCACCAGTCTCATTGGCATTAGGCCGAGCACCTTCCTCGGCACCAGCACTAACTTTCCGGGCATTCCGTCGAGCACCCTCCGGGCGCACAAAATCCTCGCACGATTGGCGCGCGGCGGCGAGGTCGTGGGCCACACAGTCGGAGGCGCGGAGCAGCATGGCAACCTCGGCGAAGCACGTGCACCGGGTCGTGCCATCCGCGGACATGAAGGTGGCGTCCTTGGGCGCGCTCCAGTTGAGCTTGGGGAGCGCGGCACCGCCGAGCTCCGCGATGGCGGCGTCGATGGCCGCCTCCAGCTCCGGGAACTCCGGCCGGTGCGGGTGGTCGGCGTCGGGGTCGTAGACGTCGTCGGTGCTGGAGCCGAAGAAGAGCTCGGAGCTGAGGAGGGAATCCGGGTCCGGATGGTGGGCGTGGACGGGCGCGAAGGGCTGGCGGCCGGAGGTTATCGCGGGGAGGAGGAACGGAAGCGGCTCCTCATCGGCGTCGGCGTCGGCGTCGGCGTCGGGGTCGGGATAGGCCGCTTGGCCGGCGAGGTAGCGGAGGAAGGCGGCGGGGAGCGGGATGGTGACGGTGGGGATGGAGTGGCGGCGGAAGGCCGGGTACCACTCGTGGATCTGGCAGCGGAGCAGCTCCTCGAGAAGCATCTCCTCCGCCGCTTCTCCGGGATTCGCGCGGCTTCTCTGGGGCCGTGGCCGTGGGTGCGCCTTTCCGAGTCTCCGCTCTCGGCGGCGGCGGCGGCTTCGTCTTGGGTTAAACCCTCGCCGCCGTCCGCCGTGCGTGGTCGTCTGGTCGAGTCTGTCTCGGTTAGGCCAAAATTACCTGTTGAGCGGGCTAGAAAGGCCCAATAGTCGGATGCATCATCAGACTATTGGGCCCAAAATTACCTGCCTAACTCCATCTGTCGTGCAAATTTTGAGCCCAATTTAGTCTGGGCTGACCTTTTTTTTTAAGTGTAGATAAGTATAGAGGTAACTGGTTTTATCATTTCGCACCGTACTCGGGCTGGCCTTATTCTTTAGACCATCAAATAAAGCCCAACCCTAAATGAATCTTCTAATAACGAAACAGGCTCCATGCACTCTGGCACCTCGTTAGTCCACGTCATCCTTTTCTTTTCATCGTTGGATCAACCAGCAATCACATCTTAACCGTGCATTGCATTCCGCTCTTTATCCTTGGAGAGACCTTATCCAGGTATTGTATGCATGTATTGTATTAGCAAGAGTGCACCTGAACAGGTAAAACAAGAATTAAGAATAAGTAATTATGTCTTCGTACCATTGCATACGACATTAGATTTCCCATCTGGCTCACAAAATGTCAGCGACAGAGAGGAGGGTCCTTGCTGGTAAATTTGCAAAGCGTGAACTTAGATCACTCTTGCTGTATGTCAGGTGAAAAGGCAATCTTAGCTTGGTATCCATAACGCTTGGTCAACAACAATAATATGAGCACGTTAGGTCCATTTTCTTTTAAATAAATGTGAGGTCCATTCTCTACCATTAACACACTGAAACTAATGACTATCATAGTCCATTAGTTCACCAGTTTTATGCATATGCTACCTTAGTAGTGAACTGTGCTAGGTGTTCTCAACCTTCCAAGATATGACAGTGCTGAAACAATTTAAGAGGCACTCAATCTTGTTTAATGCCAAGATGATCACAGGTATACTACTAGCTGAATGATATAAAAATGATCCCACACATTCTATTTATTCAGCTCCACATTTCTGAGTGATCATACCTTTGACAGTAATAAGCCAGGCGTCGGTGAAGGGCAAGCAAGTGCATGACGCTGGAATTTAGAGAAACTAGCCTTATCCAGTTGGGACGCGGCAACGCCACGCCTGCAGTTCTAGGGGGTGTTTGGTTCTTGGAGCTTATTTTAAACTCTGTCACATCGAATATTTTAATATTAATTAGAAAGATTAAACATAAACTAATTATAAAACTAACTGTATAAGCGTAGGGCTTATTCATAAGATGAATCTATTTAGCCTAATTAATCTATGATTAGCATATATTTACTGTAACATCACATGGGCTAATCACGGACTAATTAGGTTTAATAGATTTATTTTATCATTAGTCTACGTTTAATACTTCTAATTAGCATATAAATATCCGATATGACGGGATTAATTATTAAATTAAGCCCCCGGAACCGACAACCCCCTGTATCATCACGAGGAACTTAGCTCGTCGATGGATCCCAGACGGACCTAATATATTTTATTTGCTTAGGCCTGCTCCACGTTTTACAGGAAGAAAAATGATTCTTGAGAGCAGGGCCGGGGACAAGGATGAAGGCGTTTCTCCATTTGGGACCAAGATGGGGAACCATTGCTCGGCATGGAATTCCCCATTGGCATTCCTATCTTGGCTTGATCAGATCATTTAACTTCCTTCTGCCCATTCCATTTGATATAATATGCCTCCTTGCCTTTCTTCTCGTCAAGATCTTGCACTTATAAGGTCTCAATTCGTTTATAAATTCTTTCAACTGGGATAAAAGCTTTTCAAGCTAACATAATATAGGATTCTAAAAATGGCCTGTTGAGGGCCGGAGTTATCTTAGTTTCTATGAATCGTATTTTTATTTCTGAGTTTGAGAAACTTCTAATTTATGTAATATCAACTATGTAAGATATTTTGTTTGCTTCTCCTCTCTTAAATCATAAAGCAGTGCTCCTCAAGTAATATAGGATTCCGAGGTAGAAAATTTGATTTATTGGGAAAAGTTTCTGTTCTGGAAAAAATTAATTTTGACTCACAACCAAAACTTTCTTCGAGATAAAAAAAAACTTCCAAATTATGCCTGTTGCAGTAGGAGAAAGATGGGAGATATGGCCAAAACCAGTATTATCGTGGCTGGTGGAGTCATGCTTTGAGGTGACTAGAGGAAGCCTTGCAGGGGAGCACTGGAGTCGGTGTAGAGGCGATGGTGTCAGATGAGGGTAGAGGTGGGACTTGGGCCGGGTCGTGCCGGTTTGGCACGGTCCTCTCGTGCCTCGTGCTATGTCGGATCTAACTGCCAGGCACATGAGGTATGTCGTGCCGTGCCGCAATGGCACGACAATCTTTCTATGTATAGAAAATAAAAAGTTATCTTTTTTTATTGACTCTATTGAACAAAAGTAATATAAATTGATTGATATTAGAACAACTGGTTATACACGTGTCAACGGGCTATTTTCGTGCCGTGCTGGCCAAGCATGGCCTATCGTGCTAGGATCCTAAGCATGCACGGCCCTCGTGTTCGTGTCGTGCCGGCACGGTCCAAAATTTTTCGTATCGTGCCGTGCTCGGATCGTGCTAAAAGACCGTGCCGTAGTCCGTTCAAAAATAGCATGGCAAGTTTCATTACTTTTCTTCCATTCAAATTCCAAAACTACATAGATGGTGGTACACAACTGCACACATCAAGAACAAGCAAGAAACCCACAACGCACCACCCACCAAGCGACTAGAGACAATTAGAAACCTGCTCTAACAAGAAGATATACACCGAAGCTGTCCATTATAAGTATAGCCAAAGGCCAGCTGAAGAAGAAGCGGAAGGTAAAGCAAGACGAAGCCTCCAAGGTCATGTTGCCCAGAACGCCGCCGGCTTCTGTCCGAAAACGGACCGAATTTTCACTCGGCAATACCAAAGGGTTTCACGGGATTGACAACGCCCTCGTCGAAGAAGAAGCGGAAGGGGTAAAGCAAGACGAAGCCTCTAAGGTCACGTTGCCCAGAACGCACCACTGTCAGCGCCGGCGACCGCCAGGCCGAGCTTTACTCAAGAACCTTCTAACCCCATCACCGCACTCCAACCGCCGCGACCAATCAGCTTGACGACCACGAGCAGACCAAGGTGTCGATGAAGATCGAGTGCATATAATAGTTACACTACACTAAAATTACGCGATCTTTACCTGTGACACAGTACAGTGATCAGGGCCGGAGTAGATCGATGGATGTGCAGTGGGTAGATTCATCCAATGTGGACACAGTGCGCACACAACGTACCCAGCTGCGTCCAGATCATCACGGCACACGTGTCGCCGGGGGCCCGGCTCCCCAAGCCGGTACGTGGCGGCCGCGGCAGGCCCCCGCGCTGCGTCGTGCCAATAATCCAAGTCCCATGACACCAAGACGAAGCCCACCGTTTTGTGCCGTCCTCTCGGCCTGCTGCGCGCTGTATGTACATGCTGATCCATCCTGCTCCCGTAGCCGTGTGCGTCACGCGACGGGTCGGAGCGATCGAGTAGTTAACACTGCGACGGCAGCAGCCAGCAGGTCCTCCTCCCGGCCCGTCGTCGAAGCGCGCGCTCGCACACACACTGAGTGACTGAGACTGAGGCAGTGAGGAGGAGCTAGGGGGCCGGCCTCTCGCCGGAGATAATTGATGGCCCGGTTCGTGGATCCGCTGGTGGTGGGGCGGGTGATCGGCGAGGTGGTGGACCTGTTCGTGCCCTCCATCAACATGACCGTCGCGTACGGGCCCAAGGACATCAGCAACGGCTGCCTCCTCAAGCCCTCCGCCACCGCCGCGCCGCCGCTCGTCCGCATCTCCGGCCGCCGCAACGACCTCTACACGCTGGTAGTAGGCGGTTGCCTTTTCTTCCTCACTTCTAGCTAGGATTCATCGTAGCTTGCTAGCTTGTTGCCCGTGCATGCGCCGCGACATATGATAGTATAGATTCATCGTATCATATACTACAGATCATGACGGACCCGGATGCGCCGAGCCCCAGCGACCCCACCATGAGGGAGTACCTCCACTGGTACCTCCGGCAGTCTGATCGATACCCTTTACAATTATTCCACCTACTACTTTGCTTTTGTTCTTGCCACCCGTGCTACTACATCTGCATGGATCCTCCTTGAGAGAAATTTGCTGTATGTGCAGGATAGTGGCTAACATACCAGGGGGAACAGATGCATCAAAAGGTGAGTTTTTAATTATTCTTCAGTTATGTCTTTAAATTTGTCTCTAATTTGAATATACGTGTGCATGCTTGTTTAAAATTGTGGATTTGTGCTTCCTTTCTATGAACATAGATGGACAGCGTGCAGCGTCACTTTGCTAGAGCTCATATTCTTTCAAGCATACCCTTGGCCTGTGCGAACGCGCAGGTTGACGACTACTAGTTACATTAGTTTAGTTGTAGGAGTATATTACCTATCATGGATTATTATTTCATATGACTTTAATTTTTGTCGCTTTAGTTTCCCAAATTCAGCCAATATGCTTGCTTGCAGTTGCATGCATTGCTAATGGCTCTCAAAAAAAAAATTATCCACTTCATTCCGAAGTGTGTTCTCCTTTTGCTCTGACTGACTTATCACCCACAAGTCCATATGAGTTAAGTTACTTTTTCCTAACGTAAATGATTTAAACTTGTTGGGAAATACTTAAACTCGGCGTACATATGACAGGATAATATAAAGAATGCAAATTTTGGATTTTCTTTCTGTAGTTATTTCATGAGTGACCAACAATTTTTTAGTCTTTACCATTTTTCTCGAGTATAGCCGATGGTTTTTGCAAGTATATCTCTTACCTTTCCCGACAGTATTAACGAATTCACGATTACTACATCATTACTAAAAAGATGTATTATCCATGTTATTGTAGATAGATAATATAAAAAATTACATATTGTTGGCCAGTCTCAAGAGAGAAATTACATAATATAAAAAATTAGATATATAGTCTTATATAAAGTGACATACTACTGACATGACCAGAACAAGTCTGGGAAATGGAAAGGAACGCATTGAACCATGCATCCATAATCATTATTTTTTCACACCAGATTATACTTTGCTAGGCCTATGCAAAGCTAGTTCGATCAAAGAAACCGGCCTATGTCATGGGCGCGCCAAGCATCCATGGATGTGTGATCCCCGCATGATACTACTTTCCATATCTAGAAACGGGAAAAGTACAAAACCAACAGATAGGCGCCTTGTTGTTCCGATCCCATCGAGATTTGGGAAGGAATTTCATGGAGTACTGCATTTTCCTTTCTTGCACGCACCGGGGGTCATGTCAGGGTATGTGCCCAGCGCCGGCAACCTGCACGGCACAAACTCTCACGCAGAGCCGCCGTTCGCGCCGCGCGCGAGTTGGCAGCACACTGTGAGGCTGCCGCCGCGCCGCAACGTGGCGCCGCCCGCCAAGCGTTGGCCGGCGAGGTCGGACACGTGTGACGATGACGGCGTGAGCGCGCGCTCTCCATTCTCGCAGTCGCGGCCATGCCGGCACGGCAGGCGGTTTAATCAGTTGCCGACGACCGCGACGTGTGCTGCAGGTGAGGAGGTGGTGGAGTACATGGGCCCGCGGCCGCCGGTGGGGATCCACCGCTACGTGCTGGTGCTGTTCGAGCAGAAGACGCGCGTGCGCGCCGAGGCGCCGGCGGAGCGCGCCAACTTCAACACGCGCGCCTTCGCGGCGGCGCACGAGCTCGGCCTCCCCACCGCCGTCGTCTACTTCAACGCCCAGAAGGAGCCCGCCAACCGCCGCCGCTAGCTATACCTCAACTCCACGGCGCGCCAGCTAGCTATCGCTGATGCGTGAGTGCGTGCGCCGGCCGCCGGTGGTTATATCATAATTACCGCCGGTGAATAAGAGCTTTATTACTGTACCGTTAAGTACCTTATTAACTACCGTGTACTCCCACATTCTCTCTGCGGTTGTTCGTATGTGTATGGCTGTCTGTGTACTTGTGCGCTTGCATGTATATGTAGCATGATGCGTCCTGCAAGTTGCATGTATATGTATTTCATCACTAGCTCACCTCTAGCGATAGCTAGGGATAACTAAGGGTGGTAACAGATCATAACCTTAATTCTCTCTTTGTAATCCAACTCGACCATCCGCACGAGCTATGTGTCATTCTGTCTGAGCACTCAAGCCAGCAGTTGTTAGGGACGCGGATTTTTCGCATGTTCCTGCGACCGCAAGGTCTATCCAGGCCATTGGAACATTTCCGCGCGTTGAGATTCGTGAAAGGAAAAGGAATCTACCGTAAACTAAGCAGCAAGACCTGGCGGAGCGGCAGCATTGAAGCCAGGGGCAAAATGGGTAATGTACCGCGCTGCATTTTGAAATTCTCCTTGGCCACGATTGGGCAGAGAAGCTGTGCATCATGTCTTCTTTCCTCTTCCTGGAAGGGAGAACACGAACTCCATTGCCTACGATGGAGGCGAGATGCGAGAGGTCCAGTTCTAAATCCAATGTCCTCCCGTATGTGCTGGATGAGGTCATGTTCTCGCTGACCTCGCCGGAGCACAGTGCACGGGCACGTGCCGAGCGGCGGCCGTCCCCAACCATCGGCGCCGGGATCCAGGAGGAGTGCGGATGCAACTAAGAAGAAGAAGTGGAAGCCCAAGGAGGGTTTCAGATGGAAACCTCGCCGGAGACGCAGGGCAAAAAGGCAAGCACAAGCCATAAGAATAATCCATGTGCTCTTTATTAGTACATTTGCTCGATTTGCACAGTGATCTTTTTGATAGACGGATGCAAAGGAATGGAGTATGTCGGATATCTCGATACTGTCAAAAGCCCGAGCTTGGCTGGTTCCAACAATTCTCTGCTTCGTCTGGTTTCAACAAACGATCATCCTGACTCTTTTGCATACAATGGTAAGCAAATGTCAGATAATTTTCGAAGGCGCTAGTCTGAATGGAGTATGCTTGGGGTTCAGATAATGTTTCATTGATTTTGCAACTGCGTACTGGAATTAAAAAGAAAACATGCTAAATATGTGGTTTCGGAATACTTTCGTGCGTGCTAAGATCTGCCATGGCATTGGTTAGTACACTGAAAAAAAATCAGTTAAATAAGATGTTCACCAAAGTAGAATTATGAAATGAAAAACTAAAAACCAACTATTGTTGTCTGTGAACCATTCCTCAATTTAAACTAAGTTAATTAATCAATCATGTACAAAACAGAGAGAAGCTTTGGTACAGTTCTTGTATGTTGTGCATCAGAAGGAAATTTCTGATTTGCACTATTCAATTTGCCATCTCCTAGACATATGTCAGACAATGTGTAATGCTCTGAATAGGGGTTTTCTGTTTCATTCTTAGCAGGGATTGGTTGTTATTACCAGCAGCTCCTGTATGGCATGACTTATGGAAATATAACATTTGTCAATGAAGACAGTGAAGACACTGGTTTAGATTCTTGCGATGATCAGGCAGTTGAAGCACCAACACATAACGAAAGGTTGTCTGAAGTAAGTGCAGCTGACATTCAAGGCAACGGGCGAACAGATGGTGATTATATAGAAAGCGAAGATTTTTTGTCAGAACATGTACAGAAACATTTGATAGCTTGTCTTTAGACGGCAGTTGGTGAGCATAATGTAGCAGACCAAGGGAGAAATAGGCTTTCACTAGGAACAATACATGTTAGCACTTAGCACCGCTGAAGATTGTTATACAGTTGCCAATGGTGAGGCAGTGAATCCGGGAGGATGGAAAAAAAGGCTAGTAATTACCTTCATTATTGCCTTGCTACGTATAAACTGTCATTGCACCAGGTTCGTGAATCAGGAAGGATGGAAAAAAATGGCCAGTGAATCAGGGAGGATGGAAAAATACTAGCACCAGAAAATGGTGTAATGTGTAAGCTACTGCTAGGTGTCCCGCGCAAATAGCGTGGGTACCTAGTTTTTTCCAGACGTTTAAATTTTTTTACTTAAAAAGGTTGAATGCAAATAATTCTATTTACTTGTATCTTTGTAATTATTTTGTTCTAATGGTTGTGGTCCAGACACAGGTGCAATCTTTATTTTCTCTTTATTATATTTTGTTGTGTATTTTTGGATAATAATTTAGAAGAAAAATGAATATTTTATATAAAAATAAATTTTTTGTGGTATTTACTGGAAGTAACTAAATATTTACATATTTTATTTTGACATAAATATTACTTTTTAAAAAATATTTGCGATGCACAACTTTTTATTGAGTGTTCCGGTTACTGTGCATGATAAATAAATTGTTCCTAGACTTGTAGAAGAAAATTTAGGTAAGTGGTTCAATATAGATACCACCAGAAGTATAATATACTTTCTTTTCATTATCTTCCAATCACCCCTTGATATAGCCCTACTCTCGTATTATCTTAGGTATATATATCGTCATTATGCTCCTGAGAATCTTTATCCACTATACCATGGTAACCGAAGATGCATCATTGATAGTGCACGCCATTACTTTTGAGCACTGCACATAGCTTGCTATGGACGGACGTGCATGTCAAACATCGATTTTCAAGTTGCTTGGTTCTAGATCTCGCATCATCACTCCACAAAATGGTTGTAACATCTATCATTCCTTCTCTTCTAAAATTTTTTAGCTCTCGACCATCAACAAATGGCAATGCTACATAGCAAAACATCACCATCTCAGTTCTTCTCGTTGTCGCTAGTGGTGATCGCCATGCTTTGGTAACAGAGACAATGCAATCCATGTTAGAGTAATCATAACTTGGTGACAGGACTAAGATTATATCATGGCTATGACATGATTGCACCACCGTGCACTTATTGCTATACCTCTAATTTAATTTTATTAGGCTAGTTACCTATGTATTTTCCATGTTTAGATACTCTTATCTTCTCATCATTTTTCAGATCAAAATCACTTCTTAGCAATATTTCCATTTTCTAATTTTGCAGAGTATGCTACTATTTGGATAAGCTTCTTTATGGTTAACTCAACAATTTTCATTTTGTTTTAATTAATCTGGTAATTTTTCAACCCTCTCGGTGAACGTGATTACTTCTTTTAACACTTTATTTAAAATTCATATAAAAATTAACTACTAGTTTTATTAATTATCATTCTAAATTTAGCTATTTATTAAATATATTTGACATGAAATGTTAGTGAACTTTTGTCCTGTTTATAACTCGAATTTGGGATTTTATTATTTGCATTTGACCTGTACTATCTATTTAATGCTTCTTAATCACTATAAAAGTTAAATACTAATTTTTTCTATATTTAATTTTTGCACTCATCTATTTATTAGTTATATTCGATATGGACTCTTTAATCAACAGCTAATTTTCTTATATTTTTAATTTCGAATTTAGCTATTTTGCTAATAATAACTCTTTCTTATAAAGTGCTAATGCTAAAGCATTTTTTTTATATTTATAATTTCAAGTTTAGCTATTTACTAATTGTATTCGACATGAACTCTTTAGGTAAGTTCTAATTTTCTTCTTTTTCTAATTTGGATAGCTATTTACTAATCATATTCGGCATGGACTCTTTGTTCCTATCGGCGAACATGGGAATTTAACTATTTTGCTAATAGTAACTCTTTTTATCAAGTGCTAATGCTAATGCTAATTTTTTTATTTTTATAATTTTTAATTTAGCTATTTACTAATTGTATTCAATATGGACTCTTTAGTTAAGTTCTAATTTTATTTTTTTCCTAATTTGGATAGCTATTTACTAATAGTATTCGGCATGGACTCTTTGTTCCTGTCTTAATTTTCCTTAATTTTTAAATCTAAAAATAGCTATTATTAATCGTATTGGATACGAACGCTCCTAATTTTTCTTAATTTTTAAACATGAAAATAGATATTTATTTATCGTTTTGGATGTGAGCTCTCCTAATTTTCCTGAATTTTTAAATCCAAAAATAGCTATTTATTAATCGTATTGGATATGGACTCTCCTAATTATCATTAATTTTTTAAATCCGAAAATAGCTATTCATTAATCGTATTGGATATGGACTGTTGAGTTAATCTGGACTGTTAGATCTTCATAAAATCTAACGGCGCAAATTCTTCTCCTTTCTAGATTAAGGTGGAAATTTCTAGACCCTCTTGGCGAACGTGGTGGCTTCCTTTAACACTCTCTTATTAATATAATAGATTATCATTGCAAGGTATACATTGTGTAAGCTATAGGAATCAAATGTTGCTGATCTGCGCAATTTTTTGTTGGTTTTTATACGAACCGATGTGGTGGAGATTCCAGCGACACACATTGCCGCGCGGTGGCCATGGCATGCCTGAGATATGGTACCAACAAATCTGAGATTACGCAATTACAGAACAGAATCCAACAGAGTCGCCTGTATGGGAAGGCACTTGAGGTAGCCAGGAAAGGAAATCAAGAATTTGGTGAATATAAGATTGGGATGAAGTACCTCCATCTAGCTGTGGATGAGATTTAAATATATTGAAGCGCAACAGGATGGTGCATGCTTACAAGGTGGAAACAACGAGAACTGCATACTGGATGGAAATGAAGCTAACTAAGAAAGTGAAGCGGTATCTGCAAATAGGTATGGTGCTTCTGGTTGCTGTACAGCGAAGAGTGACGATGAAGTTATGAGGATCAAAGCACCACCAAAACCACCAATGAAGGGAAGACCTAGAACACAACGTTACCTTGCTTTGAGTGACAAAATTGACAAGAAAAACAAAGCACATAAAAAAACTGGAAATAGTAACTTGACATGGATAACTAGACACTGCAGGAACTGCAAAATGACCCGTCATAATAGGACTGCAAATGAGCCAAATGAGAAGCCACTCATCAGCTTTAGTGACTCAAAGTAGGTACAAGGGACTGCCCAAGAGTTACTTGAAGCATTTTGTATGAGCACACGATGTATGTTAATATCGTTTTATTAGAAGTACTGTATCCATGTAGACAACTGATTGATTCAATTATGTTTTAGTATGGATGCATAACTCGTGCAAGCGCAATGAACGGGAGAAACTAGATGCATGAGCTTAGAGTATGAATTTCACACCATGTGTTGTGTCACTGCTGTACTGCATCCTTAGAGTTTGAATTTCCTATCGTGTGATGTGTGAAGGAAAATCTACGCTGGAACTATTAGTCTGAAAAAATGTCTCGTAAGAATAAAAGAGCTTACACCTTCTGTGGGTCTGGTTAATGATGGTTACCTAAAAGACAAAAACAGTTCGAGCATAGGAAACAAGACTAGTGTAGCAGCATTGTAGAACTGGTGAGATGACCCATAAGAGTAAAAGTGCTTTCATGTTACACCAATGTAGTGTATCAGAATGAAATCCAAGAATTGCTAATAGAACTGGAGAGATGACATCAAATTAAATTGTTTAGAACACACATAAGGTTTACAGCCCACAATCAATAGAAGACACTGTCTTAATAGGGCACACAACCAAACTAAAGGTAAGTTTGTGTGCAGTGGAAACATTGCATATACCCATATGCAGATTATAAAAATGAGCAACAACAAAATACCAAGCTCTAAGTCCAGTGAGATTAACCTCCCAACACAAACTAAACGACACATAACTAAACTTAATAGCATTAGACTAAACTTGGTGTGGATGGGCAGACGGGCGTAGATTCCAAGCACCTCAAACAGATCTTCTGGGAGGTACCCTACATTACCAGCCATTGTAAACATTGTAAACAGCCAATACGGATTCTTTGCACGGGCTTCCGAGAGATTGCTCTACACAAGTAATAAATTAGTGCTGTTACTTCCTGACCCTGCAAGCGAGGAAATATGTACTAGGAACAAACCTCACATGGTTGCTTCAGCTGGAAACAAAGAATTTCACCATCAAATGCCCTTGCATAGTGTACAGCATAAAGTCCGCTGTCAACACTCCACAAAGCAAATATACAACACTGTAGCACTAGTAAGAACATAATAAATTAAGTAAGAAAAGCGTGAGATGTCGGAAAGCACTATCGATTTGCATCTTGGACCCTGGTCTGTTGGGTATTAGAAGGTCCAGTCATCTGGATCAACAGACCACCCATCAAAAAATTGATTAATACAAGCAATGACAGCCCTGTGAAGATCCATTACAGGCTGCTCATGATGCAAATCAAAATTTATTGGGTTTGTCTTCATAAGATTTGGGTCCATGACAGTTATCCTCCTGAACTTCATATCCAAAAGTAACAACTCCACTTGCCAAGGTACTCGACAGGCAACACCAGCTGCATGGATTTACAAGATAAAAAATAATAGAGTATTCTGAACTATCCAGAAATCAATGAAGTGGACTAACCAAAAGAAGAAGCATTTATTTTAAGTAGTTAGTGAACTATCCAGAAATCAATGAAGTGGACTAACACGATAGTGTAAATGGTCACCAATGAAGCTAGCCCTTATCTTCTCAGACCGTAGGTAATCTTCTTGAGCTAACACCGATTGCTGCAGCATACCATTTGTTAGCATGTTTGTAAAGACAATATAAGCTCAAGAATTTGAAGTGGTCACCTACCGCAAAACCGGCAGGAAGGGAATGGCGCCATGGCTTGTGTATTTCACCATACTTGACTTAGTCATATATATTCGTCTGTCCAGATACATCCAAAGCCTCGTGATAGTATCAGAAACATCAACTGAGAAACTTCCAGATAGAACAATGCATGACTTCAACACATACCCACGGATCGATGAAGTCCAAGGTTGATTGTGCAGCATGCCCATTTCAAAGACATAAAAAAATAAGAGCTAGTTGCATAAAACAAGTTCAATTAATAAATTAGTAAAAGGGAGTGATGAGGCGAATACTGCTCCAGTATCTTGTCAGGCATATTTGGTTGTATCAACCATCGGTACACTGTAATCTTGTACGCACGTGCCAGATATTGGTGACCGAAAACTAGCTCAAAATGTGAAAGTGGAAACTTGGAGTGACTAGTAACTATTCTCTTCAATGGCACTAATGAGTCGCTAGGGACTCAACAAAAGGCTATGAATGAAGATAAGAAAAATACACACCAGAGTCTGTGTTTTCTTGCTGGATTGCTTGACTCACCAAAGAGGTGCCTGAACTAATTTCAATATTTTGTTGGTCCCGTGTTGCAGCAGTGTTGTTTGCAGTAAAGGAATCACCTGTGAAATAAACAATTTGTCAATGACTAAAGGTAGGGTTCATTAGAATTGGCAGTTGATTCTGACCTTCGCTTGTGTGCTCTTGTGTCGCCTGTATTCCAAGCTCAGCATTAACAGACGCTTGATCTGGAATTGGTTGGCTGCTACCTTCACCGAAATTTCCATCTATTGACACGAGAACACTAATCAATTAGTTGGCAGGACACTACAAACAACAAAAATAACTTAACAGGACACTACATACTCTAAAAGAGTTCCACCGCTGTCCCACCACTGAAAAAATAGTTTGAGTGTGAATTAACTTTTGGTAACTCCAGGCAAACTTAAAAGAGTTCTAGAACAAACCGCCGTGTTGCCATAACAAATAAATCATAAAAAGCACTATGACAAGAAGGAATTATAAAATACCTGCTACCAACTGACATATGCTAAATGTATATGAACAAAAGTGTTCAACCATAAGTTAAAAAAAAAAAGCAATGGCGAGCTCATGCCTCACTTCTGGATGCAAATGGGAGGACACCTCAGTGCCATCAAGCACAAAAGGTTTGCTCTGCAGAAAACATAGTATATTACAGTCAAACAGTGTCTATTATGTACACATGAGCCTACGAGTAACACCCTAACAACATTGTGAAATTTTTAATTTGTATCTAACTCGACTAAAACTTGGCACATCATAATACATGCGCTGGTAAAATCGACCAACCCAAGAACACTAACCTTAGTGTGCGCCGATGAATCCCTAGATATAGATCCGGATTTGCCCTTTTTCGCCCTTGATAAATCTAAATCCTTCATGCAGCGAGCTAGATCCAAATCCTCCTGATGCACATCATCACTCCCCACAAGGACCCATCACTCCCCACAAGGACCTTGACAGAGATCTTCAAAGCCGAAAACGAGCTCCTGCCCGTCCCCTCCTTCACCCCTTCCTTCGCCATAAAGCTTGCTTCCAGGGGAACAATGGCGAAGCCGAAATGAAGTTCCGCCTGCTGCACTCATCTTTTTTCCTCGTCTAGAACACAACAGCTTCCTGGGGAAGACCGAAAGGGTGTGCACCTTGTCCGCTTCCGAAACTACCGCTCGTCCTAAACGCGGAAACGGGAACAATTAAACAATACAACCGGCCGGGGCAGGGGGTCCACAATCGGCTATGGACGGTGGCGATAGACCTGGCCGCACGTACATGTGAGCAGGCCTTTTCGAGCAGTTTTTGAGTAGATTGAAGTCCCCTCCGTCAAAAACGGATCGATCCATTGTGTCCGCAAGAATGGAGAGCCCCTTCCGCCATGCAATCGATTGCAGACTTGGGTGAAGGTTATCAAATTTGATTGCTGGGGTGTCGACTGGTGGCGCAGGGGCCGGAGGCAGGAAGGAGAAGGCCAGAGAAGGCGGCAACTATGAGCGGCTTGGTCATCCCGACTTGCAACTACAGCCACGACCTGATTGGACTCCGGCGTCCGCTCGGCAAAAGGCCGTGGCTTGGTTGATTGTTTCTGCAGCGGCTTGCAAACGCAGCGGCTCAGGAGAAGGGGCCTCTCCTCGGCTCAGCCTGGCATTGTGCGATTGCGGCGGCTCCGATCGACATGCAGACGAGATCGACTTGTCGTTATCCTGGGCGGTGTCGCACTAGGGCGCGGTGCGGCACCGTCGCAGAGAATTTTTTGCTTAAAATTATACAAGAGTCCGATCCGAAACCATCCCTTAGATTCTGTAGATTAATATTTAAAGCTCTTTACCATACCTAGTAATAACAGCAATTGACGCTTCGAATGTCTGCCATGCGTATTTCAATCTTTATTAGTTTTGCATTTACTCCATTCGTTAATGCTAGATAAATGTCCTGTAGTGGCGGTTTTAAAGCAGGTGCTCTCGCAGGCTGCTAGCCAGTGGAGCTCGCTCTTAAACTAGGAGATCCGGATTCGAGCTCTGCTTCTTTTTAATTCAAAGCGGGAAGGCTGCCTGCCTCTTTCTATCAAAGTTTTTTCTTATAGCGGTTCTAAGAATGATTTGTAATGTTAGTTATACATAAATAAACAACGGTTACACCGAACTTTTATTATATATTGTATTTGATTTCATATTTCTTCCTTACTTATTTCCTCACCTGAACTTTTATATAATCGAACCATGGGAATGATGGAAAGATATTTGTGTGCGGAGAGGAAAACTACCCCGTATGATATGGATAACCGTAGAAGTGTATATCGATGTTATACATAGGAATTTATTGTTTTCCTTTTTTTTCTTTTATAAGCGAATGGCTAAGAGAAAATTTTAGTAGTTCTAGAAGAAATATTCGGCCAATCAGTCTTCAACTCACCCGTGTGTATTTAGACCCCGTTTGATTCTGAAGGGCTAAAGTTTAGCCCTACCACATCGAAGAGATTCTTACCGAGTATTAAATAAAATTTGTTTACAAATTTTTTGCACAGATGGATGCTAATTCGCGAGATGAATTTAATGAGCCTAATGAATCTTGCACACAGTACCATCGGCTAATCATGGATTAATATACCTTATTAGATTCGTCTCCTGAATTAGCCTAGAAGTTTTGCAATCAATTTTATAATTAAAATTTATTTAATGCTTTTAAATAGCGAAATTTTTTTAAATATGATAGGGCTAAAATTTTAGCACTGCGAAACCAAACACCCCGCCAGCACGCCAACACGATGCAAATGGATCGGCTTTTTGTCGTTTTCTGCAGCAAACTTACACTACGAGCCACGCAGAACAACTAGTATGCAATGCAGCAGGTGAGCAAGAGTCCTTACCATCAAGCCAATTTCTAGAGGTGTTAACTTCTAGCGATGATTTCAGGCACATGATCGCATCACATCGTGGCAAATATAGAAAAATCAGGGTTCGTTTCCATATATTGAGCCTAACACAAACAGAATCACCAATCACCAGTCACAAAATTCATCTCTAGATTTGCAGGATGGCAACGGGCACAGGCGCGCTGGATTTTACAGTTCCAAATCCGTGCCTGCGAAAATTATTTACATCTACTAAATATCTCATACCCATAACGGGTATAAAATTTTATCCAAACCCAAACCTTCGGATTAACAGGTGGTCATCCGTGATCGAGAACATTTCTTTGCACTTTGTCATAATAGAAGCTTGTTAATAATCAATACGTGCATATTCTTCTCATTATCAACTATCCTTCAATTGAAACAATTAAGAGAGATAATACATTTATCTAAGCAACAAGTTATAGTTTACATAAATATAGAATGATCAATAAGTTTATAATTTATTGTATAAAGATGCTAAAGGGAATAAAATTACATAATTACATGTAACAAGTTTAGTACTTCAAGTAGCAATGGTACTAACAAGTTTGTTATAAGTTCACAACAAAATTGTGGTATTAAAATCAAGTTTGTTACAAGTTCATAATAAAATGAGGTACTAACATCAAATTTGTTACAAATTCACAATAAAATGGTAGTATATAATTGGATCGCATCGGGTTTAAAAAACCTACGGGTTTACGGGTTTGGATACTATAGGAACTAACCCGTGCCTATAAACCCAACGGATAGAACTTCTTGTCCGTTAACGAACCCACGACTCTAAAAGTTGATCTAAACCTGTATCCTAATGGAGTAAAACTAAAAGCCCATCGGATTTCGGGTACTAGTTGCCATCCCTTGCAGGCTGAGGGACTGTTTGGATCCAGAGACTCATTTTTAATCCCGGATCGCATTGGATGTTTGTATATTAGAAGGAATAAATATGGGCTAACTATAAAACTAGTTGCATAAATGGAGACTAATTCACCAGACGAATCTATTAAATCTAATTAATCCATCATTAGCATATATTTACTGTAGCACAACATTATCAAATCACGGACTAATTAAATTTAATGGAATCATATCGCAAATCAATCTTAATTTATGCAATTGATTTTATAATTAGCCTCTATTTAATATTTCTAATTGGTGTCAAACATCCGACGTGACGTGACTATTAGTACCGAGGAACCAAACACCCTCCTAAATCTCTCATGTTGTTCATAGGATGTGTGCATGTACTTAAGCGTCTGATTCAGTATCCTATTTCAGAAGAATATGATCATGAGATATAGTAGCCCGGAATACTTACTGATCTCTAGCATCAATTTGATTCTGTTTGAAGAAAAGGCGAAACGCTTCATCAGATGATTCAGATCGATACCGATGGCCACTTCGACTCGACGAGGTTAACCCGAATCCGTGGAGACACGGGTCAAGCTAGCTGGCACGCACGGCTACTCGCACTCGCACGGACGATTTGACGCGGCAACACCTCAACACACCTTGCAGATCAAACTCTCACTCAACTGCACGTGCACGTTCGTGCGCGCGCGCAGTTGTTAAGCACTTAAGCTAAGCCTCGTCGGCGGCATCCTTCTCGACAGGGGCCGGCGGCGGTGGCTGCAGCGGGTTGCCGTCGGAGTCGTAGGCAATGTGGCCGGAGGACTCGAGCGGACGGCACTTGCCGCCCATGATGATGGTCTTCTTCCACAGCGCCTCTTCCTCCTCGACTGCGCCAACGTCGTCGTCGTCGTTGCTGCTCCACCCGCCCGACGCCGGCGGCGACCGGCGGTTCCACGAGACCATCTTGGCCACCGCGGCCGCCTTGACGCCGATGCCGCTGAGGCTGGCGAGCAGCTGCGGCTTGCTCCTGCCGGCGCCGGCGCCGGCGCCGCTGTCCTGGTGCTCCTGCGGGGCCGGCGCCAGGGACGACCGCCGCTGCTTCCGCGGCCTGGCGTTCTTGCCGCTGGTGCAGAGGGAGACGACGATCGCGGCGACGGCAACGACGACGGCGACGATAAGGAGGGCGGAGGCCGCCGGCGCTCCGGCGTGGACGAACGCGGCTGCGGGATCGGCCTTGGGCTGGAGCAGAGTCCTCGCCATGGCCGGCCCCTCGTGCGCGCGCACACACCAAGCTCTGTTCTTTTGCAAGACTGAACTGCGGTCTTGGCCTGTGCGAGTGTGCAGTATTTGTTGGCAACGACACTGCGCTATCAGGCCATCGGTGCTGTGGCGCAATACCTCGCCGTGCGAGACAACTCACGACGACCGGCTGCGGCTGCGACGACGACAGGTCAGGTCGTCGCCGGAGACCCGGTCCAGCCAATAGCAGGCGCGGCCGGGTCAAGTCGGTCTGCGCCGCACGCGCACGGCGCCACGGCGCACCCCAGTCCCACCGCCTGGTGCGGCCCAGTCACATCAAGGCAGGAGGGCTAGTAGCCACGTACAGCTTGTATTGATCCCGACGGGCGACGAGATGTGCTCGGCATGGCAGTACGTTCTCTGGAGTCTGTAGATATACAGTACAGGAAGGGTGTGATTGGTATGGTGGCTACCCTCTAGCCAGGCTTCCACTATGCAGTCTAGCTCTGTTTGGTATCCTGTATAGCTTACGTAGCTAGGCTTACGGAGTGCAAAAGTAGTCTGCTGGCCTGGCTTACTTGGAACGTAAATAAGAGCCTGTTTGGTTACTTGAACCATATACGCCTATAAGCCTCTTATTTGGAGAGATTTATAATAACCTTAAAAAGATGTGAGCTTATAATAAATTTTTTAGTAGCAAATGATCTTTGTGCCTATTATTAATATTTTTAAAAGGGCTGAATGAATAAGGTTACAGAAGGGTAGAGATTGTAAAATATTGTTTTTCTGATGAGGTCCATAAAAAATAAAGCTCATAAGCACTTTACGGAGAGGCACCTAGGTGTTTGAATGAAACGAAATTTATTTAAAATTATTGGGTGCCTCAAGTAACCAATGCAGGCAGGCTGGCTTAGCTATCGGTGGCCATCTGGGCGAGGGTGATTCGTCTCACATCTTCTTTTGTCTTCTATTGCTTCTTCATTTTCACCGCTGCCGCCTTGCATCTTGCTGTCACCGCCGCCGCTCCCGGCCAGCCACCGTGTGGCCATCAGGAGGAGATGGGCTTAGGCTAATCACAATGGGGGTTTCATGTTCATATTTCCAAGAATGCTACGTCAACTTTGTAGAAGGATGAAACACCCTCTCTCAATAGAGAGTTTCATCTCACTATTTCATATGCCAACATACTACTTAAATGCTGCAAATAAATAACCAATAGGATTTACTCAATTGTGTGAAGATGAAACAAAACACTCTCAATGGAGGTTTCACACGGTTTCCAAATTCTTGGAAATGGGTTAACATAGTTTCATCCTCATGAAACTCCATAAAACTCTTACTTCTTAAATGATGTGCCATGTCATCTAAATTGCTGATGTGGCAGGCTAATTAATGCCATGAAACACCCCATGAAACTTCCATTATGAATAGTCTTATGGTGCAGACTAACTGAGATCGTACGCTTCTGCCTCGTGATTACACTGTGTACCATCAAGTCACCTCGGTCCCCACGGAAGAAGAACCCAATCCAGTTGCAGGTTGTTGAATGCAAAGACTGTAGGTCGTTTGAACGAAGCATCGTGCATGCTTCTCTCTCTAGTCATCATATGCGTGGTCTATTTCTCATCTCGTTAGCAGTTATCCAGGGCCAGCTCAAACCCGTTTAAGATTTTATTTGGATGGTTGTATTGCTCCCCCTGGGTTGCACTGTTGTACCTAGATTGGGGTCGAAACTTAACCAATCGGAGCCTTGCGCAGCCTGCACAACCAGAGACGAGCCTTATCCGCGTTTTCCACTGCAGAGCTATTTGCACAATCGAAGCCTGGTTAACGTATCTATTCAGATTACCAAACACCCAAACCTCTGCACTATGCAAGTCTGGGTCCTACCAATCACAACCATAAGCATCAAACTGCTTCTACGCCAAGAAGCATAAGTGCTATGAAATAGCCTCTATGTGATATGTGGGTGGGACAAGACATACTATAGTGGTGTGAGTTGCATAAAACATAAAATGACCAAGAAAAAATAAAAAGAAACGAAGAAAAAAGAAGGTGATTATACTAGTCCAAAAGCATATATTATCAGATTGGGTTGGGCTACGGATTCGCAAGGGTCTCGCACGGCCTTCTTCACATTCCATTTGGCCCAAACAGATTTTCGGCTCAGTGGGCTACTGGGCTCTATCAGGTATGCTCTTGGAGACAAATTTTAGGGGCTCTTCCAGGTAACGCGCGTGACTGCCAGCTCAGTCATCGCAGAAATAGCTGGCCCACACGCGCACCTCCCGAGGATACATACAATAGGTAGATTTGAAGGAAATAAATTCGTAATTTTCAACTGAAATATTCAAATTAAATTGCGAATGCACTATTGAATTTTTTATGATAAAATCTTCAAAATAAGATCTCAATTGACTATATTTAAATAATTTTTAAAATGGAACATTTTTCTGTAAGAAGAACAATATTATTTTGAAGCTGGAATAATTGCTCCAGCTTAAATTTTGTTCAAATGTAGTCTTATTCTGAAGATATCATCATTAGAAACATGATGATGATGTAATCAGAATTTAATTTGGATAGTTAATTTGAAAACTACAGACTTCTTCACTTGAACCTTTCTTTACACGGAACCCCATGCACCATATAACTATAAGCACTTGGTTGACGAATCATGGGCCGGAAGCAGTGGAAGAAAGAGAAAACGAAGCCCAAAAGGAAGAAAAAAGCTTCTGTGATGCTTTGCCTCGAGGTCACGATCTCGATTATTTCCGCAAATTTTAGTCTAATGACCCTCAGGCCTTACCAAATCAAATCTCTACTACAGTATCGTAGCCGCGGCCCGCTCCAGGCTATTTACCGGGTAAAACCTTGCGCCTTTTTCCTCTCTATTATTTTCAGATCAATCTTCGCAGCAAAAATTGGACGCAAATCCTCGCACCATGGCCCACCTTTTCTTTGACGTGACGTCACAACCGACACCCACCGCACTAGCAACAGGCATCTACAGAAAGAGAAAACGAAAAGGGGAGCTCTCCAGAGACGCATATCCTCGAGTGAAAAGTCTGGTTCAGAAATCTGCACGGGATTCCACCAGCAAAAGGAAGATTATAAACTGCACTGTACCAAAGATATGGATGGTGAATCAGTCAAAGAAACCGCTGCGGCAGACAGCAACGGTTGAAAGACGCTCGAGGCTTCAAACTCTTTTGACCGATCACGACATGATCCGTGATTTGTGGTTTGTATTTCTAGGGCTTATGCCCCGATCATGTAACCGCGCCTTCCATTTCTGACCTGGCTAGTGTCATTGGAAAATTATCCAGGTGGGAACTCTCATCCTCTCGATGACCTTTTAAACCTTTTAAAGGCAAAAAGTAAAAAACCGAAGAATTGGCTGTTAGAGTTTCTCTTTCATTCATCCTCTTGCTTGGCACTAGACCTGCATGTTTCATGTTCATGCAATGCCACGCCATTCATGCCATGACAGAAAAGAAAAAAAAATAATATCATTGAAAAGCACTGCATAAATGGCCGAAAAGGAAAATCACTAATTCATAAAGGTACCAGCATATGCATTGTGCTACCATTTTCTGGAAGAAAAGCAGCATGCATGGCCGAAAAAGAAAACGAAAAGAAAAAACCGCTTGCCTGCAGGCAAAGATAAGGGACACCCACGCATCATACATGCCCCTGTCTATCCTGGACTGGAAGGATATGGTAGGGTAGGGGAGGGATCACCAAATACGCTTGCTTGCTGCTACTTTCCAGTGGAGGAGAGGAAGACCGGAAGAGGTTGTTGCCCACTTGGCTTTCCCAACCCAGCCCTGATGAACTATTCGATCAAGTACCCTCTTGGATTTGGAGTGCTTGTCTCTCCCAGCCAGCCTTAAGTGCCCACAGGCCAGTCTGCATTGTGAAGCATGCACACCACGCCATCCATCAGTTCAGTGCTGCTGCTGGTGGCCAGTCCCCATCCTAGGCCTGCTTCCCCTTGTGCCCCTCTTGCAGATGCTCCAAAGCCCCTGCCAATTTGCCTTGCATATCAGTGTGCCTCACATCACAACCAACCAATTTCTCCCTGCCGTTAACTGCAGGCTCGTGCTCAGCTGCAGTAACCTGATTTCTTGATCCGTCACTTTTCAGAGCCGAGCCTTTGCTTCAGTATCCTGGATGCATGATTGGAATTTAGAAAAAAAAGGGACTCCACTTTGAGGCGACTGGAGCTGCAGATGAGGAGTCAAGCAAAAGGCAGCGCCTCTCTAATTGCCATGTCACCGACTTCAGAGCTGTTGAGCAATGCTGACTAGTCACTCCCGTGCTTGTGAAGTGATCTAGGAAAGGAGGTCGCCTGAATCACATCAGCTTTATACTTCCATTAATTCAAGGTGGGAGGATGATTGCTGCTTTTGTTTGCAGATCATTAAGTGAGGCTACACTACACTTCTCTCTCTGAAAAAAGACAAGCCAGATTGACGTTTGGTGGACTGTCCCATTGAGATCTGATCACGCCTCGAAAGAAACTGCAGTTTGATCAGTTTGGGTTTAACACCTCGATCGGCCATTTGCACGCTAATGTCAGGTCAAATTTTCCTTGCCTGCAATGTAAACTGTAGCCCAGTTTAGTACTGCAGTCCATGGATGTCAGTTGTGATCGTCGCTGTCAGTTACCATCGTCCAAGGTCTGACCTCTCACCTGTAGGAAGATTGGCACCGTTGCAACGAGACGCGGCACCGACACTCAGTTACATCAGTCTCCAGAGGTAATCAGAGATGAAACTGGACAATCACCATCAGCGGATCAGATTTACTACCGTGATTACGCGCATACTCTGACAGAGAAATCATGAACAGCAGCTCTGTACTGTAGCAGCCCGGCAGTGCCGCATCAGCGCCACTGAAGGCCCTCCGATCGGCATCAGACGGCCAGCAGCAACTCCAGGCCGGCATCCCGGTCTCCAAACTATATTCTTAGCCAATTGGCACGCCGGATTAAAGACGTCTTCTTCGTCTACACTACACACCCGTACAACCTCATCGTCACTGGCCAAAAAGCTCCGACGAGCGAAGCGAGGATGCCGCCGTCCCTGCGGCCAGCAGTCCTGCTGGTCGCGGCCGTGTGGCTCTGTTCGGCCGCCTGCGCCGCGGACGACGGCGGCATCACGACGCTCTTGCCGCCGGGGACCGCGTCGCCGTTCCCCTTCTGCCCGGTGCGGCCGGCCGGGGCCTCCACGGGGCCGTTCCCCTGGATGACGCCGCCGCCGCCGCCGTCGACGGCGATGTTCCCCCAGGATCCGGGGTTCCTCCCGTCGGGGGCGTGCCCTGTCGGCAGCAGCGCGGTGGCATGGCTGCCGCTGCTCGCCGCGCTCTCTGCTTTCTTGGTGCTTTTGCGGTGACTCGCCCACGGCCGCAGCAGTTGTTCAGTTCAGATTCATACCACGCTGCCTGAATTTCTGAATATGATTCTAGGCCTTCGTTTCATGTATACATACATGTAGCTCTGGACAATCTAGCAGAGAGGCCTTTTTCTCTTGTTTTTCCTTTTCTTTCCCCCCTCCCCTGCAGTAGTTCTTTAGCTTCATTCATGTAATCCTGTTTCAGCAGATACAGCTGGAATCAAATAAAATTCCTTCTTGTTATGGGCTCTGAACTTTTAGTAGGATCCCTGTGTACTGTCACTTGATATCATCTTGTATGGAAGCTGCTGTTTTCCAATGGGGGAAGGTGGAAGCAAGAAAGAATCCGCTTGTGGTAATCGGTGAACGCTGGACTTGCTAGTCGAATTTGATTGACCTTTTGGCTATAAACCATCTCCGGGCTGCGAGCTGCATAAACTGGAATTAAGATGAACAACACATGAATGAAAATGAAAGCACTTCACTTATCTAAACCATGGGTAGAAATGATCTACGTTTTTGTTACCAGCACCTCTTCTGTCCCCTTTCAGATGAACAATTTTTTTTATGTAAACTCCGGCAAGCAAGATGCAGGCCTGTACTTTGTATCATGAAACGGGAGATTGTTGCATACAAGATTTGTGAGAGGGGAGTGGGAGAGAGTATGTGCTATTCTAAGCTACATTTCATAACAAGTTGCTCCACTCTTGTGAGTAGCCAGTGTTCGTCTTACGATACCTGTGACTGTGAGACAGGCACTCAAAAAAAGAATCCATGAGGAAAGCTACAATGCTTATTCATTACTATCTATCTACTCCAACGAAAGTGGGTTAGTACAGAGACTGGTGTGATGTCGTATGGCTAGGCAGTGACCTATCCATTTCTGGTGTGTGTCTCACCTCCCCAGTCAGTACAAGACAGTAATGGCTACTGACCCAGCAGCAACGGTTGATGACTAGCTAGTCTTTTCCCTGAATTCGACAATAATGCAACGCTTATAACTTCCCTCTGATGTCAAATGTAGTTACCTCAGAGGAGACTCGTCCCTTGGAAATTTTACCATATTCGCCAAAAATCAAGAGATAATTTGAAATGGAGCATCTCTTGATGAAATACGATGCAATGCATGTCCTGGAAAAAAAAAGTTTTATGGTGCTAATTGTCAATCTGCGAGGCTGCCACGCGTGGACACCGGTGCTAAGGCGCAACGGCTCTCACAATTCCATCACCATCACAAGTTAAAGAAGAAGAAAGAGACGGCAAATGAGTAGGCTCCAACGTTCTGAAGAAGAAAAGAATTTGAATCACCAGGCATCTCTAGCGTAATTTAATCTAAACACAACAGCCACAAACAAAGGGAGCGGAGCATCTAGCAATCCAAAACGCTTCCGCTCACGAACTGGTGACCTATGGGTGGTCCATCTGAAGGAAACGGGTTCAAACCAAACAAATCGGCAAAGGGAGAAAATATTCCAATCACTTTCAGAGATCGACTCGAGAGAGAGAGAGAGAGAGAGAGAGAGAGAGAGAGAGAGAGAGATGGCACACAGCGCAGCGGCAACGGAGACGTTTAAATCACGTCACCTTTTCCGCGCGAAATAATTGCAGGCTTGCAGACGCATAGATACACTTAGGAAGGATTAGATTAGATTAGGCCGTAGTAGCTTGCTGTCACAGGGACAAGTATGCTGCTTAGGCTGTAGAAAAAACGCAGGCGCTTGGCACCGAGAAAAGAGAGGAGGGGACGCGAGGACGACGACGACGACCTCCACCCCGAAAGCTAAAGCGGAGGCCGACCACTATAACCACCACCCGACCCGAATTATACTCGTCGAGGAGAAAAGAAAAGAGGGCGCCGAACCGAGCTAGAAGGGAAGAGGCGCGGCGGCATATACTCCACTACTCCCCTCCACTGAGCAAGGCCGACCCCTCTCTGCAACACACACAGACACACGGTTGCAAGGAAAAGCTTGTTCGGCTCAAGCGATCGCGATCGGGCGGCATGGCACGGCGGGCGCGGCCGTGCGAGGTGACGCTGGCGCTGGCAGTGCTGCTGCTCGTCGCCGGCGCGGCGGCGGCCGACGATGACGAGAAGTGCGGGAACCCGTGCGGCAACCCCTGCGGCGTGCCGTGCATCTACGCCAGCCCGCCGCCGCCGGTGTACTACCCGCCGCCGCCGCCGCCCGTGTACACGCCCCCGCCGGCGCCGGAGTACTACCCGCCGCCGGCGCCGGAGTACTACCCGCCGCCGACCCCGGAGAAGCCCGGCTGCCCGCCGCCGCCGGAGGGGGGAGGCGGGTATGAGCCGACGCCCGACACGCCCGGCGGCGGGTACAACCCGACGCCGTCCACCCCCGGCGGCGGGTACAACCCAACGCCGTCCGGGTGGTACGCGCCGCCCAACATGCCGTCCTACAACACCCCGCCGGGGACGCTCTACCCGCAGGATCCCGGGTTCCAGCCCAACGGCGCGCCCGGCCGCGCCGCCGAGTGGCGCGCGGCGGCGGCCTTCGCTGCTGCGGCGGCGGTGGCCGGAGCCCTGGCCTTGTGATCGCCGATCGACCGATGGGGCCGTGGTGACCAAGCGCATGGCGTTTTAATTCCGCTTCACCGTGTTCATTAATAATAAGATTAGAGAAGGGTATAAATTCGGTAAGAATTTTTTTTCCTCGGTAATTCTTGTTGTTCATCATGTCGTTGCTGTTGGTAATCGTTCTTGTCATGTACCTACGTTGAATCCATCATCTGTTTATGATCATAGGAGAAACATGTTCATCAGGCTATGCAATACATATATATACATATACAAATCTCTGATCAAAATCGAATAGCATGTTCCATGCATGTCTCGGTCTCGGTTGGTTACCTTTGGTATCATGTTCTCATGGTGGTGCAATCTGACCTCTAAAATTGTCTCGTTTTGTTTCTTAATTCTTTGTCTTTGCAATTGTCTTTTCTTATTCCTAGATGCAACCTTGCTTATGCAGCTTTTTTTCCCGCTCGAAAAGAAAGCCTTTCACAACCTTTTCCTCAAATAAAAAGGTGACTCTCCAGTGAAAAAACTTTGGGAGCTCTATGTGTTTTGTGCCAAAGAAAAAAAAACTAAGGTATTTCTCAATTTGTATACTACATTTTGTAGAACTTCTGCAAACGTTAACGCTAGGAATAAGAAAGCTTATCCGAAACCGGCCGGCAGGATAAATGTACGTATACTACTTAGAAAAGAGGGAAAATGTTGGCCGTTGGATTGTATAAGCGCCCCGCACCACCTTTTCTTTTCTTTTCTTTTCTCTGACTGATGGCCATAGTTTAAGAAGGCACCCTTGACTACATGTCAACTACTCAGCTGTTACTTTTGGGTGCCTGGAACGAATTCAGTAATCGGTCAGCTTCTGCCTATTATTGTCCACAAAATTACCTTTTCTTCAGAAAACTTTAACACGTACAGAACTTTACACTCTCTTTTTTTTTCCCGCGAAGCACGTTATTCATCAAGAAAAAGAACATACATGGAACTTTGCTCACATCCTTTTTGCAAGATCTTTTCCCCTTCTAAGTTCTGCTACCAACCACCGAATATTTCGACACATCGACATTGTCTAGTGGCTAGTCTGATTTCTCACTAAATTGCATTTGAGACGGGTTAGTCCAGTGTCGCTACAAAAATCACGTACTTCTCCGGTGGCCTGCACACGCCATGGTCTGCCGGTATACGCGCAACACTGTTCCTGGCCGAAGCGAAGCATCAGAACGAGATGTCCATGTGACCCGGCGACGGGCATGTGCTGCGGACGAACGTGTTGGCGCCTCACGGGATGATGGAGAGAGGCCGTACGTGTACGTGTGTGACGACGGCGGCGTCGCACTCGGCCGACCCGACGGTGGTTGCGGCGTTGCTGTCAGTGTTAGTACGTTCGACGTTCCTGAACAAGGCTTTAACTTATCATTAGTCCCCATGTCTGTTTGCATTAAGTTTTACCAGTACCTAATCCAGACTAGCAGTAGCCGGCCAGTAGCTAGTGGTGTGCACAGTGCACTGTATCATCGCGTCGGGTCAAGTCTCCTTGTAACTTCTTTTTCCATCTCCTTCGGACACTTGGGGGCTTGAAAAACCTGCGCGCATTTGCGTCCGATCCGGACATATCCGGGGCCTGCCTGCCACGTATTACACGATGTAACTGCCTAATACTCCCTTCTCCCTCCGTCTGAAATGTAAGATATGGAAGGTTTCAAAAATTATACCCAAATATCAGACATCCTAGGATGTTTTGGAAAGTAATTATTCCCAGTTGTAAAATTAGCAAAATAACTATTTGGAAAGTAATTATTCCTAATCAGTTGTAAAATTAGCAAAATAACTACCAAACAAGGTATTAAAAAGGGTTACCAGGCGTTATTTTTTTATCTCATTAATCTGTCAAAAAAATGTTAGAATGCCCTGTATTAGTGGACGGAGGGAGTAGCCGGCAGTTGGTAGGATGTAGTAAGAAGCAAAGCTAAGAAGGATAAATTTAGAAGAATAGTGGTAGAACTGGAAAGGTGGTTAATTTAGAAGTGAACCAGATGCGGTTGTTAGTGAATGTTTCTATTTTTTACGACAGTTTCTAGGACTCATCTTTTCTTGCCCCTACTTTTAGTTCAGTAAATGAAACTCTTTGTGATTTACCTTTTGGAAAACAAGTAGAGTGACACATCCTCTTCGTGAATGTCAACCTTTTGGAAAATGTGCTACTCGGTTGTTGTTGCTGACTGGTCGGCCTCCTTCCTGACTCCCATCCATGGAATGGAGAGAGGACATCTGGACAAGGTCGTGGCGGCGTGGCCCCTTTTTGCGGCCTTTATAGGCCCAAAGGCAGGGCCGCGGCGCGCTTTCGTTTGCGTGCCTGTGCCACCAAACTGGTGAAACATGCAGTACAAAAGGCCGAACAATAATGCTGGTTTGAAAAGTACTGTTCTGCCCTACGATTTGTTGCGTGCTTCCGTCCGGTCCTTGGCATTTCATCACCATGGCAGTCGTAGTACGTGCAGCTAAACGAACTGGCCGATTCCCTGCACGCAGTCCTCCGTGACGTGCAGCGGTGCAGAGCCGGTTACTGATGACGACGACGAAACGATGAGCAGAGCAGTGCTTGAGAATTCCGGTGCCGGTGCAGAAGTGGCCGTAGTTTGTTGAAACTCTGCTTCCTTCGTCAAGATATTAAATGAAATGGTTCAAAATTTATATATAAATATAAAGCAAAGCATTCTAAGATATTCTGAAAACTAATTATTCTATAAAATCAGCAAAATAATAACCAGATAAGATATTTAATAGGTGCACATGCGATCATTTTCTTCTTCTTGGTCTACAAAAATATTAGAATAGAGGGAGTAGCGCCTGGGCCAAAGCAACAAGGCTGCTAGTAGTGGTAGTCTTTTCGCGTACGTCTGGCCTGCTGCCCTGCTTAATTTGCAAAAGGAAATAAAGAGGAGAGTGTCCAGCCGAAGCCGAGCTGAGGTACTCTTCGGAACGCAAAGGCCAGGGGCCCAATTGAAACATGCACGCACGGCCGTGCACCTAATCAGAGTACAGTATTTGTCAGAGCGAAGACTATTTGGCCTCCTGGCTGCTCCTCAAGCGGACTGGTACGCAACGCAACACGGGCCAAGCTAATCTTTCCAGGCCACAGCGCCCGCACTACAACAGGTCTGAACTCTGAAGATCATGATGCGTCCATTACGCTGTTGCTCCATCTCCTCCTCCCTCCCACGGCCGCCGATCAGGAGGCGGCGTTCGCTAGCTTGCAGCATCCGGCCGGGCCGATCGATCGCCACGGTAGATGTCGGTGATGGGTCTCCTCGTCGGAGCAGTGATTATTTTGGTACTGACGAAGGGCGAAGCTAGACGGCAGGCAGGCAGACACGCCACGGTGAGAACCTGCGAGCCTGCGCAGGTCGTCGGGTTGGCGCAGCCGGGAGCAGGCCGGCGTGGGCAGGGAGACTGGTTGGATCGGATCGGTTGGATTCAGCGAGAGGGGAAGGAGAAGCTTCTCATTCTCCTGAGTTCTGACAACCCTGCCGGCCGGCAATCATGCATCCGGCCCCCGTCCTTTTGTCAGCTTCCTCCTCTCCGACCGTTCATCCATCCCATGATCATCGGTAGAGAGATCATTCCATTCCCCGGCCCACCTACCAAGGCCGGGGATACGATCCGGTCTGATCGTCCTACTCCTAGGACGTGCTGGAAGGCAGTAGCAGGCTAGCAGCGGATTTGGAGCCTTCTTCTACCTGAACATTCCGCGCGGGCGGCCGCAGAAGCAGTCATCTGGGCGACAGATGTGCAGATGCCCCGGCCGGCGGCGCCGCTCATGGGTGCCTGCACGCCCGCGCTGCTGCTGTTAGGTACAGCCTCCCTCCCCCATCACTGCGTGCGCCGACCCGCCGAACGATCTGCCAGTCCTCCGCACGAAACGAACAGCAGATCGGTTCGCTCCGGTCCGTTGGCCGCCGGGGACGTGGCCTCATCTCATCGATCGAGTTCTTTCCTCAGCCACCGCCGACGGGTACCCGAGGTTCCTGGACTGGACACCTGCCCCGCCGGGCGACACGAGCAGGGAGAGCCCGTTCCGGAAGGGATCCGCATGCCGCTCCGGATGCTGGCGCGCACGGCGGCACAGATCCGGCGAACGCGCCAGGCACCTATCAGCGTGGGACGGAGCAAACAGAGGTTCCCATCCCATCCCAATCCCATGCAGCCATGATTTCCCAGCATTTTGCCTCGAGAGAAGCTCGCCCGCTAGCACAGCCGCTCTTGGCTTACACATCAAACAATTTCTCCCGCCGTTTTCTCAATACCTGTTGTTTAAACTTCTCCTACTTAATAACACGCATAATTAGAGCGAGTTTGACTAAGGGTAATTTGGTTATTTCGTTGCCCTCTTTAACTCTTAAAACAACAAGTGTTGCGAAACGGAGGAAATATACTATTTGTTTTCAATTTTTTTTAAAAAAATCAACCGTTTGGTTCGGGCAAGTGTGACCTCGACAGCCATGAAAGCAACATCATAGTCTACCAAAGCACTGAAGCAGCAGGACTAGTCAACGAAACGGTCCCACAGGCAGAGGCGCAAGGCGCGCGCACAGGCGGTCGCCATCCCCAACCCCCAAATTTAACCACACAATCAGACCGTTCCGCCCCGCTCCCCACCTCCACCTCTTCGTCCGCTCCCCGCGCCTGCCACTCCGCGCGCCACGCCACCGCTCGGAGCCGAGCTGCGATCCTTTCCTTATTTACGCGCGCGCGGGGGGGCACGCGAGCGCACACCGCCTCGCCTCGTCACTGCGCGCAGACCACGATCTCCAATCCCCCCCCCCCCCCCCCCCCCCAACTCTCTCCTGGCAGCCTCCTCGGCCTCGCGCCTCGCCATCGCCTCGCCATGGCGACGGCCGCGCGCAGCAGCAGCAGCAGGCTCCTCGTCTCCTCCGCGCTGCTGCTCCTCCTCCTCCCGGCGCCGCAGCCCGCGGCCGCCGACGGCGCCACGTACCCGGCCGACTGCCCCTACCCGTGCCTCCCGCCGCCCGCGGCGCCCGCCGTGACCGCCAACTGCCCGCCGCCGCCGCCGTCCTCGTCGTCCTCGTACGCGTACCCGCCGCCGGCCCCGTCGTCGTCGTCCTGGAGCTACCCGCCGCCGCCGGGGGGCTACATTCCCTACTACCAGCCTCCCGCGGGAGGAGGCGGCGGTGGCGGTGGCGGGGGTGGCGGAGGCGGGGGGTCCGTGTACCCGGGGCCGCCGCCGCCAAACCCCATCCTGCCGTGGTACCCCTGGTATTACAGGACGCCGCCGCCGGCGTCGGCCGCGTCGTCGGCGAGGGGGCGCTCTGCCCTTGCCGCGGCGGCACTCTTAGCTGCCGCCGGCCTGCTGATCATGGTTTAGCTTTAGCGGGCACTTGGTCCCCATTTTGCTTCTCCTCCGATCCCCAGGTTCCTTCTTCTTTGTCAATTTATTTATCATTCGGCAGGATTCAGAAATATATAAGATGCAACATTAATTATATTACTGTGTACTACTAGTATCAGCTAAAAATTGCTATAGTATAACGCTATTTATTTCTTCTTGATCACCAATCGACTTTGGGTATAGTGGAGCAACTATTGCTAGTTCTTGATGAGAAGAGAGCATCATACATGCATGCATGGGCGCATGGCCATCTAGCTAGTGACTGCAAGAATCTGCTGCCTTTTCTCGGTGCCTCAAGCTCCTTTCAGTTTTTATATGTGCGCAGCACTAGTTCTTCCTGCCGAGCTACCTTTTTTTGTACGCGCAACCCATTGCTAATGCCTTTTTATTCCCGTTTAAAGTGTTCGATACTCCGTCGAAATGCGCTTTATGCCTACGCTGCTACGAAATTACTTAGCTAGCTGGCGGCACCGTATCTGCAACAGGCAAGATTCCGCAGTGTGTCAACTAGTAGACGCTCGTACACTGTACAGTGCGTGAGTAATTCGGAGACCAAGGTGCACAGGACTGAGAATAAAATCCGCAATCACTAGCTAGGTTTACGGAGTAACATGGATACGGTCCTGTTAATCTCGGACAGCATGCAGTAAACGTTGCAACTAGAGAGGCCGGGAGCTAGCTGAAAAATAAAGGGAAAAGTTTGGTTTACATCCTTGAATTATTGCAAAAATTCAATTTTCAACCTTCAACTACGAAATCGGGTAATATAGGCCATCCAACTATCGAAACCGGGTAAATATGGCCCAGAAAGGGTGGTTTTTCATTTTATGAAAATTAAAAATATTTAAATTTAAACTGAAAAATTCATAAGTAACTCATTTTAAATAAAAGAATACGAAATGGGTATCAAAAATTTTCTAAAAATGTAACCTATCTATTGACACTATACTTCTCAGTCATTCGAATCTAATTTTTTATGTTCGTAGCACTTGGTTGCTTGTAGTTATGCCTATTATTTTTAAATAAATAAGATTCAAATAGAGAAATAATAGATATGTTATGTTTTTAGAAAAATTTTGATACTAGTTTCATATTTTTCTGATTTCAAATGAATTAGTTTTGATTTTTTAGATCTAATTAGGATTTTTATTTTTTTTAAAAAAAATACAAAACTACCTTTAAAACCACCCAAAGGGCCAAATCTGCATGGTTTTGATAGTTGAATGGTTTATGTTACCCGATTTTATAGTTAAAAGTTGAAAAATCAGATTTTTGAGATAGTTTAATGGTGTAAACCGAATTTCTCCAAAAATAAAATAGAACAAGGCTCAGAGTTTCACGTGGGTGATCGAAGAGGAGGCCTTTGGAACCGTCAATCAACCCTTTACAGGTACATGCTTCATTTAGGCTAGAGAGGGAGCTGAAGAAAATGGAATAGAAGTTCAGAGTTTCGTTCACGCGAACCACTACGGGGCCGATCGAGTAAACCGAGACGTACGCCAGCGTGCGTTTGCCTGCTTGGCTCACGGGCCGCTCGTCGTCGTCGAAAGCAGTTTTGATAGTACGTAGGAGCTAGCAGCGCCTGGTGATGAGGCTGGCTTGTGGCTTGTGGCTTGCTGGTCCGCAAGGCGATCGATGAATCCATCCATTGGATGGCGCTGTGGAGTGGTAGACGCATCAGAGATCATCGCCGACTGGTTCGCGGACGATCGTACCCGGGGCATCGGTCATCGGCGGACGGAGTTGGTGGCGTCCTGCCGCGGTTGGGGTCAAGAAAACCGGTCGCGGCTGCCGGCGTCTTTGCTTGTAGCGAGGGACTTGCGGCTCGCTCCTTTGTTGGCTTGCCACGCACATGCAGTACGTGACTCACGTCGTCGTGCCCCCAATCATTGACGCGCTCGCGCTCTGTTAGTACCGCGCGACGGGGGTTCTAGAAGGATACGTGGTTACTTGCTCTGTGGTAGTCTCGTTTCGCTTGCAAACTCTTGCTAGGCTCCCTGTTTGATACCATGATATGCGTGCATGGGCATACAAAAATAAAGAAAAATCAGGAGCTAGAGAACGAGCAGGCTTTTTCCACGCCGGCGAAGTGCTGAGGAGGCGTGCGTGAATACAGCATAGCACGGTCGACCTCACAAGGAATGGATCGTAGCAGCAGCAGCCGCCGCCGGCTTTCTGCGCACGTCCGCGCTGTTCAGACCGGACGCTCGCCGAGGCCATAGAGGGCCATGAAAATGTGCCTCTCGCTCAGGTTCCTTGGCGATCCCGTTAGCACAGCAGGCCGTGCGGACGCAGTGCCGTTGCCGCGAAGCTTCCCGCCGACGGAGCAGAACAGACAGCAGAGGAGAGCAACGGCTCCAGACACGCCGGTGGTGTGAGGGAAAAGGGAGCAGCGAACAAAGCCGGGCCGGGAGGAATAAAGCCTATTTATACTGAACAAAGAAAGGAAGGCTCCCGCTCGGCTTATGTTGGGTGGCGCCAAAAGCCTCCCGCCGTATTTGCCAACACGGCAAATTCGACCAGGGTTTATTTAAAACGATTGATCAGTGGTGCCATGGCATGAGTGGATTATTCCCCCGGCCACGCACACAGAAAGGCCTCTTTTCTCATGCTTTGTACATCTATCGACCGCATGCCTACAAAAACTCACTTGTTCCAAGCTAGCTAACACGGGCGCAGCTGCTCTCCCAGATAGCCATGATTACCACACCGGCGAGCAGCTTCGAGGCGTCGAAACTTCGTTGCCGTGAAGAGTCCTCGGGAGATCATGCCCATGTGCTGGCTGACTGGCGAGGCACATTCTCTTCCACAGCCTGGAGCTGCGCAGAGAATGATGGATGGGCGCGAGCACCGGCACACGTGTCGACGCGCTCGCGCCAGATCCGAGGCCGGGGAGGCGCCCGATCCGTAGCTCAAGCCTAGACTCTGCGCACTCCGAGGTGCTCTCGGGAAGATGCAGAGGAACCTGCCGACCTCCTCCAGTACTGGCCGCAGACGGTTTCAGGGAGCAGATGATCACCCTCGCTCGCGCGGCACAAGCTTCCCTCTTCTCGCCTGCTCATCTTCACGGGTCCCGCGGTGAAATCTCTGCTCCAACAAACTCGAGCCGCACGGAAACAAGGGTCACGCGGTACAACTGCACGAGCGTGGCGATGGAGGCCCATAGCAAACAGCAGGTTCGACTTGCCAAGTTGCCACCTTCTTTGCTCGGTCATGGCGGCAAGGTGGCCGTGGTGTAGTATGTGCGTGCCGCACCTTTGCCTGCGATGCAAGGCATCATTTTTCTTTCCCACCGCGCGCATGATCCAACTCACACTTGAACGGAATGTATCGGTACCTGGAGATCGAGGAGCCAAAAAAACTCGCAACCGCAGCAAGCCAACAAGTAGCAACGAACTTCTGGTGCAGCACAATACTCCATGACCAAAGTAACGGGGCTTCCTCACCAACCAAGGCGCCCAAGCTGATTGAAACCAGACGAAATGCAAACACTAGTATATTATTTGTATGGCACGAACTAGATGCATGGGCATACATACGACCAGGATACTCTCTCCGTCTCAAATTATTAATCATTTTAGCTTTTCTAGATTTATATACTTGCTATGCATCTAAAGATAATATATATAATATATATATAGATACATAGAAAAACTATAAATCTAGAAAAGCTAACCATATATATATATATGTATATATGTGTGTATATATATATATGTGTGTGTGTATGTGTGTGTGTGTATAACAAAAGGCAACAACAAAGGCAAAGCGGACCATATCTCATCCAGGAAAGAGGAACTTTTACACATGCTCGGGATCGATACGGAACTGCAAGTGTGGTCTGGTGTGGCATCCCTTTCGATTTTCAAGGAAAGGCTTTTTTTAACTTTTTTCTAACCTCAGCGACCCACAGTTACCAGGAGTGCCACGCAGGGTTGGTGCCACACTGCCACGGGCCGCAGAACAGGAAATTTCCCAAGTGGCATAGCAGAGCAGAGAAGCCAAAGATGAAGACTTCCTCAAAGGCGGCTATGCATTGTCTTCTCTGTCATGTGAATCAGCAAAAGGTTGTCCCACTTACACTCGAAAATAAGAATTCGGAGTGCACAGCTGTGTGCATTCCAAAAAGAATAAAGAGAAAAACATGTGATAATTTGAAACATTTACCATAAACAATTTGTTAGAAGCACCGGAGCAACATTTAAGCTAACATGAAAGTTGTTTAAAAACTAGCTGATGGATGGATGAAAAGGCATCTCAACCTGTCCAAGGCTTCCAGGAATGCAATTTGCAGCAGATACAAAGAAATAGATTAGACACCACACTGGACTGTAAATTCAACAAAGCGGAAACAATTTTCCAAACCCATATACTCATACCTTCATACCTCACACATTGCAAGGTAAATAGTTACGGTTACCTCCGATGATGGGGAAGCCAGCAGACGAGCATTCAAAACCACAAGACTAGATGGAGATAATTAAGAAGATATTAAACAAACAGGAGACCGTGTTATTCAGGCTGATGCAAAAAAAGTAAAGTAGTTTTCTGAAACAACACACGACCAAATTTCTGAGAACTGTAACAAAGGTGGAGTTGAGGACCAAAAATATCATATGCGACTAAGAATTGAGGACATATCTTAAGCAAAAGGTCATGTACAAGCAGACACCTATTGGGGTTGGGTAAACATCCAGAATGTGTTCCATTTGTGCCCCAACAAACCTTGCCAAAATTTTGGCAGTCGGAAAATTAAATACTTGTTTGGATAGTTACCAAACTTTTGCAAGCCTGTGCTTCCTAAGCCTGTTTGTCACATCCCAATCATTTCTTAGTTCTTACCAATCCATGGCAAAGGTGCTTAGGCCTGAAGATAAACAGATCTTCAAGATGTAACAAGGAACAAAACAACGAACATTTAAGACTCAGACCACAAAATCAGATAAAGATACCTAAGAAGATATTAAGTCTAAGGATTATTCAATTTGATCTCAATCAAACAAGCTTAATCACACAAGTTTCATTCATTAAAGGGAGCATTGTAGCCAACACTAATAAGCAGCAAAACTTGTGCCACAGGACTTCAGAAAGAGTCATGGTGAGCCAACATGTCTGATATGACTGCAGCTAATCATGCAATTCACAGCTCAATTCAGAATTTTTGGTTGGGCCTCAGATCAGTTCATAACTAAGGCCTCTCTCATTATTCACTACTTGTCCAAAAGGCTGGCTGCAACCAAACATGTTTTGATCTGGATGATTGGATCATAGATGTTAGGATTCCACAACAATGAAGCTAGGATATCAGACCATACAAAGTTACCAACTATAGGGTCACTACAATGAAATCTGAAAACGTCAGTTTCCATCTTCCAACCAAAACATTTACTGTTATACTTCAATATTCAATACCGCAACACATAATAACTCATCACTGCAATGCAGCAAAACAGTCAAAATTTCCACACATCAATTTCAGAACTACAAGGAAATAGATTCGAGAGCACAAAACTGATTTGCTCACTTATCGTGCTGCAACCTACGCAGCAAGTCCAGAATTGGTCCAGATGACTCCGCTTCCACAGCTAGCTGCCTCACCATCACCTCAGCAGCCATCAACTCCTCTCGCACTTCAGTGCTCAACACAAGATGGGAGAAATGATTATCCAGCAGCACTCCCAATGCCCTGATCACTGCTCCAAACGACGGAACGCTGTCACACTGCTCCAATCCGAGCATCCCCACAGCCTCCGGGCATGCCTGTGCCTCTGGGAACCTCTGGTACTTGCCAATCCACTTGTTGAGGTACCTCATGAGCCTGACCACTTCCCCGCCATCAAGCTCGGCCACAGCCGCTCCAAGCACCACGGAATCCACATTCCCCGACGCGAACAGGTAGTGCAGGCACACCTCCGGGGAGGAGAACCCGTCGTGCCCCATCATGAGAAGCAGCGCCGCCTGCCTTGCCGCGGCGTCGACCTTCATCTTCTTCCCGGGGCCCTTCTCCCGGCATTTCTGGACCGCGAGCACCGCGGCGTCCTTCCACCGGCCCTTGACGCGCATCATGGCGTCGTAGGCCTTATTGGTGCCCGGCGAGAGGAAGAAGCAGAGCGCGGCGAGGATCTCGGAGGACCGGAGGTCGGCGGCCTGGCGGAGCACGGAGCAGACGAGGTCGGCGCGGTTGTTGTCGGAGAGAGTGGAGATGAGGTCCGCCGGCGGGTGCGGGAGGCGGCGTGACTCCACGAGCGCGAAGATGACGTCGAACTCGGCGAAGCTCGCCGCCTTGGAGGCGACGAGGGAAGCGAGGGCGGCGGGGAAGTAGGGGGCGAGGGCGCGGGTGGCGGCGGGGAGGGCGGGCGGCGGCGGCGGGAGGGAGAGGGATTGGGACAGGGCGGCGAAGAAGGAGTTGAGCAGGGTGCGGAGGCGCGGGAGGGAGGAGCAGGAGGTGAGGGAGGCCGCGAGGAAGGAGGCGGCTTTGGGGAGGGTCGGGTCGGCGGGGGCTAGCGTCCAGGCGGAGGGCGGGATTGGGGTCGGGAGCGCGGAGGAGGTCGGCGGCGGCGGCGCGGCGCCTGGGGTGAGCACGATTGGGTGGGCGACCGGGCCCCCGCCGGCGGCGGGGTTGGCGGCGGAGCTGGTGATGGCGGCGAGGAGGGTCATGGTGCTGGCGCCGACGAGAGGGAGGATGGGGAGGGGTTAGGGTTTTGAGGGAAGAAGGGAAGATGAATGGGGACGAGGTGATTTGGAGAGGAAATGGCTGGTTGACGTGACGGGCCGTGCGACTGGTATGGGCTTCAGAATTTTGCGGTTGCCGGGTTGGGCTGTTTCGCGCTTCTCACTTTCCTGCAGCAGCAACGCGCCTGTAGCTGGGCCGGCCTGTAGTTGGAGTAGTTTCGTTGCGAGAAAAATAAGAAGAGAAAGAAAAACAAAAAAAAGGAGAAATGAAATGAAAATGAAAAATACTTGAATAGCTATTGTATTTGTCAGCCTGATTTAGTTCAGATATAAATTATAGCCATTAAATTTGCCCGACATATAATATATGTCAGTATGGTCATTAGCTCGTTAACAGTTAACCACACATGTTTAGATGATGTAGAGTAGATTTTTATATCTTATCATGCAATGTGGTAGGTCACAGCTCACATGTTTCTATTCATAATCTGCTTTTTTTTTCTTTTATGTCATCCTCTTTCCTGCTTCTTTTTAATTTTCTTCTATAACATTTTACATGCGGAGTAGTGACGTGGGGCAAGGTTTAATGTTTATTGACCATGATTCTAGCTCACCTGCATCCTCGGTCCATTTATCTATCACTTACCACAGCTTGAGCTCTTCCCTATTGACACCGCTCTAGCATTGATACAGAAAATAGATGGGTCGATGGAATATTCGAATAAGAATAAAAGGATCAGGCCAATGAATGGAGCATACAATTAGTAGATTGATTATTTACCATTGCTTGAGGTTCTTAGGTCTATAACTATTTGCCTAACAACAAAATAATATCCCAATTTGGTCGTGCTCTAGATGATACGACATGATCAAAGCTAATCCACATCATCCAAATACGTAGTATTGAGAAACCAATTGTTATATTAGATTAGTCAAGGCAAGTTTAGTGGTCTAGATTTACTGCTTACTAAGTATAATGGCCCAACTGATATACCTCAATAAGTTAACAAGTCTAATGGCTACGATTTACATTTTTCCAAGTATGATGGTCAAATTGAAACATGTTGACAAGTATAATGGTCATTCATGTATTTTACTTTGAAAAAGAAGAAGCGTGGCAAGTGTTCAGGCTGACGCAATGCTGAAGCACACAGGCGCGCAAAGCAACTAACTGAATAGAAATTTAAAAGCTGAGAATAGTGTAGTAAATACAGCGGAGAGCTTAGTTTGAACTGCTGGGAAAATACATGTATTTCCACAGTTTTGAAGTTTTTCTCGCCGCTGTTACGACGAGCGAGGGGAGCCATCCATCGCGACCACGGCGGCGGTGGCTAGAACTGCTGCGACGCGACTGCTCCAATGGCGTGCGGCGTGAGCACCGGAACGCTCCTGCAGGTTTTGCGCGCCGCTGCTCTCGCCCAGCCGCCGCAGAAGAAGGCGAGGATGGCGTCGGAGTTCCTGACGGCCCGGTTGCAGAGCGCGCCGAGCAGCATGCCGGCGAGGGGCGCGACGAGGTAGATCCACACGGAGGTGTACCGGCCGAACACGATGGCCGGGCCCAGGGTCCTGATCGGGTTCATCGAACCCCCGGAGACCGGCCCGATGACGAGGCCCAGGGTTCCGACCGCGGCGCCGATGGCCAGCCCACCAACCGTCTGGTTCTGCATCGTTCATCAGCAAAAAAAAAATGGATTATCCAAATCTCGGTCAGTTCATCGTCTGTTCTCGGTGGCGTACACTTTGTTCACGATGAACACGAGAGGAAACAGTAGTGGATCGATGGGTACGCACGGAGCCTCTGGAAGCGGTGGCGATGACGACCATGAGCACGGCGGAGGCGAGGAGCTCCATCAGGAACGGCAGCCTGGTGTGGCCGGCCATCGGGGCCGTCCCGTAGAAGTGCTCCTCCCGCGGCCGCATGACGCCGTTCACCGCCAGGCAGGCCAGCACGGAGCCGGCGAGCTGGACCACCACGTAGAACGGCAGCTGCACTCACGGCACAACACCATCGTCCCAAGCTCGCGCGCGCATTGGAAGAAAGGAACTCCAGGTGACCATGGATGGATGGATGTTACCTTGGCCCAGGGGAGGTAGCCGAAGGCGGCGAAGGTGGCGGTGACGGCGGGGTTGAAGTGCGCGGGGCCGAGCCACCAGAGCACGAACCCGACGGTGAGGGCGACGACGAGGCACACCATGGGGAACGACAGCGTGCCGTGCATCTCCTGCATCAGCGCCGCCACGGCCGACCAGAATACCAGCAGGAACGACGCCGCCCCTTCCACCATCAGCTGTGCATGCTCATCAAAATCAAAAGAAAAATGAGAGAGCTTTTGCTGGTACAAACTCTTAGATTAGCTTGGCGTGGCTGTCATCGCTAGTTAATCTCAGTTCTAATATAGTTAAGTAATTTACAGAATCGCTCGCTTTAATTTTTATCTGCGGAAAATAATATACCTCCCGTATGAAATGCCCGATGGCTAGGCCTCTGCTGACATGATCGGCAGCCGGTTCCTGGTCGCCACGAGGCTGCTCTAGATCCTCGCCGTTCACCTTCGAACGCCGGTCGTCGTCGCCATCGCCGCCGGCGACGTCCTTCCGGACGTGATCCGCTGCCATTTCGCCACCGTTCTTTACTCGTTCGTGCCTACCGTACAAGCGATCTTCCCAGTCGATATGTAGAGATAGGAATGGTTGGAGCAACCGCGGTAACTAACTGCTGCTGTTCAAAGCACACTCTTGGCTTCCATCAGAAACAGCACACTCTTGGCGTGTCAGGACTCAGGACGGAGAGATAGGAAAGCCGGCAAGTTTCTGCTGCTACGGATTATGCCTGAATCAGCTTGAGGGCTTGCGATGAAACTGAACCAACAGAAGTGGCTACGAGCTCTGATTCAGTCGCTTTGCATGCTCCCCCGGATTCTTGGTCTGTCAGAACAGAAGCACGGTTAATTCGTTCAGGTTGGCTGCGAACCTGTTATCCGTCCCTGATCACCTCCTCTTCCTCCTGGAGCTGTTGAGTGATCAGGCAAAGTAGTATGCGTCTCGATCTGATGATGATGGTCGATGGACAAGATGAACAGCTCAGGACACTGAACTGCAGACAAGCTACTAGAACATGCTGTTGCTATAGGTACAGATAGAAAAATGATAGAATTTGTTGCTAGAGCAAAGTGCTTTTGTTTCGTTTCTTTAGTTGACAGGTCCGGCACTCTTCCTTGTGAAGCCGTCAGGGTGTCTGATTGCTGTCGGGCGCCGGGGATCTCCTCCACTGAAAAATTGCAGCGCAAGCTGCTGAACTTCTTCAGAGACGAGATGCGGAACGAGGCGTGCAGAAGCCCCCGCACGCGAAAGCTCCCACGCCAACGTCCTCCGGACGTCTCATCAGCCGGTGGATAAGCTTAACAAAGCTACGCGCCTAGGACACCACATGATCAAGCTATGATGAAAAAGAGAAGGCATCGATCGATCTCCCTTTGGGACGGACGGAAAGAAAAAAAAAAAGAAAAGAAGAAAGCTTCTTTCGCCAGAGTTGTCAAGTTAGCCATGATCACTTCACCGTCTCAAGGATGAAACAATGGTCGTGATCACGGCCTAAAAACTAAAAAGGGCCGGCCAATGAGACAAAAAGCTTTTCACACGCAGCGAAAAAGAAATGTGATTATTGGCACACCTTTGGGAATTGGAACTGCATCATATGAAGCTATGAAAGTGTTAAAAGACAAAATTGAAAGAGATTTTGTCTAGCTGATAAAGTTTCAGAATAGTATTCGGTAAGTTGAAAAACTGAAATAAAGGTTATTTTAGTGCAGCCTGGTCAATTCAAGAAATGATTCGTACATTGAGAGCGAGGTCTAACGGCCCAGAAGTTTCAGAATTGTTTACTGAAGAAGCAAAGCACAACCGCAACCGAGTCTGAGAAATACGGGAAACCACCCAGAGGGCCATGTCCGGTCAGAAATGAGGGGGATCACAGTCAGAAACAGATCAGACTTAAAAACAAGGCGATCGATATGCTTGTCAGGCAAAAAAGAAGACATCATCAGTACACAGAAAATTGTGGCGTGAGCCCAACAGAGAGATTAGACTGGCTTTTCAAGACATTAGGAATGGGATCCTTTACTTTATATACAATCCATTCCCCAGAGGAAATGTCTTTCTTTTTGCATCTTTTCTTTTGATACATGCACAAAACCTTGGGAAGGGAAAATAGTGAGAGAAGAAAACCTGTCCTCTTTTCTTTAGGGCAAGACACACAAGATTGGCGAACGAGACGGAAAAGGAGTTCTACGTCAAGAGCTTCGAGTATATAATGGCTTAGACCGGTCACTCGGTCCTATCAAGGCCTGGACCGGCATCACCAGCAATCTCATTATTTTGCGCTATCTTCTATTTCCATTGCACAAAAAGGTTGGCGGTCACCTCTCAAGCGAAGGAAGCCCGGCGCTGCAAATGCCTCAGGCTCTGCTCCATGCTGACCTTCACCATCTCAGCAAGCATCTTCTTTGCCTTGCCACCACGGTCTTCACCGTCTATTTGGGAAGCAATGTTGGTCACTATGTTCTCGAGCGTGTCTGGCTGCAGCCTTGATCTTGAATACGGGGAGTTCCGCAGCAAGTCAAGAAGAACATGGGCTTTCATTCGAGACTTGGGTGTGCCGTGTACTGTGAGCTCAAGAAGACCAGGAATCGCCCCCTCATTTAGAATGAGGTCTCTGTATTTGCTGCGGTCACTCTCACACATTGTTAGGAGCGCTCCAACAGCATGCTCTCTGCCCTGAAGGGAGCCTTCCTCAAGTACCTCCACAATGGTGAGCACTCCGCCTTCCTCAGATGTTAAGGCCACTCGACATTGATCAAATGCAAGCAATGACTCCAGAAGAGCACAGCATTTGTCGGCAGTTTTGGAGGACCTCTTGCCACCCTTCAGTAGCTCTATCAAAGGGGGAATCGGTTGGACAGCAAGGATGGCTTGAAGGTTGTCTGTGATTGTGGAGAGGTTGTACAGAGCCATCACGGCGTCATTCTTGGCTTGTGGATTCCCTTCTTTAAGGACTTTCACAAGTAGAGGAATTGCTCCTGAAGCACTTATGATAGGCTTATTGGTGGATGAGGCCGAAAGTGTAAGCAGAGCAGCAGTTGCATACTCCTGCAAATTCAGATCACTTGATTGCAAATAACCAAGCAGGGGCTCAAGTGCTCCAGCATCCACTATCTTGGTTTTATTCCTGCATACATGAAACAAACATAAGTTTATGAACCACTTGCATCATAAATAGTCCACACTAAGGTAAATATTCATGAAATTGATTACTACACCACTCATCACATTTCATATAAGTTAGGGCAGCTACTGGATATTACATATGGACTTAAGGCTTCCCAACCACAAGGATAGTTCAATAAATGGCATCCAAGCATGAACATAGACCACGATGCATACAATACCAATATAATTTACTGAACCAGATCATACTTCTTATGTCTAGTTCCATGCTCTGAAACGAGCAGCATAACTGCGAGATATGGGTACCTAGACTGTATGATGGCCCTTGGCCCATACACGTCAAGAGGGGAGGAACTTGAGGCCCTAAATATCCTTCCCATACCTTATCCTATCTGTCCTAGGCCAGAAAACAGAATAACGTCTAAAAGGGATGTTCCATACTTCCATATACAATCTATTTAGACAAGGACTTGACACTCCCAACTATTGGAACAGTTGATTCCACTATCACCAGTCAACAGAAGCCATCAGATTCTCGTCAAAGGACTACCTGATCATAACAGTGGCGCTCAATTTACCATTTCCCTATCCTCGTTTTGCTTCTAGTAGAGCGCTAGGGAAGGGGGCATATTACAAGGAAAAAATCTGGTACATACCACCATACCAGTCTGACTCCACCTTTAGCCACAGGCCACAAGTTGGCACGAGGCCTAAAGAGGAACATGAGGTCAACATGTTTGGATATGTACCGAGACAATTAGGTCACGGCATGGGCACAAAATTTCTAAAGGAAGTACCAGATAACTGTATCCTGACCACACCAACAGCAGTTGAAAAGGGGGGCAAATATTAGGCAGCCGAAGAAACTTCACAATTATAAACGATTTTTCCAGCTTCCTGTGATAGATTTTTCTCAGAAGCAGCCAATCAGGGCAGGGTGGTTGGCAGCCTCCGGTCAGCTTCAAAATCAGACCAACTGCTTGTTGCGACATCTAAACCGGCCGTTTTCTTAGCCTTTTCTAGTTGCCATCTTCCAAGAAATTTATACCACAGACTAGGAATCCCAGATTTGTTGAAGGGTCATCGGAATAAAATCTCTGTGCTACCAGCAGATACTAGGCGATTGCTGAGCGTCTAAAAAAGCAACATGGTACCTTAGCTGCAAGATGATGATGATGACACCGGTTAGAAATCCGGTGCGAGGTTATCCTACCAGGTTTCTTAGAATATGCTTGCGAATAAATCCACAATCACGAAGTCAGTATGTTGCTAATAAAATTCAAGGACCCATCTCCAGTTTGTATAACATGGTAAAATCAATTAGATAACGTATAGTACTACTACTAGTAGATTACTAGTTCGGAACTACAACAGACATATAGGATTGAACTCTATCAAAGGCCACAACTATGCAATCTTTCAGGTAAAGTGGAGCAAAACACAAGGGCGGATTTAATTGATTTTTATTTTAAAAAATTAATTGATGCCCCCCCTAGATGTTTTCTTTTTTTTTGACCGACAGGGTAAACAAAAAAACCGGTCAGCTTATAAGCCGCCGCGACTAGAAAAATTGGAAGAGGAACATCGCAAAATCAGTTGAATAAGTGCCAATAGAATTAAATAGGCCTATGCTGGAACGAGACGACAGAGACTGCAACTTTTAGTACGATTCGGCGCGCCTATGCCAGAAAATGAAGCGATCGATGAGGGTTTTTTCCTTTCCAAATTCGGCGTAAAACGGGACATGCTTTCGGAAAATCCAATAAAGCGACTCACCCCGAAAGCAGCAAGGTTTACCGAGAATTTATCGAAGGAAGCCCGCCGTCACAAACTAGATTTTCTTCCTTTGATTTGATTTGGAAAGAGGAAAAAAACAGAATCACGCAGATGGGCAGGACGAGGAAGGGTTCAATCGGAGGAGGTCTGAGTCGCACGCACCTCTCGTCCTTGACGGCGAGGTTGAGCAGCGCGAGGAGCGCAGCCTCCCCGGCCCCGGGCGCGGCGGCGCGGAGCATGGCGACGAGCGGCTCGACCGCGGCGGCCAGCTTGCGGCGGTGCCTGGCGGAGGCCCTGGTGAGGCGGCGCACCTCGCGCGCCGCATCCACCTCCCCGGCGCGCACCCGGTCGACGAGCGCCCGCAGCGCGGCCGCCTCGGACGGCCGCTCCGCCGCCGCGACGGGGGACGCCTCCCCGGACGAGCACGCCTCCGGCGACTCCATCCCTGTATCTCGCGCAGGGGGTGAGGGGTAGGTCCCTGTCCTTGCCGCGCCTCTCTCTCGGTGCGTGTTGGGGAGGTGCCGGAGCGAGCGAGAGAGAGACGGGGAGGGAAGGTGGGGCAAGAGCGCTGCTTCTTATTGCGGAGGGGAGGCAGTAACTGACGGCGACGGCCGTTATCTCGCTGCTCCGCCCCGTTCCGTTACTCCCCCGCTGCCGTTGGGGCTCGTTACTGCTGCTGCTGTGCTGCATGAATGCGTTGCTTGAGGCTGGGGCGGCAGCCGTGGAGGCGTGGACACCGGGAACTGCTACGGCCACATGGTGCGCCTGCCCAGCCCACACCACAATGCGATCGGACTGATGATTTTTTTTCTGAAGGAAGTCTAACGATGATTTTGAACCGAACTTGGATTTGAGCTATTACAATAGAATAAAATCCCTGACAAAAACTAATACGAATTCGATAAGCGAAAGAGATCCTGAAGTAAGCCATCATCCACCGTTCCCAAACGGGCACTAGTACAGAATAGACCGGGGTTGGATGCAAGACCACTCCCGGGTTCGATGACGGGGACTTCGGGACTTAAAATGTTCTTCTCGAATCAGTTTAAAAGAAAAGCATCACATCTAGAGTTACATATACGGTCACATATACTGTGCAGGTAGGGTGGTAAGAAAATATACGTAAGACGGAAGATTTTAAGTTTGATTTCTGCGGACTGCAGGATTTGGTTGTGCTTGCCGATTAGGGTTTCCAGCTGAAATTAATAAGCATTTCAGTATCAATAGGGCATCAATGGTGCGCGTTGGATTTGGTGCCGCGTAATTGAGTGAGTCACAGGTTTACCTCGTAGACCGATTTTTCTTCCTACTCTGACCCGTATTTAGTTGGGTCTCGATGTTTGCCTTAGCAGTCCTCTCATTTGATTAGTTCGTTTTGCTGATTAAAGTTTGCAATTTTGGAGCAAAAGAGAATCTCTATCCACCCAATTTTCTTTTCGATCCTACAGGTTCGACCCCAATTCTCTTTTCGATTCTAGGACAGGTACGTAGCGGACTGGGTCGTGCTCAAAACCACAAGGATAGGTCGCGCCATCGTCATCAGCGTGCACGGTCAGGACGCACCCGTGGTACCTTATCGAGAAATGAACTCGTGGCACCGGTGCCAAGTCAGTAGCGTGTGAGAGGGTGAGAGCTTCCTTCCGAATCAGGACGCGCCAGAGGCCCAGAGCGACCGGAAACCGCCGGAGATCCCCCATCCGCACACGTGCGTCGTCTAGTCGCCGCCAGACTAATCGCGCGCGCGTGGCTGGTTAGCCGGGGGGAGCGGCGGAGGCCCTCGCCGGGCGGCGACGACAGGGCGGCCCGCGGCGGAGGGGCGGCGAGAAGACACGTGGGAGTCCTGCGGCGATCGGTCTGTCCGTCACCGGATCGCTGCGCGTGACGGCGACGCTGGTAATCAGTTCGCTGGCCGGAGATTTGAAACTAAGCGGGACGCGCGCCATGAGCTTGGTCGGAGCGCCGACCGATCCATCGTGCTCCCAGCGTGGTTCGACTGGCCAGCCGATGGATCGGTCGGGCCGGCCGGGGAGAAATCGACGGCCAGCTAGCCAGCCAGTAGGCACTGCGTGTATGTACAGCATTGTTCACGCTGTACAGCTAAGCCGCACGCGCCACTGATTCTGATTCCTTGCCCGCTGCCGACTAGGCGCGCACGTGCGGGCGTCACGTACGGAGCAGTACTGCTCCAGTGCGGCGGCAGTGCTCCAGCTAGGCAGCAGCAGCCAGTGTCAACTGTCAACGAAGGAACCGAGCAGGAAACTACTCCGTACCTAGCTGGCATGCATGCCTAGCTCAACCTCAACGGCACCCGATCGAGAGCTAGCTGCATGCATGCGCCAGCAAGATTCAGGAGGGAGGGGCCAGAGCGAAACGCACGCTGGCGCATGCGTTCTCCACACTCGATCAGGATCCGGCTGGTTGCTGCCGCCACATGCCGATGCAGCCAGGCAGAGAGCAACCCCGCCGTTGGCCTTGTCTGCCGCACTGTTCGGTTGGGAGCTGGCTCGACGGGAAATCTGCATCGCTCTCAACAGTGATGGGGACCGGCATGGTGGTGATGGGCAACAGTCTCTTGGAGCAGTACGGTTGTTTAGATCATTTTTGGAAAAAATAGAAAAAAATCAACTGATAAAATGCGTCGGTTAGTTGGGGAGCTCGCTTTCGCCCGTTCAGCTCAGGTGTGCCTGCGTCTGGAACGATCTGATGGACGGGTCACCAACCTGAACCTGTTCATACATGCTGCCACGTACGCCTCGTGGTACTCTATCATTTTTCCGTTAGTGAGGGCTTCGATTCTGCATGCTGCTGTTCTGGCCTATTCGCTAGCTGCTGACCTCACCGGGGCTGATCCTAGGACCCCCTAAAGATTCAGCAGGATTTCAGGGCAAGTCCAACTGAAATGTGATCTGATCTATGGAGATAACGGTATTATAATCGTACGGCTAGCTTAATCTGCTGGTGACCTGGTGCAACTACTTGCACGCACGCACGCTAGCTCGTGGACGGCCTCTTCCTTTGCTTTTGTGGACACTATTCAGCAAAGTTTATTGTACTGATGATCCTCAGAAGATGCAGCCACGCCGGTTTGTACGGTTGTTGGAGTGAGACGCGCAGCCACTAAAAGTAGTACGTCTCTGCTCTTAATCAACTCCAGACCACCCCAAAACTAAAAGTAGCTCCAACTAATTAATCTAATCTAGCAAAAATTGCATGCGTCACTATACGTAGTGTGAAGTAAGAATAGCAGTAGTGTAATTCTAGGAGACCACCTTAGCACATACCATGGTGATGAGACTTAATTAAGGGTTGGAATCTGGATGCAAAAATTACGGAGCGATGCCACTACCCTTGCAGCGCTACTAGCAAGCGCGTACGGTTTTGTCGGTCGACGGGTTGATCCGCACGGTATGATGATACGTGCCACGACGCGGCACGCCCATCATGCACGGCACCACTCTGATATTTCAGCGGGAAAGCGACGTGCTGGTAGGTAGCACGTGCGTGCCGAAACAAAAAAAAAAAAGTACACCGTCCAACTCTCCATCTGTCACGTCCGCCAATCGGTGTACACATTCCGTACATAGCGGTGTGATGTGATGCACACCTAGCTACGCGCGTACAGTACGTACGTGCACAAACTTAATTACATAGCTCGATCACACCAGTTGCTATGAGGTGCGTACGTGTCAACTAATTGTGAACTCGATCGTCATGGCCATGAGGCGCTGCACGCATAGGCCTGCATGTTACCTTTGTAGTGGACTTTTTTTTTTAAAAAAAGAAATAGATAGACTTGCATGCATTTTTTCTCTTTAGTGTTTTCCAGCATGCAGTTAATGGTTCATTAGGTATCGTGCAGATGCCATTTGCCGAGCAAGTTGGGATTAAACAAGACGAGCGCATGGTATTCTTGCTGATCCGCCAAGATTAGCAGATGGCAACGCATGTGCCGCCACGGCAACAGGAATTGTTCCCGACACCCAAATGATGCTCTACTCTACTCTACTCTACCCCTTCGCTTTTCTTCTTCTTAATAATGGGTCGTGACCCTCTTGTTACGTAAGCATGATGGCAACAAGGGCTAGTTAGGGCTCCAAGATTCATTATTTTTCGAATTAGAAAACTCTAGCCACTATGATACTCCTAGTTAGCTGCAGTGAGCTGTCTAGCTAGCTAGCTCTTCGTGTACGTATGAGTACGCATAGTACCCCAGGCCACTTGCAACTAGGATCGTCATTATGTACGCAACTCGACCAATTAATCTGCCTGAAGATACTTTAAGGTTTTAAAAACCTGGAGGCTAGCTTAGTGTAATCGCGATGGAACCGAGTGCTAATTTCTTATCAGCATAGCTCTCGGGAGATACCCCGAGACCAGGCCAATTAACAAACTTGACTGGCGGATAGTATATTGCTGCTCGATCGGAGGGAGTACACCACCACTGGGTTACGTGCACTTTTGTTAATTAATTACTAGATTAGATTAGAAGCAGCCATGAGTGATGAGTAGTTCGTAGTAGTGGTAGCATGCTTAGATGACCTCGGCCAGCTTGCTATACGGATTAAACAAATTAACAGTGGCCTGGTGGAAAAGAATAGCATACCCAGCGGTCAGCTCGGGCATCGGAATTAGCACTTCTTGGGGCCGTGGATTGGTTGCCCGTATAGTAGCTGTGTGACCGTGTCCAAGGATTTGGAACCACATGCATTCATTGATGCTAATAAGAACTGCGGCCAGGACGGTCTTACTAATCACTCTAACGCGATTTTGCCAGGCATCTTACTAGTACTGTGGAAACCAGTAACCTTCGTGCACTCGTCTGCAGGTTAAAATAAACTTAGTTAAATCTGTATCTATGTGCAACTTACTGGCACTTTTTGCTAGTACGCGCTGTAACCAGTTACTCGCTGATCATCAGCAGGCAACTTGGTCTGTGTTTTTTTTCTTAAAAAAAATTGTCGGCCTAGTTGGAGCTGACATGCGTAAGTATTCAATTCCACCCGCAGAATCACCGCGTCACGACGCAAGACGTCACATCCCCCTGATGATTAACAATCGCGTAAATTAACTTTTTGTAGGCCGGGCTCGGTACTAATTTGACCGCATTGAAAACAATTAACCGCATGCCGGAACCGTTCGGCAACCGTTCACCGCAAGATTAATCCGCCGCAGTAAATAGATCCAAAAAAACGGCGGCAAACGTACGGCGCGGCGGGGAGAACGGGACGGAGGAGGAGGTCGGCGGCCGTCGACGGAACGGCGGAGCGGCCAGGCGCCGTTATGTTGGTTTGAGCGGCTGGAGGGGAGGGTGGTTTGGGTCGGTCGCGTCGCGTGGGCGTGAAGCCAAAGAGAGGAAAAGCCGATGTGCCTTCCCTTGGCTTCAGAGCTATCCATCCGCCCGGGCGTCACATGATGCCCCTCTCGTCAGACTCCAGAACGCCGGACTAAAATAACCTTCATTATCTATGCCTGCCTATCCGATGCGAGGCAGCCTTTCTTTTTGTCTGCCTGGCCTCTCTTTCTTTCTTGGCATGGGCGCCTAGCATGTACTCCGTAAATTAAAGAAGACGCACAGGGAGGGAGAGAGCCGGAGAAGTAAAGGGGAGGAACGGCGATCCAGCAAGGAATAAAGCGCGGGGGCGTTCACGTCCGGACTCCGGAGGCGGCAGCACCCAGTCATCGCGCTTTGCTTACGCGAGACACCTGCGCGGGCCCACGGCGCGGCGACACGTGGCAGGGTACGTGCGATCCACGGCTCGCGTGGGCCGGGGAGCGGGCCCCGCGCCCACGCACGCGGGCGCTCCCGGAGCCATGCGCGGGGACGGGGGGGTCGGTCGAGGGGGGTGGGGCGCCGCCTGACGTGGACGGATGCCACACTCGGGCGCCGGCTCGGCCCCGCTCCTACTCGGATTCCGATCCTTCCAGGCGCCAGATGGGCGGCGTGGCCTGCCTGGCCGGCAACTGGATTTGGTCATGTATCCGTCTCACCCGCCATTCCCGTTGCGCAGTAACTTTATATTTTTTTAATGCACAAAACTGCCGTGCTAAGTGAGATGCATTTCGACTTCTACCATACTCTTGCCTCGAATATTTAAGTTTCGTACCATGACGGTATACGTCGACTAAAGTAAACATCGCCATATGCCAAATAAATCGTCTCCCATGATTAATTTTTTCAATGTTGAAAAGAGAGCGCTCCTCTCTCTCTTAGCTGTCATGTTCACTTGGAAGACTATATGTACGTTGAATCAATATAAAGCCTACTAGACCAGTTTATCTAGATAAATGTGTACTTATCTACGTACATTTTTATAGGCAGACACTTGCCTTATCAGTAGCAGCAGTAACGAATGGGTACGTGCCATCCTAACCATGGAGACACATGGCCCCCCTCCCCCCAACCCCTAAGCAAAGCTTTATGTAGGGTCATTTTCACTTTCACATTTTTCTTGTCTCTAACTCTGGATCTCACTTCAAAAAAATGATTAGATGGGCACACTGGTGAGATAATTGTTGTTGCATCTGAGGAGGAGTCAGATTGGTATTGTTAGTATTTGGGGATTATTCATGGACTTGTGGGTTGTGATGTCGAGAAGGCCGCTAGCTACCTTGTGGCAATTTGCGGGTTACACACGGTATGGATAGATGAGGATGGTGCGTCGCACATCCGGATGGTGGAGGACATCCGATGGGCCGTGTTGGTAGAAAGGCGGGGAAGAGGAGTGGTTAGATAGAGCAGCGTGTCGAGGAGGGGGAAACGGGAGGCAACAAGAGGCACGACGCCGTGCGTGATCGCCACGGGTAATATCATTGGATGTCAACGATCGGGGGTGGCTTTGACGTGCCTTGATCTACATGTGCTGTGAATAACAAATAAATAAATCATGCTTGCTTGAAATTTCTCGTAGCAGCCCGCAGGATAATGATATTTCCAAACTCAAAAACAGAGTACCATGCTAATTAATGCTCTGATCTACACAAACTTTTTGGACCGAATTATCAAGCCACAAGCATTTCGCATTGCGGCTAGTACAATGAATGCGAACGTTATCCGCATACTTTTCTTGCGTTGCCGTGATCTATACCTAAATATTACTTTGATTTGGTTAGATCCAACTTTTGGCACCCTTGATTAAACAACTGCAATTAGTGGGATTCGCCCTTTTACCCTCTGCAAGCCTGCCTTCGTCTTCCCCTGCCACTCATCCTCTTACAGCAAGCTTAGTCAAAGCATGCTTAGCACTGGATGTATGCATGCTATAGTAATAAGCTTTCTTTTTTTCCGAGCTCGGTTGCGTTTGCTTATCACACAAGGATGCTGTCCATAGTACTAGCACTAGAGTCCCTAGTGGGATTGCTAGGTGAGCCTGCATTTCCATGCCGCGCACGTCGTTTTCGGTGAAAAGCCATGGACGAAGAACAGCAAGAGCCAAGAAAATCATCGCGATCCATCAGGTGTGCGCCAATCAGCAGCTGGTGCGTTTTTCTTAAAGCAAGTCTTGTGGTGGTATTGCTAATACACAATTAATGATTGGAAAAAACACAAGGCAGGTTTGTTTTCTTATTCATACGAGCTTTAAGTAATGTCGATGGTAAAGGTGTAATAAACGAAAAGAAAAGGTGATGAAGTCGACGGCACGCACGAGCTAGCGGCTGGAGTTGGCGCTGGAGCGCGCGGTAGGGGAGGGGTTCTTGTCTGACAGATGCAGGGACCGATCGACCTCCATGCACGAGTAAACCGTGACAGATAAAGATAAAAAAAATAAAAAATGGAACCAGTTCTGTGAGCCTGCGACTGTCTGGCTGACCACGTACACACACTTGCATGTACAGTGTGGAGCTGGCCGCTGGGCCATGTCTGTCTGGATCTGGCTAGCCGCGACTACTGCCCGGCCGTCGGTGATGGGTACGCCGGCGCTGCCTGTCAGCGATCCAAGCTGTGACCAAACAACGAAACACGTGAGCGAAAGGGAAGGGTTCGATCACGGCCGCAGGCCAGCGACTGACTCACCCACCAATTCTCTGTGGGCAGGAGGAAGGCCGGACTGTCGTGGAAAGATTTCGGGGCCCAAAAGGAAGTATGGCCCATGAGGCCGAGCCGCAGCCCAGTGACGCGAGCGGGCAAAACAGCGGGTGGTCAATCCTGACCCTATCGAAGACTAACCGGCGGTAAAGCTCCGGTAAATACCGCCACCTGTTAAAAGCTAACCGCCGAATGGATCAATCTTGGTCAATGCATCTTTTCACAATTCCTGCAGCGAAGCAGAGGAAGCAGGAACCAGTGACCGACCCAGGAGGGCGGGGAATGCATCTTTTCACAGCAGAACATGATGACGAGCACAGCCACTAGCAGGACTCTGTCTGAGGTGCCGTAGGGAAGGAGCCCCTGGAAATCGTCGGATTGCATGGCACAGGAAAGTAGCAGCGTGGGCGGGCAACGCACGACTGTTGAGGTGCCGTAGGGATTTTTTGAATTGGCAGTCACAGACTCACAGGCTCACAGCCGTTGTTGGCCGGTCATCAGTGCTTGCTCGCAGTCGCACCTATGGTTGGTACGGTCGCGAAGGCCATTCACTTCAGACTGATCTTTGCCATGACACAGATGCTTTAACCTTCCAGTCTACAGATTGACAGGCGATTAGGACAGGGAGTGTAGAGTATAGACCAACACACAAACCGAGCAAACGGATCGAATTGCGCCACGGTCAATACCATCTGACCAATGCCAGTTCTCTTCTTATCTCTTCCGGGAGCTGCGCGACGGCGTCGCGGCCTCCCGGCCGCCCGGCGGGTTCCACCGAGAATTCTCAAGAAAACAGGCTGGTAGGTGTGGGTGGAGTGGAGTGGTTGGACAGGTACGTGTTCGTCCCGTAGCGGAGCATCAACATCAATCTAATCGTACCGCAGCACTGCTCCACTGCCCAGCATGCTCAAGCTGGATTGCTAGGAACCTGGATCTGAGTGATAGGATTGTAATAATCTAATATCATAGGGACTGGCCGCCATTGTGGTATAAAAGGTCATTAGCACGGAGAAGACAACCAAGGCAGGCTGATCATCAGGAAGGAGGCCATCAGGCTACCAGCACGGTACTGGCCTGGTAGCACCACATGAACAAGTTCTCTTCTTCCCTGCCGGTGATGATGGCGATCATCCTGGTCGTCACCGCCGTCGTGTCTTCCTCCGTCGTCCACGGCTCGGAGGCCCGAGCCCAAGCAGGTACGCACGCGTCCAGTTGATTAATCGATCGAGCAGCTCGGAACCTGCTTCCTGCTCTTCTGTTGATATCTCGCTCTAGGCCGGCACTGAGATTAAACTGCTCATGACGACGACGACGAAACGTGTGCGTGCAGATATAGATGGTGCTGTTCTACCTCACCCGGATGGAGGCCACAAGGGCCCGGCGCCGCCGGCGCCGCAGGGCAAGCCACCACACCGGCCGCAGCCGCCGTGCTGCGTCCGGCCAGGCGCGTAACATCTCAAACACCAAGACACGGAGCCAGCGCCGGCCAACGATTAGGCGGAGTACGAGTCTACCGAAACTTTTTAGCCGCGTGGATTGTCTTGAGATCGGGAGATATTGTACTAACTTGATATAATTGCTTTGATTTCAGTAAAACTTCCTTCTCCTGTTAAGAAACGATTCTTATTCAGAATCATCTTAATTGTCACATCCTTTGGTCAATTAATTGTACAGCTTTGAATTTGTGTGGAGCACAATGAGCACTTGCCCAACAAAAACAAAAGAAAAGAAAAAGGAAGGAAGGGAAACACAAACATGGCCCAGCACATGCGACAACTACAAACAAGCCCATTAAAGGTGTGTCCCCAGCCCATGCCCACGAGAAGCCCGTTGAGGCAACGACACGATAGGCACTGTATGGTCTGGCCCGCCGAATTGGCACAATTTAGATCCACGTAGCTAGTGGCTAGCTGGAATTAGATAGATAGAGCTAGCTAATTTTATATTTCTTTTAAAATTACACAGTACAATTCAGATACTTATAACATACGCACACTTATCTCTATGAACACACGTACGTAAATTTTATCTTCTATGAGCATTTTTAAAGATTGAGCCGGCAAATTTTCAAGATTGACAAAGTCACCACATGTATCTAGCTGTCGACAGGAACGTCGTCTGCTACGACGAGCACAACATCGTTAAATCCTAAAAAATTCAATCATATAGGAAGTTAAATACAGGACCACTGAATACCGCTAAAGCTCTTATAACCACTGGACTATACGTTCTTAAAATTATTAATAATTTTATAGTTGTTATTCTATTATTAGCTAGAAGAACTTTAGCTGCGTATTGGCTGGTTCTATTAGAATCCATTCAGTTAAAATTAAAATTAGCTATAATTAGCTCATATATCTGATGATTATCCGGATGGGAGTCCGTTCATAAATATCCCGTGAATGTTAGTGACAGAGTACTTACACGGATACGGACATATATAGGGTCCCATGCATATGCATTTGCAGCATGATGAGACACTACATGATTTGACCAGACTGGCCCTGCTTCATTCGGTGGCGGAGACCGTCGGTATCAATCTACTGTACGCCTGCGTTATTGGTCGTCCACACGCCTCCATGGACCGACCATGGGCATGAATTGATGGAGGATTGGAGGTTGAGCTGCTAGGTAGCTGGATGGGATTTTTTTTCTAGTCTTATCTTATACGGAATACTCCTCTACAAAAGGCCATTGAGCGATGGAGATGATGAAGGCAGAGAGGCTAGCATAGCATCCTGCTACTTTCTAACCCTGCTGCCATGAAGTTCTTTTCTTGTCTCTCTTCCCTGCAGCTGCAGGCCATCTGCGCGCTGATGGCGATCCTCCTGGCCATCACCATCTCTTCTTGCTCCGTCGTCGTCCACTGCTCGGAGGTCGAAGGAGACTCCAACGCCCCAATCGATGGTACGAGGCTAACCAATTAGTGGAATGCAGATATGATGAAGAACCTTGAATTAATTGATCCTATTCTAAACCATTTTGTTGTTCGCTCTCGGCGGCTCTCGCTGCGAGTACAGCTAGCAGTCGAAAGCTTCTTATTTGATGACGGCGACGAAATTAACACGCGCATTGCAGGTGCACCCGTAGCTCACCTGGACGGAGGTCGCCGGGGCTTGGCGCCGCCGCCGCCGCGCGGCGGCCCCGTGCGCGCGTACTTCGTCGAACCGCGACCGCCACCGACACAGCGGCGCCGCGTTTAGCACCTGACCCGGAAGATAGGCCGGATCGGAGCTTGAGGTGACGCCAGTGATTAGTGCCGTTGGCGGTGAATTGGTGGTGCCGATCCCTCGTCACGTTGCTTGGTTAGTTCCGCATCTGGTGGTGTCACTAAGAGATGGAGGCGCAAATATGCTCGTTAAGCTTTCAGTAAAGCTGCGCGTGATGCCTTCGGTCGAAAAAGAGATGGTGGCGCAGGTCGATTTTTCCAAGAAATTATTACTTATTGTACAGGATTACCTCGAGTACAGTATTGTTGGGTTAATAGTTGTACCGCTGTGAACTGGACTAGTACGTAGTAGAAGTCTACAGTGACCACTCACTCTCCATTTTCTTGCCTAAACTTGTCCACGAGAAGAAGAAGAAAAATAGAAAGGAACCCAAAATCTACGGCCCAGTGGCCCACGCTACAGCTATGCCTAAGGCCATCCACGATCACCGCGTGCAGCCCATGGAAGGCCCGTTGAGCCACATTGCGATGAATGCTCTCCATGACCCGACCCGTTCCGTTGAACGGCCGGCATCGACGGATCGTACGCCTGACGGTGACGGACTGACGGCTGACGACGATGTGCTCCGGACTTCCGGAGTCTGGGCATTCGGTTTAAACTGACAATTCGGTTCGGCTTGCTCGGTGTTGCAAAATTTCGGTTACAGAAATAAGAACCGATCGGTGCGGCAGAAAATCAAAAACCGACAATTTCGGTAGGGCGTTGCTAGCGCCGTTGGTTCATCGCAACATCAAAAAAATAACATCTGCAACGTAGATAATAAATTTTTGTAGCATAGAAATTACCGTTTGCAACACTAAAAATATATTGAAAAAAATTACGATATCTGTTGATGATGACCAACTACTGTAACGTCGCAAACTTTTGGTTGCAACAATCTCATGTCGACAAAGAAAAAAACAAATTAAGATTGCAACATCATGAAACCGCAAAGTGCAACATGAGCAAATGACATATGAAACATCTCATTGATTAAGAAAACCTAAATCACAGTTATAACATCATAGAATCGCAACTGCAACTCCAACTCCATAAAATCACTGTTGAAACATTACAAAGTCGCTGGTGAAACATTGCAAATTCATGGTTGAAACATTTATTGTAACATCACAGTATCGCAACTGCAACTTCACAAAGATCACGATTGAAACAATACAATTTGTCACCGAGAACGTAGAGAAGGTCGCGGCGAGCGGCCCCCATGCCGGAAAAGGCGAGCGGGGGGCGCGGTTGGGGGCGAGGTCGACGACGACGCTGGCGAGCAGCACCTGCAGGTGGCGGCGGGCTTGGTCCGGGGAGCGCCGCGGCACCGCCTCCGAGCTCGCCAGAGCACCGCCGCGCGCAGCCCTCCCGGCAGCTTGGCTGAGCAACGCCGCCCTCTCGCTGCACCATCATATCCCAGCCCGGGTGGCCCGCCTCTCCCCACGCGCCCGCGGTACTCCACCTCCCCCGTGCGGATCCAGGCGACACGGGCGGCCGAGGCGGCGCGGCTCGACCGGTTCAGACGGCGGCGCTCGATTCCTCAGATCGGCGAGGTGATGGCGCATGCGGAATCACGGCGGGCCGGTCTCCTTCCCCGGCGGCGCAAAATCCCTCAACACGGAAGAGGCAGAGCATCCCTCGCTAAGCCTCGCCGCGCGGCCGCTGTTCCGCCAGGTTGCCGCGCGCCGCGCGCCGCTGTTCTGCCGGGCGCCGGGTGGCCGCCGGCGCACTGGGCTGCCCATGCGCCCTCTGCGTCCGCCGCCGCTGTCGCCGAGTGTGCCGCGCCGCCGGAGGCATCGAGGCAGGGATGAAGCGACAAGGGAACGAGAGAGAGAAATTCTGTACGGTAGAAAGAATGTGGACCGTATATGCCTTGTGTGCTGGGCCTTGGGTTGAGGCGTCTAAGTGGGCCGAAGTGGAGCAGCGGGCTTGGTGTTTCGGTTCGGGCGGAGATGAAAACCGACACCGACGCCGATCACCGATGTCCCTAAAAATCAGAACCGGCACGAAACTGAAAAACCGAGAAGCCGATAGTTCGGTTCGGTTCACTTGGCTCGGTCCGGTTTCCGGTGTTGGGTAAAAAAGTGCCCACCCTAGGAGCAGCTGCGCCCGTACAGGTTGGCGAGCTCATGCCGAAGCCGCCGGCACGGAGTTGGCCGGACTAGCCAGTCTGGCCGCTGTCTGAGAGCGAGAGGGAGGGTAGCTAGTATGGTGACGGATCGGATGGTTCAAAACTTACGGCGGCTGGCTACATGCAGAGCTCGCGCGCATGGCTCCGATCCTCCACGGCTCCGGCCTCCGTGCCAACGTACAGCCGAGGCAGCCACAGCTTTTGACCGGACCGGCCCTTGCTCGCGACGTGCTTCGTTGGGTAGCGAAGACCATCGGGATCAATCGCATGTGTGTACGCTGTACACTGCTCCACTGGAGTGAATTTCTACGAGACTACTCCATCAGATCCTAGCAGTCAGTTACTCATCAGTCCTATATAAAAGGCGCTGAAGACGAAGGCAAGTGTACTGGCAAAGAAGCTAGGGCGCAGCTACCGTCTACTTGATCTTGGTACGTACACTCCTTATTGCCATGGAGAACAAGCTCCCTTCCCTGCCGGCGGTGTACGTGCTGATGATGACGACCATCGTCCTGGCCATCACCGTCTCTTCCTCTCGCTCCGTCGTCGTCCACTGCACGGAGGCCAAGGCAGCCCATCATCAGCATGCTGGTACGTACGCACAACAAACCGGCTAATTAACGGAGCCCTGCAACTTAGTGTCTAGCCTGGCAGTGAGATTAATAAGCTGCTGATGATGGAACGGCATGCAGGTGCAGCTGTGGCGCATCCGGACGGAGGCCGTCGGGGCTGGGGCCCGCCGACGCCGCGTGGCGGGACCCTGCGGAGGCCGTACATGGGCCGGCGCCCCGTGCACCCCCCGCCGCCGAGCCCAGCGCCGCCTCTTGCACCGCCGCCCGGGAAGATCGGCCGGAGCGGGTAGTGGTAAACGAATAATGCCTATTATTAATGATGACGGCGCGCGTGTCCTGATCCGTTATAGATCTTGATGCTTCATCTACAAATGTGATAAAACTCCTTTGGGACTAGCCTAACCAAGTTTCTTTTGGGCACTCCTAATCATACGTTATGTTGTGCACGTCTTGGGTCCACGGTGGACTTTTTTCGCACGTGGATTTGGGCGTTCCTGATCCCTACTGATTAGATATATTAATAACTAATAAAATAATTATAAAGAAAGAAAATAAACTATGCTGGTCTATCCATTCTATCATGTCTGGGAAATATTTCCTATCTGATGTATGCATGTGTAACCATGGCAAAACAGAAAGGTACTGCTTTGGCGTTGGCGTGTAACATTAATCGCTGCTTTGCTTCCTTCATCGAGGGACAGCCTCATTGCCGGCGAAATAAGTTTTCATGACAAACCGATGTTTTCATGACACGTGACTGGGCCGAAGTCCATTACAGGTCACAGTGCTAAGAAGGTAAGAAAAGGAGGACTTTTTTTAAAAAAGGGTTTAAAAAAATTAAATTTGGAAAAGGGGTGCCGATTTGAAAATATTCGAAAAATGGGTGCCTCCCGCCCGATCAACGGGCGGAAGGTGTGGGGCTGGAGACCTCCCGCCCATCCAACGGGCGGGAGGGGCGGGAGGTCCAAAAATATTTCTCAGGCCCTCGGGAGGGCCTCTTCACGAATAAAAAACTTTTCTTATTCGCGAAGAGACTCCTGAGGCGGCATCCCGCCCTCCCAACGGGCGGGAGGTTACCCGGAGGGGCATCCCGCCCTCCCAACGGGCGGGACGTCCCCCCCTATTTAAGCCCCCACCCACCCCCAAATTCTCATATTATTCAGAAAAAATCCAGAAAAAAAAGAAAGGAAGGAGAGGAAGAGAGGAGAGGAAGCGGCGAAGCCCTGTTCACACGTCGGTTTGGAGGTATATTCTCGTTCTAGTCGTATAATTATCAATTGTTTTTAGGAATATTTGTTAGGGTAGTTATATTTTGAATAGTTTTCAGTATTTTCAATAGCTTTTAGAAATATTTATTAGGGTAGTTCTATTTTAAATAGTTTTTAGATATATTTCTTAGGGTAGTTATATTTTGAATAGTTTTTAGTAATTTCAATAGTTTTTAGATATATTTCTTAGGGTAGTTATATTTTGAATAGTTTTCAGTATTTTCAATAGCTTTTAGAAGTATTTGTTAGGGTAGTTCTATTTTAAATAGTTTTTAGTATTTTCAATAGTTTTTAGATATATTTCTGAGGGTAGTTATATTTTGAATAGTTTTTAGTATTTTCAATAGTTTTTGGAATATTTCTTAGGGTAGTTATATTTTGAGGAGTTTTTAGTATTTTTAATAGTTGTTAGAAATATTTCTTAGGGTCGTTATAATTTGAATAGTTTTTAGTATTTTAATAGTTTTTAGATATATTTCTTAGGGTAGTTATATTTTGAATAGTTTTTAGTATTTTCAATAGTTTATAGAAATATTTGTTAGGGTAGTTATATTTTGAATAGTTTTTAGTATTTTCAATTGTTTGTAGGAATATGTCTTAGGGTAGTTATATTTTTCATGCAGATATGGCGCAGACACCGGAGCTCCTTGATGCAAACACCGATGAACGGCACAGGTCGTACCTGGCAGCGGTGGAGGGGCAGCAGCTTCACGAGTTGCACCCTCGTGTAGCAAAGGAGTTGTTGCACCTGGACGACCGCTGGCTTGACAGGTGATACTTTGTATTTTTTTACGGAATGAATGTATAGCTTGTACGATAATTGTAACCACAATGCAAATATACAGGTTACGTGAGGCTGGTTTGCTGCCACTCGCACGTATGCTTCAGGCCGGCGACGGCCAAGATGGTGGCGCCAAGAAGCGGATGCAGCTGGACCGCTCTCTACTTGCGGTGTTGGCGGACAGGTGGCGTCCGGAGACGCACACGTTCCACTTGCCGTGCGGGGAGATGGCCCCCACGTTGCAGGACGTGTCGTACCTGCTCGGGCTTCCCATTGCAGGTGAAGCTGTTGGTCCGATTGTCGTGCCACCTACCTAGAGGGCGGAGCTTCAGGAGTGGTTTGCTCCAGTGAACCCGCCACATTTTGTGGACGTACCCGACGCGCCCGGCCCCGCCAAGGGTTGGGTAATACAATATAGGATACGTACAATTATTTTTAATTAATTTAGTTGAATCATATGTGACTACCTCTAAGCATTGAAGAAATACATTTCAGCCTCAGGATCTCCACCCTCTGGCTGGGCAGTACGAGGTGTCGCGCTGCCTGGAGGCATATCTGTTGTGGTTGTTCAGCTGGACTCTTTTCTGCAACTCTAGCGGTAATTATGTGGACAAGGTTCTCATCCAGTACGCGCGCGCGATTGCCGATGCTGAGCCGGGCCAGGTATCTGGGTGGAGCTGGGGATCGGCAGTGCTTGCTGCCATGTACCGAGGTCTTTGCCAGGCCTGTCTCAAGACGGAGAGGACCGCCGTCATCACAGGGTGTCCACTTCTGTTGCAGCTATGGTCATACGAGCGATTCAACATAGCACGCCCCCTAATCAGCGAGGAGCCTTATCCGCCCGAGATGTATGGGATGTGGCACGAGGATAGCCCCACGATGGATTCGCTTTGGACCAATCGATGGATAAGCTCTTTAATTTACTGTTGTACGTTTCTGTATATGCAAAGTACCGACGCGGTTGAGTAATTTTGCAGATGAGCTGGGCACATCGGTAGGTCCGAAAAGCATATCCGCAGTTCGTGTCCGAATCTGATCGGATGCGGCCACAGGATGTCATCTGGACCCCGTACACCACTGCGGCTGTCCAGACACGTGCGCCGCACGGGTTGTCCTCCCTCTACACGCGTGACGCGGCGTACTGGCTCACAAAGGCGAACCTAGTGTTCGATATTGTCTTGGAGCCGTACTGCATCGAGCGAGTGATGAGGCAGTTCGACCAACGACAGCACTTTCCTCTTCCACCTCGAGCGTTCCAGGCCGTGCCGCGCAACGTACACGAGTAAGTTTGTGATAGCTCATTTTGTATTAATTATATAATCGTTATCATGAAATAATGTTGTCTTTCAAATGTTTGCACCAGATATTCGCGCAGGGGATATCATGCCAACGAGGTCAACTGGGTTGTCAAGCTGCAGGAGTACGTAGGAGGGTGGCTAGACGCACCTGACGATGTGTGGGACGAGCCGCAGCCACACACGGAGACATCTTACGGCGCATACCTCCGCTGGTACCTCACTCGCACGTGTCCGTACGTCACTCTTTTCACGTATTGATGACGCGGAGCATCAGCACCAGCCGACCATCTTGGACACGTATCCCTCGTACCGTGATCAGGCATAGCGTGGCGCGGTACGTCTTTCGCAACTTGAATTATTAATCTTTTTATAAAAGATCGATAACAATATTACTCTGCTTCCCATTACGTATGCAGATCGATCTGATCAACTGCGCGGAGGTTGAAGCTACATCTCAGATCACGTTGCGTGGAGTACGTGTACCGGACGTACAGTACAAAGACAGCTTTCGTAAGATTCAAGACAACTTGACACGAGCGTTACGTGCACTGACGTGTCACGGCAGAGACGACGTGGGGGCCTCCAGTTCATCTCATGTGTCCGCCCACGTGTACACAGCTAGCCCGTCGACCTCTGCTGCACCGCACGCGTCCAGCGGTACTGCCGCCAGTTCCAACTGTAAGTCCTTTATAATTTCTATTTCGATCAACTTTGATTTACACGACTAATTTCGTTTGTTTTTATAGTCATGCACTTGATGGCAATGGGACCTCCTCCTGCAAGAATGGAGCCTCAGACGTTTGGCGCTTATGCTCCAGGAACGTCTCTCCCATCGGGTTCGACACCAGCTGCTCCGTACTCTCACGGCTATACTCAGCATGCATGGTCGATGGAAGCTTCTGTACACGGTGGTCTATTCGGTGTGCCGGACTGGGATGACTGGGAGGGCGGCTCCGTCACTTGGTCGGAGTTGGTGGGCGGCGGCGCCGGGCCTGACATCATTGGTCTCTCCCAGATGTATGACGCTCCAGGTGCACAGTGCCAGGATGATCCGTTCACGCCAGCACCTCCTCCGCCTCGTCCTCACCGTGATCCAGATGCATTCACGTACTCAGAGGGCCACATACGCCGACGGCCTAGGACCAGGGGGGAGACAAAGAGAGCACGAGGTCCGGGACAAGCGGGGTAGATACTCCTGATTCGGTGGACTCTATAGATTTAAACTATTTTTGTATGATACTATTTTATTTTTATTTTTAATGGATTGATGTATCGTATTATCGTAATATTTGGATTCTACGTTGCAAAACGTTATCATTTAACCATCTTCATACGAGTTTTAGATACAGTAATCTTCTTCATAAAATTGAATTAAAATTTAATATGTATACAAAAGAGTATGGCGAATAAATGTTGTATTTGAAAAAAATGTATGAATTTAAAATAGTATGTAAAACAAGAATTCGAACAGAAAATAAGAAAATAAGAAAATAGGAACTTCCCGCCCGACGGACGGGCGGGATGCCTCAGGGGACTCAAACTTTTCTTATTCATGAAGAGGCCCTCGGGAGGGGCCTGGGAAAAATATTCGGACCTCCCGCCCATCCAACGGGCGGGAGGTCGCCGGCCCCACGCCTCCTGCCCTTTGATTGGGCAGGAGGCACCTATTTTTCGAAAATTTTCAAAACGGTACCTCTTTTTTAAATTTAATTTTTTATCCTTTTTAAAAAAACTCAGAAAAGGAGCCCGTTTGGCTGGGGAAAACTAACTCCGGCCCACGGATCACAACTGCGAACAAACACCGGATCATGTGGGCCTGCGGCGGACCGGAGACAGGCCAGTTTTTCTCATTTGGGCCAGGGATCACTCAGGCAGTCGGGCCCGTCGTCGCCATAGAAACAGCCCAACCATCGCTCGGCCTTGATGCTTCAAACTGATGACGTGCGCCTCCTCTCACTCTCAGCCTATCATGTCCGTCCGCGCATGGAGGAGAGGACGACAACGCCAATGCCGGCCAGGCAGACGACGACGACCGACGAGTCAACACTTGGGAACTGGGGAGTGGGCCTTGCCGCCGGTGGACACGACGGCAGCTAGCCGCAGCCTCTGACCGGGTTTTCCCTTGCTCACACGTTGCTCCGTGCGGTAGCGAGCTAGCTAGCGGACGAAGACCGTCAAGATCAAATGATCAATCCATTGTTGTATAGTACTTGCAATGCACCTCCGGCCAGTGGTCGTCTATGGTGTATGGTCCACTGGCGTTGACTCCACCGGACTCGAGTAGTATAAAAGGCGGTTAAGATATGACGATGGAGGAGACGAAGAGGAGGACTAATTGAGGAGGCTACCACTTAATCCTGGCACTGTTCAGAGTTGAGACCAGAGCACCATGAAGAACAAGCTCCCCTTGTGCCTCTCCTCCCTGCCGGCGATGCGCGCGCTGGTGGTGCTAGCGATCATACTGGCCATCGCCATCCCTTGCGCCGAGGTCCAAGCAGCAGCCCATGGTACGCAGCACGCACGCCTAACTGAACAATTAGCGGAGTGGTTAGTATTAAGTTAGTTGCTGACGATGGAACCTGTCACCTGCGCGTGCAGATGATGCGACCGTAGCTCATCCGGACGGGTCCCGTCGCGGCCGGTGGCCACCGGCGCCGTTTGGCAACCCCGCGCGCGGGTACGGCGTCCCGCCACCGCCGCAGCAGCTGGGGCGGCGCCTCTTGCACCGCGCCGTCGGGAGGTCGGGCGCCGGAGCTGGTAGGGACGACGTCTACAATTACTGATGCGTTGTTATCGATCACCACGTTGTGTAAATTGTTTTGTGCACTCGTGGACGACGCATGTATGGTCGATGGGTGAGTATATATAAATAATCCTCATTCAGCATCGCATGGTAATAATTAAGTCAGTGATGGAGCATTTCTTCCTTGGGAGGCTGAGAGCCTGAGACACAGCTTTGTTCAGTATCATCACCTTGCGCCTGATCTGATCCGCTCACATCGGAGGAAACATACGCACGTCAGTAACGAGCAGCACTGGATTATTAAATTCCGAAATGTTGTCTCCTGATGAATTCTCGGTATCTGGCGGGTCCGACTGCTCCTCTGACTCATAATAATCAACAAAGGGTGTCGCTCTCCGGTGACAGAAAAGTTCAGAGCTGCTCTCAACGAGAAGCAGCAGCTCGAGGGTATGGAGGAGAGGACGAGACCTCCCGAACGCCTAACGAGTCAAACTTGGCAATGGACATGCTCGAGAATGCTCGTGGACTACCGTGTGCACGCATGCAGGGTGTGAGTGCCGCAGCTTGGCATTATTTGCCCACAACGTGCTTCGTCGGACAGCGAAATCCACCATCAAGTGACATGAGATCAGTTGCACTACTCCGTATGTATATTTTGTGTCTCTATTGGAGTTGAAATGTTGACTTGCTAGGAAACTCCATAGGATTCTTCTTATCCTGGCATTCTCTATGGGTACGTTTGGTTCAGCTGTGAGCTGTGAAAAAGCTGCTATCAGATGCCTGCTGTGAAAAAGCTGAAAGTCGTTTGGTTCAAACTGCTGTGAGCTGTCGACTGTGAAAAAGTTATATATTATCTTTATGCAAATTGACAGTATACAATATTTTTTTGTGATGATCAAATTATTTTTCCTTTAGATCTTTATTTTATATATATAAAAATATTTGAAGTTAACTTTTTTTATTCTTTTTTATTTTTATTTTCCTATATATGAAAAAATCTTTATTTTCTTATATATAAAAAAGAATTGAAAGTGTATATACGTGGTCAATAGTAGGTGTGTAGTTTTCACAAATTCGGAAAAGCTGCAAAAGCAGGGTACAACCTGCTTTCAAATTTGTACTACAGGAAAGCAGCTTTTTCAAAGCAGCGGCAGAAAAGCTGAACCTGTTTGGTTCAGCTTCTGCTTTCTAAAAGCAGAAGCAGGTTCAGAAAGCTGAACCAAACACAGCCTATATATATGCTACTTGCTGATCTGATCCTGGTATTAAGCTGCATCACGCTTAATCCTACCATGAAGAAGTTCTCTTCTTATCGCCCATCCTCGCCGGCGATGACCATGCTGATGATGCCGGTCGTGTTGGCCATCGTCATCTCCTGCTCCGTCATCGGTGGCTCTTGCTCGGAGGTCCGCGGTACGCACCATGGCTAGGCTATAACTAGCTACTACTTACATTTTGGAATAGATAGCTACTAAGTGCTAGAGAGTTTGTCTTTGAGTTACCTCTACATGGTATAAACCAGATGTGGACCATATCCCCTTATATCTAGCTAACACGGATCGGAGAAACTCGAGAAAACTTTGCTCCACGGACTAATTTTTAGTCTGGATCACATCGAATATTTGATGCGAATTAAAGAGACTAAATATGAGTTAACTATAAAACTAATAGCATAAATGGAGGCAAAATCATGAGACATATTAAACCTAATTAATCTATCATTAGTGTATATTTACTGAAGCACAACATTGCCAAATTATGGACTAATTAGGCTTAATGTATTCATCTCACGAATTATAATTCATTTACGCAATTAGTTTTTTAATTAATCTATATTTAATACTTCTAATTGGTGTCCAAATATCTGATATGACGAGCACTAGGAAGTTCAGGGATCCAAACAACCCCTTAATTTTCTACTAGACTACTGGTGAAATCAATTAAGATGATGACAACACGGTACATATGCAATTAATACAGCCCATCCTGACGGAGCCCTGAGGCTATTCATAATAGGAGTTTCATGGGGTGTTTCATGGCATTAATTAGCCTGCCACATCAGCAATTTGGATGACATGGCACATCATTTAAGAAGTAAGAGTTTCATGGAGTTCCATGAGTACGAAACTATGTTAACCCATTTCCAAGAACTTGGAAACCGTGTGAAACCTCCATTGAGAGTGTTTTGTTTCATCTTCACACAATTGAGTAAATCCTATTGGTTATTTATTTGCAGCATTTAAGTAGTATGTTGGCATATGAAATAGTGAGATGAAACTCTCTATTGAGAGAGGGTGTTTCATCCTTCTACAAAGTTGACGTGGCATTCTTGGAAACATAGACATGAAACCTCTATTGTGATTAGCCTGAGCGCACGCCGCCACCGGCGCCGCATTTGTTCTTAACTTGTTTTTGCCTGTGATAGTAAACCCAGCAGTATCCACATACGATTAGTGCATTTAACAAATGTGGTTTGGAACGGGTCAGCGGGTTGCGTATTTGTAGACCGGCCGGATCGGAGAGGAGTACTCGAGAAGGTTGCTCTGCTTCACCCGGGAGGAGAGCTTTCTTGTGGCGTGGTACAAGGCACAAGCAAGCTCAGCGATCAGAGCTTTCCAAGCTTCCACGTCGTTCCAGCTCTGGAGTCAGACCGAAGCACTAGACGATCCACGCAACGATCCTGTGCGGCGACACGACGAACAGGCCGGGGCATGAGGCGCCGCGCCTCGCACCGTGCCATCTTTTCAACCGACGATGATGCGCGGGCGGGCGTCGAGCGATTGATCTGGTGCGTTCGATTGGCCGTGGACGCAGGAACCCCCTCGGCCGGCCAGTCGGCCTGCCTATGACCCAGCACTCCAGCAGCTCAGGGAATAGCTCAGGAACGGGAAGTGGCACGAACCGACCGCTGGAAGCCAAGCCTGGAAATCCTTGCGGGCGCGCACGCAGGCACAGGAAAGCGCGGGGATCGGAGAGGCGAGCAGGCAGCCTGCGCCTGTGCTCCAGTCCAGCCTCCAGCGACCGGCGGGCAGCTGCCTGTGCCCCTGGCTCTCGCTTGCACGCTCCGTCCATGTCCCCGGCGGGCGGCGGCGGCGGGCCTCGCTTTCTTTTCCCATGCCATGCCAGCGCCATGCGTGATTGGTTAGGTGTATTTCCTCCACCCAGACCCGTGGGGTGCACCGTTGCCGTGTTTGACCCGTGGGGTGCACTGTTGCCGTATTTGGTTCGCTGGCCTCCCTCCCAAGCCAGCCCCGCGGGATGCAAGATTCCTCTCGAAGCCTGGCTCCCATGATACGTCCAAATCGAGCTTCTCCCCGGAACCAGGCTCGCTCCGCTCGTGCAGGCGACGGCTCCCGGCGTGCAGCGGCCAGTGCGGGATAGGCATTTTACACTGAAATTTCCATGCATTCATGCAACCAATCACTAGCTCAATGCAGCCTGGCTCTAAGCCATCCTAGCAACCAAACATGCCGCCCTTGCATGTGAAGGGCCTGGTTGTGGGGAGCCTGGTTCTGCCAAGCAATGCAGGCTGGGCACATCCTGAAACCAATCAGGCCCTAACTGCTGCCCGCTGCCGCTGGTCCGCCAGACCGAGCAGGGACAGGAGGACTGGAGTGGGAGCGGAGGGATCGAGTAGGCGTCACCATCAGTCTCCATCGCAGGCTTGCTGATCTCGACCGGGCGAGGCAGCTGCAGTGCTGCTCTGAGTGTGTCAGTGTGTTTGGCTTGGACCCCCTTGGTGCTTGGGGGCAACGTGGCAGTGGAAAGCCAACGGCTCAGCTATCTCCGGCCAAAAATCCGGCAGCATCTCGCTGCGCTCTGCAAATCGGAGCAACAAAACCGCTCTGCTTATCTTCTCCTTTTCCTTTCTCGGTGCACCCCAAATATTATAATTTTTACACTCTCTTTCCGTCATATCAATTTTAGAACACATGCATGCATGGAGCAGTAAATGTATATAAAAAAATAACTAATTGCACAGTTTAATTGTACATCACGAGACGAATCTTTTGAGCCTAATTAGTTCATGATTAGATAAAATTTGTTAAATACAAACGAAAGTGCTACAGTGTCACTATTACAAATTTTTTGCAATCTAAACAAGGCCCTCGTCTCGAAGTTTTTGTTCCATCACACAGTTTTTTTTTGACAGTATGTCAGTTCATCTCTTGCATGAGTGCTACTCCTACCGTCCTACCTGCTTTCCTCTCGCACGAACGGAAACGGGCTGCCCACTGGATGACCGGATCGTAACCGTCGATTTCTATTGACCTCCAATCAGCGACGGACGATCAGGCCGGGCAAGCACGACCAGCTGAGCCTGGTTGCATTCCAAGACGACGTACACGGTACACCACAGCAGTGGCGGACCGTCGTGGAGGCGAACTGGGCACCGGTTCCTGTTTCCTCCACGTCCTGCTCCACTTTAAGTCTACATCTTTGAACTTATTTAGATGATTCTGGAAGCACAAATCCATAAGAAACGAGCTCAACTCAAATCCATAAGAACGAGCTCAACTGGCCCCATTTGTTTTAGCTCGACGTTCCGCCACTTCACCACAGGAGAGCTGGCCAACTTTTTTGTTTGGAGATGATGATGGGTCGTCGTCGGTTCCAACTTCCAAGTCGCGTGCTCCCGTGCAGAGGACCGGTCATGCTGCTTCTCTCCTCTCACCCGATGACATCCACACCAATGCAGGTACGTGGAGCTGAGGGACAGAGTAGCTAAGCTAGTATACCGAGGCACAGCCTCACAGGTTGACTGCTCCTGTGTCGCAGACTCGCAGCTTGCTTCGTACGGCATCCAAGTCGAATCCCATCCGGGACTATTCCAGATACGGCCAGAAATCTTCCAGGTCAAGGTCAACGGCTTGCCAGGAAAATACTTTCAGCTCGATCCTCCTGCCTAATTACGGTCTTTAAAAGGGAAGGCGGTCAGGATTATTAGGATGGAGACGGCCAAGGCAAGCTCAACCATGGCCAAGAGGTGCTCTCCTTTTCTTCCCAGCTGCTGCATGTTTGCGGCGACGATCGCCCTGGCAGTCGTCGTCTCCTGCTCCGTCGTCGTCGACTGCTCGGAGGTCAAAGGTATGCCGTATGCACGCATGGCGCGACCAACTAGTACTAGAGTGCATCAAGCTATCGTAAACCGATGGTGGTTGATGGAATTGAACACGCATGCGGATGCAGATGACGCAGCTGCACTTCCGGACGGAGGGCGCGGGGGCTGGGCGCCGCCGGCGCCGCGGACGGGCACCGTGCACCACATGTGCCCCGACCCGGACCCCGAGTGCGGACACCCCGGCGGCGGCGCTCCACCTCCGCCGCCCCCGCCGCACCGGAAGATCGCCCGGAGCGGTTAGGAACGCCAATATGATTAGTGATCTGATGACTGATGACCCTCTTATTACCACTGTCACGACCCAAAAATTAAAAGCACGGGATTAAAAATTAAGCAACATCATCATGAGCATCATCCAAGCATTATGGAGCATCATATGCACTTAATTACATGTGACCATCCATTTTCTTGTGTGAATTATGTGTAAGTTGTGAAGTAAGTTTAAATTTTGCTATGTGACTGTGCCCCCAAATATTTTATTCAAATACTAGATTTCAAATGGTGATTTTTGGATATTTTTGTGCAATTTTTGAATGCCTAACCCGAGCCATAAAATTCTTGGAAAGTTTGAAAACTGCAATGTTGTTTGAATTTTTGTGAACAATCCATAACAGATTTTTGAGCTCTTGTTGTTGCATTGTGTTCTTGATGATTTGATTTAGCTTCCATAAAAATTTGGTGATTTTTGGAGCCCGGGAAGTGCACGTTTTTGAATTTGTAAGTTGAACCGTTGCTTTGTTCTTTCTCCCTTTCCTCCCGGCCCCACCTGTCTGTCTCTTTCCCCTCTCCTCCGCGCGCCTGGGCCCGCGCGTCAGCCACCCCCTCCGCGCCGCCCGCGCCTCTGCGCCCGCCCGTTGGGCGTCCGCGCGGCGCGGCACGCCGGCGGCCGCTGGGCCGTCCAGCGTGGCCGCCGCCTCCTCGTCTCCCGTGCGCCGCCCGCTCGCCTCCCCCGCTCCCCTCTTCAAAGCACGCGCCGTTTCCTTTCCCCGCCCCCGCGCGCCCCTGCCTCTTCCTCTCCCTTCCGCCGCTGCCGCTTCCCCTTTCCGCCGCTCGCCGCCGCCCGCTGCCGTCGGTGAGCTCCGCCCCGATTGCCCGCGCCCACACCTTCTCCTCCTCCCCCTTGTCCGATTTCGGCCGCCCGCCGCCTCTCTCTCCGGCCGTAGCGTTCCCCCGGCGCTCGCCCCCTCCCGCCGCCGCCGCCCTCCGCCGCGCCGTCGCCTGCCGCCCCGCCCCGCTCGTCCGTGCCGTGGCCGCGCGTCCCTGCCGTGCCGCGCGGCTGGCGCGCGCGCCGCCCTGCCCCGTTCGCCCCCCTGCCGCTCGTTCCCTTTGCCGGCCGCCGCCGCGTCGCGCCGCGCGCGCGCGTTCGCGCGCGGGCTGCGCCGTGGGCGCGCCCCGGCCGCGCCGTGGCGAGTCAAGGTCGCCCCCCCTGGCCTTGACTCCGCCTGGGCCGCGCGCTGGCCGCCTGGGCCCACCTGTCGGTGCCCAGGGGTGCTAGATCCGGGTGGATCTAGCGCCGGCCGCCTCGTTTCCCCGTTTATCATTTCATGTGATCTTGTTAATTGCATAGGAAATGTTGTAGGCCTCCAAAAATTGTGAAGTTTGTTTTGTTTGAATCCTCTATGACAGATCTGCTTAGATAAATTAAGTTCATGCATGTTAGAGTTCTGTATTTTAAGTTATAAATTATTCTTGTTAAACCAAGTTAATCCTTAATCTTATCTTGTGGAGCTCTAAAAATGTCAAACTAAAGTTTGTTATATTCCCTGTCAAATGCTCTTTCTCATAGTGCAAGTGGTGTATATGTTCCAGTACTGTTTGATAGGTTTTTAATGTGTTTTTAGTTTTGCTGCCTGCAATCTTATAAAATGAATATCTTTTGATAGAAAATTGACAAAATGGTAAAACCACTTCTGTTATCCTTTTTATCATGTCTTGTACCTCTGGTAATTTTATTAGGATTTTTGAAAATGTTTTGCATGGTTTGTAAGATTTATCTTGAGTTGAGCTGCTGAAAATTGTAAATATCATAAGTAATTCTACAAATAAGTTTTTGATGCAAACTCAACTCTCATGAGTTTATTTTGATATCCTCTGGGTGCAGAAATTAAATCATGATTTTTTCTTGATAATTTGTTGCATGAGCGAGTTTGCCTTCGGGCTTAGTATTTAAATTAGTAATCGAGCTTGTAGTGCCACGATGGTATTGCTTTCGTGTTGATGTGACATTTCTCTTCTATTGTTATATCATTGCATATCATCTCATTTTCACATCATTGGCATCATCCTAATGCATACATTTCATTCATGCATTTTAGTGACCGAGACGCCGGAGGACGTACCCGTTGAGCCCGCCGAGTTCGTTGAGACCGAGCCGGAAGCCGAGTGTGTGGTCGAGCAAGAAGAGAACCAAGGCAAGCAGCTAAGCATGATTCCTTGACCTATTTAACTTGCTTAAATTTAGTTATTTCACTTGGGTATCTATGCTTATGATAAATACTTATCTATTGCATCGTTGGTCCTATTTTCATGCAATGTCCTCCCTTGAATTGTATATCCATGTCCTTGCCACACGTAGCTAGTTGCAACTTAATTAACTAAATGCTTAGTTGTGCTTAGAGTTGGTATATATCTTGTAGGGAAAGTTGGAATAGGATCACTTGTTTCACCACCTTTGATTATCTTGAACATATTATCCGGTGTCGGGTTGTTGGTTGGATCGGTCTAGTTGGAAGTGGATTTTGGGGTTTGAGCGGAAAGTAGGGCCTAGAGAAAGGAGTCTCGTAGGCTTAGTCCGCTTAAACCGATTAAGGACCGTCCGTGGATGACCTTGGAAATTGAGCACTTATCGTACTACCACATATCCATTCATGGGGTGGATAAACCAAATACCCTCTAGTTTTAATCGTTGATGCACGGTCCTAGATGCGTGGCCGTGGGGCTTTGTAGAGAGCCTTAGGGGTGTCCCCGGTGGACCTAGGTAACTCTCCGCGCAAGTTAGGCGTGATGTTCAACGGTTAGAACTCGTCGGGAAAGGTTGACGCAAGTACCCCCTCACCCCACGTGATCGGTTGGGTGAGTCGCATGGTCCTTGTGTCGTGTGGGTAAAGATGTACACCCTTGCAAGGTTAATGAATCAATTCGAATTGCCGCGCTCTCGGTTATGAGCAAGCTCAAGTTTCGACGAATTCTTCGTAGTGTATCGATCGTGGTCGTATGTGGTTTATGATGCTTATGTCACCTCTTATGGTTGGTCAATGTTTAATTAAAATTTTGTGGTGGGTTGGGCAAGATAATAAAAATGCTAGGATGCTAGAATAGGTTTGGTTAGAAAGTTCATGCTTATGCTAGCAACTTAGCCCTAAAGCTTTCTTGTGAGCCCTCATTTGCATACTCCTTGTTTATTTAATCGCGTAAGTCTTGCGAGTACCTTTGTACTCATGTTGCTTTATTTCTTAACTAAGTTGCAGGTGAGCCGGAAGTGGTATTTGGCCATTTCTACCCCGCCGAACCCGGCACGGGCGAGGAATAGGTCGATATGGTCAATGGCGTCCTTGAGCAAGACGCCATTAATATTATTACTTATCGTTATCTTTCCGCTGCGTATCGTATTTGGGATATCATGTTGAACATTAAACTTTATGGTTTTTATATCTCCTATGTTATTTGTGAGCCCGAGGCTTGTATCCCTCTTTCGCACCTTAATAGACTTGGAACCTTTCTTGATGTTAAACTTGTAATGATTAATGGCTTAACTTTGTATTAAAATTTGCTCTTGGTGGATCAATGGCAATGTATAAGCTTGTGACGGTATGTGCATATGCGTGATTCTGGGCATATGTTGGAGCGCATACCGGGACTACCGGGTTTAATGTTATTTTCGGCGAAAGGCTAAGTTGGTCCTTAGTAGTTTAGATGTGGGTTAACCCGTAGCGCGCCATTGGTGCGAGTGCGTGTTAGCTCTCATCTCTACGATAAAGACCGACGGTTTCGCTTAAAATGATATTAAATTGGGCGGTTCTCACAGCGGGTATCAGAGCCGAGGTTCCACAAAGTGAACTTAAAAGTTTGCTAAAAAGGGGTTGAGAGCGAAATAAAATTGAATACTTACATTAATATTTATTTTTCTAAAATTTGAACTTAAGGATTGATTGCTAACTTTCTCCCTTTGTCTTAGAGCTATTATTCTCTCTAATGCTTCACCTGTCAATTAAATATGCATAATTTCTTATGTTTTATTGAATAGATGGCTACTTTGATCATGGCGACTCGCGCTCCGGACACGATCGGGTTCCCGGCGATCCTCAACGAGATGTTGAGGAGCTCGCACTACTTTTTCCAGCCCGAGTATGAGGTCTATGCTCGCGGCTGTGGTGTTGGTTTGGTGGACTACATGGCGAGCCTCCACCTTGAGCCAAGGTGGATGGTGGGAGCTGTGAGGTACAACTTCCGCGCCTGTGGTACCTCCGTGCAGATGGTGATTCAAGAGGTGGCACGTGAAGCCATCGCCCGTCTTCGCCACGAGCACCGTGAGCTTTGGGAGGCTCCGTTCACCTACCTTCCGGTGAGGGGACCGGAGGATCCCATTGCTCATGTTGTCTCGCCTCCGATGGGACCGTACACTTTGGAGACGTGCATGGCTGACACCATTTCCGCCTACGAGATGGCGCACCGGAGTTTGGTATGGGAGTTGGAGGAGACAAGGAGTCGTCTCGTCCGCCTCCAATACCAAGTGGAGCCATACCTTCGTTCGATGAAGTTGCCAAGGAAGATCATGGACGACTGGGCGCGGAACACGCCGCATGAGGAAGCTCCTCCGTCGCACCGCTTTCCGCATGTGGTGGGTACTTGGGCCGAGACGCGGGGTTCATACAATCCCATTACGATGGGGTTGCCCGTGCGTCGGTTCCGCATGGTGCCCGCCACCCGTGCGAGTCTTTTGGGGTTTCCGGAGCCTTTTGACCCATGATGGCTTATCGATTAGAGAGAGGGAAAGATGCCCATTAGTCCAAGTGCTAGTAGGAGGGACGTGGCACTTGGGGTAATGCGGTTGTAAGGTGGAACTAAGTGCTAGAACGTTAAGACGCGCTCATTTTGTGATGGTTAAACTCTTTTGGATGCTTGTGAGTTAAGGACAAGTTAATTGCATGATTATGGTTATGCCTCGACGTGTTACTAGTATTTTTTTTATTATGTGAGTTATTTGAATGTTTCATGCGTGCTTCCTTAAGAAGTTATATATGAGCCCTATATTATCATGTGGAAACGATGTGAGGTGACGACATATTGCACTCATATGTTGCATGCATGCACGCATACACATATAACAATTATAAATCATGTGGGTGACCGTTTCCCGTCTTTCTTGCTCTCTAAATCTGCCCTAGCGACTTTGAATGGCGATGGTCAAATCTTTGTCACTCGTCACATTATTATATTTTTCCTTGATAGTTACCGTTCGAATCTCGATCTTAAGTCAAGTCATTATCTACGCCTTATCATTCCATCGTTCTCCTTAAGATTATCATTTCTTCCTCGGTTGCTAACTTATCGTAAATTCTTGCTAGGATGAATTTGCGTTCGGGAACCGGCGCGAACCGCGGGGACGGTTCAAGTGGGAATAACAATAACAACAACAACAACAACGACAACAACAACAACAACAACGATCTTCCCGGACCTCCCATCCACCCCGCTTTCGCGGATGTGCTTGCCCAACAAACTCAACTACTTGGGCAATTGGTCAATCACATCGGCAACTTGGGCAACATTGGAGTCCAAGCTCCTAGGGAGGAGCCGCAAGTAAACAAGTTTGGGGATTTCTTCCGCACCAACCCACCAATCTTCCGTGGCTCCAAGGACCCTCTTGACGCGGATTTTTGGCTCCACGTCATTGAAGAGAAGCTCAATCTCATCCAATGTGATGAGCATGATAAGGTCTTATTCGCCGCTCACCAACTCCACGATGCCCCGGGGGCTTGGTGGCGGAATTGGAAGGCTTCTCAACCCGCCAATCACCGTTTCACGTGGGAAGGATTCCGGACGGCTTTTCGCTCCTTCCATATTCCTAAAGGTATCATCGACATCAAGAAAAAGGAATTCCTCAATCTCACCCAAGGCCATCGGGATGTAATGGCTTATGTCAATGCCTTCAACACTCTATCACAATATGCACCCGATGAAGTGTCCTCCGATGCCAAGAAGCGGGAGAGGTTCTATGACGGCCTCTCGGAAGAGCTACAAGACAAGCTATCCACCACCAAGTTTGAAGATTTCAACGACTTGGTGAACATTGCTATCCGCGCCGAGCACAAGATGAAGAGACTCGAAGCTAAGCACAAGCGTCCCGCTCCTACCTCGGCGGGTGGTAGCTCATCTCGCCCACGTGTGGGGCCTCAACCTCCCCCACCGCGCGCCCCGGGTGCGCAACCACCGCGCCCGATGTGGGTGGTACGTCATCCTCAACCACCTCAAGGACAACCCCCAAGGCCGGCCAATGCCTTTTGGAACAACCCAAGCGGCGCTCTAAGGGGTCCGTGCTACAATTGTGGTGGCACGGGTCACATCTCGAAGTATTGTCCTTCACCAAGGCAAGGCGGCACCTCCAATGCACCAAGACCAAACAACCCTCCACCGCAAGCCCCACGCCAAGGAGCCAAGCCATCGCAAGCTCCTAAGCGTGGCCGTCTCAACTACACCACCGCGGAAGAGGTTCCGGACGATGCCGAAGTGCTCATGGGTACGCGTCTTATAAACTCCTATCCCGCCCTCGTTCTTTTCGATTCCGGAGCAACCCTTTCCTTCATTAACAAGAAATTCATGATGCATAGCAAGCTCCAAATGCAAACCCTACCACAACCTTACCACATAGAATCACCGGGTGGGGAAATCATCTCTAAGCACTTTGTAGATAAGGTCCCAATTCTTATTGAGGGAGCCACTTTTCGAGCAAATCTTCTCATCCTAGATAAGCTAGGCTTAGATGTAATTCTTGGGATGAATTGGTTGGGAAAACATGATGGGGTTATCAAATGTGGGCCACGCACCATCGATCTCTTGCACCCCTCCGGGGATAGGGTTCTCCTCTCTCTCGCCACAAAGAAAGCTTGTCTCTATTCCTTGGCGGGTACCGAAACCACGGCGTTGGAAGATATTCCCGTGGTTTGCGAGTATCCGGATGTCTTTCCGGAAGAATTGCCGGGCATGCCTCCCGATCGCGAGGTGGAGTTCGTTATTGAATTAATGCCCGGGGACGGCTCCCATTTCCAAACGTCCCTACCGTATGCCACCTAATGAGCTAAGAGAATTGAAAGAGCAACTCAAGGTCCTTTTGGATAAGGGTTTTATTCGTCCGAGCTCCTCTCCTTGGGGATGCCCGGCTCTCTTTGTGAAGAAGAAGGATGATAGTCTACGGATGTGCGTTGACTACCGTCCGTTGAATGAGGTCACCGTCAAGAACAAGTATCCCCTTCCTCGAATCGATATCTTGTTTGACCAATTATCGGGGGCTCGCTATTTCTCCAAGATTGATCTAAGATTGGGGTATCATCAAATTAAAATTCGTCAAGAGGATATTCCAAAAACGGCTTTCTCTACTAGATATGGTCTCTATGAATACACCGTCATGTCCTTTGGCCTCACCAACGCCCCGGCGTATTTCATGTACTTAATGAATAGTATCTTCATGGAGGAACTCGATATCTTCGTGGTTATCTTTATTGATGATATTCTTATCTACTCGAAGACTCGGGATGATCATGCTCACCATATCCATGTTGTGTTACAAAAACTTCGGAAGCATCGTCTTTATGCTAAGTTTAGCAAGTGCGAGTTTTGGCTCGAGAAAGTATCCTTCCTTGGTCACATTCTTTCCAAGGATGGCGTCGCCGTCGATCCTAGCAAGGTGCAAGATGTCCTTGATTGGAAGCAACCTCGAAGCATCACCGATATTCGGAGTTTTCTTGGGCTTGCGGGATATTATCGCCGGTTCATAGAAAACTTCTCAAAAATTGCTAAGCCTATGACCGAATTGTTGAAGAATGGGGTCAAGTTCGAATGGTCACAAGCTTGTGAAGAAGCCTTTCAAACTCTTAAAGATCGTCTTACTACCGCTCCCGTTCTAGCTCAACCAAATATTCACAAGAACTTCGATGTCTATTGTGACGCCTCTCGCGTCGGTCTTGGTTGTGTTCTTATGCAAGAAGGCCAAGTGGTGGCTTATGCCTCTCGTCAACTCAAGCGTCATGAAGAAAACTATCCAACCCATGATTTGGAGCTTGCGGCCGTGGTCCATGCTCTAAAGATTTGGCGTCACTATCTTCTTGGAAATCATTGCAATATCTACACCGATCACAAGAGTCTTAAATATATCTTCACCCAATCCGATCTCAACATGAGGCAACGTCGATGGCTTGAGTTAATCAAAGATTATGATCTTGAAGTCCACTATCATCCCGGCAAGGCAAATGTCGTTGCCGATGCACTAAGCCGCAAGGCTCAATGCAATTGTTTGACCATGGGACCTCCTCTTCATACTCTTTGTGATGAATTCCGGAAACTTGAATTAGGAATGGTCAAGGAAGGTCATCTCGGTGCTCTTATAATCAAGTCCGATCTTTATGATCAAATTAAGGAAGCTCAAAGAAATAACAAAGGTATGGCCCGAATTCGTACACTCATGAAGGAGGGTAAAGCTCAATGTTTTTCTTATGATGATCAAGGGGTCCTATTCTTTGGGAAACGTATTGTCGTGCCTAAGGATCACAACTTGAGGCGCTTAATTCTTGACGAGGCTCATAATTCTCAATTCTCGATTCACCCGGGTAGCACCAAAATGTTTCAAGATCTCAAGCAAAGATTTTGGTGGACTCGCATGAAGCGGGAAATCGCTCGATATGTCGCCGAGTGCGATGTTTGCCAAAGGGTTAAAGCCGTGCATCTCAAACCGGCCGGTACCCTTCAACCTTTGCCTATTCCATCTTGGAAGTGGGAAAATATTGGAATGGACTTTATCACCGGGTTGCCGAAGACTATTCACGGGTATGATTCTATTTGGGTAATTGTTGACCGCTTAACCAAATCGGCTCATTTTCTTCCGATCAAAACTACCTACCGAGCCAAGCAATATGCGGAATTGTATCTTACTCGCGTTGTATGTCTTCATGGTGTTCCTAAAACAATTGTCTCCGATCGTGGTCCGCAATTTGTTGCCCACTTTTGGAGAAGTCTTCATGAAGCCATGGGAACCGACCTCACCTATAGTACCGCTTACCACCCTCAAACCGATGGTCAAACCGAGAGGGTGAATCAAATCCTTGAAGACATGTTACGGGCTTGTGTTCTAGTATATGAGAAGAAGTGGGCCACTTGTTTGCCTTTTGCGGAATTCTCTTATAATAATAGCTATCAAGCAAGTATCAAGATGTCCCCCTTTGAAGCTCTTTATGGACGGCGTTGTAGAACGCCCATCAATTGGTCCGAATCCGGGAAAGGCCTTTCTTTGGCCCGGATTTGGTGAAAGATGCCGAAGACCAAGTTAAGATCATTCGCGAAAATCTTCGCATTGCCCAATCCCGCCAAAAGCTATATGCCGATCGTCGCCGCCGTGAACTCCATTTCAAAGTCGGTGAGTATGTCTATCTTAAGGTCTCTCCTTTTAAGGGTACTCGTCGCTTCCGGGTCAAGGGTAAATTGGCACCTCGATTTGTCGGACCTTTCCAAGTCACAAAAAGGATTGGAATGGTGGCTTATCAATTGGATCTTCCCCAATCGCTTTCCACCGTTCACAACGTGTTTCACATATCTCAATTGAAGAAATGCCTTCGTGTCCCTACCGACGCCATCGACCTTGAATCACTCAATCTTCAAGCCGGTCTTACCTACGAAGAGCATCCTATTGCCATCCTAGATCACGTTGAAAGGAAAGTAAAGCGAAGTATGGTGAGGTTTGTGAAAGTTTCAATGGAGCAACCACTCCGAAGACGAAGCCACATGGGAACGCGAGGATCGTTTGCGTCAAGACTATCCCGACTTCTTCTTCCAATGAGTGAGTCCTCAAGCTCCTCCACCGCACCCAACTTGCTTTAAGAAGTTATCATCCTTCTAGATATCTTATATGTGTACACAATCACCATCAAAGAGAAATTAGGGATGCCCTACCACGCCACACCGCCCATGCTTTGTACATCCTTCCTTCGATGTTTATCTAGAGACTTATCGTTCTCTATCTACCAAATCTCGGGACGAGATTTTCTTAAGGGGGGGGGAGATTTGTCACGACCCAAAAATTAAAAGCACGGGATTAAAAATTAAGCAACATCATCATGAGCATCATCCAAGCATTATGGAGCATCATATGCACTTAATTACATGTGACCATCCATTTTCTTGTGTGAATTATGTGTAAGTTGTGAAGTAAGTTTTAAATTTTGCTATGTGACTGTGCCCCCAAATATTTTATTCAAATACTAGATTTCAAATGGTGATTTTTGGATATTTTTGTGCAATTTTGAATGCCTAACCCGAGCCATAAAATTCTTGGAAAGTTGAAAACTGCAATGTTGTTTGAATTTTTGTGAACAATCCATAACAGATTTTTGAGCTCTTGTTGTTGCATTGTGTTCTTGATGATTTGATCTAGCTTCCATAAAAATTTGGTGATTTTTGGAGCCCGGGAAGTGCACGTTTTTGAATTTGTAAGTTGAACCGTTGCTTTTTCTTTCTCCCTTTCCTCCCGGCCCACCTGTCTGTCTCTCCCCTCTCCTCCGCGCGCCTGGGCCCGCGCGTCAGCCACCCCTCCGCGCCGCCCGCGCCTCTGCGCCCGCCCGTTGGGCGTCCGCGCGGCGCGGCACGCCGGCGGCCGCTGGGCCGTCCAGCGTGGCCGCCGCCTCGTCCCGCGCGCCCGCTCGCCTCCCCCTCCCTTTCAAAGCACGCCCTTCCTTTCCCCGCCCCGCGCGCCCTGCCTCTTCCTCTCCCTTCCGCCGCGCCGCCCCCCGCCGCTCCGCCGCCGCTCCTCGTGGCTCCGCCCGATTGCCCGCGCCCACACCTTCTCCTCCTCCCCGTCGATCGGCCGCCCGCCGCCTCTCTCTCCGCCGTAGCGTCCCCGCGCTCGCCCCCTCCGCCGCCGCCGCCCTCCGCCGCGCCGTCGCCTGCCGCCCCGCCCGCCGCTCGTCGTGCCGTGGCCGCGCGTCCCTGCCGTGCCGCGGCTGGCGCGCGCGCCGCCCTGCGTTCGCCCCCCTGCCGCTCGTTCCCTTTGCCGGCCGCCGCCGCGTCGCGCCGCGCGCGCGCGTTCGCGCGCGGCGCGCCGTGGCGCGCCCCGGCGCGCCGTGGCGAGTCAAGGTCCCCCCCCTGGCCTTGACTCCGCCTGGGCCGCGCGCTGGCCGCCTGGGCCCACCTGTCGGTGCCCAGGGGTGCTAGATCCGGGTGGATCTAGCGCCGGCCGCCTCGTTTCCCCGTTTATCATTTCATGTGATCTTGTTAATTGCATAGGAAATGTTGTAGGCCTCCAAAAATTGTGAAGTTTGTTTTGTTTGAATCCTCTATGACAGATCTGCTTAGATAAATTAAGTTCATGCATGTTAGAGTTCTGTATTTTAAGTTATAAATTATTCTTGTTAAACCAAGTTAATCCTTAATCTTATCTTGTGGAGCTCTAAAATGTCAAACTAAAGTTTGTTATATTCCCTGTAAATGCTTTTTCTCATAGTGCAAGTGTGTATATGTTCCAGTACTGTTTGATAGGTTTTTAATGTGTTTTTAGTTTGCTGCCTGCAATCTTATAAAATGAATATCTTTTGATAGAAAATTGACAAAATGGTAAAACCACTTCTGTTATCCTTTTTTATCATGTCTTGTACCTCTGGTAATTTTATTAGGATTTTTTGAAAATGTTTTGCATGGCTTGTAAGATTTATCTTGAGTTTAGCTGCTGAAAATTGTAAATATCATAAGTAATTCTACAAATAAGTTTTTGATGCAAACTCAACTCTCATGAGTTTATTTTGATATCCTCTGGGTGCAGAATTAAATCATGATTTTTTCTTTAATTTGTTGCATGAGCGAGTTTGCCTTCGGCTTTTTAGTTTTAAATTAGTAATCGAGCTTGTAGTGCCACGATGGTATTGCTTTCGTGTTGATGTGACATTTCTCTTCTATTGTTATATCATTGCATATCATCTCATTTTCACATCATTGGCATCATCCTAATGCATACATTTCATTCATGCATTTTAGTGACCGAGACGCCGGAGGACGTACCCGTTGAGCCCGCCGAGTTCGTTGAGACCGAGCCGGGAAGCCGAGTGTGTGGTTGAGCAAGAAGAGAACCAAGGCAAGCAGCTAAGCATGATTCCTTGACCTATTTAACTTGCTTAAATTTAGTTATTTCACTTGGGTATCTATGCTTATGATAAATACTTATCTATTGCATCGTTGGTCCTATTTTCATGCAATGTCCTCCCTTGAATTGTATATCCATGTCCTTGCCACACGTAGCTAGTTGCAACTTAATTAACTAAATGCTTAGTTGTGCTTAGAGTTGGTATATATCTTGTAGGGAAAGTTGGAATAGGATCACTTGTTTCACCACCTTTGATTATCTTGAACATATTATCCGGTGTCGGGTTGTTGGTTGGATCGGTCTAGTTGGAAGTGGATTTTGGGGTTTGAGCGGAAAGTAGGGCCTAGAGAAAGGAGTCTCGGAGGCTTAGTCCGCTTAAACCGATTAAGGACCGTCCGTGGATGACCTTGGAAATTGAGCACTTATCGTACTACCACATATCCATTCATGGGGTGGATAAACCAAATACCCTCTAGTTTTAATCGTTGATGCACGGTCCTAGATGCGTGGCCGTGGGGCTTTGTAGAGAGCCTTAGGGGTGTCCCCGGTGGACCTAGGTAACTCTCCGCGCAAGTTAGGCGTGATGTTCAACGGTTAGAACTCGTCGGGAAAGGTTGACGCAAGTACCCCCTCACCCCACGTGATCGGTTGGGTGAGTCGCATGGTCCTTGTGTCGTGTGGGTAAAGATGTACACCCTTGCAAGGTTAATGAATCAATTCGAATTGCCGCGCTCTCGGTTATGAGCAAGCTCAAGTTTCGACGAATTCTTCGTAGTGTATCGATCGTGGTCGTATGTGGTTTATGATGCTTATGTCACCTCTTATGGTTGGTCAATGTTTAATTAAAATTTTGTGGTGGGTTGGGCAAGATAATAAAAATGCTAGGATGCTAGAATAGGTTTGGTTAGAAAGTTCATGCTTATGCTAGCAACTTAGCCCTAAAGCTTTCTTGTGAGCCCTCATTTGCATACTCCTTGTTTATTTAATCGCGTAAGTCTTGCGAGTACCTTTGTACTCATGTTGCTTTATTTCTTAACTAAGTTGCAGGTGAGCCGGAAGTGGTATTTGGCCATTTCTACCCCGCCGAACCCGGCGCGGGCGAGGAATAGGTCGATATGGTCAATGGCGTCCTTGAGCAAGACGCCATTAATATTATTACTTATCGTTATCTTTCCGCTGCGTATCGTATTTGGGATATCATGTTGAACATTAAACTTTATGGTTTTTATATCTCCTATGTTATTTGTGAGCCCGAGGCTTGTATCCCTCTTTCGCACCTTAATAGACTTGGAACCTTTCTTGATGTTAAACTTGTAATGATTAATGGCTTAACTTTGTATTAAAATTTGCTCTTGGTGGATCAATGGCAATGTATAAGCTTGTGACGGTATGTGCATATGCGTGATTCTGGGCATATGTTGGAGCGCATACCGGGACTACCGGGTTTAATGTTATTTTCGGCGAAAGGCTAAGTTGGTCCTTAGTAGTTTAGATGTGGGTTAACCCGTAGCGCGCTATTGGTGCGAGTGCGTGTTAGCTCTCATCTCTACGATAAAGACCGACGGTTTCGCTTAAAATGATATTAAATTGGGCGGTTCTCACAACCACCTTGTGATAAAGCATGTACTCGTACAAAATATGATCGATGCTGCATGCGCCTGCTTTGGGCTTGTTGCTGCCTGAGACACAGCTTCATACCCCACAAGAAATCAGTTCGTGCTTAGCATCAGCTTTGCCTGTCAGTGTGCCGCCGTCTTGGGCCCTCACAATGTTCTGATTTTCTCTTTTTGTTCCATAAACGTTCGATTGAGTGGCCTACGATTTGGTTGGGCTGTTTTTTCTGAAAGGGGCCTTGTTTTTTTTGGATACCACAACCGATATGTGCGTGCAGGCCAACTCTTCTGATTATGCGGTGTAGAAAGGCCCAAAAAACAAAAGGAGGCTGCCCGCACTCCTATTGCAGGCCCATTCTAATTTAGCCCATGTCAGCTCAACAATTTGTTAGCAACCTTCTTCATACCGGATTCCATTACCAACACAATTGGCTACAGACAGAGATAGCTGACAGGAGAGGAAGGAAGAACTAAGGATTCCAGTACCAACACAATTCGCGTGGTTGCTGGTTCAATCCAAGCTCCTCACCGCTGATAATCTCAGCAAGCGTCAATGACCGTGTGACCCCATTTGCTCCTTTTGTAGTCAAGAGCAGGAAACAGCCGAGCATCTGATCTTGCATTGTTGCTTCGCGAAGGAGGTGTGGCACAAGGAGTCGCTCTGGACGCAGGGACTCATCAAGGTGCCGGAGTTGAGTTCTTCCATTGACGTCTGGTGGCAACAAGAGTTGGCAGGATCACCAAAGAAAATGAGAAGGACAAAAGCGGCGATCATGATGTACACTGCTTGGAACATCTGGAAGGAAAGAAACAGGAGTATTTTTGAGCATACTCGCGCAGATGCAGTCCAAATTCTGCAAGAAATCATGGCGGAGATCTCGGTTCGGAAGCTCGCTTGTGGCGGACCAGAGTTTTCGGTTGTTTCACGATGTTAGCATCTCCTTTTCTTGTAAAAGGGTCGCTGAGCCCCGATTTGTTTTCTTTCTATGTAATATCACCCTTGTACTGAACTCGCTTGCTGCTTCTTCTTAATGACATAGCAGTGCTCCTGCTTTAACTTTAAAAAAAAAGGACTAAGGAGTTAGGAGGCAGAACTACATGAGAGAGAAGGAAGCTAGAGGAGGACCTGATAAGTTTCTCGTGGTCAGCATGTGAAGCAGTAATATCTAAAAAAAGAACTTGCATTGTGTTTGCCACGGCAATTAATTACTCTTCCACAACCGTTTGAAAGGTTTGGCAGTATCAGTGTTACCCATCACTGCTTTGCCACCAGCAACTGAAGGAGAAGCCAGGCATCTGAATTCCGAAACCAAACCCGTGACGTCCCTCCACAGGAAAGAGCCAACAGGCCTTCTGGTGTGGGGAGCCTTACCATTTGTGCAAAAAGGCTTGCCAGATGAACCCAAGGAATATTCTGATTGTGAAGAGATGTGAACAACACCGCTTTGTTTTGGGCGTGCCCTCAGATTTAGAATTCCAAGCCTGTATGGTTGACGCCTTGCGACTTTGCGAGTAGTCCTCAGCAGCCAAGCGGTCAATGCAAGTCAGTACATCGACTTGCACTCAGAGATATAGGTCGGCCAAAGTTAGGCCAGCATGCACGCAGGAGCCCCACCTCCCTTTCTGGGTACAGCAACTCGGCGAGGCAACACTACACTTTCTTCTAGCTTTGGCGCATTGCATGCACACTGGCAAGCGATGCGAGCTAGCTGCGCCCAGTAGTGGTTTCCTGGATCGTCCACGCTAGTCGATCGGCACGGCACCGGCTGCTCCCCAACTATAAAAAGGGCAGTGCCACCGCAACCCTTGGACGCATCCCGAGTCCACGAACTTACACGTACTGCTGGTTCAGTTGCGAGAAGAGCACACTAGCGAACGAACGAAACAGGCCGGCGTCAGAAATGAAGGGCGCGCCTTCTGGCTCCTCCTCGATCGCGTGCCCGGCGATCTTCGCGGCCCTACTCATCATCCTTTCCGCCGCCCACGTTGAGCCTGTCGAGGCAGGTACGTAGTGTTCGGTGTTCCTAGAGTAAATTAGCACTAACCGTCGAACATTTTATTCCTGAAATTTCAGGTGTGTGGATGGTGTGGCTGCGCCTTCAGTTCACTGGATGTTTTCTTTTCCCTGCTGGTCTTCTATACAATTAATTAAGCTGGATTGCATGTATTAATTAATTAATTTTCTATTGTGATGGGTGCGCAGGGTCGAGGCGGGTGCTCTCACCTCCATCTCCACACCCACACTCACCCATAAGGCCCGGCAAACCTCCATCGGCACCTCCACATCTACCCGGAAGATCCAGCATACCTCCGGCGGCGTTCAACAACTTGCCTCTTGCACGGAGGGAGCCGGTTCCTCCTATATAACTCTCCTCTGATCTGGCCCCTAACATTAGGGTCAGAGAGAAGTCATGTCAGCCAAAATCCTAATATGTCTTGTAAAAAGATATAAAGAAATTTTTTGTATTTTTTCCCTAACAATTCTTCCTTGCTAGCTATATATTCACGATATCAGTTTGCACTAAGCTGAGTGGATTCCTTAGGCTGTCAACTGAGTCACTCATATGGCTCTCAAAAGATACGCATAATTACCAATCCTGATTAACTCATGGACGCGCTGGTACTGTGTAGATTGTGCATGAAAGTCGTCGATGGTACAACCGACGACATCAGGAACCAAATGCGTTCATTGCTTTGAACCGCAACGATCGCGGAGGAGGTCAGCACTCAGCAGAAGAAAAACAAAGCTGGTTTCACCACAAAAACAAGGAAGCAGATCAAGCATTACTGAACAAACAAAATTCAGACAAGCTAAACTAAAGCACGAAAGAAAGCTTCTGCAGTTCCTCCAAATCTGAGGATATGATCCAACTCAGTGCCCCACGTCACGAAATCCATACGCGAGAGGCCCCAAACTGCAAGAGGGAAAAAAAAGGTCACAGCACTCGCTTAAATCGAGACAATTCACCATCCAACAATAGCAAACAACAGTTCGTACTTGGCATCCTTTCTCAATTTTCAGAACCATATTGCATCTCATATTTTAACACAACTCACCCATGGTCGACAAGTGTCATAGAAAAAAAAAACTAGATTCTTCTGGGTCTTGAGAATACACCATCACAGTAAAATAAACCAGTTCGACAGCATGAATCATTATGGGTTCGTGGTCCATCGTTAATCTTCAGAATAAACCGCACTTTAACACGTCTGCCTCCTCTATACCGTTGTCGACCTGTCCTGTCAGGTTTAACCAAGTTGACTTTGCAACTTCTAGTTAATCGTAGCCAGAGATTCGACAATGCAAGTTTGGTCAGTGAAACAGGCAAATATGACAGCAGAGCAGCACACAATTCGTGCATCGTGATTCGGTTGGATACTGTCATGAATGTACCACACGTGCAGTGCCTATGTAAACCAAGATGCTCACAAGATCCCAGAAGCTAAGCCGGCTACTCAGACTTCCAAAACTAAACCGCTATCCTGTGCTTAGTTACACAACGGCTCGGATCAAGATGAGGGCATCTTCTTTATCAACATAGTGTGCAGCTCTCTTGCCTGTTCATTAAAGAAAAGGTCAAGATGAGTGGCTCGAACAGCAGAGGTGAAACTCCTAGCCCGCTTGGTGTAGGTACCTGATAGTAGTACATGAGCGTGCTCTGTTGAAAGGCTAAAGGAAAGAAGACGACACTCTACAGAGCACAGAGAGGGGATGAAGCAGCAGAGGAGCTGGCGCCCGTTCCTCAGCCATAAGCTGCTCGCGGTGCTGATTTTCATGGTCATCCTTGCCGTGATGCTCATCGGCTTCCTCACAGGAGGTAACAACACTGTCGTTTTTTTCTTGCCTCGTCTATTTTCTTTGGCCATGCATTGCTTCAGCATCACTATTGTCCTTGGCTCCTTGCCGTTATTCATAGTTTCATACCGAAGCATCAAGCATATACACATTCCAGTTGCTCTCATCCGTTTCAAAAAAAAAACAATCCAGTTGCTCTCTATTCACTGTCTCATTTCTGAAATTAGAGTAATGCAGACAATGATAAAAGCAGCAATCTTTTTTTAAAGGAACATGTAGCACATTTTTTTTCTCAGGAAATGCTGAACATTAGCTTATGTTCTACTAAACTTACAGTACCAAAGTCCATGGGCGGGCCAGTAGATGGCTTGTCGCCTCCTGCGCCAACCTCAAGCGGGAGCCCTCATTCAGCTTCCATATTTCCAGACAAAGGCTAGGCCCCAGTGTGGCATCTCAATATCATTGTGTCCCAAACTTGGAACAGACTTTTCATATTCTCCCATGGCGTATCCTGCATGGCAGCAGAGTCGCATGGTTTGTAAGCCTACTGGCCAACTTGCTCTAGTAATCACCACAATTTTCTCAGAAAAAGTCTTATAGTAATTGGAGTACATCCACTTGCTCTGACTAAAATAAGTGGTACCGCCATTCAGTTTAAACATCATGGTTTTCAGATTTGAGTGTGTTTCTGGTTCTTATGCAAAAGTTGCATATTGTTTCTTTCTGGGGAGTGCTGCTACTTGTATAACACCTTACGTAGTTACATTATACTAAAATTACAGCAGCAGAGTCCATGGGCGGTCGAGGGCGTGGCGAGCCGCCACCAGCTCCAGTCTCCGGTCAGAGCCATCACCAATTTTCCAGGTCTAGGGATCATGGCTTGCAATCCTCATCACCAGACAAAAGCTAGTCTAACCATAACCGGTGTGGCGTCTTTTTGACATTTTTTTGTTGTATTGTTCGAGAAAACGAGTTCTTTTCTCCCAAATTTGAGAAGGCAGTAAATAAATGGGTTGTATCTGAATTGGCGGATGCACATAAGGCTTCCCATAAAGTGCAATCATCATGATTTGAGATTGGAGTGCATTTTCAATTCCTATTGTTCTTTTGAAAATCACCCTAGTGTTTGTTCCTCTCAAAGATGGATCACGCATTCAAGACTCCATTTGTACTTATGTAATGGCAAGTGGTACCAGAGTTTGTTTGAGAATGTTCCTACGCGACCTTTGTTTTTCAAGAAAAAGGAAAGCCATTGATTCAACCAAACAACAAAGATACGCTGGACACTGATTTTATGAACTGAAACTAATATGGATTATGGAGTTCAATAGTCCACCTGAAACATGATAAACACACCACCTATCGCCAATATTTTTCATTGTTAAAAAGAAGGCATATGGCAACCCCAGCAAACAAGCACACACCATGATAGGCCTTCGTTTAAAGAGAACTAATGACATTTCAATGATATATGATGCATGCAGATGCAATGGTCCCATTTGAGTAGATCTGTGCCACATTCATGATTCATCCATGTGTCTGTCCATGTAGCTTAATCCTTGATTTGAATGAGACTCCAAGTACATCGATTTTCAAGCACCAGAAATCTCCCCTGAAGATTGCTTTGAAGGGGTATTAGTGAAAAATAAAGATATAATTTGAAACGGCAACTGAAGCTATAGGTTCATGTTCTAGATACCTGTAGCACATTACTACTTCAGCCGTGTGGAACCAGTAATCTCCTCATTCAGCTGCAGCAGCCGGCTGCAGACAGCACATTGGTGTGCTTTGGGCTGTCTGCAGCCGAGCTGCTGTGCTTTGAAGCAGGCAGCACTCGTTAGGCCCATAGCACAAACGGCCCAAAAAGCGCAGATCAGCGCCGCGTTGCTTCGGAAGTTCGGAGACGTCCGCCATTTTACAACCCAACCGGCCGGTTTCCTGGTCTAGCGGAACCGCAACGGCAGGGAATCATCTCACGTCAGCGGGCGGCCGCCGCTCGCCGGAGAACAAGGATGCGGACGATACCTCGTAGTTCGTCGTGGTTCAGGACTTGGTCAACAATGGCCGGCTTTGATAGAAAGAAATAATGGGCCTATACTTAGGAGCGATATGGGTCAGCTGTTATTTTCAAAAAAAAAAAGATATGGGTCAGCTGTCCGCCAGTGACGGCAGAGGTCGAGGGATTGGACACCGGTGGTTTGAATATTTTGGTCATCTCCGGGCGGCTAATTGCACCCCAACAATGACAGCTGCCTTTTTCGGCAAAGAAAAGGACAGTGACAATCACAACCGCTGACTGACTGGTAACACATCATCATCACGTCAAAGTAAACGGTCCATCCACTAGCAGATCAGCTTTGGGTAATTTTTTACATTTATTTTTCTTCCTTGGAATATGACTCTAGCTTTCGCTTTCCTTCTGACCCGGCATTTTCCAAGTTCAGATAGTAGCGGGTATCAATGAAAAAGGAAAACAGATTCTAGCCATTTGTATAGCACACTGGCAATTCACCTCGTGGAATCAGTAACCTCGTCCTCTGATATTGCACTCAACTCCGAGGTGGAGAATTGGAAGCTGTCAGCTGCAGAATCCTGCTCAAACCCACAGAAGAATGGCTCGGGTGGTATCTGCAGGGCATCAACGCCAGCTTCAAGCATCTCTATGACCTCAGCCATTGTCGGCCGATCATGAGGTCTCATCTGGATGCACCATAAGCCGACAATGCACAGCTTCCTCTCCATCTCATGGATGTCAAAAGCTTCACAAATCTCGCCTAACTCTTTCCGAGATATATGACTATACACCCAAGCTGGGTAGTAAGTCTGGCTTCTCCTTGCTGCATGTTGGTCCAAGTTTCTCTGGCCCCCAGCCATCTCCAGCAAGAGCATGCCGAAGCTGTAAACATCTGACTTGCACGAAACAACACCAAAATTACGAGATATCATCTCAGGAGCTATGTACCCAATCGTTCCCCGGGCAGCGCTCACCGGCACAAAGCTGTTGTCCCTTGGGTACAGTTTGGCCAGCCCAAAGTCAGCAATTTTGGGAGTGAAGTTACTGTCTAAAAGGATGTTATGTGGCTTGATGTCGAAGTGCAGTATCTGCATATCGCATCCTCCATGCAGGTAACTGATTCCTCTGGCGATGCCTAGAGCTATTTCGTTGAGTTTATCCCAGGAAAAACTTCGCTCAGAGGAGAAGATGTACTTATCAAGCGATCCCCGGGGCATGTATTTGTAGACGAGTGCCCTCCTCATTTCCTCCGAGCAAAACCCCAAGAGGCGCACTACATTGACATGGTGGATACTTCCGATGGTGGAAACCTCACTGATAAATTCGTCTCCGTTGCAGAACGAATTGCCCAACATTTTGACAGCAACAAAAACATCACCAGGAAGCGCACCTTTGTACACAGACCCGTAGCCTCCTTGGCCCAGCTTCTCTCTGAAATGCCCTGTGATTGCAGTGATATCTGTATAGGCATATCTTGTTGGGCTAAGAGTTTGTTGCATTTGAAGAAACTTCTCTACTGCATCAATGGATATCCTTGTTTTCCAGTATTTGTAGGCGAGGAAGGTCAATATAGCTAATGGTGAAAACATAAACCTTGATAGCATAGCAAGTACTGCACGAATAAGATTAAAGACTTAAGTTAGATAAATGAAAGGATACAGACTTAATGATCAGAATAGGTAAATTCTCTCATACCAATCATGAACTTTATAGTAGAAATTATGGTGAGCACGGCCCAAAATAATTTAGTCCAGTAGGAGTAATCATTTACACATGTCAAGAACTTCCAGTCTATCCCAAAAATGGCGGCAAAGGTCCGATCCACAATGCTAGAACTAGATTTTCGATCGTGGAAATAACTGCAGATTTTGTCAGAGTACATAGCACAGGATTAATGCGCAGTGAGCAGCTGAGGACCTTTAATAATCAAAACCAAATTCTGAAAGGAAACGGAGAGATAAGTCACCAGATCTCAAAGTTCATACTCACCTCATCGAATTGTTCATACATATGTTAATGATCTGACGATATGTCATGCCTTCATTTCGGTAAGGAAATCGAACAGCAAATCCATTCCTCATAAATTTTACAACATCTTCAAAGGTTGCATTATATGGTGCCCTCAGTTGCCGATTGCCCAAAGGGATCATGGACAAGTAACTACATGAAGGTTTGATGTATTGAACCTCAGGAATGAATGTAGTGATGAAGACATAAACAAAAGAATTCTTTGTACTCTGGCAATCGACAAGCCTGTAAGTACCACTACAGCAACTGGTGGACGAGGAAATTACATCACTTCTTAGCATCTCTGAACAACTCACAAAAGCAGCCCAAGTAACTGTATCAGTATCCAACAGGATGTTGCCTTCGGTCCCTGAACTGTTTATATAGGGACGATGATTGCTCGCAGGAATGGGACAACTGCTATTATCCAAATTGGCATCAACAACCCAGAATGTATTGTCAGTATAGGAGATGTTGGTCACAAAGTATTTTCCACTGTTGATGTAAATTATAGCCTTGTTATCAATACAAACCAGCTCGTATTCTGGAAAACCGCAACCAGGTGGATCACCTCGCATACGGAAAGGATCTCGAATGTCTTGGAGAAGCCCACAGGAAGAAGAAGGGCAAAAGGTTTGCCCTTGAACATCTAGCAGTTCAGTGTTCATTAGAAGGGCTGAAAGTGTGGAAGCCATGGCTAGTGCTTGCAGGGCAACACAGAGAAGAAACACACGACAGCTAGCCATGGAAGCTTAGCAAAGGCAAGATCAGGGAAGAAAGTGGAAACCAGAGCAACTGAGAAGATTATGTGGCTTGAGTGCTTCACCTATTTTGCTGTTGCGGTTGCGTGATGGTTAAAAGAGAAACTTTTGGGTGTATATTCAAGGGAGGAAGAAGAAAAGTCAAGCCTGACGTACTATACTGATCATGAACTGCAGCACGAAATGATTATGTTGATACAGTTTTCAAGAAGAAGGATATATTTTAGTCAATATAATGGTTAGTCAAAGGTTATTTGTGCGAGACTTACTTCAATGTGGCAAGTGGAATTCCAGAGTGCATATGAGACAAGAGAAGGGAAAACAATTGTGAATTCTCCTCCCTAGCTGACTAGTCCGTTCCAGTTTTATGGTGCTAATAATACTGACAAGGAAAGGATTTGACTTGTATGGCATCGCTGAAAGAACTATCCAAGAAATTCCACCTTACGAAGCTGCAGAGCAAGTTCTTGCACCACTATATTGGGCGGGCCCATCACGACAGATCACTGAAACCAACAAAATACTCAATTTCATAGAGATAACATCACCTCTTTCCCTTCTGCCTTCCTTCTACAGTTCTACCACACGAAATGTGTAATGCATTAGCTGCAGCTCTGGTGCTCTCGGTTCTTAACTATGGAATCACCATGCCCACAGCAAGCAGTGATGAAAACTTCTTCCAGAACTGCCCAACATCCAATTGCAGAGAAGGTGGACCCGAGATCCGGTTTCCATTCCGCCTTGAAACCAGCCCTCCATCATGTGGTGCACCAGGAATGAAGTTACGTTGCTCAAAGCAAGCAGACACCATCCTTGTTCACCCAAATCTTGGTTTATGCAAGGTGATTGCCATCGAGTATAGGTACGGTTTGATTGATGTTATCCCACTTGCAGCCTCCAAGTGCCCTCTTCAAAAGATCATCTCTACCAATCTATCAACTGAGGTATATAGACCTTACGGAGCTTCTGCGACCCTTGTGAGCTGTTCAACAGAGTTCAGACCACGTAATCAGGATGGCGTTGCTGGCCCCATCTCTTGCCTTAGCAACACAAGCCAGTTTCCGTACTTGGTGTCTTCTCTTCGAAATATGGATGTCCTTCCATTGGATTGCATGGTGGTTTCCAATGATATTTGGATACATTACCCTCTTATCAATGAGCTCTTTAATGAAACTGCAAAAGTAACCATTGCATTTGGTAAGACGATGTTCAGGTGGTCAGTTCCCAACATAACAAATGTTTGCCAAGACTGCGAATTTGGAGGGAGGCCTTGTGGATTTCGCTCAGAAACAAGGCAAGCATTCTGCAAGAAGCACAGTAAGTTTCTAATTAGCTCCTGCAACTTTACAACTTATCCTTATCAACACAGCATATGCTATGGTTTACTTCTTATTGATTTCGGCATGGAAACACAATGGCCTAAGTAATACACAATATCATCTTCCATTCCGTTCTTAGTTCTTTCAGCTAGTTGGCACTGTTGCGTTTTTGATACAGAGTATTCCTTGTTACGGATCACTTTTGCTGATTCCAGTAAAATGGTTCTGCTATTTCACTGAAAAGATGTCATAACTATTGACATAAAAGATTAGGTCCCTAAGATTAGTTCAAAATACCACCACAGTGCAAAATCCAAACTTGGCTCCTTTGCAAGATATTCCTACATGCCAATTCAAAAGCTATGTCCTCAACTTACACATCACCACATTTATAAGCCTGCCAGATAATCCCCTGAAAAATTAATTATTATACTTTCCAGATGCATATCAAATGAGTGTTGGAGACATGTTGCTGTCAGATACGTGCTTAGCATTTTATTAATCTCTGGAGGCGAGTTCTCCGACTCTTTTGGAGAACAAGCTCAACGTTTCATATGATCTCCTCCAGTGCCCAGCGATTTGGCTGTGAACTTAAAAGATTCAGCCTAAAAAGAAAGCCATGACATAATCTAATTCTTTTCTTTCCTGCCTGCAGGATCACATGTCAAAGTCATTGCAGGTATGCAATTTAAACCACTCTTAACCCATGGAGTTCTTTCGCTGCTTACTGTTAGATGTATATACTTTGTGTATTTACTCACTAGTGTAGGGTGCTTTCTGCACTTTGTACATCTTCATATCTGCCCTTTTGGGCATGGTAATAGATTGAGTTGCTCATTCCTAACACTTACAACTTCAATTGCCACACTATCATTTACAAAAGAGATAGTATCTGATGGATAATGGATTTTTATCTGACTACCTGATTTCCTTCATTGTGTTTGTTCAGCAACATCATCAGTAGCCATGATTTTAGTTGCTTCAGTGATTGTGGCTGCTGCATTATATCTCGCCCTGAAATCAAAGTATAATGAAGAAATACATTTGAAAGTTGAAATGTTCCTAAACACTTACAGCACATCCAAACCAACAAGATACACATTCTCTGAAGTGAAGAAGATAACAAGACGGTTCAATAATAAACTTGGCCAAGGTGGTTTTGGAAGCGTCTATAAAGGTGAGCTATCCAATGGAGTGCCTGTGGCAGTCAAAGTGTTGGAGAACTCAAAGGGAGAAGGACAAGAATTTATCAACGAAATTGCAACCATTGGAACAATCCACCATGCCAATGTCGTCCGGCTTCTAGGTTTCTGCTCTGAAGGATCAAGACGTGCTCTAATTTATGAATTTATGCCTAATGCATCGCTCGAGAAATATATATTCTCACAAGCATCTGATACTTGTTGCCAAGAAAAATTAATACCAAACAGAATGCTTGAAATAGCCACAGGGATCGCCAAAGGGATTGAGTATCTGCATCAAGGGTGCAAGCAGCGCATACTCCATTTCGACATTAAGCCTTCCAACATTTTACTGGACTACAGCTTTAAGCCAAAGATTTCAGATTTCGGACTAGCGAAGCTGTGTGCAAGGGATCAAAGCATTGTCACACTGACGGCAGCAAGAGGCACAATGGGCTACATTGCACCAGAACTATATTCTCAAAACTTTGGCACGGTATCATATAAGTCAGATGTTTACAGCTTTGGCATGGTGATATTGGAAATGATGAGTGGACAAAGTAGCTCAGACCCACAGACAGAGAACAGAAATGATGTTTACATTCCAGAGTGGGTATATGAGAAAATAATCACTGGGCAAGAACTGGAATTGATCAGAGAAATAACACAAGGAGAGAAAGATATAATGAGGAAGCTAGCTATCGTAGCCCTTTGGTGCATTCAGTGGAACCCAGTGAACCGGCCATCTATGACAAAAGTGGTGAACATGCTGACGGATAACTTGCAGAGCCTAAAGATGCCTCCTAAACCATTTGTTTCATCATTTGGCTAGCAGACATGAAGTAAAAGCTTGAGACCAGTCAGTATTTCAGATATTCGTACCTATCAGTTATCGACATGTACCAAATATGCCTTATGTCTATCACATTTTGACATGTTGGTTGCGCTCTTGTCGAGGATGTTTTGAATTTTGCGGTGACCTACGACCTGCTGTTAGCGAATACCCTCTTTAGAAAGAGAGAGTCCCATCTAGTGACTTTCCATAGTGGACAATACTCGAGCCAAATCGACTTTATCTTGCTAGGAGAGAGGATAGACGTGCATGCTTAGATTGTAAGGTGATACCTGGGGAGTGTGTTGTCCCCCAACACAAGCTTGTGGTGGCGGTTTTTCGTTTTCGGGTATGTGCCCACCGGAACAAACGTGCCAAGATTGCGAGAACGAAGTGGTGAAAGCTTAGAGGGGAAGAGGCACAAACGTTTAAGGAGAGAATGCTAGGCGAGGGGCCTTGGGAAGAAGGAACAGATGTAGATGATATGTGGCTAAAGATGGCGACATGTGTTCGGAAGGTGGCCTCAAAAGTGTTTGGTGTGAGTAGGGGAGGCAAGCAGGAAGTGAAAGAGACTTGGTGGTGGAATGACGAGGTGCAAAGGGCTATTAAGGAGAAGAAGGAGTGTTTCAAACGCCTTCACCTCGACAAGAGCGCAACCAATATCGAGGGCTATAGATTAGCGAAGAGGTCTGCAAAGCGAGCTGTAAGTGTAGCGAAAGGTCAGGCTTTTGATGACCTTTATCAACGGCTAGGTACGAAGGAAGGAGAGAAGGATATTTATAGGATCGCTAGGACCCGTGAGAGGAAGACAAGGGGCATAAACCAAATCAAATGCATTAAGGATGGGATAGATCGACTTCTGGTGAAGGATGAGGAGATCAAGGACAGATGGCGAGAATATTTCGACAAGTTGTTTAATGGGGAAAATGAGGGTCCTACCTTCGAGTTGGACGACTCATCTGATGATACCAACAGACGCTTTGTGAGAAGGATTCAAGAGGCAGAGATCGGGGAGGCTTTGAAGAGGATGAAGGGAGGTAAAGCGATGGGTCCTGATGGCATCCCCATTGAGGTGTGGAGATGTCTGAGCGAGAGGGCGGTAATATGGTTAACTAAGCTTTTTAACCTAATTTTCCGGTCAAACAAGATGCCGGAGGAATGGAGGAGAAGTATATTAGTACCGATCTTCAAGAACAAGGGAGATGTTCAAAGTTGTACTAACTACCGGGGGATTAAACTGATGAGCCATACGATGAAGCTTTGGGAGAGGGTTATCGAGCATCGCCTAAGAAGATTGACAAGGGTGATCCAAAACCAGTTTGGGTTCATGCCTGGGAGGTCGACCATGGAGGCGATTTTCTTGGTACGACAGTTGATGGGGAGATATAGAGAGGAGAAGAAGGACTTACACATGGTCTTTATTGACCTAGAGAAGGCGTATGATAAAGTACCGAGAGACGTCATGTGGTGGGCCTTGGAAAAACACAAAGTCCTAACTAAGTATATTACCCTCATCAAGAATATGTACAAGGATGCGATGACTTGTGTTCGAACATGTGATGGCGATAACAGTGACTTTCCAATTAAAATAGGACTACATCAGGGGTCAGCATTGAGCCCTTATCTATTTGCTTTGGTGATGGATGAGGTCACAAGGGACATATAGGGTGATATCTCTTGGTGTATGCTCTTTGCTGATGATGTGGTGCTAGTTGACGAGAGTAGGGTAGAGGTTAATATGAAGTTGGAGCTATGGAGACACACGTTAGAGTCGAGGGGGTTCAGACTGAGAAGGACCAAGACCGAGTATATGATGTGCGACTTTAGCCCGACTAGGTATGAGGATGGGGACGTTAGCCTCGAAGGTCAAGTGGTGGCCAAGAAGGATACTTTTCGGTATCTAGGATCAATGCTTCAGAAAGATGGAGATATTGATGAAGATGTTAAGCATAGAATTTCAGCCGGTTGGTTGAAGTGGCGGCAGGTTTCTGGCGTCCTCTGTGATAAGAAGGTGCCACAGAGGCTAAAAGGTAAGTTCTATAGGACGGCGATTCGCCCGGCGATACTATACGGTGCTGAATGTTGGCCTACAAAAAGGCGACATGTCCAGCAACTGAGTGTAGCAGAGATGCGTATGCTACGTTGGTTCTGCGGGCGTACAGGAAGGGATAGAGTCCGGAATGAAGAGATTCGAGATAGGGTCGGGGTGGCACCTATCGAGGAGAAGTTGATTCAATATCGGTTGAGATAGTTTGGACATGTACAACGGAGGCCTCCCGAAGCGCCGGTGCGTAGTGGAGTTTTAAAGCGGGGCGATAATGTAAGGAGAGGTAGAGGTAGACCTAAACTAACTTAGGACGAGACGGTCAAGAGAGACCTTAAAAAGTGGAATATCGCTAAGGAATTAGCTATGGATAGGAGCGCGTGGAGATTAGCAATTAATGTAGCTGAACCGTGACCTTTGTTACTTTTTATTTAACCCCTAACTCTTCCTTTGACTTGTATCTTTTTTATGTTTCTTATTCTTGTTTTTTGTGGGTTTCATCTCTAGCCTACCCCAACTTGCTTGGGACAAAAGGCTAAGTTGTTGTTGTTGTTATGTTCTGTACGTTCGGGATTCTGCACAATCAGATTCTTTTTTTAACCATGTTAATGAATATGTAATTCCTTGGGTAGGCTTTTGCTTCTAGAACATACAAAGCTGGTAACCCGGGGTACTATGCTTTGTTTTCTGTAAAACTAGGCCAAGTGCCTTTGGTCTAAAAATCGGGACTCACCAAAATTTATTCAGTGGTTGTAAACTTAGAATAAGTTGCTGCTTACATTGAAAACTGCTGCTGTTCCTGCGATTTATCTCTAAACATTGACAAAGATTACCCGTCCTTAGAGAAGAACTCCTGCCTCCTGAAGAAGTTATTGGTTATCACCCTTTGTTTCTGGAGAAATAGGGACCGATTAATCTGCAGGGAGGACCGGAGGAGACCCTCACCATTACGGAGCTCGAAGGCGGCGTGGATGAGGTCAGGTACCCCCAAGGCCCCCCTTATAATGCGGTTAGGATCGACGGCGCACCATGGGCGCCGCGACGATAGAAGCTCCAGTGGTGCGTCGGCGCGGCAAAGTCATCGGGCAGATCGGCGCCGCCGCGGCCGAGCACCGGCGGCGGAACGCGCGTGCGGTGGTCGGTGGAAGGTTATGCAGAGCTATTCAGATTAGTCTGAGCTGCAATACTCTACATTTGACGTGGGCCTCGGATAGGTGGACCGGGCTTTCCTGCAAATTCAGCCCGGCCTCTCAACAGAGGCAGTAGAAGATAAGGCTGGCCCATATCAGTTCCAGGTGTGTGTCCTGGTACGGACCATGGAGTGGTCAATAATCTGAAGGACACTTTTTCTACAGCGTGATCCTGAAAGACATAATTAGCCAGCCTGTCCCGATCCTGGACATCGCTTTTAAGCGTGTCAAAGCTATCGAATCGGAGTGTTGCGACACACAAACTTTTTTCTCAAAAAAAACTTTACAGTGCACCTTGCAAGACGAGTTCGTTTCTTCGTCAGGTAAGGCTTCGAAAAAAAAACAGTAGGCCCAAAAACGCCATTTTTCATCACAACTATCTGGAACAAGTTCCATGAATCTCAAAAATCCCATGCATCGATCGCATGGATCATGCATCTCCTCTCTTCCTACCCTATGCAAACCTAAGCGTAGATGAGGCCATGAGGCAAACAATCAAGAGGCCCAGCATGTTCCTCCCGGGCACGGTTGGTGCATCATTTGACAATTATGCTGTACAATTTTTCAGAAAAAAATTCACTAATCTAGCTGGATGATAGTAATTCATAGTTTGGTTCCCGGTTTCCGAAAAATCCGACCAGAGAAATCAACGTCCCAATGACAAAGTCATGTGATGAGTGAGACTTCTTGGCACATAGCTGGCGGCACGGTTCTCCCGTCAAGCCGCCTTGGACCTTGTTTCACGCGGTTGCATGCCTCAAGTCTCTGGCCAAAGCTTGGAGAGAGGTGCTGCCTCTAGAGTTGCAGGTGATCTGAAAGGAAAAGGGCAGCAGTTTAGGGTTGAACAGAGTTGCATATTCTGCAGATGAGCTATATGTTATAGCAGTAAGAGTTATCATGCATGCATTAGCACTGATACCAGTAAGATTTTACTTCGCATTCGCATAGAGTGCTTGACATGTGAGAAATGGTATTACTAAAAAATTCGCAGGCACAGTAGTTTTGTGAGTCTATGATTGATGATGCAACAAGTAAACAAGTTGAACAAGCAAGTCCCAGCCATGTGAACAAGCAAGTCACAGTGGGTCTTCTAGTTCTCCAGGGTGTTATGTCTTTGGATGTACGCCACTGACCAATTCAACACGCAAACGTTGGACTATCTGTTACCCACGCCTCCTTTGATTTTTCTTTTCGTCCCCTCTGCCACAGGGGCCACGGCCATGGCACAACCCCAAAATGCAACCCAACAAGTAGGCCAATGCAAGGAATCCACAGCACAAGATGACAGCGCCGAGTTCTTCCTGGACTCTCCACCTCCTGCCTCTCTTCCTGCTCCTACCAGTCGGCAATGCCATCACATTTAGCATCAGCAACAGATGCTCCGGCACCATATGGCCAGCCGCTGTGCCGGGCGGTGGCGTGAAACTCAACCCTGGAGAGTCCTGGACCCTCAACGTGCCGGCCGGTACCGGCCCCGGGCGTGTGTGGCCGCGCACGGGCTGCTCATTTGACAGCACCGGTAAGGGGTCATGCCAGACAGGAGACTGCGGCGGCGTGCTGGCCTGCACAAGCAGCGGTCAGCCACCCGTCACACTTGCTGAGTTCACCATCGGAGGAGGAACGGATTTCTTTGACATCTCCCTCGTCGATGGCTTCAACGTGCCCATGGACTTCATGCCGATGCCGGCAAACGGACAGGGAGGGCAAGTATGCAGCAGGGGGCCTCGCTGTGCAGCCAACATCACATCGCAGTGCCCAGAGAAGCTGACGGTGCCTGGGGGCTGCAACAGCGCGTGTAGAGTGTTCAAGCAAGACAAGTACTGCTGCACCGGGAATGTCAGCAGCACCTGCGAGCCCACCACCTACTCAGTGTTCTTCGTGCGGGGGTGCCCCGACGCCTACGGTTACTCCAGGGATGATAGCTCGAGCACTATCTTCAGTTGCCCGTCGGGCACCAACTATCAGGTCGTCTTCTGTCCCCCTGTTGACATTTCAGCTTCCCCTCCAGCTACAAATCCTCCTGCTCCTGATGTTACTGGATCAACACACACGAACCACTCGTCCTTTACAAAAAGCAGATTTTTTGGTGTGGTTCTAGGTTCCATTGGCTCTGGGCGTTCGGGTTTACCCGATCGTTCGGGTCGGGTAATTCGGGTAATATGAGAATTGGGTAATCGAGATTGATATCCGAAATCAGACCCGAACTTACGGGTACCCGCCAGTTCGGGTTCGGATAATTTCAGATTTGGGTATTGGGTACCCAGATTACCCGATTTTAGTGTTAAATAGAGCAGCATGACAACACTAAATGAGATCAAAGTTCACTCATTTGAAGTTTGGAACAGCAAACTAGGCTAAAATTCAGTACTTGAATGTTCACACTTCACAGCAATGACTACTTGAATTCAAAAACATAACATATAGGAAAATAGAACAGAATAACAGCAACCCTGAATTCAAAGACATAACAGCCCTAAAACACACATAACAGTTATCACATGACAGTCCTAAAACAGACCAAAGTTCTAGCCACTAGGCAGCATAGCACTTTAAATGTTGATATTTCAGGATAGATACAATTGCTTCCTGTTGTCGTTGCATATGTCGTTGAAGTCACCGTGGAAGCTTGTTTCCCTTTGCCTTTGACACCAAATTCTTCAACTAATTCTGCAATCAATCAATTCAAAAATGGAGTTAGTTGTGCAAATGTGCAATAAACTAATAAAGTAATTCTGCAAACAATGAATCAAGCTTGTACCTTGTTCCAGCATTGTTAATTCCTCATAATTCTCTTCAATGTCAATAGGTAATGACCATCTCAGCCAATCTTATGTACATACTAGTGCTTCAAGCATGAATGGAGTAAGGGAGCTTCGAAAGTCATCTAGGATGCGTCCACTTGTACTGAATGCCGACTCTGAAGCTACTGTTGAGATAGGTATAGCAAGCACATCACGGGCCAAACGAGATAGAATTGGAAACCTCTGCTCAGATGCCTTCCACCATACTAAAAGGTCAATCTTCATTTCTATGTCTTCAGTTTCTTCAGCAAGATATTTGTCAAGTTCAGACTTATAATTGTTGCTTGAAGCATTACCAATCTTCATCCTCTTAGCTATTACTTCCTTCAGCTTGCCACCTCTACCTCCCTTTGATGCTATTGGACCACTTGCATCAGTTGTCTCTTCACATGGGGCATACATTCTCCTGTATTCTTCAAACAAGTCACGTACACAAGTGTTAATAGCTTCCCAAACTAGCTGCCCCCTTGCCTCACCAAATATCTCTTCAACAGTTATCATCTTTATGTACAAAGATAACTTGTATCTTGGATCAAGACAACCAGCGACAAAAATTAGCAAATTAAGGTTCTCCTTATCCTTTCCCTTTCCCTTTGCCCTCCCCCTGTCATTCTCATTCTCAATGCTATTGTTGCTTGGATGCCACAGTCCCCAATATTTGTCAAATTTATCTTTCATTCTTCTGCCCATAGCTGATTGCAACTCATCTGTACTGTTCAACCAAGATTTAATCAACAAATGCACTTCTCCAATCTCATGAAAGAATGTATGGGCAGTGATATGAAGTGTAGTAGAGACCCGAACAGTAAGATCATAGAAATGCTCTAGAAAATCTGCCATCTTCTTTGCATTTTTCCAATCAGTTTCATCTGGATGACCAACTCCATCCTTCACATCAGATAGGTCAATCACATAACTAATGTCTTCATCAGCTAACCTTGCAAACACTCTTTCATAAACAATTGCAGCTTTAAGCATGAGATATGTGGAATTCCATCTTGTTGGGATGTCAAGCTTCAGAAATGGCTTGTTGGTCAGCTTCTCTTCATCCATAATTTCCTTAAACTTGACTATTCTTGAACCACCATTTCTGATATATCTAACAGCAGCCCTAACCCGCTTCACAGAGAGGTCCACTTCTTTTAGGCCATCTTGCACGATGAGGTTAACAATATGTGCTGCACACCTCATGTGTAAGTACGTGCCATTAGCTATAAAATCTTTGCTCAGCTGCCTCTTCAAATAACCAAGACCACTATCATTTGCACTTGCATTGTCAACTGTTATAGTCATCACTTTCTCTATACCCCATTCAGCCATGCACCTCATCACATTTTTTCCAATATCCTCACCTTTGTGTCCCTTCACCATAAAGAAACCAATTACTTTCTTATAAAATCTCCAATTATCATCAATAAAAGTGGCAGTCACAGTCATGTAAGCATCAAGCTGCTGGGAAGTCCAACAATCCGTTGTCAAGCAAACCCTTTGGCAACAATCTTTGAAGAATTTCTTTAGCTTGGCTTTCTCTTGGAAAAAACAACGCACGACATCTCTAGTACATGTTCTCCTAGATGGAAGTTGGAAACGTGGACATGCTTTGGCCATAAACTTTCTCAATCCGGGTTTCTCACCAAAGCAAAAGGGTTGCTCATCTTCTATGACCATCTCAGCAAAAGCAGCTCTAAGTTCATCTTGATCAAACCTCCAAGTGCTAACAGCTTCACCTTGACATGCTTGTAGAGTACCTTGTGCTGGATCCTTATTAAACTTGTGTGGATTACGCTTGCAAACATTGAAATGTTTCTTCAAGCAAGATGTACCATGACTTTTTGTATCTACCTTCATGTTACGGTGGCAATATTTGCACTTAGCACTCTGAATAATTTCTTTATCATTCTTGATCTTTATGAAGTGCTTCCACATCTCTGACCTTGGTGCCATCTCTTTTTTTTCAGCCACGTTCTCACTCTTGTCCAACTCAACCTGAGGTTCAATCTCCATCTCGGTGTGTGATTCAGGTTCAATTTGTGATGCTTGGGTACCCAATGGCACTGACTCAACCTCCATCTCGACATGTGATTCAGGTTCTGCCATCTATTTGACAAAAACAGAGATATACAAATTGAGAGCTAGCATAAATATCATGTAGCATAAACAAGATCTAGCATAAACAGTTGTAATAATCTTTATGACGTACAAACAGTCGACACTTGATAGCAATCAGATGGGTGCAAATTGATAGAGGAGCAACTAGCATAAACATCAGGGATCAGGGGCTGCGGGGTGCACAGGCCACACATGTAAGGTGCTCTATTGTCTGCTCTCGAAGTCCTATAAGGGGATGAAAATGAAGAGTTTCTTACCTGCGGCCTGCGGGGGAAGCGGATCGAGGAAGGCAGGAAGCCATGGCCTGCTTGGAGTTGGAGGGGACTGCGGCCTCGCCGGCCTACACCCGGGCGTGGTGGTGGCGGCAGACCGGCAGTAGGTGGACTGGTGGAGTGCGGCGCCTACAGGGAGGATTGGGGCCTTGGGGGGACGGATCGGCGGAGCGCCGGAGCGAATCGGCGCGGGCGGTGGTGGCACTGGTGGGAGACGAGGCGGAGGTGGGGGATGAGACGATGCGCCGTGCGCCCGTGCGCGAGGAGGAGGCTAGGAGGGGCGAGACGGCCCGTGGCTGCTGTGGCGGCGCCGCCGGGGGCCTTGGGGGGACGGATCGGCGGAGCGCCGGAGCGAATCGGCGCGGGCGGTGGTGGCACTGGTGGGAGACGAGGCGGAGGCGGGGCACGAGACGATGCGCCGTGCGCCCGTGCGCGAGGAGGAGGCCAGGAGGGGCGAGACGGCCCGTGCCCCGTGGCTGTTGTGGCGGCGCCGCCGCCCGCTGGCGCGAGGAGAGGGTTAGGGCGGCGTGGCTGCTGTAGTGCTGTGGCAGTAATTTTCTTTTCCTTTTTCTTTTCTACTCCACCTGGTTTTGGCTTGCAAACAGGTGGACCGTGGACGCCTGGACGGGACGCCGGGACGGGGCGTTGGGGACTGGACTGCGCCTGCCGTTTGGGTAATTGGGTAGTTCGGGTATCGGAGCTTGAAACCCGAACAAACCTGAAACTCAATCGGGTTTTAGCATATGCTACCCGCCAAATGAGTTTGGGCATCGGGTAATGGGTATTTCGGGTTTGGGTCCGGGTTTTCTCGGGTTCGGGCATTGGATCCGGGTTTTATGCCCGGAGCTAGGTTCCATAGGCAGTTTGATAGTATTTTTCGGATTTGTCACTTTCTTTGCATATAAACTAAGAAAGCAGCGACACCAGGAGATGCATGAAGGGGATGAAGAGTTTGGAGAGCTACCAGGAATGCCAACGAGGTTCACATTTCAGCAGCTACAAGAAGCAACTGACCAATTCAGACACAAGCTTGGGGAAGGAGGATTTGGGTCTGTTTTTGTGGGGCAATACGGTGAAGAAAGAATTGCGGTTAAACGTTTGGATCGGGCTGGTCAGGGTAAGAGAGAATTTTTAGCAGAGGTTCAGATAATCGGCAGCATCCATCACATTCATCTAGTGAGGCTGATTGGTTTCTGTGCAGAGAAATCACATAGGCTTTTGGTGTATGAGTATATGCCCAAAGGGTCCTTGGATAGGTGGATCTATTACTCACATGGCAATGATGCTCCCTTTCTGGACTGGCAAACTAGACGCAAGGTTATTTCTCACATTGCTAAGGGTCTATGTTATCTACATGAGGAGTGCATGAAGAGGATTGCTCACTTGGATGTCAAACCACAAAACATCCTCTTAGATGAAAACTTCAATGCTAAAATTTCTGATTTCGGATTAAGTAAGCTCATTGATCGGGATAAGAGCCAAGTGATTACAAGAATGAGAGGCACACCTGGATATTTAGCTCCTGAGTGGTTGACATCCCAAATCACAGAAAAAGCCGATGTATATAGCTTTGGCGTTGTGGTCATGGAAATCATCAGCGGTAGAAAGAATCTTGACACTTCACGGTCTGAAGAAAGCATCCATCTTATTACCCTTCTGGAAGAAAAGGTGAAGAGTGATGAGTTAGAAGATTTGATTGACAAGTACAGTAGTGATATGCAAGTACACAAGCAAGAAGTATTGGAGATGATGAGGCTTGCAATGTGGTGTTTACAAATTGATTCTAAAAGAAGGCCTCAAATGTCTGATGTGATCAAAGTCTTGGAAGGTCACATGAATGCAGAAAGCAAAATTGATCATAACTTTGTCGCAACAAGTAAAACAATGTTTGGTATTGCTGAAAATACAGGTTCCTCAGATCCACCTCAAGCCTCACATTTATCAGGCCCCAGGTGAAATTGGGGTAACTGTGAGAAGTTAGTAGCCTAGGTTAGACACAGATATGTGTATCTAGGAAAAGCCATTACCAGTTTTATTTTTTCCCAAGTTACTATAATTCTTTTGTTTGGTTTCCCATTGTAACACAAATCTGTTCTAGCAGTTTTCTTTTTCTGAAAGTTATAATCAAAATGCTAATATGAACAGGCTCAAAGCAAATTGGGAGTTGGGTTTTTTTATCTCCAAAATGCTGAAGTGGAAAGAGAGGAAAAAAAGCAGTACTAGTACATAAGTGGGTGGTATTGCATATTCTCCAAAGTGTTTCCAGCCATGGATTTTCTACTGAAATTAAGTTTCCTGTCCTAGCCGTGAACTACTTTTCCGTGTATCGCAAAAGTGTTACGGCCTTGGTGTTGTGGGGATTTATCTCCACTACAAACCTTGATTATCAGTATCGAGTGACTCTATGCAGCTGCACAACGAATTAACTACCACCTCATTGCACAAGCCATCCAGAGTGAGCAACCGGAAGGCAAGAGACACTCACCTAAATTAATGCAGAGAAGGGATGCGGCGATGGATGAGGCGCCCTGCAGGGCGGCCTCCTTCCCCTATGGTGGTGGTCGGTGAGGGCCGACTTTGTACCGGGGGCGCCTGAGAGGACGAGAAGCAGAGATCCTCCAGCGGAACAGCACAGCGGCGGCACATGCAAGGAGAGAAGATTGTCTAGATCGCCGCCGTCACCACCTCAGTCGGAGCACCAGCACCGCCAGGATGCGTGTGCAACGGGACTTGGGAGAAGGAAGGAGATGGAGATGGATGGATGGTCTCCCCGCGACAGTTTGGGCTGAGGCTCTCTATAGTTGAGGTGTGCTGGGCCTCCTTGCAATAATAACAATTGGGCCTTGAGGCACTAGTACACGGTTGACTGGGGAAGCAGTCCACCAAAGCTCAGCCCATGGAGGGTAGGCCTCTCACGAGGACCGTGTTACTTTGATAAAAAAACGTTAAAGTGAGCTTATGGTCAAACAGCATATGAAGAGGATCCAGGCTGTTTCTCGCGGTCAAAAAGCTCGATGCTTAAACAGATGTGTTTAGGGCTATGTGGGAATGCAATGCATTGGGATGATCGTCTGTGCAGATCAAAATGGCGTAGCATGCATCGGGCATGCATGACAGAGACTGCTGTAGCACAATCACTGAATGAAAAAAAACCCATCTCTATGCAATTGGCAAACATGAAGTTATCCAACGGCCATACTGCTACTATTGATCTCCATCAAAATGACAAATCCTGCCTGCCAGAGGCCACTGGTTCTGGTTATAGTGGATCGAGCCTCGACCCTGGAGATCAAGCACGAATGCCCAAATGTTTCCGGCCTTTCCTCCAATACCTACATTTTACAACTTCACTTTACGAAGCTGGATGTGCATAATATCGATATGCACGAGAAATGCAATGCTAGGAAAGCCTTTATTTGTTGTCTTTTGTTTTTAAGGAAGGCGTCCAAACGGCAGCGTTGGATTGGATGAGGCACCCGACATGGGCCCTATGGCGGTGTACAGTGAGGACAGATGGCGTGCAGAGGCTGAGAAGGCCGTCCAGATCGCCGCAATTAGAAGGCCCACCAGCGGCCTACTGTCGCTCCGGCGACCTTGCGCCGCCTGGATTAGGGTTCGGGGTTGGCGAACCTAGAGAGGATCGCCGGAGGCTACCGGACCGGCGGTGGGGTCGGTTGAGACGGAGGCGAGGCGGGGCTGCGGGGGCGCCGCCCGCCGGAGCGGTAGGAGATGGCGGCCGGACAGGGGTGGTGGCGGGGGCGTGGAGCTCCGGACAAGATTAGCGATGGCCGCGGTGGGTGGCGGAGGCGTCGGAGTGACGCCGGAGCCGGAGGAGGCGGTGGTAGGCAGGGGAGCTGGGCCGTCCTATCTGCGCCCCTCCTTCTTCCACTTCTGGGACGCGATCCCTCGCAGTCGCACCTACGACTGCGAGTAGCGCCCGCCATCACCGCCACGGCCGGGGCACCGGAGCCGCGCGGGACGCCTGTGCGGAAGGGGATGGTTCCCCCGCGGGAGTACGGGCTTGCGACGCTCCATATCTGAGTTGGGCTGGGCTTCCCTTAAATAGTGAGTGGGCTGCATTTCTTCGACCAAAACCAAACCGAATAACCAGCCCGCGCGCGTGCTATCGGTGGAAGCGCACGGCGAGCAGCAAGCGCGTCGGCTGGCGCTGCTGGTGGGGGCGGCCGCCGCTCAATGGAGAAGGATTGAAGAACCAGCATGCTGACGAAGCTTCACCATGCTGTGCATGGCTCAGACCTGGAAGGTGGAAGTGCAGCAGAACCCGTGGATGTACGTGTGCTGCGAATGCGCACTGGCAACTGGGGCAATGGAAAGTTCAGAAATGCTGCAGAATCTATCCACATGTCATGATGCTTTCGGCTAATCATCAGATGAGTTTGTTCGTTCACCTGTATGAATGAATCCGCAAAGTCGGAAAAAAAATCTATTTTAATCGCGAACAGCAAGCCTATTTCCTGCCTGAAAGTGAACATTTCCCGATTTGTGAAGTACAAGGGTTGACGATATTCACAACAAAGGTCAGGTATCTACAAATGTAAAACGTGAGTGTTAGCCGCAGTTGTCTCCATGGATCAGTCAGTAACAACCGATGTAAGTATAAAAAAAATAACAACCAATGCGTACAATAGTCACTCAAGTTCGGTTACTTTATGAGAGAATCGGCATTAGAGAAAGGTAGCAAAGCAGGGGGATAAATACTAGAGGAATGGCAATGATAGAGATTGCGTACTGTTTCTGAATCTATTGATCAATGATCTGATTCCATGCCTTGCCCTGATAATTGTATAGCCCCCTGCCTGTGACTTGTGAGTTGGTTGGGCTAATCCCATTCCAAGTGAAGGCAGTCTCCAGACCACCAATATGAAGATACAGATAAGCCCTAAAACTGAACTCCACTGCTTCTTCCAAGGGTTCGTCCAGGGACCATATGACATGACAGTGTTACCTGCAGCAGCATAACTGAATGAAAATACCCTCTCTCTATAACATGCGCGCAGTTCGCAAACACAAAAAAATTTATCCAACATCCATCATACTTCTCTAGATCTCCATATCAAATAGACACACACAGCCTTAACCACATGAGCCTCGAGATGCTCGCCTCAAGAGCAATTGCCAATAATTTTCTTAAATTTCTCGCCTTTCTCCATAGGACAAGCATGGCATGCATATCCTTGTCACTAAGGTCTCTTGATTGGTTCGCTTCCAAAATGTGCCGTATCAAAATATAGGCAAGCTCATAAATTTTGGCACTCGTTTGGTTGAAGGCCAAAAAAGTAGCCCATCTAACCAAGTGCTATTCTAAACTTGCCAAGATTTTGGTAAAAAAAAGATAGGCTCCCACGTTTTGGTATTGCCCATATTTGGACATGCCCATATTTTGGCATCCATCCAAGTACGTCCTAAAACATTTGGTAATCTAGCTGGATTACAAGAATGTCCAGTAGCCAAGTCATAGAAAAAGAATCCACCCATAATGACCGACAATGTCACGATCGCAAGGTTATGTCTTGGAATGAGACGTCTTGGCCCATTGTTGAGGCCATCACTGGTCAGTCAAAGCAACCAAGGCTGAGCTGACTCCACGTGGCTGCATCTGAATAGTAGCTTTCGCATATACCGTGCACGCTGGGTCACATACTAATTTTCATTCCACCTGCCGCCGGGAGGCTGTGGCAACACGCGCATGGTGTTCAATCAGGAAAAGAAGTGCTGCAATAATAGGGATGGTGCCTAGACTTGCGAACCCACCACTGATTCGGTGCTCTTCATCCGATGTGCCTAGACGCCTGTAGCTACACGTTCGACAGTAGCTCAAGCACTGTGTGTTCAATTGCAGTCAGAATTCTTCCCGACGCATTCGCTCACGTTTCAGAACTCGCGTGACCTGATCAACAAGTCCTGATTGTCCTGATTGTTTAACTGCCGCCTCGCATGATACAGGGCATTTCGACTGCGCATCCTGAGTTCCTGACCCGTGTAAAGGACAAGATGAACACCTTACTGGAATGTGCAGAGAGGAGTAGTACACACATATGGAAGGGTGCAGAGATCATGTCAACAAGTTTTAGGAATTTAGTGAAGTGCTAAATTGGAACTTTGGAACTCAAATCTGATGCAATATGTTTCTTGTTAAGAGTAGTACATGGTGAAGACCGGCAACTCTTGCCTCAGGAGGATAATACAGGGGAATGATAAAGCATTACATGATAGTGCTGGCATAAATACGTGTGGATTATGCATAGCTGCCATATACTCCTGAGTTCTGAGAGGTCTTTTTAGGAAACCACACAATCACTGTATCACACACTGACAACCATGAGCTTAGTATGACAATCTACAAACGGACAGACTTCTGTCTCCATACATTTAAGACACACATACAGAAACAAAGTATTTCACTCATCCTCCTCCTCTATCACATTCAGTTCGGAGGACAGAGAGTACGAAGCCACTTCAGGAAGCATCTCCTCGTCACAGAAGAACGGCCTCGGGGGCATTTGCAGAGCGTCCGCATCCCCTTCGAGCATCTCTATGACCTCGCTCATCGTCGGCCGATCACGAGGCTTCATCTGGATGCACCAGAGCCCAACGACGCACAGCTTTTTCTCCAGCTCGTGCATGTCGACATCTTCACTGATCTCCCCAACCTGCTCCCCAGTCAGCTGGCCATACACCAGCGATGGGTAGTACGCCTGGCTGGAGCTCCCGGCGTCCGGGTCAGCGTTCCTGCGCCCTCCGGCCATCTCCAGTAGCAGCATCCCGAAGCTGTACACGTCGGACTTGCTGGATATGGCGCCGAAGCTCCGTGACACCATCTCCGGAGCTATGTAGCCGATCGTTCCCCGCATGGCGCTCAGTGGCACGAAGCTGTTATCCCTTGGGAACAGCTTGGCGAGCCCAAAGTCAGCAACTTTCGGGATGAAGTTGCTGTCGAGAAGGATGTTGTGCGGCTTGATGTCGAAGTGTACGATCTGCATGTCACACCCCTGGTGCAGGTAGTTGATGCCTCTAGCGATGCCTAGGGCAATCTCATTGAGCTTGTCCCACGAGAAGCTCTTCTCCGACGAGAAGATGTACCTGTCGAGAGATCCCCGGGGCATGAACTCGTAGATGAGTGCCCTGGCCGTTTCCTCGGAGCAGAACCCGACGAGGCGCACCACATTAACATGGTGGATCTTGCCAATGGTGGCGACCTCGCTGATGAAGTCTTCTCCGTTGCAGCTGGAGCTGCCTAGCATCTTGACAGCAATGGGAACGCCGCCTGGCAGCAGCACGCCCTTGTATACGGAGCCATAGCCTCCTTGGCCGAGCTTCTCTCTGAAATGGCCTGTGACCGCAATGATGTCTGTGTAGGCGTATCTCGTTGTTACAAGCATTTGCTGCATTCGTAGAAACCTCTCGACTGCATTGACGGTTATTCTTGTTTTCCAGTACCTATGGGCAAGGAAGGCAAACACTGCCAGAGGCACCAATATGTACCTGCGAAGAACTGCAGAGAAACCAAGGTTGTGTATATAAAAAAGAAATGCTTTGGCGAGAATGTGTTAATTCAATAATACAATGATGCAGCTAAGACGATGATGTATGGAGATCTGAAGTGAGTACCATGAATAAAATTGAGAACAAACATAGCAGCCGCTAATATTTCACAGATGATGCCGAGGAGAACAGATGTCACACGATTAGCTGATATAAATTGCTCAGCAACGCAGAGCCAGAAATCAAAGTCAACTGTAAGAATGTCCACAGTCCGATACTTGGTGCCCTCGTTAAGGAAGTCACTGCAAGACCATGCCATAGCATAGAAATTAAGGAATTACATTGGGACGAACCAAATAACGCCTTTACCCTTCGAGTAATGATCAGATACTCACCTCTTCGACCATGCGACGCACTCTCTGATGTTCTCACCAGTCGTAAAAGGAAATCGAAGAGCAAATCCTTCCCTCATGACCTTAGTAACATCTAGATAGTTTAATCCCTCAAAAGCATTAATAACATCTAGAAAGCTTGCATTCCTAGGCAGCATTTCTGGACCACCCAAAGGAGTCACAGCCAGGAAACCGCATGACGGCGCAAAATAATCAGCTGTGGCAGAGTAGAAAGGTCTTATTGACACATAGATGAAAGAATCTGCTGTGCTCAGGCATTTGACCGATGAACCATTGTACTTTATTATTTCCTGCGAACAATTCATAAAGATAGCCCACCAATAACTGAGGCGGGCCAGCTCAATGCTGCGATGTGAGTTGCCATGGTAGTAATAATAATCATCTCTGTAATCCCACCGCGGAAGGGGGCAACTGTTTTGCATGCCCAAGTTGGTGTCAAACTGTCAACAACCCAGAAGTGAGAAAGAGTGTAGTTGATGCTAAGCACGTTGTATGTTCCACTGCCGATGCGGATCGTAGCGCTGGTCTCTGTGCAAACCAGCTCGTACGATTGAACACCACACCCATGTGGATCACCTTGCCGACGGAAGGGATACGATACGTTGCTAAAACCACCGCAGGAGAAAGGAGGACAGAGAACATGATGCCGTCCCCCTACATCTGCAACAAGAGCAGCAAACACAGATAATAATACAGAGAAGGCTCGCAGGGAAGTAGTAGAGCAATGAGATGAAGCAGACATCGCCATGGCAGGAAGGTTCGCGCTACATAGAACGGCAAGCCAACGAACGGGGGCAAAGATGACTGAGTAGCTATAAAGTCACTACTCAAGGGTAGTAGCAGGGGGAGCAATCAATCACTATTTGTGCGAGAAAACTGCATATACTGGCATTACATGATTGTGATGCCACTGACTTTTAATTTGGTAGTCTTTCTTTTCCGTTTCTCTTTTTTGTCCGCGTGGGTCCTTTGATGGGATCGAATAGCACTACATGATTGTGATGCCACTGACTTTTGACTTGGTAGTTTTTCTTTTCCATTTCTCCTTTTTAGTATGCATGGCCCCTTTGATGGGACCGAAGAGGAACAAGTTTAACCGTTCATTGAGGTATAATATAATTTTTTACTTGGATATTGAATTGTGTTGTGTGTGTGTTTACGAAATATAGCACAGATGCAGATGCTTACATGCATGCATGCACACTCTCCCTTATACAAGCATCTGTAAGAATCTGAACCAGCAGATCTCAAGATTGACAAGTTAGCATATACGCCTCACCGTGAGCGGGCACGCTATCTACCACTACCAGAATAGTTTTAGAAAAATGTAAGAACCCGTACCAAGTTAATAACTCGAACCCGGATATGCAAATTCTACCATAAGAAATTTTACCAGCTAAACTACCTTCAATCCAACCTGTTCTGTAAGTTTTACTCCTTAATAGAAAATAACGCACTTGGTGTGTTCTCGAAAAAAATGCATCCTTAATGGGCATGATAAAAAAGTGCATCCTTAAAATGCATCCTTAGTGGGCATGATAAAAAAAGTGCATCCTTAGTGGCATGATACGAATTTTCCGTAGGCTACAGAACCAGAGAACAAGGCAGGCATCAGGCCACCAGCAAAGAAGAAATAATTCATTAATAATAGTGGTATAACATACGCAATTCAGAAATGTTTATTAGGAAGGTCTTAATTACTTCTCCTATTTTGAATTGTAAGTCGTTTTGTCTTTTCTATATACATAATATTCACTATGTATTTAAATAATAGTGTATATCTAGATAGATGTATAGTAAAATATATGTGTCTAGAAAACTAAAAAAATTTATAATTTAGAATGGAGGGAGTAACTGATTTGGAGGCAGACTCCATTTTTTATTTTACCCATAGGAGAGCATTAATAATAATAAGACAAAGATACATTAACTTGCAAGAAAATCATGCATCTTGCTCAAATGGATCATACTCACGCATCTTGACTCGGGAGGTGCAATTGTGACCTGGGCCCATTTTGCGTGGCCTGGACGGCTAGACTAGACTGCACCGGTTCACCCCCATTTGCTGATGTCGTCTTCTAACTTTCACATGCCATCAATCCCATAGGCTGCTAGGCAGTAGTGACCAGACCATCACATAGAGCAACAATCAAGCTAATCCTCGCCATAGGTCCTCCATCATCTCATCAGCAGCTTCCAGCCGGGCCGATGGACCCTTCTTCAACATTCTGTGGCTCCTACTGTACCAAATCACCAGTTTGTGCAGATAGATGCGCCAAGATTCCAGTACCAAATCACCAGGTTGAAGGGGTTAGATGTAAGAGCTGCAGAAATTGCTTCATTCTAGCTACACGCTGGCACGCTGCCGTCATGGTCTTAACCACCAGTTTTTGTTGTGCACTGCTGTCGTGGTTGTGCAGGTGCCGAACCAACTCTTCAGCCACTGAAACACGGCAGTAAGTTCCCCCCAATGGCCGTAAAGAATCATCGCCAATTACTCATCTATCACAAACCCATCAGAATTCAAAGCTCTCATGTAGTGCTTTGACTATGGAAAATATTAGTCAAGAATGCATCAATACCAAGTAACTGATAAGAATAGTTTTTGTATGATGTGACAACAAATAAATTATCACTGGTTTTCAGAAACCCCATCACTATCCCAGCAATTGAAGTTCCATTGGCAGCAGGAATTCCAGCAAGCAGCTATCATGATAAGGACGGCATCCAACCGTCCAAGAGGTTAAAGCAAACATGCGCTCATTCTGAATCACTTGCAAACCTTCTCTTCGCCCACCTCCATCCCCAAATACACTCCATGGATTTGCATAAATTTCTTCTCTCAGCGCTGCTGCTTTCACTTCTGAACTATGCATCCTCTGCTGCCAAATCATGGGAGGAAGAAGACTTCCTCAAAACTTGTCCATCACATAGATGCAACAAACATCATGGGCCAGAGATCAGGTTCCCGTTTCGGCTTTCAACCCACCCTCGATCATGTGGCGCACCTGGGATGCAGTTGTCATGCTCTGGCCATCACACAATCCTAGATCACCCAATTCTTGGTTCCTGCAAAGTGACTGCAATATATTACAAGCATCTTGTCATGAACGTCATCCCACTCGTGTACTCATCATCAAGCTGCCCGCTTCAGAAGCTCATCTCAACAAATCAATCTACTGATGTGTATAGACCTATTCAGCGGGGTTCTGATGATTCAGTACTAGTAGGTTGCTCAATTGATTCTATAGCAACAAATCAAGAAGGTATAGTTGGCCCAAGCTCTTGCCTAAGCCTCAGTAACAACGCAAGCCAGTTCTGGTATCTGGTGCTATCTCAAACAGATATGTCTACTCTTCCCTTAGGGTGTGAGGTGGTCGCAAAATCCATCCCAATACCCTACACTTATGATAAAAATGGTCCACAAAAGTTTCAGACATTCTTTGGCAAGCCACTCTTCAAAGATAGGGCAAAAGGAGCAATCGACTTAGGCGAAACACCATTGAATTGGAGCCTCAGCAGCATTACCAGCATTTGTCAAAGGTGTGAACAGGAAGGGCGACATTGTGGATTCAGTTCAGACCATGGACAAGCATTCTGCCAGCATCACGGTATTGTTTTCCTAGCCCAGATCCCATACTGTCGTGGTGTTCCATTTTAACTTGTAGCAAACTGCATCTTCATTTAGCATTTATTAGCCTTAGAATCTCTACTTTATCAAACGCCCTCACACTTCCCACAAGATTTCCACTAACGGCTGAATAGTTTTACAAAATTATACTGTGAGCCTTCTGTTTCTGCGCAGTAAGATCATGTTAACGCTCCTTGTTTTTCTATCTTATGTTGTAAAGGAACTTTGCAAAACGTTAACCTACAATATACATATTTTTGCATACAGATAAACTATTTTACAAAATTCAACTGCAAATAAGTCCAATCGGTTCTTCTCTGTCACTAGCTAGTGTTCCGTTGTAGATCTTTGTGGTAGCTTACAGTAAATGTAGATTCTATAGAGACTAGAGACATCCAATGCCCAATGGCTAGCTTCTGGAAGCACAATAAGGCTACAGTGTCATCCAAGGCAACAGATGATAATGTTGAATTATAATGGTAATGGTCGAAATAGGTAAACAGAAATAAGATACATTTGTATAAGGACAACTGCAATCATCAGTAAATTGGTTAGTGACTTAATCATGGAAGTTTGTGTCTGATGGAGTAATAGTTCTTATACCATATACCTGCATGTGCAAGTGAAAAATCCATATTGGTGAAAATAATGTCATTATTATGTAAAAAACTTCTATAGTATATATTTTTTACTAGATTATAAAAAGGAATTGTCAAAATCTTGCAATAGATACTGCAAAAGGTTACGAACCTCCATTCAGTGAGAGCTGCAAAGGTGCACTGTTGCAGGCAGCATTTTAGAAATGCTTTAATTTTTCTTGTAAAAACAAATCAGGGGAAAACTAATTTTCACTCTTCATACCTGCAGGTTCGAATGTCAAACTCATTGCAGGTAACGCTGCCACTGAAAATTTACCTTTCTGATTGAATTTTTTGTTGCTACACCCCAAATTTTATGCTATAATGTTCAATAATAACCACTATATTATTTTCCAACCAAGTAATTTGACCATGGGACATAGCTATTCCTTTTCATTGTGCGGTTTGCTCATTTATTTTCTTTTAATTCAGTTACAACATGGGTAGCCACCTTCATTGTTCTGGTGACCACTGCACTCTATATTGTTGTCGTGACCACTGCACTCTATCTTTTACTGAAGAAAAGATATAATGAAGCAATACATTTGAAAGTTGAAATGTTTCTCAAGACATATGGCACCTCCAAACCCACAAGGTACACTTTCTCTGAAGTTAAGAAGATAGCAAGACGGTTCAAGGAAAAAGTAGGCCAGGGTGGATTTGGAAGTGTTTACAAAGGACAGCTACCAAATGGTGTACCAGTGGCGGTCAAGATGTTAGAGAACTCTACAGGCGAGGGAGAAGATTTCATCAACGAAGTAGCAACCATTGGGCAAATTCACCATGCAAATATTGTCCGCCTCCTGGGATTTTGCTCTGAAGGAACAAGACGCGCGCTTATTTACGAATTCATGCCTAACGAGTCATTGGAGAGATATATATTCTTGCAGGATTCCAGTATTTTCCAAGAGCTTCTAGTACCTCACAAAATGCTACAGATTGCTAAAGGCATTGCTAGAGGAATGGAGTACCTACATCAAGGATGCAACCAGCGCATCCTCCATTTTGACATCAAACCTCACAACATCTTGCTAGACTACAGCTTCAATCCAAAAATTTCGGATTTTGGCCTTGCTAAGATGTGTGCAAGGGACCAAAGCATTGTTACCTTGACTGCAGCAAGAGGCACAATGGGCTATATTGCCCCGGAGATATATTCTCGGAATTTTGGTGGGATATCATACAAGTCAGATGTTTACAGTTTCGGCATGCTGGTGTTAGAGATGTTGAGCGGAAGAAGAAACTCAGACCCAGGTATTGAGAACCAAAATGAGGTTTACCTCCCACAGTGGATCTACGAGAGAGTAATCGCTGGGCAAGACCTGGTACTTAATAGGGAAATTACAAAAGAGGAGAAAGAAAAGGTGAAGCAGATGGCCATTGTGGCACTCTGGTGCATTCAGTGGAACCCCAAAAACCGTCCATCAATGACAAAGGTGGTAAACATGCTGACAGGAAGGTTGCAGAATCTACATATACCACCTAAGCCGTATATCTGGTCTGAAAGCCATCATATGCCATAAAACATGGAGGACATTTTTTCGTGAAAGTTTAAAACATGGAGTACCTTGATTTAGCAAGCATGGTCAGGAGTCAGGAGTTACGCTTGATTTCACGTGTGAACAGCTAAACATAGTAATGCTTAGACGTAGCATACACTGTATTTGGATCATTCCACTGTATCAGGTCACATGAGGGTGCCTTTGTTAGTCTTTGCTGTGTAATAACTTAATTCGAAACATATCACATGGAATTTGATTTCCAGTGTCATGGTTCAATTGTTGAGGTTGCCTAGAAAAGCTGTTACTATAATTTCTCTCCACCCTTCAATATTGTGTGTTACTCCTCTAAGTCCCTGCAAATCTCAGTAAGGTGTTCTACTTTACCAGTTCATGGTTCAGAATGCAGCCGAAATATTAGAAAAGCATCATCATGCAAACCGCAGGGCAGTTAAGCAATCAAACCTCAGTAAGGTTTTACTAATTATCCTTCCCACAGGTTGGAATTTCATCGAAATTGGCAATATGCCCGCGCATTATCATCATGCCGGGGCTATGAAATTGTGCGTGCTCATTCCCTACTCCCAAGGTAAAACAACTGTCCTGAGATCTAGCAATGCAAAAGCAAGAGCAAGGGCGTTATTGTTACCTCTGTCAGTACCAAGTAGGAGGCAGATCCGGAGAGCCATGCCAGTTTCCGCACGTAGCCCTCATCGGAGCGCAAGGTGGCAGCAACAAGGGTCGGAGCCATGCCGGCATTCGGAGGCGGTGGTGGGAAGACGTGAGACTCCTAATCGGCCGCCAAGCTTCGGTAAGGGGCTTACTGGAATTTGTCATTCAGTAGGCTACGACTGCGATCAACGGGAAGCGGTGGCGCCCTGCAGCGCGTGACCGGCGCGCCGCAGAGCCGGTGGGTGGGGCACGGCGAAGGAAGCGCTCGGGTTTGGTGGTGCGCCGGAGATGGTGGCGGTGAGGTCGCGAGGTGGTGGCGAGCTGGCGATGAGCGCGAGGAGAGCATGGCCCTTGGGCTCGGTTGGGCCCATGTAGAAATGTATCAAGAGTTTGGTGGATATTTAATTTTTTTTGCCATCCTTATGAAGTGCCAATATTCAAATGCCAATTTTACAAATGTCTTAACCATATTTACAAATGCCTTAATATATTTGCCATAGGAGAGAGTAAAATTCTTATATTTTTGCCAAATTTGTAGACGTGGCAGGCCACGTCGGATGGCCACCGTGGACATGCCATGCGAAATGACATATGTACCCACGCGAGCCCACACAAAGACACCTTCCTTTCCTATGACAGCTATGTCCCACTCGTCATCCCTAACCTCCGTCCCCCCATCTGCTGAAGTTTCTTAAGAAGCCGCAGCCGCTTCAAAGCTCCCTCTTCCGTTGTCGGCATCGCTCTTCGGTTTTACCATCCCCTCTCCTGAACCTGCTCCTGCTCCTCTCTATCCTCGTCGTGTCGGCGTGCAACAAGGAGAACGGCCGTGCGCTCGCGGCGCTCTGGCGGTCACATGACCCTGCCGGGCGGGTCTTGGGTTCTAGAACCCGCTCCCCCTCCGGCGGTTCCTTTGTTATTGTCACCTGCGACCGCGTCAAGACCGTCTCACTACAGGACCCCGGGCTCTCCGGCAGCCTGGCACCTGCGGTCGTCGAGCTCCCTTCCAGGGGCTCTACCTACACTCCAACGGCATCAAGGGACTAATACCCGCAGACACAGCAGAGAGCGGAGGTAGGCCCGCGGCACGGGGCAAGATCCATCGCTATTGGCCCATCTGACCATGAACTGGTCGCGGGCCTCGTGCTCATGGTGGATCTGACGCCGCCGCCACTGGTCCTCGCCGTCGCATCGTTGACATGTGCTGACCGGGTGATTCCCCGCGTAACATATTTGTCGTGTCCATTCGATCCGCCCCCGGGCGGAAGCGGTCAATGCAGGTGCTGAGATGAGCGCTGGCGGTGGGGAGGAGGTGGTGTTCTACGAGTCGCGGGACCGCTTGCTCTCCTCCTGGTCCACCACCTCTGCCTCGGACGACGACCACGACCACCCGCGGCCGGCGAAGATGGGTAGGATATGGTGCCACGGCGGCGAGGAGCTCATTGCGGTCCGTGCGACGTGCGAGCTACCCAAAGTAGATGGGAGGGAGGGAGATTAGGGATGACAAGTGGGATCCCGTTCTCATAGAGAGAGGGAGTTGGGAGGAAGTAGACTGGCTGGCTGGGGCAAATAGGTCATTTCGCATGATCTATCCAAGCTGGCCACCCGACGCTGGCTTGCCACGTCTGCAAATTTGGTAAAGATATAAGAATCCTTCTCTCTCCCGTGGCAGATATGTTAGAGTATTTGTAAAGCTGGCATTTGAATGCCGGCACTCTGTAAGGATGGCAAAAAATTAAATATCCTAAATTCAGACCGTAAATAGAAGGCGAAAATGTTCAGAGTTTGACGAATTGAAACATCTCTCGAATCTTTAAAAGACAAAACCTGATCCTGATCTTGGGCCAAAACCTGATCCTAAAAGACATTGCTAAGGGTCTATGTTATCTACATGAGGAGTGCATGAAGAGGATTGCTCACTTGGACGTCAAACCACAAAACATCCTCTTAGATGAAAACTTCAATGCTAAAATTTCTGATTTCGGATTAAGTAAGCTCATTGCTCAGGATAAGAGCCAAGTGATTACAAGAATGAGAGGCACACCTGAATATTTAGCTCCTGAGTGGTTGACATCCCAAATCACTGAAAAAGCCGATGTATATAGCTTTGGCGTTGTGGTCATGGAAATCATCAGCGGTAGAAAGAATCTTGACACTTCACGGTCTGAAGAAAGCATCCATCTTATTACCCTTCTGGAGGAAAAGGTGAAGAGTGACGAGTTAGAAGATTTGATTGACAAGTACAGTAGTGATATGCAAGTACAAAAGCAAGAAGTATTGGAGATGATGAGGCTTGCAATGTGGTGTTTACAAATTGATTCTAAAAGAAGGCCTCAAATGTCTGAGGTGATCAAAGTCTTGGAAGGTCACATGAACGCAGAAAGCAAAATTGATCATAACTTTGTCGCAACAAGTAAAACAATGTTTGGTATTGCTGAAAATATAGGTTCCTCAGATCCACCTCAAGCCTCACATTTATCAGGCCCCAGGTGAAATGGGGGTAACTGTGAGAAGTTAGTAGCCTAGTTTAGACACAGATATGTGTATCTAGGAAAAGCCATTATCAGTTTTATTTTTTCCCAAGTTACTATAATTCTTTTGTTTGGTTTCCCATTGTAACACAAATCTGTTCTAGCAGTTTTCTTTTTCTGAAAGTTATAATCAAAATGCTAATAGTGAACAGGCTCAAAGCAAATTGGGAGTTGGGTTTTTTTTTATCTCCAAAATGCTGAAGTGGAAAGAGAGGAAAAAAAGCACTACTAGTACATAAGTGGATGGTATCGCATATTCTCCAAAGTGTTTCCAGCCATGGATTTTCTACTGAAATTAAGTTTCCTGTCGTAGCCGTGGACTACTTTTCCGTGTATCGCGAAAGTGTTACGGCCTTGCTGTTGTGGGGATTTATCTCCACTACAAACCTTGATTATCAGTATCGAGTGACTCTATGCAACTGCACAACGAATTAACTACCACCTCATTGCACAAGCCATCCAGAGTGAGCAACCAGAAGGCAAGAGACACTCACCTAAATTAATGCAGAGAAGGGATGCGGCGATGGATGAGGCGCCCCGCAGGGCGGCCTCCTTCCCCTATGGTGGTGGTCGGTGAGGACCGACTTTGTACCGGGGGCGCCTGAGAGGACGAGAAGCAGAGATCCTCCAGCGGAACAGCACAGCGGTGGCACATGCAAGGAGAGCAGATTGTCCAGATCACCGCCGTCGCCGCCTCAGTCGGAGCACCGGCACCGCCAGGATGCGTGTGCAACGGGACTTGGGAGAAGAAGGAGATGGGGATGGACGGTTGGTCTCCCCGCGACAGTTTGGGCTGAGGCTCTCTATAGTTGAGGTAGGCAATGGGCTGGGCCTCCTTGCAATAATAACGATTGGGCCTTGAGGCACTAGTACACGGTTGACTGGGGAAGCAGTCCACCAAAGCTCAGCCCGTAGAGGGTAGGCCTCTCACGAGGACCGTGTTACTTTGATAAAAAAAAAAGTTAAAGTGAGCTTATGGTCAAACAGCATATCAAGAGGATCCAGGCTGTTTCTCGCGGTCAACAAGCTCGATGCTTACAACTTCAACAAACAGATGTGTTTAGGGCTACGTGGGGACGCAATGCATTGTGATGATCATCTGTGCAGATCAAGATCAAAATGGCGTAGCATGCGTCGGGTATGCATGACAGAGACTGCTGCAGCACTGAATGAAAAAAAACCATCTCTATGCAATTGGCAAACATGAAGTTATCCAACGGCCATACTGCTACTATTGATCTCTATCTAAATGACAAATCTTGCCTGCCAGAGACCACTGGTTCTGGTTATAGTGGATCGAGCCTCGACCCTGGAGATCCGGCCTTTCCTCCAATACCTACATTTTACAACTTCACTTTACGAAGCTGGATGTGCATAATATCGATATGCACAAGAAATACAACGCTAGGAAAGCCTTTGTTTGTTGTCTTTTGTTGTTAAGGAAGGCGTCCAAAAGGCCGCGTTGGATTGGATGAGGCACCCGACATGGGCCCTATGGCGGTGTCCAGTGAGGATAGACAACGTGCAAACGTTGAGAAGGCCGTCTAGATCGCCGCAATCAGAAGGCCCACCAGCGGCCTACTGTCGCTCTGGCGACCTCGCGCCGCCTGGATTAGGGTTCGGGGTTGCCGAACCTAGAGAGGATCGCCGGAAGCTGCCGGACCGGCGGTGGGGTCGGTCGAGACGGAGGTGAGGCGGGGCTGCGGGGGCGCCGCCCGCCGGAGCGGTAAGAGATGGCGGCCGGATAGGGATGGTGGCGGGGGCATGGAGCTCGGACAAGATTAGCGATGGCCGCGGTGGGTGGCGGAGGCGTTGGAGCGATGTCGAAGCCGGAGGAGGCGGTGGTAGGCAGGGAAGCTGGGCCGACCTGTCTGCGGCCCTCCTTCCTCTGCTTCTAGGACGCGCTCCCTCGCAATTGCACCTGACTGCGAGTAGCGCCCGCCATCGCCGCCACGGCCGGGGCACCGGAGCCGCCGGGACGCCTGTGCGGAAGGGGATGGTTCCCCGCAAGAGTATGGGCTTGCGATGCTCCATATTTGAGTTGGGCTCGGCTTCCCTTAAATAGTGAGTGGGCTGCATTTTTTTGACCAAAACCAAACCGAATAATCAGCCCGCGCGCGTGCTATTGGGGGAAGCGCACGGCAAGCAGCAAGCTCGTCGGCTGGCGCTGCTGGTGGGGGCAGCCGCCGCTCAACGGAGAAGGACTGAAGAACCAGCACGCCGACGAAGCTTCACCATGCTGTGCATGGCTCAGACCTGGAAGGTGGAAGTGCATGGTTAGCCGACGAAGCTTCACCATGCCGTGCATGGCTCAGAACCCGTGGATGTACGTGTGCTGCGAATGCGCACTGGCCACTGGGGCAATGGAAAGTTCAGAAATGCTGCAGAATGTATCCACATGTCATGATGCTTTCGGCTAACCATCAGATGAGTTTGTTCGTTCACCTGTATGAATGAATCCGCAAAGTCGGAAAAAATCTATTTTAATCACGAACAACAAGCACATTTCCTGCCTGAAAGTGAATATTTCTCGATTTGTGAAGTACAAGGGTTGACGATATTCACAACAAAGGTCAGGTATCTACAAATGTAAAATGTGACTGTTAGCCGCAGTTGTCTCCATGGATCAGTCAGTAACAACCAATGTAAGTATAAAAAAAATAACAACCGATGCGTACAATAGTCACTCAAGTTCGGTTACTTTATGAGAGAATCGGCATTAGAGAAAGGTAGCAAAGCAGGGGGATAAATACTAGAGGACGGGCAATGATAGAGATTGCATACTGTTTCTGAATCTATTGATCAATGATCTGATTCCATGCCTTGCCCTGATAATTGTATAGCCCCCTGCCTGTGACTTGCAAGTTGGTTGGGCCAATCCCATTCCAAGTGAAGGCAGTCTCCAGACCACCAATATGAAGATACAGATAAGCCCTAAAACTGAACTCCAGTGCTTCTTCCAAGGGTTCGTCCAGGGACCATATGACATGACAGTGTTACCTGCAGCAGCATAACTGAATGAAAATACCCTCTCTCTATAACATGCAGTTCGCAAACATAAAAAAGTTTATCCGACATCCATCATACTTCTCTATATCTCCATATCAAATAGACACACACAGCCTTAACCACATGAGCCTGGAGATGCTCGCCTCGCCAATAATTTTCTTAAATTTCTCGCCTTTCTCCATAGGATAAGCATGGCATGCATATCCTTGTCACTAAGGTCTTGATTGGCTCGCTTCCAAAATATGCCGTATCAAAATGTAGATAAGCTCATAATTTTTGGCACTCGTTTGGTTGAAGGCCAAAAAAGTAGCCCACCTAACCAAAGTGCTATTCTAAACTTGCCAAGATTTTGGTAAAAGAAAGATGGGCTCCCACGTTTTAGTATTGCCCATATTTGGACATGCTCAAATTTTGGCATCCATCCAAGTACGTCCTAAAACATTTGTAATCCAGATTACAAGAATGTCCAATAGCCAAGTCATAGAAAAAGAATCCACCTATAATAACCGACGACGTCACGATCGCAAGATTATGTCTTGGAATGAGACGTCTTGGCCCATAGTTGAGGCCATCACTGGTCAGTCAAAGCAACTAAGGCTGAGCTGACTCCACGTGGCTGCATCTGAATAGTAGCTTTCACATATGCCGTATCAAAATGTAGGCAAGCTCATAAGTTTTGGCACTCGTTTGGTTGAAGGCCAAAAAAGTAGCCCATGTAACCAAGTGCTATTCTAAACTTGCCAAGATTTTGGTAAAAATAAGATGGGCTCCCACGTTTTGGTATTGCCCATATTTTGGACATGCTCATATTTTGGCATCCATCCAAGTACGTCCTAAAACATTTGGTAATCTAGCTGGATTACAAGAATGTCCAGTAGCCAAATTATAGAAAAAGAATCCACCTATAATGACGACGACGTCACGATGGCAAGGTTATGTCTTGGAATGAGACGTCTTGGCCCATAGTTGAGGCCATCACTGGTCAGTCAAAGCAACTAAGGCTGAGCTGACTCCACGTGGCTGCAGGCTGCATCTAAATAGTAGCTTTCACATATGCCGTGCTCGTTGGGTCACATACTAATTTTCATTCCACCTGCCGCCGGGAGGCTGTGGCCACACGCGCGTGGTGTTCAATCAGGAAAAGAAGTGCAGCAATAATAGGGATGGTGCCTACACTTGCGAACCCACCACTGACTCGGTGCTCCTCATCCGTGTGCCTAGACGCCTGTAGCTACACGTTCGACAGTAGCTCGAGCACTGTGTGTTCAATTGCAGTCAGAATTCTTCCCAATGAATTCGCTTACGTTTCAGAACTCGCATGACCTGATCAACAAGTCCTGATTGTTTAACTGCCGCCTCGCATGATACAGGGCATTTCGACTGCGCATCCTGAGTTCCTGACCCGTGTAAAGGACAAGATGAACACCTTACTGGAATGTGCAGAGAGGAGTAGTACACACATATGGAAGGGTGCAGAGACCATGTCAACTAGTTTTAGGAATTTAGTGAAGTGCTAAATTGGAACTTTGGAACTCAAATTCTGATGCAATATGTTTCTTATTAAGAGTAGTACATGGTGAAGACCGGCAACTCTTGCCTCAGGAAGATAATACAGGGGAATGATAAAGCATTACATGATAGTGCTGGCATAAATATGTGTGGATTATGCATAGCTGCCATATACTCCTGAGGCAAGAGAAAACAACGTGTTCTCAGAGGTCTTTTTAGGAAACCACACAATCACTGCATCACACACTGACAACCATGAGCTTAGTATGACAATCTACAAACGGACAGACTTCTGTCTCCATACATTTAAGACACACATACAGAAACAAAGTATTTCACTCATCCTCCTCCTCTATCACATTCAGTTCGGAGGACAGAGAGTACGAAGCCACTTCAGGAAGCATCTCCTCGTCACAGAAGAACGGCCTCGGGGGCATTTGCAGAGCGTCCGCATCCCCTTCGAGCATCTCTATGACCTCGCTCATCGTCGGCCGATCACGAGGCTTCATCTGGATGCACCAGAGCCCAACGACGCACAGCTTCTTCTCCAGCTCGTGCATGTCGACATCTTCACTGATCTCCCCAACCTGCTCCCCAGTCAGCTGGCCATACACCAGCGATGGGTAGTACGCCTGGCTGGAGCTCCCGGCGTCCGGGTCAGCGTTCCTGCGCCCTCCGGCCATCTCCAGTAGCAGCATCCCGAAGCTGTACACGTCGGACTTGCTGGATATGGCGCCGAAGCTCCGTGACACCATCTCCGGAGCTATGTAGCCGATCGTTCCCCGCATGGCGCTCAGTGGCACGAAGCTGTTATCCCTTGGGAACAGCTTGGCGAGCCCAAAGTCAGCAACTTTCGGGATGAAGTTGCTGTCGAGAAGGATGTTGTGCGGCTTGATGTCGAAGTGTACGATCTGCATGTCACACCCCTGGTGCAGGTAGTTGATGCCTCTAGCGATGCCTAGTGCAATCTCATTGAGCTTGTCCCACGAGAAGCTCTTCTCCGACGAGAAGATGTACCTGTCGAGAGATCCCCGGGGCATGAACTCGTAGATGAGTGCCCTGGCCGTTTCCTCGGAGCAGAACCCGACGAGGCGCACCACATTAACATGGTGGATCTTGCCAATGGTGGCGACCTCGCTGATGAAGTCTTCTCCGTTGCAGCTGGAGCTGCCTAGCATCTTGACAGCAATGGGAACGCTGCCTGGCAGCAGCACGCCCTTGTATACGGAGCCATAGCCTCCTTGGCCGAGCTTCTCTCTGAAATGGCCTGTGACCGCAATGATGTCTGTGTAGGCGTATCTCGTTGTTACAAGCATTTGCTGCATTCGTAGAAACCTCTCGACTGCATTGACGGTTATTCTTGTTTTCCAGTACCTATGGGCAAGGAAGGCAAACACTGCCAGAGGCACCAATATGTACCTGCGAAGAACTGCAGAGAAACCAAGGTTGTGTATATAAAAAAGAAATGCTTTGGCGAGAATGTGTTAATTCAATAATACAATGATGCAGCTAAGACGATGATGTATGGAGATCTGAAGTGAGTACCATGAATAAAATTGAGAACAAACATAGCAGCCGCTAATATTTCACAGATGATGCCGAGGAGAACAGATGTCACACGATTAGCTGATATAAATTGCTCAGCAACGCAGAGCCAGAAATCAAAGTCAACTGTAAGAATGTCCACAGTCCGATACTTGGTGCCCTCGTTAAGGAAGTCACTGCAAGACCATGCCATAGCATAGAAATTAAGGAATTACATTGGGACGAACCAAATAACGCCTTTACCCTTCGAGTAATGATCAGATACTCACCGATTCGACCATGCGAGGCACTCTCTGATGTTCTCACCAGTCGTAAAAGGAAATCGAAGAGCAAATCCTTCCCTCATGACCTTAATAACATCTAGATAGCTTAATCCCTCAAAAGCATTAACATCTAGATAGCTTGCATTCCTAGACACCAGCATTTCTGGACCACCCCAAGGAGTCATAGCCAGGAAACCGCATGAGGGCGCAAAATATTCAGCTTGGACAGAGTCGGAAGGTCTTATTGACACATAGATGAAAGAATCTGCTGTGCTCAGGCATTTGACCGATGAACCACTGTACTTTATTTCCTGCGAACAATTCACAAAGATAGCCCACCAATCAATGAGGGGGGCCAGGTCAATGCTGCGATGTGAGTTGCCATCGTAGTAATAATAATAATCTCTGTAATCCCACCGCGGAAGGGGGCAACTGTTTTGCATGCCCAAGTTGGTGTCAACAACCCAGAAGTGAGAAAGAGTGTAGTTGATGCTTAGCACGTTGTATGTTCCACTGCCGATGCGGATCGTAGCGCTGGTCTCTGTGCAAACCAGCTCGTACGATTGAACACCACACCCATGTGGATCACCTTGCCGACGGAAGGGATACGATACGTTGCTAAAACCACCGCAGGAGAAAGGAGGACAGAGAACATGATGCCGTCCCCCTACATCTGCAACAAGAACAGCAAACACAGATAATAATACAGAGAAGGCTCGCAGGGAAGTAGTAAAGCAATAAGATGAAGCAGACATCCCCATGGCAGGAAGGTTCGCGCTACATAGAACGGCAAGCCAACGAACGGGGGCAAAGATGACTGAGTAGCTACCAAAGTCACTACTCAAGGGTAGTAGCAGGGGGAGCAATCAATCACTATTTGTGCGAGAAAACTGCATATACTGGCATTACATGATTGTGATGCCACTGACTTTTAATTTGGTAGTCTTTCTTTTCCGTTTCTCTTTTTTGTCCGCGTGGGTCCTTTGATGGGATCGAATAGCACTACATGATTGTGATGCCACTGACTTTTGACTTGGTAGTTTTTCTTTTCCATTTCTCTTTTTTAGTATGCATGGCCCCTTTGATGGGACCGAAGAGGAACAAGTTTAACCGTTCATTGAGGTATAATATAATTTTTTACTTGGATATTGAATTGTGTTGTGTGTGTGTTTACGAAATATAGCACAGATGCAGATGCTTACATGCATGCATGCACACTCTCCCTTATACAAGCATCTGTAAGAATCTGAACCAGCAGATCTCGAGATTGACAAGTTAGCATATACGCCTCACCGTGAGCGGGCACGCTATCTACCACTACCAGAATAGTTTTAGAAAAATGTAAGAACCCGTACCAAGTTAATAACTCGAACCCGGATATGCAAATTCTACCATAAGAAATTTTACCAGCTAAACTACCTTCAATCCACCTGTTCTGTAAGTTTTACTCCTTAATAGAAAATAACGCACTTGGTGTGGTCCCCAAAAAAATACATCCTTAGTGGGCATGATAAAAAAGTGCATCCTTAAAATGCATCCTTAGTGGGCATGATAAAAGAAAGTGCATCCTTAGTGGCATGATATGAATTTTCCGTAGGCTACAGAACCAGAACAAGGCAGGCATCAGGCCACCAGCAAGAAGAAATAATTCATTAATAATAGTGGTATAAAATACGCAATTTAAAAAATCTGTAAGAAAAATACTCCGGTTTTAAATATATGATATGATTTAAACTAATTAAGCTGTCCATAACACCATATATTTAATATCGGAGTACGTGACCTTCCTCAGTAGATTTTTCAAGCACTTCTGTGGTGTCTGGTCGTTTCCTGCGAACTAATTAAGATGCACTACACACAACGGAATACAACCACCGTAACCCGGCATCAGTTTCCCTTTTTAAATTGTAATACTCCACACCAGTCACTCAGCTATCAACAAACCTTATTGGAATTCAAACTTGGAAAATCATATTACTATCCAACCCTGAACATTTTTTAGAATCTATATGTCTAGAAAACTAAAAAGACTTATAATTTAGAATGGAGGGAGTAACTGATTTGGAGGCTGGCTCCCTTTTTTATTTTACCCATAGGAGGGCATTAATAATAATAAGACAAAGATACATTAACTTGCAAGAAAAATCATATATCTTGCAAAGTGCTCAAATGGGTCATACTCACGCATCTTGACTCGAGAGGTGCAATTGTGACCTGGGCCCATTTTGCGTGGCCTGGACGGCTAGACTAGACTGCAACGGTTCACCCCATTTGCTGATGTCGTCTTCTAACTTTCACATGCCATCCATCCCCTAGGCTGCTAGGCAGTAGTGACCAGACCATCACATATAGCAACAATCAAGCTAATCCTCGCCATAGGTCCTCTATCGTCTCATCAGCAGCTTCCAGCCAGGCCGATGGACCCTTCTTCAACATTCTGTGGCTCCTACTGTACCAAATCACCAGTTTGTGCAGATAGATGCACAAAGATTCCAGTACCAAATCACCAGGTTGAAGGGGTTAGATGTAAGAGCTGCAGAAATTGCTTCATTCTAGCTACACGCTGGCACGCTGCCGTCATGGTCTTAACCACCAGTTTTTGTTGTGCACTGCTGTCGTGGTTGCGCAGGTGCCGAACCAACTCTTCAGCCACTGAAACACGGCAGTAAGTTCCCCCCAATGGCCGTAAAGAATCATCGCCAATTACTCATCTATCACAAACCCATCAGAATTCAAAGCTCTCATGTAGTGCTTTGACTATGGAAAATATTAGTCAAGAATGCATCAATACCAAGTAACTGATAAGAATAGTTTTCGTATGATGTGACAACAAATAAATTATCACTGGTTTTCAGAAACCCCATCACTATCCCAGCAATTGAAGTTCCATTGGCAGCAGGAATTCCAGCAAGCAGCTATCATGATAAGGACGGCATCCATCCGTCCAAGAGGTTAAAGCAAACATGTGCTCATTCTGAATCACTTGCAAACCTTCTCTTCGCCCACCTCCATCCCCAAATACACTCCATGGATTTGCATAAATTTCTTCTCTCAGCGCTGCTGCTTTCACTTCTGAACTATGCATCCTCTGCTGCCAAATCATGGGAAGAAGAAGACTTCCCCAAAACTTGTCCATCACATAGATGCAGCAAACATCATGGGCCGGAGATCAGGTTCCCGTTTCGGCTTTCAACCCACCCTCGATCATGTGGCGCACCTGGGATGCAGTTGTCATGCTCTGGCCATGACACAATCCTAGATCACCCAATTCTTGGTTCCTGCAAAGTGACTGCAATATATTACAGGCATCTTGTCATGAACGTCATCCCACTCGTGTACTCATCATCAAGCTGCCCGCTTCAGAAGCTCATCTCAATAAATCAATCTACTGATGTGTATAGACCTATTCAGTGGGGTTCTGATGATTCAGTACTAGTAGGTTGCTCAATTGATTCTATAGCAACAAATCAAGAAGGTATAGTTGGCCCAAGCTCTTGCCTAAGCCTCAGTAACAACGCAAGCCAGTTCTGGTATCTGGTGCTATCTCGAACAGATATGTCTACTCTTCCCTTAGGGTGTGTGGTGGTCGCAAAATCCATCCCAATACCCTACACTTATGATAAAAATGGTCCAAAGTTTAGGACATTCTTTGGCAAGCTACTCTTCAAAGATAGGGCAAAAGGAGCAATCGACTTGGGCGAAACACCATTGAATTGGAGCCTCAACAGCATTACCAGCATTTGTCAAAGGTGTGAACAGGAAGGGCGACATTGTGGATTCAGTTCAGACCATGGACAAGCATTCTGCCAGCATCACGGTATTGTTTTCCTAGCCCAGATCCCATACTGTCGTGGTGTTCCATTTTAAGTTGTAGCAAACTGCATCTTCATTTAGCATGTATTAGCCTTAGAATCTCTACTTTATCAAACGCCCTCACACTTCCCACAAGATTTCCACTAACGGCTGAATAGTTTTACAAAATTATACTGTGAGCCTTCTGTTTCTGCGTAGTAAGATCATGTTAACGCTCCTTGTTTTTCTATCTTATGTTGTAAAGGAACTTTGAGTCACGTTAACCTACAATATACAGATTTTTGCATACAGATAAACTATTTTACAAAATTCAACTGCAAATAAGTCCAATCGGTTCTTCTCTATCACTAGCTAGCGTTCCGTTGTAGATCTTTGTGGTAGCTTACAGTAAATGTAGATTCTATAGAGACTAGAGACATCCAATGCCCAATGGCTAGCTTCTGGAAGCACAATAAGGCTATAGAGTCATCCAAGGCAACAGATGATAATGTTGAATTATAATGGTAATGGTCGAAACAGGTAAACAGAAATAAGATACATTTGTATAAGGACAACTGCAATCATCAGTAAATTGGTTAGTGACTTAATCATGGAAGTTTGTGTCTGATGGAGTAATAGTTCTTATACCATATACCTGCATGTGCAAGTGAAAAATCCATATTGGTGAAAATAATGTCATTATTATGTAAAAAACTTCTATAGTATATATTTTTTACTAGATTATAAAAAGGAATTGTCAAAATCTTGCAATAGATACTGCAAAAGGTTACGAACCTCCATTCAGTGAGAGCTGCAAAGGTGCACTGTTGCAGGCAGCATTTTAGAAATGCTTTAATTTTTCTTGTAAAAACAAATCACGGGAAGACTAATTTTCACTCTTCATACCTGCAGGTTCGAATGTCAAACTCATTGCAGGTAACGCTGCCACTGAAAATTTACCTTTCTGATTGAATTTTTTGTTGCTACACCCCAAATTTTATGCTATAACGTACAATAATAACCACTATATTATTTTCCAACCAAGTAATTTGACCATGGGACATAGCTATTCTTTTCATTGTGCGGTTTGCTCATTTATTTTCTTTTAATTCAGCTACAACATCGGTAGCCACCTTCATTGTTCTGGTGACCACGGCACTCTATCTTTTACTGAAGAAAAGATATAATGAAGCAATACATTTGAAAGTTGAAATGTTTCTCAAGACATATGGCACCTCCAAACCCACAAGGTACACTTTCTCTGAAGTTAAGAAGATAGCAAGACGGTTCAAGGAAAAAGTAGGCCAGGGTGGATTTGGAAGTGTTTACAAAGGACAGCTACCAAATGGTGTACCAGTGGCGGTCAAGATGTTAGAGAACTCTACAGGCGAGGGAGAAGATTTCATCAACGAAGTAGCAACCATTGGGCAAATTCACCATGCAAATATTGTCCGCCTCCTGGGATTTTGCTCTGAAGGAACAAGACGCGCGCTTATTTACGAATTCATGCCTAACGAGTCATTGGAGAGATATATATTCTTGCATGATTCCAGTATTTCCCAAGAGCTTCTAGTACCTCAGAAAATGCTAGAGATTGCTAAAGGCATTGCTAGAGGAATGGAGTACCTACATCAAGGATGCAACCAGCGCATCCTCCATTTTGACATCAAACCTCACAACATCTTGCTAGACTACAGCTTCAATCCAAAAATTTCGGATTTTGGCCTTGCTAAGCTGTGTGCAAGGGACCAAAGCATTGTTACCTTGACTGCAGCAAGAGGCACAATGGGCTATATTGCCCCGGAGATATATTCTCGGAATTTTGGTGGGATATCATACAAGTCAGATGTTTACAGTTTCGGCATGCTGGTGTTAGAGATGTTGAGCGGAAGAAGAAACTCAGACCCAGGTATTGAGAACCAAAACGAGTTTTACCTCCCACAGTGGATCTACGAGAGAGTTGTCGCTGGGCAAGACCTGGTACTTAATAGGGAAATTACAAAAGAGGAGAAAGAAAAGGTGAAGCAGATGGCCATTGTGGCACTCTGGTGCATGCAGTGGAACCCCAAAAACCGTCCATCAATGACAAAGGTGGTAAACATGCTGACAGGAAGGTTGCAGAATCTACATATACCACCTAAGCCGTATATCTAGTCTGAAAACCATCATATGTTATAAAACATGGAGGACTTTTTTTTGTGAAAGTTTAAAACATGGAGTACCTTGATTTAGCAAGCATGGTCAGGAGTCAGGAGTTACGCTTGATTTCACGTGTGAACAACTAAACATAGTAATCCTTAGACGTAGCATACACTGTATTTGGATCATTCCACTGTATCAGGTCACATGAGGGTGCCTTTGTTAGTCTTTGCTGTGTAATAACTTAATTCGAAACATATCACATGGAATTTAATTTCCAGTGTCATGGTTCAATTGTTGAGGTTGCCTAGAAAAGCTGTTACTATAATTTCTCTCCATCCTTCAATATTGTGTGTTACTCCTCTAAGTCCCTGCAAACCTCAGTAAGGTGTTCTACTTTACCAGTTCATGGTTCAGAATGCGGCTGAAATATTAGAAAAGCATCATCATGCAGACCGCAGGGCAGTTAAGCAATCAAACCTCAGTAAGGTTTTACTAATTATCCTTCCCACAGGTTGGAATTTCATCAAAATTGGCGATATGCCCGCGCATTATCATCATGCCAGGGCTATGAAATTGTGCGTGCTCATTCCCTACTCCCAAGGTAACACAACTGTCCTGAGATCTAGCAATGCAAAAGCAAGAGCAAGGGCGTTATTGTTACCTCTGTCAGTACCAAGTAGGAGGCGGATCCGAAGAGCTGCGCCAGTTTCCGCACGTAGCCCTCATCGTGCAAGGTGGCAGCAACGAGGGTTGGAGCCATTCCGGCATTCGGAGGCGGTGGTGGGGAGACGTGAGACTCCTGATCGGCCGCCAAGCTTCGTTAAGGGGCTTACTGGAATTTGTCATTTGGTGGGCTACGACTGCGATCAACAGGAAGCGGTGGTGCCCTGCAGCGCGTGACCGGCGCGCCACATCGCCGATGGGTGGGGTACGGCGAAGGAAGCGCTCGGGTTTGGTGGTGCGCCGGAGATGGTGGCGGTGAGGTCGTGAGGTGGTGGCGAGCTAGCGATGAGCGCGAGGAGAGCATGGCCCATGGGCTCGGTTGGGCCCATGTAGAAATGTATCGAGAGTTTGGCGGATATTTAATTTTTTTTGCCATCCTTACGAAGTGCCAATATTCAAATGCCAGTTTTACAAATGTCTTACCGTATTTACCAATGCCTTAACATATTTGCCATAGGAGAGAGAAAATTTCTTATATTTTTGCCAAATTTGTAGACGTGGCAGGCCACGTTGGACGGCCACCGTGGACATGCCATGCGAAATGACATATGTACCCACGCGAGCCCACACTAAGACACCTTCCTTTCCTATGACAGCTATGTCCCACTCGTCATCCCTAACCTCCATCCCCCCATCGGCTGAAGTTTTTTAAGAAGCCGCAGCCGCTTCAAAGCTCCCTCTTCCGTTGTCGCGTCGCTCTTCGGTTTTACCATCCCCTCTCCCGAACCTGCTCCTGCTCCTCTCTATCCTCGCTGTGTCGGCGTGCAACGAGGAGAACGGCCGTGCGCTCGCGGCGCTCTGGCGGGCACATGACCCTACCGGGCAGGTCCTGAGTTCCTAGAACCCCCTCCCCCTCCGGCGGTTCCTTCGTCATCGTCACCTGCGACCGCGTCAAGGCCGTCTCACTACAGGACCCCAGGCTCTCCGGCAGCCTGGCACCTGCGGTCCTTGAGCTCCCTTGTAGGGGCTGTACCTGCACTCCAACGGCATCAAGGGACTAATACCTGCGGGCACAGCAGAGAGCGGAGGTAGGCCCGCGGCACGGGGCAAGATATGTCGCTATTGGCCCATCTGACCATGAATTGGTCGCGGGCCTCATGCTCATGGTGGATCTGACGCCGCCGCCACCGGTCCTCGCTGTCACATCATCGACATGTGCCGACCGGGCGATTCCCCGCGTAACATATTTGTCGTGTCCATTCGATCCGCCCCCGGGCTCTGCGGTCAATGCGGTTGCGGAGATGAGCGCTGGCGGTGGGGAGGAGGTGGTGTTCTACGAGTCGCGAGACCGCTTGCTCTCCTCCTGGTCCACCACCTCTGCCTCGGACGACGACCACGACCACCCGCGGCTAGCGAAGATGAGTAGGATATGGTGCCACGGCGGCGAGGAGCTCATTGTGGTCCGTGCAACGTGCGTTGCTACCCAAAGTAGATGGGAGGAAGGGAGATTAGGGATGACAAGTGGGATCCAGTTCTCATAGAGAGAGGGAGTTGGGAGGAAGTAGACTGGCTGGCTGGGGCAAATAGGTCATTTCACGTGATCTATCCAAGCTGGCCACCCGACGCTGGCTCGCCACGTCGCAAATTTGGCAAAGATATAAGAATCTTTCTCTCTCCCGTAGCAGATATGTTAGAGTATTTGTAAAGCTAGCATTTGAATGCCGGCACTCTGTAAGGATGGCAAAAAATTAAATATCCCAAATTCAGACCGTAAATAGAAGGTGAAAATGTTCAGAGTTCGAAGAAGTAAAACATCTCTCGAATCTTTAAAAGACAAAACCTGATCCTGATATTGGGCCAAAACCTGATCCTAAAAGACATTGCTAAGGGTCTATGTTATCTACATGAGGAGTGCATGAAGAGGATTGCTCACTTGGACGTCAAACCACAAAACATCCTCTTAGATGAAAACTTCAATGCTAAAATTTCTGATTTCGGATTAAGTAAGCTCATTGATCGGGATAAGAGCCAAGTGATTACAAGAATGAGAGGCACACCTAGATATTTATCTCCTGAGTGGTTGACATCCCAAATCACAGAAAAAGCCGATGTATATAGCTTTGGCGTTGTGGTCATGGAAATCATCAGCGGTAGAAAGAATCTTGACACTTCACGGTCTGAAGAAAGCATCCATCTTATTACCCTTCTGGAAGAAAAGGTGAAGAGTGATGAATTAGAAGATTTGATTGACAAGTACAGTAGTGATATGCAAGTACACAAGCAAGAAGTATTGGAGATGATGAGGCTTGCAATGTGGTGTTTACAAATTGATTCTAAAAGAAGGCCTCAAATGTATGATGTGATCAAAGTCTTGGAAGGTCACATGAATGCAGAAAGCAAAATTGATCATAACTTTGTCGCAACAAGTAAAACAATGTTTGGTATTGCTGAAAATACAAGTTCCTCAGATCTACCTCAAGCCTCACATTTATCAGGCCCCAGGTGAAATTGGGGTAACTGTGAGAAGTTAGTAGCCTAGTTTAGACACAGATATGTGTATCTAGGAAAAGCCATTATCAGTTTTATTTTTTCCCAAGTTACTATAATTCTTTTGTTTGGTTTCCCATTGTAACACTAATCTGTTCTAGCAGTTTTCTTTTTCTGAAAGTTATAATCAAAATGCTAATATAAACAGGCTCAAAGCAAATTGGGAGTTGGGTTTTTTTTATCTCCAAAATGCTGAAGTGGAAAGAAAGGGAAAAAAGCAGTACTAGCACATAAGTGGCTGGTATTGCATATTCTCCAAAGTGTTTCCAGTCATGGATTTTCTACTGAAATTAAGTTTCCTGTCCTAGCCGTGAACTACTTTTCCGTGTATCACAAAAGTGTTACGGCCTTGCTGTTGTGGGGATTTATCGCCACAACAAACCTTGATTATCAGTATCAAGTGACTTTATGCAGCTGCACAACGAATTACCTACCACATTGCACAAGCCATCCAGAGTGAGCAACCGGAAGGCAAGAGACACTCACCTAAATTAATGCAGAGAAGGCATGTGGCGATGGATGAGGCACCCCGCAGGGCGGCCTGCTTCCCCTATGGTGGTGGTCGGTGAGGACCGACTTTGTACCGGGGGCGCCTGAGAGGACGAGAAGCAGAGATTCTTCAGCGGAACAGCACAGCGGCGGCACATGCAAGGAGAGCAGATTGTCCGGATCAACGCTGTCACCGCCTCAGTCGGAGCACCGGCAACGGGACTTGGGAGAAGGAAGGAGATGGAGATGGACGGATGGTCTCCCCGCGATAGTTTGGGCTGAGGCTCTCTATAGTTGAGGTGGGCTGGGCCTCCTTGCAATAATAACGATTGGGCCTTGAGGCACTAGTACACGGTTGACTGGGGAAGCAGTCCACCAAAGCTCAGCCCATAGAGGGTAGGCCTCTCACGAGGACCGTGTTACTTTGATAAAAAAAACCCGTTAAAGTGAGCTTATGGTCAAACAGCATATCAAGAGGATCCAGGCTGTTTCTCGCGGTCAAAAAGCTCGATGCTTACAACTTCAACAAACAGATGTGTTTAGGGCTACGTGGGGATGCAATGCATTGTGATGATCATCTGTGCAGATCAAAATGGCGTAGCATGCATCGGGCATGCATGACAGAGACTGCTGCAGCACAATCGCTGAATGAAAAAAAAATCATCTCTATGCAATTGGCAAACATGAAGTTATCCAACGGCCATACTGCTACTATTGATCTCCATCAAAATGACAAATCCTGCCTGCCAGAGGCCACTGGTTCTGGTTATAGTGGATCGAGCCTCGACCCTGGAGATCAAGCACGAATGCCCAAATGTTTCCGGCCTTTCCTCCAATACTTACATTTTACAACTTCACTTTACGAAGCTGGATGTGCCTAATATCGATACGCACAAGAAATGCAATGCTAGGAAAGCCTTTATTTGTTGTCTTTTGTTTTTAAGGAAGGTGTCCAAAAGGCAGCGTTGGATTGGATGAGGCACCCAATATGGGCCCTATGGCGGTGTCCAGTGAGGACAGACGGTGTGCAGACCTCGCGCCGCCGGGATTAGGGTTGGGGGCTGCCGGACCGGCGGTGGGGTCGGTCGAGACGGAGGCGAGGCGAGGCTGTGGGGGCGCCGCCCGCCGGAGCGGTAGGAGATGGAGGCCGGACAGGGATGGTGGGGGGGGGGCGTGGAGCTCGGACAAGACTAGCAATGGCCGCGGTGGGTGGCGGAGGCGTCGGAGCGACACCGGAGCCGGAGGAGGCGGTGGTAGGCAGAGGAGCTGGGCCAGCTTGTCTGCGCCCCTCCTTCTTCCGCTTCTGGGATGCGCTCCCTCGCAGTCGCACCTGCGACTGCGAGTAGCGCCCGCCATCGCCGCCACGGCCGGGGCATCGGAGCCGCCGGGACGCCTGTGCGGAAGGGGATGGTTCCCCGCAAGAGTATGGGCCTGCGACGCTCCATATCTGAGTTGGGCTGGGCTTCCCTTAAATAGTGAGTGGGGTGCGTTTCTTCGACCAAAACCAAACCGAATAACCAGCCCGCGCGCGTGCTATCGGGGGAAGCGCACGGCGAGCAGCAAGCTCGTCAGCTAGCGCTGCTGGTGGGGGCGGCCGCCGCTCAAAGGAGAAGAACTGAAGAACCAGCACGCCGATGAAGCTTCACAATGCCGTGCATGGCTCAGACCTGGAAGTTGGAAGTGCAGCAGAACCCGTGGATGTATGTGTGCTGCGAATGCGCACTGGCCACTGGGGCTATGGAAAGTTCAGAAATGCTGCAGAATCTATCCACATGCCATGATGCTTTCGGCTAACCATTAGATGAGTTTGTTCGTTCACCTGTATGAATGAATCCACAAAGTCGGAAAAAAATCTATTTTAATCGGGAACAGCAAGCATATTTCCTGCCTGAAAGTGAACATTTCTCGATTTGTGAAGTACAAGGGTTGACGATATTCACAACAAAGGTCAGGTATCTACAAATGTAAAACGTGAGTGTTATCCGCAGTTGTCTCCATGGATCAGTCAGTAACAACCGATGTAAGTATAAAAAAAATAACAACCGATGCGTACAATAGTCACTCAAGTTCGGTTACTTTATGAGAGAATAGGCATTAGAGAAAGGTAGCAAAGCAGGGGGATAAATACTAGAGGAAGGGCAATGATAGAGATTGCGACCTGTTTCTGAATCTATTGATCAATGATCTGATTCCATGCCTTGCCCTGATAATTGTATAGCCCCTGCCTGTGACTTGCGAGTTGGTTGGGCCAATCCCATTCCAAGTGAAGTCAGTCTCCAGACCACCAATATGAAGATACAGATAAGCCCTAAAACTGAACTCCAGTGCTTCTTCCAAGGATTCGTCCAGGGACCATATGACATGACAGTGTTACTTGCAGCCGCATAACTGAATGAAAATACCCTCTCTCTATAACATGCAGTTCGCAAACATAAAAAAGCTTATCCAACATCCATCATACTTCTCTAGATCTCCATATCAAATAGACACACACAACCTTAACCACATGAGGCTGGAGATGCTCGCTTCAAGATCAGTTGCCAATAATTTTCTTAAATTTCTCGCCTTTCTCCATAGGATAAGCATGGCATGCATATCCTTGTCACTAAGGTCTTGATTGGTTCCCTTCCAAAATGTGCCGTATCAAAATGTAGGCAAACTCATAAATTTTTGCACTCGTTTGGTTGAAGGCCAAAAAAGTAGCCCAGCTAACCAAGTGCTATTCTAAACTTGCCAAGATTTTGGTAAAAAAAAGATGGGCCCCCACGTTTTGGTATTGCCCATATTTGGACATGCCCATATTTTAGCATCCATCCAAGTACGTCCTAAAATATTTGGTAATCTAGCTGGATTATAAGAATGTCCGGTAGCCAAGTCATAGAAAAAGAATCGACCCATAATGACCGACGACGTCACGATCGCAAGGTTATGTCTTAGAATGAGACGTCTTGGCCCATAGTTGAGGCCATCACTGGTCAGTCAAAGCAACTAAGGCTGAGCTGACTCCACGTGGCTGCATCTGAATAGTAGCTTTCACATATGCCGTGCACACTGGGTCACATACTAATTTTCATTCCACCTGCCGCCGGGAGGCTGTGGCAACACGCGCATGGTGTTCAATCAGGAAAAGAAGTGCTGCAATAATAGGGATGGTGCCTAGACTAGCGAACCCACCACTGACTCGGTGCTCTTCATCCGATGTGCCTAGACGCCTGTAGCTACACGTTCGACGGTAGCTCGAGCACTGTGTGTTCAATTGCAGTCAGAATTCTTCCCAACGCATTCGCTCACGTTTCAGAACTCGCATGACCTGATCAACAAGTCCTGATTGTTTAACTGCCGCCTCGCATGATACAGGGCATTTCGACTGCGCATCCTGAGTTCCTGACCCGTGTAAAGAATAAGATGAACACCTTACTGGAATGTGCAGAGAGGAGTAGTATACACATATGGAAGGGTGCAGAGATCATGTCAACAAGTTCTAGGAATTTAGTGAAGTGCTAAATTGGAACTTTGGAACTCAAATCTGATGCAGTATGTTTCTTGTTAAGAGTAGTACATGGTGAAGACCGGCAATTCTTGCCTCAGGAGGATAATACAGGGGAATGATAAAGCATTACATGATAGTGCTGGCATAAATATGTGTGGATTATGCATAGCTGCCATATACTCCTGAGGCAAGAGAAAACAACGTGTTCTCAGAGGTCTTTTTAGGAAACCACACAATCACTGTATCACACACTAACAACCATGAGCTTAGTATGACAATCTACAACGGACAGACATCTGTCTCCATACATTTAAGACACACGTACAGAAATAAAGTATTTCACTCATCCTCCTCTATCACATTCAGTTCGGAGGACAGAGAGTACGAAGCCACTTCAGGAAGCATCTTCTCATTACAGAAGAACGGCCTGGGGGGCATTTGCAGAGCGTCTGCATCCCCTTCGAGCATCTCTATGACCTCGCTCATCGTCGGCCGATCACGAGGCTTCATCTGGATGCACCAGCACTACCGGATTCAGACCCTTTGTTAAGTATCTGGGACACTCGGCAAAGCCCGGATTACACTCGGCAAAGGGCACTCGGCAGCAATTTTATCGGCAAAGACGCAAAAGGCACTCGGCAAAGGCTTTGCCGAGTGTCCGGGACGGCACTCGGCAAAAGAAAGTAGCCGTGACGCGTTTCGGGCCGTGACGGCGTCTTTGCCGAGTGCCCTTGAGTTGGCACTCGGCAAAGTCTAGGCTCTTTGCCAAGTGCCTAAGACGTGGCGCTCGGCAAAGTCTAGGTCACTTTGCCGAGTGTCTGCCCTTGGCACTCGGTAAAATTTAGACTACACTCGGCAAAGTATTTTTTTATAAATATTTTATTTTGTTTTTTCTCCATCCCCGATGGGGGGCCTCCATTTTACACAGGCACATATTCACACAGGCATATTATTTGAAATTTCACCTGCACAACTAAATTCACCCAAGTCTTATCATCACACAACCAAATTTACCAAAGTCTCATCATCACACAACTAAAATCACATACACAAGTTCACCACACAAGAGTTAACAACGATAAAGGTTCTCAAATGCCAAGTCTACAAAGTGCAATACAAGTTTTACAACAACTAGTCTCTTTGCCATCGCCAACAAGTCTTTCCAATGTCAAGTGAAGGTTCTCAAATCCCTCTCTTTCCTGCATAGACAGTGTACCAATATATTATGAAATTAAAAGGCATTGACTACAAAAGATTTCATACTCTTTTTGACCAACAAGCATGCATAATATTAGGAATGCAGATTTGTAACCAAAATGATAAGGACATACCGATTTCGAGAACCATCACCAAGGTGGCAGATTTGGAGATGGCTGATTTGGAGTTGCCTGATTTGGAGATGGCGTAGCATGCGGATCATTTGATGCCGCCGATTGTCTCTACATAGAGGAGAAGAGATTGCATGTGAGACAAGATAAATGACGATCATACATAAATACAAATTATCCCCACTCACAGGAGTAGAGTACGGATCAGGTGGTGGAGGTTGCGTGAACAGAGAAGCTGGCGGAGGTACACCCGTTGCAGCTCTAAGACTCTGCATGTAAGTAAGTACATCAGTCATCCTTTGCTCCAACTCCTGTCGTTTCCTCGTCTCTTCTTCCAGCCGGCCCTGCACAGTTTTCATCCCAATGTTACAATAATGCAAAGAAAAGGTATGTAATAATTAATGAATGATGGATAAAGAAGGAATAATCTGGAGTGCCTGTATCTGATGGCGTGAAGTGTCCTGCCGAGGTCGTATGGCTGGGCTCGCACTCGTGCTCCTTGCTCAAATCTGAGAAAGAGTAGGAGTAGAGGACGAGTCGATTGCGCCATCGGCAATCCAGTACCGTCCTTTCTTCTTACCTCCTCCGACCCTCATGACGATCTCTGTGTCAAGGTCCTCTGTGGTGGGATCATATTCTGGGCCATGGACCTCCCTTGCCATCGATGTGTACTCACTGAGGCGGGTGTGGATGCTCGCATTGATGTATGCCTCGGACCTGTCCTCCGGGTTGTAGCTGACGTCGGAGGTCGCCTTTCCCTTATGGGACAGAGCAAATACCGTGAAGAGGTTGCAAGGCTGGCCACCATGTGATGATGACTGCAAGAAAAGCAACAAGATGATTAGAAAGCATGCATAATTGAGTGTTAGATGAAATAAATGTATTCGCGTACCCATGCTTCAGCGTATCCGTTGAGGTTGCGGCTGCCTTGATGGTGTGCTACACCTGGCATCATCAAACGTCGCTCCCGGCAAGCAACGTGATTCTCCTCCCACTCCTCGGAGCACCACTTTTGCACTATGCGTCGCCAGCAATCGAAATACGAGATGCACCAATTAGGAGTCACCTACAAGACACCAAGTACATGCATGACGTATTAGAAGATGAAATTAAGCCGTCCTAATGTAGAAAAAGAATCAAGCCATGGTGTTCTGTTCTTTACCTGTATGTACTGCTCCGGAGTCAAATAAATTGTTCTTGCTTCTTCTTTAGTGACCCTCTATCCAAGGACGGTGGCGTGGTAATTTCTGACGGCTTGGATACGCGCCTCGTAGTGCATCTCCCAGACTAGTTTCTTCTAGCAGTTGGTGATCACCACATCCGCCTCGCCCTCTTTACTAGCCTCGCATCTGAAGCAATCCTACATATACAAACACAATAGATCTCATTCATTTAATGTATAAAATTGTGCAATTAATATGCGATTTATTGAGCACTTACCCACAGCTCTTTCTTCACCCGCTCCGCCTTGTTGCTGAATACCCTGCGCTCCCGATCTTCAGCATCGGGGGCTGCGGCGTAGTGCTCGAACGTATAGGCCGGCTCCCACACTCCGCCGTACTCAACCATGCCAGGCAAATGTTGCCTGCATAGAACACCGATGATGCCATTGACGGTGCGCTTGTGAGAAGCTCCAGGGTGCACTGTGATATTCAGGTAATTAGAAATATAGACACTAGATTTTTGTGTGAAAAGTGTATGCTTGCTATGGTGTATGTGTGTAGCACAAAGGAATAGGGGTATAACTATAATTCTATAAAATATAGGTCCTTTAGTGTTAATAGGGTAAAATGGGAGGTAGCATCAAAATCTAGGCCAAATATAACACTAGGTGTCAAATTTATATCACCATAGGAAAGAAAGTGCAATAGATATGTTAAATTCTAAGAAAAATGGGTCTTTGTGTGAAAATAGGGACCCAAATGTGATTAATGCAAAAATATGGGTCCTCTTATGAAAGATAATCGAAGTATAAGAGTAGCTTCTAAAGTTTACTTAGGACTAAAATGTAAGAATACAAGTCATCATGGCATTCCATGAAAATTTACAAATGTGTACAAAATTACATCAAATCCATTTTGGTAAGGACAAAAGTAATTCAAATTCCACCTTTGCTCAAAATTTAACATGTAAAGCTGTAAACTTTGGCTTTCTGAACTTGAACCCTAAAGCAATGTTGTAGAGTTTGAAAAACTCTACAACTTCTATTTTGGTCATTTCCTCAGTAGGGATTTAGATCAACGGGAAATTTTACTTTACAGGGAAGTCCCTAGATCTTTTTAATTTTCCAAATGAGCCCCTCGGACTTTTCCCCTCCTTCTTCTTCCTCTGAGCCCCCTCTGTTCCCCTGCCTCCCCTACTCTGCTTCACACTGTCGCCGGTGCAGCTCCCCCGGCCACCGCCGCTCTGCCGCCGCCGCCGCGCCACCTCCTGCGGGGATGAACTTCACGCGTCGTCCTCCCCCTGCCCCGGCCCTGTTCCCCTCCCCTGCTGCCCTCCTCCGCGCGCGCCACGAATTTCCGAGCCGTCCGCCGGCCGCCACGCCCTCGCCGCCGTTGCCAGCTCCTGCTTGCACCGTGACCCCGCTCCTGGCCTTAACCCACGCCTAACGGCCGCCCTATGATCTTGTTCACCTGTTGCCGCCCTCCTTTTCCCCAGCATTTCCTTTCCCGAGCTCAACCCCCTCACCGGACCTCCTGAAAGTGCATCTAGGCCTAATGACCTATTTTGGTGATTAATAACAACCTAAATGAGTATCTAATGTTTCAATTGAGTATAATGAGCAGGGGTCAAAGAAACCAAAAAGGAGAAAAGAAAAGGAGTGAATCTTGACGATTATTCAAAGTTGGAGAACGGTACCGGATCAAGAAAAGAGTTGCAAGCAGAGAAATTTATTTATTTTATGTTTTCTTGAGTTTAGGTATACCGTACTATCAAGGGGGATGTGGAAAGTGTGTGGAAGATCACCAACAAATCAAATCCGGAGTGTAAGCCTTGTAGAAACTTATGAAAATCTGAGAGCTCCTGGCGGACTGTCCGCCAGGAAGCTAAAACAGCCTAAGTCCGAGAGCTCCTGGCGGACAGTCCGCCAGGCCTGGCGGACAGTCCGCCAGGTCACTGGAAAACTGTCTAACGGCTAGTTTCTAGTGAGACCATATAAATACCCCACGACCCCCATTCGAGAAATACTCTTGCCTAACCAGTGAAACCAAGTCTCAAGCACATTTCAAGCACTCCAAAGCTCCCCAAAGTGAAACCCTAGCTTCTCCACTCCAAATCTTTGGTCTAGGGTTGGGATTGAGCAAGATTCAAGCAAGATTCGTGTTCTCCCCAAGAGATCCACCTCTCTTGGGCATCTCTTGGCACTCTCCATCACTTTCCACATCTATTACTCTTGGAGCTTGGCTCCTAGACGGTTAGAGGTGCTCAAGAACAACCAACTCGTGGTGTGGTTGGATTGAGAAGTTTGTATTACCCTTGTTGCTAGTGAAAAGCTCAAGTTTGACCTTTGTGGTTGCTTGAGAGAGGAAAGGGTTGAGAGGAACCCGGTCCTTTGTGGACTCCTCAACGGGAACGTAGAATCCTTGAGTGGATTCGAACCTCGGGTGAAAATCTTGTGTCTCTTGTGCTTGATTATCTTACTTCATTCTAGTGTTTTTGTTATTCATACCTTCATCTAGTATTCTTGCCCGATCTGCTTGTGTACTTACTTTGAGCTAGATCTCTTCCGCATTTAGTGTTCCTTACTTGTTTTAGAGTCTTTCTATTCAAGTGGATTTTGGTATACAAGTTTTATTCTTCGAAAGGTTGCATTCCATTCCCGAGACGTCCCAGCGGACGTTGGAAGTGCCCAGCGGACACTCCCAGCGGACAGTCCGCCAGGCAGCCTCGGGCTGAGATTTTTGGGTGCAGGTTTTAAGCGACGATCGCCTATTCACCCCCCCTCTAGGCGTACTTTCAAGTGGTATCAGAGCGTGGTTCCTCAAATTTGAGTCTAAAAACTCGAGGAGATCATGGCCGGAGAAGATTCACACAAGAATCTTGAGAAAAATAAGGGCAAAGAAGATGAGACGCATAAGAAAGATGACAATGCCAAGTTTGATGTATCCGATTGCTCCAAGAAGAGTGGAGATCACAAGAAAAAGAGTAAGAGCAAAAGCAAGAGCAAGAGGATAGTGATTGAGTCATCCTCATCCTCAACATCAAGTAGTGATGAAGGGTCCATCTACATCAAGAGAAGAAAGAAGAAGAAATTGGTTAGTTCTAACTACTCTCGCACTCTTTTCAATTATGATAACATGAGTTCCAACAACAATTTTCTTTTCGTTTCTCTTGGAAAACCCCCACACTTTGATGGAACTAACTATTCTCAATGGAGGACTAACATGAGATGGCACTTGTTTTCTCTTCACCCTAGTCTTTGGGAGATTGTTTGTGTAGGCATTGAGCAGCCAGACAGCGACGATGAAAGTTTTGGACCAACCATGCAACAATTGTTCCACCGCAATGCTCAAGCCGCAACCATCCTCCTTTCATCCTTGAGTAGAGAGGAATTTGATAAAGTGGATGGATTGCAAAGTGCAAAGGAGATATGGGATACTCTCAAAGTGGCACATGAAGGCACCAAGACCATTCGGAACGCAAGAATTGAGATGATTGAAGGAGAACTTGGGAGGTTTGCCATGTTGGATGATGAAACCCCCCAAGAGATGTACACAAGGCTCAAGAAGATGATCAATCAAGTGAGGAGTCTTGGAAGTAAGAAGTGGACCGACCATGAAGTGGTCAAGAGGATGATTAGGGCCTTCTCGGTAAGGAACATAACCTTATATACTTTGATAAGGGAAAGCCCCAACTACAAGAAGATGACACCGGAAGAAGTACTTGGCAAGATCATCAACCATGAGATGATGGAAAGTGAAGCCAAGTATGTGAAGAGCTTGTCCAAGGGGACCTCAACCTCAAGAGGGCAAGACATTGCCCTCAAGGCAAACAAGAAGGAGAAGAGCAAGAAAGTAAAGCAAGAATCCTCATCAAGTGACAATGACAGCGATAGTTCAAGTCTTGATGATGATGACATGGCTCTTCTCATGAAGAACTTCAGCAAATTGATGAGAAATCGCAACTACAAGGGCAACAAGAGGCATGAGAGCTCCAAAAGAAGGACAAAAAGAAATTGCTATAATTGTGGCAAGAGTGGGCATTTCATTGCAAATTGCCCATATGAGAAGAAAGAGGACAAGGAAGAGAAGAGGAAGGACAACAAGGAGAAGAAGTACTTCACCAAGGACAAGAAGTTCTTCAAGAAGAAACGAAGTGGTGAAGCACATCTTGGCAAGGAGTGGGACTCCGATGATGAGAGCTCCAGCTCGGATGAAGAAGAAGTGGTCACACTTGCCTTTAACAAGACTTCTCTCTTCCCCAACCTCAAGGATGGGAAAAACATCACTCCCACTTGTCTTATGGCAAGGGGAGGTAAAAGAAAGGTAAAAACCATCCCATGTTCTTCTCCTAAGTATACTACTAGTGATTGTGAAAGTACATCTAGTAGCTCTAGTGAAAATGATAGAGATATTGATATGATTGCCATGCTCAAGAATCTAGATAAAAATGCTATTGCTAAGTTTAACGAACTCATGGAAGAATTGAATGAGAAGAATGATCTCCTTGATAAACAAGAGGACTTGCTCATTCTTGAAAAGAAGAGAAACCTTGAACTCAAGGAGATCATAACTAAGCAAGAAGAAAAATGTAAGGCCTTGGACAAGGAACTTGTGGAAAGCAAGGAGACTAACACTAGTCTTAAGAGTGCAAATATTGCACTTTAAGATGAACTTATTTGCTTAAACAAAAGCCTTGAATTGCAATTTGACACTCTCTTGTCCAATGCCTCAACATCTTAACATGACCCATCAATTAATCCCGCCATAGCACAATCATGCTTTAGATGCAAGGATATTGATGTTGATGCTTGTGCTACTAACGTAAAGTTGATTGAAAGCTTAAAAGTCAAGATCACGTCCTTAGAAAGTGAAGCACAACAAAAGAAGAAGGTTCTTGAGGAGGAAAAACTCAAATATGCAAGAGGTGCCTACTTGAATTCAAGACGACCTAACATCAAGGATGGTATTAGTTTTCAACGTTTTGAAAAGCATAATGCAAGAGTCAAGATCAACAGGCATGAATTCCCCAAATTTGTGAAGGAAGAAGCAAGTGGGAGAGTGGCTCCCAGAACTGGGCACCCGAGAGTGCCTGGCGGACAGTCCGCCAGGAACCCTCGGGTGGCAGATTTTCAGTCTTCCGCCCCACTTCTTCCAATGCATCAAAGCTTCCTACTAATCATTTCTATGACTTTAATGCATCTTATGTGATTATGAGAAATAAGTTTGGAAGAGTGTTTGCTAAATATGTTGGGCCACACCACAAGAGTCCAAAGACTTGTGTGTGGGTGCCCAAATCACTTGTGACTAATGTAAAAGGACCTAAGCAAGTTTGGGTACCTAAAAACAAAGTCTAAATCTGTTTTGTAGGGCTATGCCTCCGGTGGATCGAAGTGGATCATTGATAGTGGATGCACTAATCACATGACCGGAGAGAGGAACATGTTCTCAACTTATGAAGAGAATGACGATCCGACCGACTTAATCTCCTTTGGCAACATCAGTCAAGGAAGAGTATTGGGTGTCGGTAACATTGCTATATCTTCCGAACACTTCATTTCAAAAGTTTTTCTTGTTGAAACCTTGGACTACAACTTATTATCCGTATCACAACTTTGTAACATGGGCTATAATTGTATTTTTACTCATGAGGGTGTGATCGTCTCTAGGAGAAGTGATGGTTCAATTGCGTTTAAGGGTGTATTAAAGAGAAAGCTTTATGTAGTGGACTTCACCAAAGATAAAGCTCAACTTGATACATGCTTAATCACAAATTCCAACATGGGTTGGTTGTGGCACCGCCGCCTAGCCCATGTTGGTATGAAAAATCTTCACAAGCTCCTAAAAGGTGATCATGTCATTGGACTAACCAACGTTGTGTTTGAAAAAGATAGGCCTTGTGGAGCATGTCAAGCAGGAAAACAAGTTGGGTCTAGCCATCCCACCAAGAACATCATGACAACAAGTAGACCATTGGAACTACTTCATATGGACTTGTTTGGTCCTATTGCCTACATAAGCATCGGCGGTAACAAATATAGCTTAGTCATTGTTGATGATTATACACGTTTCACTTGGGTATTCTTTTTGCATGATAAAAGTGAAACACAAGGGGTTCTCAAGAAATTCTTAAGGAGAGCTCAAAATGAGTTCAACTTAAGAATCAAGAAGATTAGAAGCGACAACGGGAGCGAGTTCAAGAACACTCAAGTAGATGACTTCTTGGATGAAGAAGGAATCAAGCATGAGTTCTCCGCTCCCTATGCACCTCAACAAAATGGGGTGGCGGAGAGGAAGAACCGCATGCTAATTGAGATGGCAAGGACAATGCTTGATGAGTACAAGACTTCCGACCGGTTTTGGGCGGAAGCGGTCAACACCGCTTGTCATGCCATCAACCGACTATATCTTCATCGCTTGCTAAAGAAAACTCCTTATGAGCCTCTCACCGGTAACAAACCTAATGTTTCATACTTTAGAGTCTTTGGGAGCAAATGTTACATTCTTAACAAAAGAGCTAAGAGTTCTAAGTTTGCTCCTAAAGCTATGGAAGGTTTTCTACTTGGTTATGATTCAAACTCACGAGCATATCGAGTTTTCAACAAAACCACCGAGTGTGTTGAAATCTCATGTGATGTGGTGTTTGATGAGACTAATGGCTCTCAAGAAGAGCAAGTTGATCTTGATGAACTAGATGATGAAGAAGCTCCAATTGAAGCCTTAAAGAACATGTCAATTGGAGATGTACGCCCTCAAGAATCAAGCAAGGATCAAGGTCAACAATCTTCAACCAAGGCATCTCCTCCAACTCAAGATGATGATCATCAAGAAGATGGCAATGATCAAGGGGGAGGTGTTGAACAAGATGAAGAAGAGAAAGATGATGAACAAGAGGAGTCAAGAAATCAAGTGCCACATCCTAGAGTGCATCAAAGTATTCAACGAGATCACCCCGTGGACAACATCCTTGGTGACATTGCAAAGGGAGTAACTACTCGTTCTCGAGTTGCTAATTTTTATGAACATTACTCTTTTGTCTCTTCTTTTGAACCTCTTAAGGTGGAAGATGCTCTACAAGATGCGGATTGGGTAATGGCCATGCAAGAGGAACTCAACAACTTCAAAAGAAATGAAGTGTGGTCATTGGTGGAGCGACCCAAGCAAAATGTTGTTGGAACCAAATGGGTGTTCCGCAACAAACAAGATGAAAATGGTGTGGTGACAAGAAATAAAGCACGACTTGTGGCAAAAGGTTATTCTCAAGTTGAAGGTTTGGATTTTGATCAAACTTTTGCTCCCGTAGCTAGGCTTGAGTCAATTCGTATTCTTGTTGCCTATGCTACTCACCATAATTTTAAGCTCTATCAAATGGATGTCAAAAGTGCATTTTTGAATGGCCCAATCAAGGAAGAGGTATATGTAGAGCAACCACCAGGGTTTGAGGAAGCAGCATATCCTAACCATGTTTACAAACTCCATAAGGCGCTCTATGGGCTTAAGCAAGCTCCTAGAGCATGGTATGAATGCCTTAGGGATTTTCTCATTGAAAATGGTTTTAAAATTGGAAAAGCCGACTCCACCTTATTCACTAGAAGAGCCGGTGATGATTTATTTGTTTGCCAAATATATGTCGATGATATTATATTTGGTTCTACTAACAAAGCTTGTTGTGATGAGTTTAGTCAAACAATGATCAAGCGATTTGAGATGTCTATGATGGGAGAGTTGAACTTCTTCCTAGGATTTCAAGTCAAGCAACTCAAGCAAGGGACATTCCTATGCCAAACCAAGTACACACATGACATACTCAAGAAGTTTAACATGGAGCATGCAAAGCCAATCAAGACCCCCATGGGAACAAATGGACACCTTGATCTTGACATTGGAGGTAAATCCGTGGATCAAAAGGTATATCGATCCATGATTGGCTCACTACTTTACCTTTGCGCATCTAGGCCTGATATTATGCTTAGCGTTTGTTTATGTGCAAGATTTCAATCAAATCCTAAGGAATGCCATTTGAGAGCTGTTAAAAGAATCATGAGATATTTAGTTCATACATCTCACCTAGGTCTTTGGTATCCAAAAGGTTCAAATTTCAAACTAGTTGGCTATTCCGATGCGGATTATGCCGGATGCAAAATCGATAGGAAAAGCACATCCGGGACTTGCCAATTTTTGGGTAAGTCCCTTGTATCATGGGCATCCAAGAAACAAAATTCCGTAGCTCTTTCCACGGCCGAAGCGGAGTATGTTGCAGCCACACATTGTTGTGCTCAACTTTTGTGGATGCGACAAACTCTAAAGGATTACGGTTATACTTTTAACCGTGTTCCTCTCCTATATGACAATGAGAGCGCCATTAAAATAGCCAAAAACCCTTGTGAGCATTCTAGAACCAAACACATAGATATCCGGCATCATTTCCTGAGAGATCATAATCTTAAAGGAGACATAGAGATCTCTCATGTGAGAACAAACGACCAAGTTGCAGATATCTTCACCAAACCCTTAGATGAGAAAAGATTTTGTGCATTAAGGAATGAGCTAAACATCATTGATTCTAGAAATTTGGAATGAAGTGTTGCACACCTACTTGTCTAATGGTAAACCTTTTAACAACAAAATGATTTTCAAAATATTGTATGCCTTGTTTGTGAAAATCTTGGATTCTCTTGATCGTTTGGATCGAATTGGTTAACATGGTCATTTTATGTGATGTTTTCTTGAAAAACCATGTACTATATCCCAAATGTCTTACATCATATACATCCAATATACTCTCTAAGTTATTTGAATAATTGGATAGGTTACGTGAGAGAGGAATGTTGCTGGCTGAGGGCTTCTGGCGGACAGTCTGCCAGGCCTGGCGGACAGTCCGCCAGGAGGCTTCGGGTCCAGTCAACCGAGCTGACCAATTTCTTGTATCTCTCGTGATTCTCTTGTGGGCCCATTGTCTCTTATCCGGGGTAAGGTGTTGAGAGGTCATTTTCTTTGGGTGTGGCTCCTCATTCACTCTTCACCACCTTCTTCTTCCCCACGGACAACACCTTCCTCTCACTCACTTCCTCTTCCTCCCCACGGACACCACCTCGATTGTCCGTGGAACCAAGTCCTCAACCCCTCCACGGCAAGGGAAGCTCCTCTTCGTGCAGCAAGGACCTCCTCCCTTGGATTTCCACTCTTTGGAACCTCTTTCGTCCAACCTAGGGCAAGAACAAGGTATATGCAATCTTCCATCGATCTCTCTACTCGATGCATATCTTGAGGAATGCTTTTATATATGGATTCCTGCTAGGTAGAGCATGCTATTCCTTGAAAATCTTGAAGAATGGATGGCTAGGTTTAAAGTTCTCTTGTTCATGCTCATTTCATGCCTAAAACTTTGATTCAACCCGATCTCCAAATCTATCCATCCCAAGTTGCTCAAAATTTATTTCTAGCCTTACATTATCATCTAGAACATGCCTACAAAGTTTGAGCCTCAACAAACTAGTCCTTAACATCGCGCGATTTCGCGGGAAGGTTCAAAACCGAACCCTCCTGGCGGACAGTCCGCCAGGAAGGGTCTGTTCTGTATTTTCCCGCCTACTCCCGTGTTTGTTAACATTCATTCTTTCATTTCTTCTAATCAAGCACAACACTTCCTATACATGTCCAGATGGTGCATGAGAGGCGGACCAAATTCATGCATGATCCCACTTCCGACTCCAATTCGGATGAAATTGAAGAAGTGGAAGTCGTTCCTCCACCCAAGCGCCCCAAGAAGCCAACTCGCAAAATTCCGCTTAGTCGTGCTAGCCAAATTGGTGGTTCTAGCCATGGGGCATCGAGCCGTAGAGGTCAAAGAGCTGCTCCTCCACATGAAGCTGGACCTCAAGAGCCGGTTCCTCTTTTTGATGACTATCCTCCACTCCAACCCTACCGAAAATACATCATGCACAGACCGGAGTACACTAGGATCAACTTCGGTGATGTTGGAGTAAAGCGAATTGATTACACCACAAAGCAAGGAGGTGCTATCTTCAAAGAAAGAAGGGAAAATCCTTATGATTATGAGAAATACATCCCGGATAGGAGGTTTTGGAGCAAATTCCAAGCTGATTGGTACATATCCGTCTTTATTGAAAAGAAGAATGCTATCACTGTCTCAAAGTACATCAATTGGGCTGAAATGAGTGAGAAAAATAATCCAACCTTTGACTTGGTCATAAGAGAATGTGAGAAGAAATGCCTCTATGAATTCTTGGCCCTCAACCAAAATTGGAACAATAAGCTAGTTGCTCAATTTTGCTCCACTGCTTGGTTTGAAGGTGAGGACAAGAATTCCTTTATTCACTTCAATCTTCAAGGGCGTGCTTTCTGGGTTTCATACAAGCAATTTGCCACTATCCTCAAACTTGATGACACTCTAGATGAGATGGAGATTCACGATAAAATCAATCCAACGGATGAAGCTCTTATGACTCTCTATCGGGATGAGGATCCGGATTTAGCGACGACTCATGGACTACGTCCATATATGGAGATCATGAACAGGATATTCTGGGAGACCTTGACTCCCAAGAGGGGTGATCGCACCAAGATTCATGGTACGGTCAAATTGCTTCTCTTGGCTATGGATTTTGATCACCCGCCCTTTAGTGTCTTTCACTTTTTCTGGACGGAGTTGAGGTACATGCTCCATCATGGCAGTAATCCAGTTATCTACGCTCCATACATCCAAAGGATGATTAATGCTGTGACGGGAATGGAGTTTGGATATGACACGGTCCATGCACCATACTGTCCACAGCCTCCCAAGGAGCAAGAATTTCCACTAGAAGGCGAGTCTCCTCCATCAGCTCATTCTCCACCCCAGCCCACTATGGATATGCCCTCCACTTCAGTGATGCCTTCCTCCTCTAGGACTCGTCCTCGCAGGAAACGCAATGCTTTTATTTCTAGCTTGAAGGCTCTCTTCAAGGTATGCCGCAACACCAATGATGTAGTTCGCGCTTATGCTCGGGCAAATCAGCAGGGCATCAACCGGATTGAGCGCCACCTTGGCATTGAGGAGACGGCTTGGCCCGAGTTTCCACCATCTCCTCCTAGTGACTTTCCGGCTGAATGGGAGCATTATGATGTTGATGATGATGAGGATGATGAGTGATTGCTGCTCCTAGCTTCCATTTGTCTTTTCTCTTTTTGGTGCTTGATGCCAAAGGGGGAGAAAAGATTGTATCCTAGCATGTGTTCTTAGAGTCACGGTGAGCTTGAGTGTCGTCAAAAAATTATTTGAATATTTGGATGTATGTGTGAGACTATGTGTTTATTGCTTATCTCGTATTTGAACTAAGTTGGTTTGTAATAACTTATTTATGGATGATGCTATGCTATGATTGTGAACTTATTGCTTATCCTTGTTTATCCAATCTTGGTTATATCTCATCATGATGCTATAACTTTATTTGGTATGCTCATTATGAAATGGAGTTCATGAATATCTTGTGGATGCATGGATTTAGGGGGAGCTCATCACATATATATATTACCTCAAGCTCTATTGAATTCATTGTTTCTTATTTGGTTCATTTGGGTTGTCATCAATCACCAAAAAGGGGGAGATTGAAAGTGCATCTAGGCCTAATGACCTATTTTGGTGATTAATAACAACCTAAATGAGTATCTAATGTTTCAATTGAGTATAATGAGCAGGGGTCAAAGAAACCAAAAAGGAGAAAAGAAAAGGAGTGAATCTTGACGATTATTCAAAGTTGGAGAACGGTACCGGATCAAGAAAAGAGTTGCAAGCGGAGAAATTTATTTATTTTATGTTTTCTTGAGTTTAGGTATACCGTACTATCAAGGGGGATGTGGAAAGTGTGTGGAAGATCACCAACAAATCAAATCCGGAGTGTAAGCCTTGTAGAAACTTATGAAAATCCGAGAGCTCCTGGCGGACTGGCGAACAGTCCGCCAGGAAGCTAAAACAGCCTAAGTCCGAGAGCTCCTGGCGGACAGTCCGCCAGGCCTGGCGGACAGTCCGCCAGGTCACTGGAAAACTGTCTAACGGCTAGTTTCTAGTGAGACCATATAAATACCCCACGACCCCCATTCGAGAAATACTCTTGCCTAACCAGTGAAACCAAGTCTCAAGCACATTTCAAGCACTCCAAAGCTCCCCAAAGTGAAACCCTAGCTTCTCCACTCCAAATCTTTGGTCTAGGGTTGGGATTGAGCAAGATTCAAGCAAGATTCGTGTTCTCCCCAAGAGATCCACCTCTCTTGGGCATCTCTTGGCACTCTCCATCACTTTCCACATCTATTACTCTTGGAGCTTGGCTCCTAGACGGTTAGAGGTGCTCAAGAACAACCAACTCGTGGTGTGGTTGGATTGAGAAGTTTGTATTACCCTTGTTGCTAGTGAAAAGCTCAAGTTTGACCTTTGTGGTTGCTTGAGAGAGGAAAGGGTTGAGAGGAACCCGGTCCTTTGTGGACTCCTCAACGGGAACGTAGAATCCTTGAGTGGATTCGAACCTCGGGTGAAAATCTTGTGTCTCTTGTGCTTGATTATCTTACTTCATTCTAGTGTTTTTGTTATTCCTACCTTCATCTAGTATTCTTGCCCGATCTGCTTGTGTACTTACTTTGAGCTAGATCTCTTCCGCATTTAGTGTTCCTTACTTGTTTTAGAGTCTTTCTATTCAAGTGGATTTTGGTATACAAGTTTTATTCTTCGAAAGGTTGCATTCCATTCCCGAGACCTCCCAGCGGACGTTGGAAGTGCCCAGCGGACACTCCCAGCGGACAGTCCGCCAGGCAGCCTCGGGCTGAGATTTTTGTGTGCAGATTTTAAGCGACGATCGCCTATTCACCCCCCCTCTAGGCGTACTTTCACCTCCGCCGCCCCTCCTGGCTACCGTCGACAGCCACTGTTGCCGCCGCTCCATCCTAATTCAGTGCTCCCACAGCACCGCAGTGACCCACTGATGCTCTACAGCTCATCCAATTTCACCCTCCCGCATCCAAGCTTCGTCTTCCACAGCTCCGGCTAGCTCGAGTTCCACCGCAGCCTTCTACTCACCGTGGGCAGCCCACTCCGAGCCCTCCCGCACCACGACAACACCTCAGGTAGATTCCTCTCGACCCCGTGAAGCTGTACGACCTCCCAATTGAATCCCTAGTGCACCTCACCAGCTCCCCGACGTGCGCCGGCGATCTCCACCCGCCGCCGCTTTCTGTTCCTCGTGGGACACCTCTCTCCGGCCCTCCTCGACCCCAATTGCCTCTTCCCCAAGCTTCTCCACATCGCCCTGAAACTCCTCGACTACTTCCCCGCCACCCCCGACCACCGGAGCAAAGTTCCCGCCGTTCATCTCCACCGCCGGCCGCACTGTCCCCGTCGCGTCACCGCTACAACCCACCCCGACCCGATCCCGACCACCCCCAGATGCGCAAGACCTCAGTGACGCTTCCCCACCCCTCCACCCTTGCCGCCGGCGATCGCCGTCGCCGGAACCGGCCGGTCAAACTCCTGCCTCCCCTTCTGACCACGGCTAAGGACTATGGGTTGAAAGACCCAAAAGCCCAGGGGGCTGTCTGCAAAGAGTGTGACTCATAGGAATAGTACCCTAAGGACCCCTTTGTGTTATTTTTGATGCAAACTTTGAAATCCCATATAAATTCAAGGAAAAATCATAAAAATGCAAACTAAAATTTGTTGGGTTCCATATTTTAAGATCTACAACTTGCCTTAAAGGTTGACTTTCAGTTTCTGAGTAGATTATGCTCTAATTTAAATGCTAAGTTTAATTAGTTGTAGGCTTACGAAATGCATAGTATTTGGCAAAAAAAATGATAAAAATGTGAAACCAATTGTGTTAATTTTGTTTGGACATGTAGTATTTAAGAAAAATAATTAACCTACTATTTATATAATATTTTCATAAGGATAAGTTTAAATATGAATAAGGCTTAATTGATCTTGTATAATTAATATATGTAGTTTTAGATGTTTAAAAATTCTAAAAATAATTTGAAGTATTGTTCTTAAATAATGTAACATGTCCCTAAATTCTCAACCTAGGATTAAGTATAAAACAACCAGAACAAATAGTGCAGTATATGATTAAGTCATATTCTTAATTAATCAAAGTAAGTCTATAGTTAAATAATAACCAAGGGTCATTATAAGTAATTAACTAAGCAAATAAATAAAGTTAATAAATATAATTAGTTTAAATGTTTAAAGCTAACCCAACCTGCTACCTCATGCCATTAGTTAAATGTTTAGGGTAATCAACCCTATTACTTAATGTAACTAGGTAAAATAATTAATACCCGATAAATGACTGCCCAGTAGAAAAGTAAAGAATATGTTCAGTGAATAAACTATGTTTTCATTGGATTGCAACTTTATCATGAAATGAAATAACGATATATGCATCCGTTAAATTACATCTTTGCATATCATGTAGACTCAACGACTCTCGCCGACGGTGACTACGAACTAATCCCGGAACAAGGAGTGGAATCAGCTGAAGACCCCGGGAACGCCGTCGGAAATCTAACTGAAGCTCCGAACCAAAGTTCGGAAAACTTTAACACTACTGCCCCCAACCCCACGCAAGAAGGCAAGCCCCGAACATAACCCCTACTTTATTTACACTGCAATCTATATTATTTATATCTGTCTATGCATTACGTTCTTAGGAATTGTATGAGAAACCTAGTTACATTTTCCTAGGGACCAATGTATTGAACACTAGCACCTAAATTCGAATAGCCGCTCTGCTAATAGGACCGGTAGAAGTCGGGTGATTTCCGGTCACTCACACGATATAGGAGTTGCAATGTTTACATGCCTGTTATCACTATAAGGATGACAGACGGGATTTATATGGAGTATCATGGTCGAAATGATACCCCATCTGTGTTGGCGAATTTGATAAGGTCGCAGTGTGTGGTAGCGGTGGTTAAGCATTTGAAAGTAGTAACCACATGCCGCGAAATATGGTAAGCGGTAAGCCTAGTAACCAATCGGCCCGAGGAGTGGACATACCTCCCACCACTCGTAATTTGGTTTTTCCTGTTACTCGCTTCGACGTGTGGGAATACGTGTTGCTGGGCAACCAGGAGTACGGTCGTGTAGTCGCTCTACAGACGTACGTCCTGCACATTGGATGTGTGTATGGTCCTGCAGTCGCTTGTGGTGGATCTGATCCACGAGTCGGAATGAAAGGCAAACGGTTGCTTCGGAACAATCGTTGAATGTTCCAAGCGTGTGAGATTGAGACTGCTTGATCCCTTTACCACATAGAGTAACAAGAGCAACTTTATAGTTATCAAAGATGATGTTTGGCTAAAAATTCTACCATGCTTGAGTAGCTATAGGTGCTTATCTAGAATGAATAATCACATAGAACTTGAAAGCTAAAAGTTGAAATTAAGGATATACTCTTTGTTGCTTTTCAGCTGAAAACTTTACCCAAAACCCGAAAAGCCGTCATAAGTCTAGTTACATGGCTAAGTATACCATGAACGGGTAAGCCTTGCTGAGTATTAGTATACTCAATCTTGCAATGTGACCTTTTTGTTCAGGTGTTTCCCCTGACGACTCCGCTCTACCTATGCCATGGCCTTACCCTCTGCCTGATGGTTGGTCCGTGGAATGGGACCCATCCCTGGCCAATCCAGATCCCTCCGAGTGATATCATGCCAGGGCTAGCATGATATCTGAACTGGTGACGTATATAGTGCCCGTGTTTAAACTCCGCTGCCATGACTTGAGACTTAAAACTGTTTTGTAATAATTTCCATCAGTAAGAAACTGATGTTACTTTTAAACACTCATGCAATATATGCCTGCCTGTGATGTAAAATGTGGTGGCAATTGTATCTCTGGACTCGCCTTCGTGCGAGGTACCTTGTTTGATCCTGCATTCGGTGGTTCATCGGGACGTTACCCGACAGGCCAAGGGATTATACCGTTTAAAGCACGTTGAAGCCCTCAAATGTGGACTCACGTACTTGAGCCAGTGTAATTCAGGTTGGTTCTGCCACATGCACAATCTTCCAGCCCCTGCACAAGTGATTAAGAAAAATCATTAGTTTCTTTTCCAGATTTGAACATATAACATGTAGAAGTGGTGAAAACATTTAAAGTTACCTGTCCTTATCGGGAGTAATCAGCGGGCGCCTGTCACGAGGTATTGGTTGGTGAGGGAGACTCGAGGGACCTCGCAAGTAGACTCTCGACGCACCAGAGGCTGCGGAACCAGAGCCCGCGGAACCAGAGGCGGTGTGCTGCGCCTCCTCGTCCTCCTCCTGCGACTCCTCGTCCCTCTCCTGCACCTCCTCATCCTGCGTAGGCAACTGTGCCTCCTCCTCCGTGTCATCCTGCGAGGGCCCCTGTGAGCTCCCCCTCCCCCTCCTCCCCTTTCCCCTCCGTGATGACCCCTCTGCTACATCGCACGGTGCAGGGGCACTCCTCGCCCTAGAGTAAAGGGACCGTACGTTCCTCAAGTAACCACCGCCCACCATCTTTGTTCAATCACCTGAAATTAAGAAGAGTAAACCAATAAGTACAGATAAACATGACATACTTAGAAAGAGATGCAAAATAAATAAAACATAATTACATAATAATATAGTATTACATTGATTAAAAGTAATCTTCATCATCAGAATTAGCTGGATCATAAGTCTCATCATCACTATCAACCATGTCATAATCCGCATTATCCGAAGCATAACTATCGTCATTGACATTGCCTAAATGTAATGCTTCTAGCATTTGTAAGTCTTTCGCATTTTGCACCTCCTCCTCCTCCTCCTCCTCATCAGCAACCATTTCAACTTCCGTTCCGATCACTTCGGTTAAGTCTATCTCAAATCGCCCTTCTAGCCCCTCTTCTTGAAAGAACTCTCCGTCATATGTGTTTGGGTCCAAGTTGTAATCCTCATCGATTGGGACAGGTACTTTGCCATGCGGTGATACCTTGTACACAACATACCAACCCTTAAGATGCTCCTTGGTTTGGCACGCATATGGGAGATAATAAACTTGTATGGCTTGTTGGGCCACAATATGGACATCATCTCCTGGTAAGACGGAATCATGTCGGACCTCCACTAGCCCAAGATTAGAATATGTCCATCTCGTTACCTCTGGATCAAACCAATGGCATTTGAATATGACGAGATTGAGAGGTTTGGAACAATGAAAACTGAGTTCGTATATTTCTTCAATTCTTCCATAATACTCGACATTATCAAGGCCGGGAGTAAAAACTCCAGAATTTGTGGTCTTTCGATTGGGTCGACTTGCCTCATGGCTTCTCGTCCAAAAACGATATCCATTAGATAGTCAAAGCCATCGGCAACCTGTCTCAACTCAGCACTCATCCTATGACCCTGCAAGTTCAAGCACGATAGATCATTATATTATTTGCACGTAAGAACAACTACGAATGACAAACTAAGTACGAGCTAGATTGGACGGTACCTGTTGTTTGAACCAAGCAATGAAAGTGGGCGATCCATTCCCCGCACCCTGTCTAAGAAGGGTGTCACATTCCTGCTGGGTAGGATCTCTTGATTGACGCCAGAACTCACGAAGAAATCGCTTCATGTACGGCACCACCTCTTCAAGGTTGGTCAACACATATAGCATGATCTGACGCCACTCTTGAGGGCTCAATGTCTTAGTGGTCGAACCACTTGCACTACCGAGTTGCCCTTGCAAAAGGCTGAGGTTTGATTCATTTTCGCTAGCATTGTAACGAGGGGGAGGATTATGCACGCTAGGGAGGTTGTCACCTACAGGACAGCAAGTACATGCATGACATATTAGAAGATGAAATTAAGCCGTCCTAATGTAGAAAACGAAGCAAGTACATGCATGACATATAGCATGTTCTGTTCTTACCATAGTATGTTGTTGTGAAGTTGGACATCTCTTCATGAATGTATGCCTCTGCAATGGAAGCCTCAATTTTGCTTTTATTTCCACATTTCTTTCGAAGCACCTTTAGACATCTCTTGATTGGATAGCACCAACGACCCTGCACGGGCCCCCCATTCGTGCCTCATACGGGAGGTGCAAAATCATATGCTCCATCGGATTGAAGAAGCCGGATGGCAGGATCTTCTCCAACTTACAGAGCAACACTGGTGCTATTCTTTCTAAGTCTGCAACCACGGTCCGAGATAACTCCTTGGCACAAAGCTGGCAGAAGAAATAGCTCAACTCTGCAAGCACTAGCCAGACATGTAGGGAAACTCATAAATCTTGGCACTCGATTTGGTTGAAGGCCAAAAATGTAGCCCAGCTAACCAAGTGCTATTCTAAACTTGCCAAGATTTTGGTAAAAAAAAAGATGGGCCCCCACGTTTTGGTATTGCCCATATTTGGACATGCCCATATTTTAGCATCCATCCAAGTACGTCCTAAAACATTTGGTAATCTAGCTGGATTATAAGAATGTCCGGTAGCCAAGTCATAGAAAAAGAATCGACCCATAATGACCGACGACGTCACGATCGCAAGGTTATGTCTTAGAATGAGACGTCTTGGCCCATAGTTGAGGCCATCACTGGTCAGTCAAAGCAACTAAGGCTGAGCTGACCCCACGTGGCTGCATCTGAATAGTAGCTTTCACATATGCCGTGCACGCTGGGTCACATACTAAAGGCCTGTTTGGAGGGCCGCCGCACCTGCCGCACCGCGCCTAACTTTTTCTGCCGCGGGTGCGGCGGCCGTTTTGGCCGCCACCAGTTAGGCGTGGTGTGGCGTCCTAGGCGCCACACCAAACAGGCCTTAATTTTCATTCCACCTGCCGCCAGGAGGCTGTGGCAACACGCGCATGGTGTTCAATCAGGAAAAGAAGTGCTGCAATAATAGGGATGGTGCCTAGACTTGCGAACCCACCACTGACTCGGTGCTCTTCATCCGATGTGCCTAGACGCCTGTAGCTACACGTTCGACGGTAGCTCGAGCACTGTATGTTCAATTGCAGTCAGAATTCTTCCCAACGCATTCACTCACGTTTCAGAACTCGCGTGACCTGATCAACAAGTCCTGATTGTTTAACTGCCGCCTCGCAAGATACAGGGCATTTCGACTGCGCATCCTGAGTTCCTGACCCGTGTAAAGAATAAGATGAACACCTTACTGGAATGTGCAGAGAGGAGTAGTATACACATATGGAAGGGTGCAGAGATCATGTCAACAAGTTCTAGGAATTTAGTGAAGTGCTAAATTGGAACTTTGGAACTCAAATCTGATGCAGTATGTTTCTTGTTAAGAGTAGTACATGGTGAAGACCGGCAATTCTTGCCTCAGGAGGATAATACAGGGGAATGATAAAGCATTACATGATAGTGCTGGCATAAATATGTGTGGATTATGCATAGCTGCCATATACTCCTGAGGCAAGAGAAAACAACGTGTTCTCAGAGGTCTTTTTAGGAAACCACACAATCACTGTATCACACACTGATAACCATGAGCTTAGTATGACAATCTACAAACGGATAGACATCTGTCTCCATACATTTAAGACACACATACAGAAACAAAGTATTTCACTCATCCTCCTCCTCTATCACATTCAGTTCGGAGGACAGAGAGTACGAAGCCACTTCAGGAAGCATCTCCTCGTCACAGAAGAACGGCCTCGGGGGCATTTGCAGAGCGTCCGCATCCCCTTCGAGCATCTCTATGACCTCGCTCATCGTCGGCCGATCACGAGGCTTCATCTGGATGCACCAGAGCCCAACGACGCACAGCTTCTTCTCCAGCTCGTGCATGTCGACATCTTCACTGATCTCCCCAACCTGCTCCCCAGTCAGCTGGCCATACACCAGCGATGGGTAGTACGCCTGGCTGGAGCTCCCGGCGTCCGGGTCAGCGTTCCTGCGCCCTCCGGCCATCTCCAGTAGCAGCATCCCGAAGCTGTACACGTCGGACTTGCTGGATATGGCGCCGAAGCTCCGTGACACCATCTCCGGAGCTATGTAGCCGATCGTTCCCCGCATGGCGCTCAGTGGCACGAAGCTGTTATCCCTTGGGAACAGCTTGGCGAGCCCAAAGTCAGCAACTTTCGGGATGAAGTTGCTGTCGAGAAGGATGTTGTGCGGCTTGATGTCGAAGTGTACGATCTGCATGTCACACCCCTGGTGCAGGTAGTTGATGCCTCTAGCGATGCCTAGGGCAATCTCATTGAGCTTGTCCCACGAGAAGCTCTTCTCCGACGAGAAGATGTACCTGTCGAGAGATCCCCGGGGCATGAACTCGTAGATGAGTGCCCTGACCGTTTCCTCGGAGCAGAACCCGACGAGGCGCACCACATTAACATGGTGGATCTTGCCAATGGTGGCGACCTCGCTGATGAAGTCTTCTCCGTTGCAGCTGGAGCTGCCTAGCATCTTGACAGCAATGGGAACGCCGCCTGGCAGCAGCACGCCCTTGTATACGGAGCCATAGCCTCCTTGGCCGAGCTTCTCTCTGAAATGGCCTGTGACCGCAATGATGTCTGTGTAGGCGTATCTCGTTGTTACAAGCATTTGCTGCATTCGTAGAAACCTCTCGACTGCATCGACGGTTATTCTTGTTTTCCAGTACCTATGGGCAAGGAAGGCAAACACTGCCAGAGGCACCAATATGTACCTGCGAAGAACTGCACAGAAACCAAGGTTGTGTATATGAAAAAAGAAATGCTTTGGCGAGAATGTGTTAATTCAATACAATGATGCAGCTAAGACGATGATGTATGGAGATCTGAAGTGAGTACCATGAATAAACTTGAGAACCAACGTAGCATAAGGTAATATTGCACTGATGATGATGTCGCGGAGAAAAGATGTCACACGATTAGCTGATATAAATTGCTCAGCAACGCAGTCCCAGAAATCAAAGTCAACTGTAAGAATGTCCAAAGTCCGATGCTTGGCGCCCTCGTTAAAGAAGTCACTGCAAGACCATGCCATAGCATAGAAATTAAGGAATTACATTGGGACGAACCAAATAAACGCCTTTACCCTTCGAGTAATGATCAGATACCTCTTCGTCGACCATGCGAGGCACTCTCTGAAGTTCTTACCATACGTAAAAGGAAATCGAAGAGCAAATCCTTCCCTCATGACCTTAATAACATCTAGATAGCTTAATCCCTCAAAAGCATTATCATCTAGATAGCTTGCATTCCTAGACACCAGCATTTCTGGACCACCCCAAGGAGTCCTAGCCAGGAAACCGCATGAGGGCGCAAAATAATCAGCTGGGACAGAGTAGGAAGGGCTTATTGACACATAGATGAAAGAATCTGCTGTGCTCAGGCATTTGACCGATGAACCACTGTACTTTATTTCCTGCGAACAATTCATAAAGATAGCCCAATAACCGGGGTGGGCCAGCTCAATGCTGCGATGTGAGTTGCCACCGGGGGCCAGCTCAATGCTGCGATATGAGTAGTAATAATAATCATCTCTGTGATCCCACCGCGGAAGGGGGCAACTGTTTTGCATGCCCAAGTTGGTGTCAACAACCCAGAAGTGAGAAAGAGTGTAGTTGATGCTAAGCACGTTGTATGTTCCACTGCCGATGCGGATCGTAGCGCTGGTCTCTGTGCAAACCAGCTCGTACGATTGAACACCACACCCATGTGGATCACCTTGCCGACGGAAGGGATACGATACGTTGCTAAAACCACCGCAGGAGAAAGGAGGACAGAGAACATGATGCCGTCCCCCTACATCTGCAACAAGAGCAGCAAACACAGATAATAATACAGAGAAGGCTCGCAGGGAAGTAGTAGAGCAATGAGATGAAGCAGACATCGCCATGGCAGGAAGGTTCGCGCTACATAGAACGGCAAGCCAACGAACGGGGGCAAAGATGACTGAGTAGCTATAAAGTCACTACTCAAGGGTAGTAGCAGGGGGAGCAATCAATCACTATTTGTGCGAGAAAACTGCGTATACTGGCATTACATGATTGTGATGCCATTGACTTTTAACTTGGTACTCTTTCTTCTCCGTTTCTCCTTTTTGTCCGCGTGGACCTTTTGATGGGACCGAATGGCACTGCACGATTGTGATGCCACTGACTTTTGACTTGGTAGTCTTTCTTCCATTTCTCTTTTTTAGTATGCATGGCCCCTTTGATGGGACCGAAGAGGAACAAGTTTAACCGTTTATTGAGGTATAATATAATTTTTTACTTGGATATTGAATTATGTTGCGTGTGTTTACGAAATAAAGTACAGATACAGATATTTACATGCATGCACACATACTCTCACTTATACAAGCATCTCTACGAATCTGAACCAGTAAATCTCGAGATTGACAAGTCAGCATATACGCCTCACCGTGAGCGGGCACGCTATCTACCACTACAAGAATAGTTTTAGGAAAATGTAAGCACCCGTACCAAGTTAATAACTCGAACCCGGATATGCAAATTCTACCATAAGAAATTTTACCAGCTAAACTACCTTCAATCCGCATGTTCTGTAAGTTTCACTCCTTAATAGAAAATAACGCACTTGGTGTGTTCTCCAAAAAAAATGCATCCTTAGTGGCATGATATGAATTTTCCGTAGGCTACAGAACAAGGCAGGCATCAGGCCACCAGCAAAGAAGAAATAATTCATTAATAATAGTGGTATAAAATACGCAATTTAAAAAATCTGTAAGAAAAATACTCCGGTTTTAAATATATGATATGATCTAAACTAATTAAGCTGTCCATAACACCATATATTTAATATCGGAGTACGTGACCTTCCTCAGTAGATTTTCCAAGCACTTCTGTGGTGTCTGGTTGTTTCCTGCGAACTAATTAAGATGCACTACACACAACGCAATGCAACCACCGTAACCCGGCATCAGTTTCCCTTTTAAACTGTAATACTCCACACCAGTCACTCAGCTATCACCGTAAACCTTATTGGAATTCAAAACTTGGAAAATCATATTACTATTCAACCCGGAACTGGCTGGCCAAGACAGGTTCCCTGCTGGCCATGCTCCAGACCTGGTCCTGGCCAACAAAAAACAGTGGGAAAAATACTAGGAAAATTCAGAAATGTTTATTAGGAAGGTCTTAATTACTTCTCCTATTTTAAATTGTAAGTCGTTTTGTCTTTACTATATATATAATATTTACTATGTATTTAGATAATAGTGTATATCTAGATAGATGTATAGTAAAATCTATGTGTCTAGAAAACTAAAAAGATTTACAATTTAGAATGGAGGGAGTAACTGATTTGGAGGCGGACTCATTTTTTATTTTACCCATAGGAGGGCATTAATAATAATAAGACGAAGATACATTAACTTGCAAAAAAATCATACATCTTACAAAGTGCTCAAATGGGTCATACTCACGCATCTTGACCCGAGAGGTGCAATTGTGACCTGGGCCCATTTTGCGTGGCCTGGACGGCTAGACTAGACTGCACCGGTTCACTCCCATTTGCTGATGTCGTCTTCTAACTTTCACATGCCATCAATCCCATAGGCTGCTAGGCAGTAGTGACCAGACCATCACATATAGCAACAATCAAGCTAATCCTCGCCATAGGTCCTCTATCGTCTCATCAGCAGCTTCCAGCCGGGCCGATGGAACCTTCTTCAACATTCTGTGGCTCGTACTGTACCAAATCACCAGTTTGTGCAGATAGATGCGCAAAGATTCCAGTACCAAATCACCAGGTTGAAGGGGTTAGATGTAAGAGCTGCAGAAATTGCTTCATCCTAGCTACACGCTGGCACGCTGCCGTCATGGTCTTAACCACCACTTTTTGTTGTGCACTGCCGTCGTGGTTGCGCAGGTGCCGACCCAACTCTTCAGCCACTGAAACACGGCAGTAAGTTCCCCCCAATGGCCGTAAAGAATCATCGCCAATTACTCATCTATCACAAACCCATCAGAATTCAAAGCTCTCATGTAGTGCTTTGACTATGGAAAATATTAGTCAAGAATGCATCAATACCAAGTAACTGATAAGAATAGTTTTCGTATGATGTGACAACAAATAAATTATCACTGGTTTCCTGAAACCCTGTCACTATCCCAGCAATTGAAGTTCCATTGGCAGCAGGAATTCCAGCAAGCAGCTATCATGATAAGGACGGCATCCATCCGTCCAAGAGGTTAAAGCAAACATGTGCTCATTCTGAATCACTTGCAAACCTTCTCTTCGCCCACCTCCATCCCCAAATACACTCCATGGATTTGCATAAATTTCTTCTCTCAGCGCTGCTGCTTTCACTTCTGAACTATGCATCCTCTGCTGCCAAATCATGGGAAGAAGAAGACTTCCACAAAACTTGTCCATCACATAGATGCAGCAAACATCATGGGCCAGAGATCAGGTTCCCGTTTCGGCTTTCAACCCACCCTCGATCATGTGGCGCACCTGGGATGCAGTTGTCATGCTCTGGCCATGACACAATCCTAGATCACCCAATTCTTGGTTCCTGCAAAGTGACTGCAATATATTACAGGCATCTTGTCATGAACGTCATCCCACTCGCGTACTCATCATCAAGCTGCCCGCTTCAGAAGCTCATCTCAACAAATCAATCTACTGATGTGTATAGACCTATTCAGCGGTATTTTTATGATTCAGTACTAGTAGGTTGCTCAATTGATTCTATAGCAACAAATCAAGAAGGTATAGTTGGTCCAAGCACTTGCCTAAGCCTCAGTAACAACGCAAGCCAGTTCTGGTATCTGGTGCTATCTCAAACAGATATGTCTACTCTTCCCTTAGGGTGTGAGGTGGTCGCAAAATCCATCCCAATACCCTACACTTATGATAAAAATGGTCCAAAGTTTCGGACATTCTTTGGCAAGCTACTCTTCAAAGATAGGGCAAAAGGAGCAATCGACTTAGGTGAAACACCATTGAATTGGAGCCTCAGCAGCATTACCAGCATCTGTCAAAGGTGTGAACAAGAAGGGCGACATTGTGGATTCAGTTCAAACCATGGACAAGCATTCTGCCAGCATCACGGTATTGTTTTCCTAGCCCAGATCCCATACTGTCGTGGTGTTCCATTTTAAGTTGTAGCAAACTGCATCTTCATTTAGCATGTATTAGCCTTAGAATCTCTACTTTATCAAATGCCCTCACACTTCCCACAAGATTTCCACTAACGGCTGAATAGTTTTACAAAATTATACTGTGAGCCTTCTGTTTCTGTGCAGTAAGATCATGTTAACCCTCCTTATTTTTCTATCTGATGTTGTAAAGGAACTTTGCATCACGTTAACCTACAATATACAGATTTTTGCATACAGATAAACTATTTTACAAAATTCAACTGCAAATAAGTCCAATCGGTTCTTCTCTGTCACTAGCTAGTGTTCCGTGGTAGATCTTTGTGGTAGCTTACAGTAAATGTAGATTCTATAGAGACTAGAGACATCCAATGCCCAATGGCTAGCTTCTGGAAGCACAATAAGGCTATAGAGTCAACCAAGGCAACAGATGATAATGTTGAATTATAATGGTAATGGTCGAAAAAGGTAAACAGAAATAAGATACATTTGTATAAAGACAACTGCAATCATCAGTAAATTGGTTAGTGACTTAATCATGGAAGTTTGTGTCTGATGGAGTAATAGTTCTTATACCATATACCTGCATGTGCAAGTAAAAAATCCATATTGGTGAAAATAATGTCATTATTATGTAAAAAACTTCTATAATATATAACTTTTACTAGATTATAAAAAGGAATTGTCAAAATCTTGCAATAGATACTGCAAAAGGTTAACAACCTCCATTAAGTGAGAGCTGCAAAGGTGCACTGTTGCAGGCAGCATTTTAGAAATGCTTTAATTTTTCTTGTAAAAACAAATCACGGGAAGACTAATTTTCACTCTTCATACCTACAGGTTCGAATGTCAAACTCATTGCAGGTAACGCTGCCACTGAAAATTTACCTTTCTGATTGAATTCTTTGTTGCTACACCCCAAATTTTATGCTATAATGTTCAATAATAACCACTATATTATTTTCCAACCAAGTAATTTGACCATGGGACATAGCTATTCCTTTTCATTGTGCGGTTTGCTCATTTATTTTCTTTTAATTCAGCTACAACATCGGTAGCCACCTTCATTGTTCTAGTGACCACTGCACTCTATCTTTTACTGAAGAAAAGATATAATGAAGCAATACATTTGAAAGTTGAAATGTTTCTCAAGACATATGGCACCTCCAAACCCACAAGGTACACTTTCTCTGAAGTTAAGAAGATAGCAAGACGGTTCAAGGAAAAAGTAGGCCAGGGTGGATTTGGAAGTGTTTACAAAGGACAGCTACCAAATGGTGTACCAGTGGCGGTCAAGATGTTAGAGAACTCTACAGGCGAGGGAGAAGATTTCATCAACGAAGTTGCAACCATGGGGCAAATTCACCATGCAAATATTGTCCGCCTCCTGGGATTTTGCTCTGAAGGAACAAGACGTGCGCTTATTTACGAATTCATGCCTAACGAGTCATTGGAGAGATATATATATTCTTGCATGATTCCAGTATTTCCCAAGAGCTTCTAGTACCTCAGAAAATGCTAGAGATTGCTAAAGGCATTGCTAGAGGAATGGAGTACCTGCATCAAGGATGCAACCAGCGCATCCTCCATTTTGACATCAAACCTCACAACATCTTGCTAGACTACAGCTTCAATCCAAAAATTTCGGATTTTGGCCTTGCTAAGCTGTGTGCAAGGGACCAAAGCATTGTTACCTTGACTGCAGCAAGAGGCACAATGGGATATATTGCCCCGGAGATATATTCTCGGAATTTTGGTGGGATATCATACAAGTCAGATGTTTACAGTTTCGGCATGCTGGTGTTAGAGATGTTGAGCGGAAGAAGAAACTCAGACCCAGGTATTGAGAACCAAAACGAGGTTTACCTCCCACAGTGGATCTACGAGAGAGTAATCACTGGGCAAGACCTGGTACTTAATAGGGAAATTACAAAAGAGGAGAAAGAAAAGGTGAAGCAGATGGCCATTGTGGCACTCTGCTGCATTCAGTGGAACCCCAAAAACCGTCCATCAATGACAAAGGTGGTAAACATGCTGACAGGAAGGTTGCAGAATCTACATATACCACCTAAGCCGTATATCTAGTCTGAAAGCCATCATATGCCATAAAACATGGAGGACTTTTTTTTGTGAAAGTTTATAACATGGAGTACCTTGATTTAGCAAGCATGGTCAGGAGTCAGGAGTTACGCTTGATTTCACGTGTGAACAACTAAACATAGTAATGCTTAGACGTAGCATACACTGTATTTGGATCATTCCACTGTATCAGGTCACATGAGGGTGACTTTGTTAGTCTTTGCTATGTAATAACTTAATTCGAAACATATCACATCGAATTTGATTTCCAGTGTCATGGTTCAATTGTTGAGGTTGCCTAGAAAAGCTGTTACTATAATTTCTCTCCACCCTTCAATATTGTGTGTTACTCCTCTAAGTCCCTGCAAACCTCAGTAGGTGTTCTACTTTACCAGTTCATGGTTCAGAATGCAGCCAAAATATTAGAAAAGCATCATCATGCAGACCGCAGGGCAGTTAAGCAATCAAACCTCAGTAAGGTTTTACTACATATCCTTCCCACAGGTTGGAATTTCATCGAAATTGGTGATATGCCCGCGCATTATCATCATGCCGGGGCTATGAAATTGTGCGTGCTCATTCCCTACTCCAAGGTAACACAATTGTCCTGAGATCTAGGAATGCAAAAGCAAGAGCAAGGGCGTTATTGTTACCTCTGTCAGTACCAAGTAGGAGGCGGATTCGGAGATCTGCGCCAGTTTCCGCACGTTGCCCTCATCGAAGCGCAAGGTGGAAGCATCGAGGGTCGGAGCCATTCCGGCATTCGGAGGTGGTGGTGGGGAGACGTGAGACTCCTGATCGGCCGCCGAGCTTCGGTAAGGGGCTTACTGGAATTTGTCATTCGGTGGGCTACGACTGCGATCAACGGGAAGCGGTGGCGCCCTGCAACGCGTGACCGGCGCGCCGCAGCGCCGGTGGGTGGGGTACGGCGAAGGAAGCGCTCGGGTTTGGTGGTGCGCCGGAGACGGTGGCGGTAAGGTCGCGAGGTGGTGGCGAGCTGGTGATGAGCGCGAGGAGAGCATGGCCCATGGGCTCGGTTGGGCCCATGTAGAAATGTATCGAGAGTTTGGCGGATATTTATTTTTATTTTTTTTGCCATCCTTACTAAGTGTCAACATTCAAATGCCAGTTTTACAAATATCTTACCATATTTACAAATGCCTTAACATATTTGCCATAGGAGAGAGAAAAATTCTTATATTTTTGCCAAATTTGTAGACGTGGCAGGCCACGTCGGACGGCCACCGTGTATATGCCATGCGAAATGACATATGTACCCACGCGAGCCCACACTAAGACACCTTCCTTTCCTATGATAGCTACGTCCCACTCGTCATCCCTAACCTCCGTCCCCCCATCTGCTGAAGTTTCTTAAGAAGCCGTAGCCGCTTCAAAGCTCCCTCTTCCGTTGTCGGCGTCGCTCTTCGGTTTTACCATCCCCTCTCCCGAACCTGCTCCTGCTCATCTCTTTCCTTGCCGTGTCGGCGTGCAATGAGGAGAACGGCCGTGCGCTCGCGGCGCTCTGGCGGGCACATGACCCTGTCGGGCGGGTCCTGGGTTCCTAGAACCCCCTCCCTCTCCGGCGGTTCCTTTGTCATCATCACCTGCGACTGCGTCAAGGCCGTCTCACTACAGGACCCCGGGCTCTCCGGCAGCCTGGCACCTGCGGTCGTTGAGCTCCCTTCCAGGGGCTGTACCTGCACTCCAATGGCATCAAGGGACTAATACCCGCAGACACAGCAGAGAGCGGAGGTAGGCCCGCGGCACGGGGCAAGATCCGTCGCTATTGGCCCATCTGACCATGAACTGGTCGCGGGCCTCGTGCTCATGGTGGATCTGATGCCGCCGCCACTGGTCCTCGCCGTCGCATCGTCGACATGTGCCGACTGAGCGATTCCCCACGTAACATATTTGTCGTGTCCATTCGATCCGCCCCTAGGCTCCGCTGTCAATGCGGGCGCGGAGATGAGCGTTGGCGGTGGGGAGGAGGTGGTGTTCTACGAGTCGCGGGACCGCTTGCTCTCCTCCTGGTCCACCACCTCTGCCTCAGACGACGACCACGACCACCCGCGACCGGCGAAGATGGGTAGGATATGGTGCCACGGCGGCGAGGAGCTCATTGCGGTTCGTGCGACATGCGTTGCTACCCAAAGTAGATGGGAGGGAGGGAGATTAGGGATGACAAGTGGGATCCAGTTCTCATAGAGAGAGGGAGTTGGGAGGAAGTAGACTGGCTGGCTAGGGCAAATAGGTCATTTCGCATGATCTATCCAAGCTGGCCACCCGACGCTGGCTTGCCACGTCTGCAAATTTGGCAAAGATATAAGAATCCTTCTCTCTCCCGTGGCAGATATGTTAGAGTATTTGTAAAGCTGGCATTTGAATGCCGGCACTCTGTAAGGATGGCAAAAAATTAAATATCCCAAATTTAGACCGTAAATAGAAGGCGAAAATGTTCAGAGTTCGACGAATTGAAACATCTCTCGAATCTTTAAAACACAAAACCTGATCCTGATATTGGGCCAAAACCTGATCCTAAAAGACATTGCTAAGGGTCTATGTTATCTACATGAGGAGTGCATGAAGAGGATTGCTCACTTGGACGTCAAACCACAAAACATCCTCTTAGATGAAAACTTCAATGCTAAAATTTCTGATTTCGGATTAAGTAAGCTCATTGATCGGGATAAGAGCCAAGTGATCTGATTACAAGAATGAGAGGCACACCTGGATATTTAGCTCCTGAGTGGTTGACATCCCAAATCACAGAAAAAGCCAATGTATATAGCTTTGGCGTTGTGGTCATGGAAATCATCAGCGGTAGAAAGAATCTTGACACTTCGCGGTCTGAAGAAAGCATCCATCTTATTACCCTTCTAGAAGAAAAGGTGAAGAGTGATGAGTTAGAAGATTTGATTGACAAGTACAGTAGTGACATGCAAGTACACAAGCAAGAAGTATTGGAGATGATGAGGCTTGCAATGTGGTGTTTACAAATTGATTCTAAAAGAAGGCCTCAAATGTCTGAGGTGATCAAAGTCTTGGAAGGTCACATGAACGCAGAAAGCAAAATTGATCATAACTTTGTCGCAACAAGTAAAACAATGTTTGGTATTGCTGAAAATACAGGTTCCTCAGATCCACCTCAAGCCTCACATTTATCAGGCCCCAGGTGAAATGGGGGTAACTGTGAGAAGTTAGTAGCCTAGGTTAGACACAGATATGTGTATCCAGGAAAAGCCATTATCTGTTTTATTTTTTCCCAAGTTACTATAATTCTTTTGTTTGGTTTCCCATTGTAACACAAATCTGTTGTAGCAGTTTTCTTTTTCTGAAAGTTATAATCAAAATGCTAATATGAACAGGCTCAAAGCAAATTGGGAGTTGGGTTTTTTTATCTCCAAAATGCTGAAGTGGAAAGAGAGGGAAAAAAGTAGTACTAGTACATAAGTGGGTGGTATTGCATATTCTCCAAAGTGTTTCCAGCCATGGATTTTCTACTGAAATTAAGTTTCTTGTCCTAGTCGTGAACTACTTTTCCGTGTATCGCAAAAGTGTTACGGCCTTGCTGTTGTGGGGATTCATCTCCACTACAAACCTTGATTATCAGTATCGAGTGACTCTATGCAGCTGCACAACGAATTAACTACCACCTCATTGCACAAGCCATCCAGAGTGAGCAACCGGAAGGCAAGAGACACTCACCTAAATTAATGCAGAGAAGGGATGCGGCGATGGATGAGGCGCCCTGCAGGGCGGCCTCCTTCCCCTATGGTGGTGGTCGGTGAGGACCGACTTTGTACCGGGGGCGCCTGAGAGGACGGGAAGCAGAGATCCTCCAGTGGAACAGCACAGCGGCGGCACATGCAAGGAGAGCAGATTGTCCAGATCGCCGCCGTCGCCGCCTCAGTCGGAGCACCGGCACCGCCAGGATGCGTGTGCAACGGGACTTGGGAGAAGGAAGGAGATGGAGATGGACGGATGGTCTCCCCGCGACAGTTTGGGCTGAGGCTCTCTATAGTTGAGGTGGGCTGGGCCTCCTTGCAATAATAACGATTGGGCCTTGAGGCACTAGTACACGGTTGACTGGGGAAGCAGTCCACCAAAGCTCAGCCCATAGAGGGTAAGCCTCTCATGAGGACCGTGTTACTTTGATAAAAAAAACGTTAAAGTGAGCTTATGGTCAAACAGCATATCAAGAGGATCCAGGCTGTTTCTCGCGGTCAAAAAGCTCGATGCTTACAACTTCAACAAACAGATGTGTTTAGGGCTACATGGGGATGCAATGCATTATGATGATCATCTGTGCCGATCAAAATTACCTAGCATGCATCGGGCATGCATGACAGAGCGGCTGCAGCACAATCACTGAATGAAAAAAAACCATCTCTATGCAATTGGCAAACATGAAGTTATCCAACGGCCATACTGCTACTATTGATCTCCATCATAGGCCATTTGTTCTGGTTATAGTGGATCCAGCCTCAACCCTGGAGATCAAGCACGAATGCCCAAATGTTTCCGACCTTTCCTCCAATACCTACATTTTACAACTTCACTTTACGAAGCTTGATATGCATAATATCGATATGCACAAGAAATGCAATGCTAGGAAAGCCTTTTTTTGTTATCTTTTGTTTTTAAGGAAGGCATCCAAAAGGCAGCGCTGGATTGGATGAGCCACCCGACATGGGCCCTATGGCGGTGTCCAATGAGGACAGACGGCGTGCAGAGGTTGAGAGGGCCATCCAGATCGCCGCAATCAGAAGGCCCACCAGCGGCCTACTGTCGCTCCAGCGACCTCGCGCCGCTGGGATTAGGGTTCGGGGTTGCCGAACCTAGAGAGGATCGTCGGAGGCTGCCGGACAGGCGGTGGGGTCGGTCAAGATGGAGGCGAGGCGGGGGGCGGCCCCCGCCGGAGCGGTAGGAGATGGCAGCCGGACAGGGATGGTGGCGGGGGCGTGGAGCTCGGAAAAGATTAGCGATGGCCGCAATGGGTGGCGGAGGTGTCGGAGCGATGCCAGAGCCAGAGGAGGAGGTGGTAGGCAGGGGAGTTGGGCCGGCCTGTCTGCGCCCCTCCTTCTTCCACTTCTGGGACGCGCTCCCTCGCAGACGCACTTGCGACTGCGAGTAGCGCCCGCCATCGCCGCCACGGCCGGGGCACCGGAGCCGCCGGGATGCATGTGCGGAAGGGGATGGTTCCCCCGTAAAAGTATGGGCCTGCTACCTCCATATCTGAGTTGGGCTGGGCTTCCCTTAAATAGTGAGTGGGCTGTGTTTCTTCGACCAAAACCAAACCGAATAACCGGCCCGCGCGCGTGCTATCGGGGGAAGCGCATGGCGAGCAGCAAGCTCGTCAGCTAGCGCTGCTAGTGGGGGCGGCCGCCGCTCAACGAAGAAGAACTGAAGAACCAGCACGCCGACGAAGCTTCACCATGCCGTGCATGGCTCAGACCTGGAAGTTGGAAGTGCAGCAGAACCCGTGGATGTACGTGTGCTGCGAATGCGCACTGGCCACTGGGGCAATGGAAAGTTCAGAAATGCTGCAGAATCTATCCACATGTCATGATGCTTTCGGCTAACCATCAGATGAGTTTGTTCGTTCACCTGTATGAATGAATCCACAAAGTTGGAAAAAAATCTATTTTAATCGCGAACAGCAAGCATATTTCCTGCTTGAAAGTGAACATTTCTCGATTTGTGAAGTACAAGGGTTGACGATATTCACAACAAAGGTCAGGTATCTACAAATGTAAAACGGGACTGTTAGCCGCAGTCGTCTCCATGGATCAGTCAGTAACAACCGATGTAAGTATAAAAAAATAACAACCGATGCGTACAATAGTCACTCAAGTTCGGTTACTTTATGAGAGAATCGGCATTAGAGAAAGGTAGCAAAGTAGGGGGATAAATACTAGAGGAAGGGCAATGATAGAGATTGCGTACTGTTTCTGAATCTATTGATCAATGATCTGATTCCATGCCTTGCCCTGATAATTGTATAGCCCCCTGCCTGTGACTTGCGAGTTGGTTGGGCCAATCCCATTCCAAGTGAAGGCAGTCTCCAGACCACCAATATGAAGATACAGATAAGCCCTAAAACTGAACTCCAGTGCTTCTTCCAGGGGTTCGTCCAGGGACCATATGACATGACAGTGTTACCTGCAGCAGCATAACTGAATGAAAATACCCTCTCTCTCTATAACATGCAGTTCGCAAACATAAAAAAGTTTATCCAACATCCATCATACTTCTCTAGATCTCCATATAAAATAGACACACACAGCCTTAACCACATGAGCCTGGAGATGCTCGCCTCAAGATCAATTGCCAATAATTTTCTTAAATTTCTCGCTTTTCTCCATAGGATAAGCATGGCATGCATATCTTGTCACTAAGATCTTGTTTGGTTCGCTTCCAAAATGTGCCGTATCAAAATATAGGCAAGCTCATAAATTTTGGCACTTGTTTGGTTGAAGGCCAAAAAAAGTAGCCCACCTAACTAAGTGCTATTCTAAACTTGCCAAGATTTTGGTAAAAAAAAAAGATAGGCTCCCACGTTTTGGTATTGCCCATATTTGGACATGCCTATATTTTGGCATCCATCCAAGTACGTTCTAAAACATTTGGTAATCTAGCTGGATTACAAGAATGTCCAGTAGCCAAGTCATAAAAAAAATCCACCCATAATGACCGACGACGTCATGATCGCAAGGTTATGTCTTGAAATGAGACGTCTTAGCCCATTGTTGAGGCCATCACTGGTCAGTCAAAGCAACTAAGGCTGAGCTGACTCCACGTGGCTGCATCTGAATAGTAGCATTCACATATGCCGTGCACGCTGGGTCACATACTAATTTTCATTCCACCTGCCGCCGGAGGCTGTGGCAACACGTGCATGGTGTTCAATCAGGAAAAGAAGTGCTGCAATAATAGGGTGGGATGGTGCCTAGACTTGCGAACCCACCACTGACTCGGTGCTCTTCATCCGATGTGCCTAGACGCCTGTAGCTACACGTTCGACAGTAGCTCGAGCGCTGTGTGTTCAATTGCAGTCAGAATTCTTCCCAACGCATTCGCTCACGTTTCAGAACTCGCGTGACCTGATCAACAAGTCCTGATTGTTTAACTGGCGCCTCGACTGCGCATCCTGAGTTCCTGACCCGTGTAAAGGACAAGATGAGCACCTTGCTGGAATGTGCAGAGAGGAGTAGTACACACATATGGAAGGGTGCAGAGATCATATCAACTAAATTTTAGGAATTTAGTGAAGTGCTAAATTGGAACTTTGGAACTCAAATCTGATGCAATATGTTTCTTATTAAGAGTAGTACATGGTGAAGACCGGCAACTCTTGCCTCAGGAGGATAATACAGGGGAATGATAAAGCATTACATGATAGTGCTGGCATAAATATGTGTGGATTATGCATAGCTGCCATATACTCCTGAGGCAAGAGAAAACGACGTGTTCTCGAGGTCTTTTTAGGAAACCACACAATCACTGTATCACACACGGACAACCATGAGCTTAGTACGACAATCTACAAACGGACAGACATCTGTCTCCATACATTTAAGACACACATACAGAAACAAAGTATTTCACTCATCCTCCTCCTCTATCACATTCAGTTCGGAGGACAGAGAGTACGAAGCCACTTCAGGAAGCATCTCCTCGTCACAGAAGAACGGCCTCGGGGGCATTTGCAGAGCGTCCGCATCCCCTTCGAGCATCTCTATGACCTCGCTCATCGTCGGCCGATCACGAGGCTTCATCTGGATGCACCAGAGCCCAACGACGCACAGCTTCTTCTCCAGCTCGTGCATGTCGACATCTTCACTGATCTCCCCAACCTGCTCCCCAGTCAGCTGGCCATACACCAGCGATGGGTAGTACGCCTGGCTGGAGCTCCCGGCGTCCGGGTCAGCGTTCCTGCGCCCTCCGGCCATCTCCAGTAGCAGCATCCCGAAGCTGTACACGTCGGACTTGCTGGATATGGCGCCGAAGCTCCGTGACACCATCTCCGGAGCTATGTAGCCGATCGTTCCCCGCATGGCGCTCAGTGGCACGAAGCTGTTATCCCTTGGGAACAGCTTGGCGAGCCCAAAGTCAGCAACTTTCGGGATGAAGTTGCTGTCGAGAAGGATGTTGTGCGGCTTGATGTCGAAGTGTACGATCTGCATGTCACACCCCTGGTGCAGGTAGTTGATGCCTCTAGCGATGCCTAGGGCAATCTCATTGAGCTTGTCCCACGAGAAGCTCTTCTCCGACGAGAAGATGTACCTGTCGAGAGATCCCCGGGGCATGAACTCGTAGATGAGTGCCCTGACCGTTTCCTCGGAGCAGAACCCGACGAGGCGCACCACATTAACATGGTGGATCTTGCCAATGGTGGCGACCTCGCTGATGAAGTCTTCTCCGTTGCAGCTGGAGCTGCCTAGCATCTTGACCGCAATGGGAACGCCGCCTGGCAGCAGCACGCCCTTGTATACGGAGCCATAGCCTCCTTGGCCGAGCTTCTCTCTGAAATGGCCTGTGACCGCAATGATGTCTGTGTAGGCGTATCTCGTTGTTACAAGCATTTGCTGCATTCGTAGAAACCTCTCGACTGCATCGATGGTTATTCTTGTTTTCCAGTACCTATGGGCAAGGAAGGCAAACACTGCCAGAGGCACCAATATGTACCTGCAAAGAACTGCACAGAAACCAAGGTTGTGTATATGAAAAAAGAAATGCTTTGGCGAGAATGTGTTAATTCAATAGAATGATGCAGCTAAGACGATGATGTATGGAGATCTGAAGTGAGTACCATGAATAAACTTGAGAACCAACATAGCAGCCGCTAATATTTCACTGATGATGCTGAGGAGAAAAGATGTCACACGATTATTAGCTGATATAAATTGCATAGCAACGCACCACCAGAAATCAAAGTCAAATGTAAGAATGTCCACAGTCCGATGCTTGGTGCCCTTGTTAAGGAAATCATAACGGAACTCACTGCAAGACCATGCCATAGCATAGAAATTAAGGAATTACATTGGGACGAACCAAATAACGCCTTTACCCTTCGAGTAATGATCAGATACTCACCTCTTCGACCGTACGAGGCACTCTCTGGTGTTCTCAAGAGTCGTATAAGGAAATCGAAGAGCAAATCCTTCCCTCATGAGCTTAATAACATCTAGATAGCTTAATCCCTCAAAAGCATTAATATCATCTAGATAGCTTGCATTCCTAGACACCAGCATTTCTGGACCACCCCAAGGAGTCATAGCCAGGAAACCGCACGAGGGCGCAAAATAATCAGCTCTGGCAGAGTAGGAAGGTCTTATTGACACATAGATGAAAGAATCTGCTGTGCTCAGGCATTTGACCAATGAACCATTGTACTTTATTTCCTGCGAGCAATTCATAAAGATAGCCAGCCAATCACCGGGGTGGGACAGCTCAATGCTGCGATGTGAGTTGCCATGGTAGTTATAATTATCATCTCTGTAGTCCCACCGCGGAAGGGGGCAACTGTTTTCCATGCCCAAGTTGGTGTCAACAACCCAGAAGTGAGAAAGAGTGTAGTTGATGCTAAGCACGTTGTATGTTCCACTGCCGATGCGGATCGTAGCGCTGGTCTCTGTGCAAACCAGCTCGTACGATTGAACACCACACCCATGTGGATCACCTTGCCGACGGAAGGGATACGATACGTTGCTAAAACCACCGCAGGAGAAAGGAGGACAGAGAACATGATGCCGTCCCCCTACATCTGCAACAAGAACAGCAAACACAGATAATAATACAGAGAAGGCTCGCAGGGAAGTAGTAGAGCAATGAGATGAAGCAGACATCGCCATGGCAGGAAGGTTCGTGCTACATAGAACGGCAAGCCAACGAACGGGGGCAAAGATGACTGAGTAGCTATAAAGTCACTACTCAAGGTAGCAGCAGGGGGAGCAATCAATCACTATTTGTGCAAGAAAACTGCGTATACTAGCATTACATGATCGTGATGCCACTGACTTTTAACTCGGTAGTCTTTCTTCTCCGTTTCTCTTTTTTGTCCGCGTGGGCCCTTTGATGGGACCGAATGGTACTATATGATTGTGATGCCACTAACTTTTGACCTGGTAATCTTTCTTTTCCATTTCTCTTTTTTAGTATGCATGGCCCCTTTGATGGGACCGAAGAGGAACAAGTTTAACCGTTCATTGAGGTATAATATATTTTTTTACTTGGATATTGAATTGTGTTGTGTGTGTGTTTACGAAATATAGTACAAATGCAAATGCTTACATGCATGCATGCACACTCTCCCTTATATAAGCATCTCTAAGAATCTGAACCAGCAGATCTCAAGATTGACAAGTTAGCATATACGCCTCACCGTGAGCGGGCACGCTATCTACCACTACAAGAATAGTTTCAGGAAAATGTAAGAACCCGTACCAAGTTAATAACTCGAATCCGGATATGCAAATTCTACCATAAGAAATTTTACCAGCTAAACTAGCTTCAATCCGCTGTTCTGTAAGTTTTACTCCTTAATAGAAAATACCGCACTTGGTGTGTTCTCCAAAAGAAAAATGCATCCTTAGTGGGCATGATAAAAAGGTGCATCCTTAAAATGCATCCTTAGTGGGCATGATAAAAAAAGTGCATCCTTAGTGGCATGATATGAATTTTCCGTAGGCTACACAACCAGAACAAGGCAGGCATCAGGCCACCAGCAAAGAAGAAATAATTCATTAATAATAGTGGTATAAAATACGGAATTTAAAAAATCTGTAAGAAAAATACTCCGGTTTTAAATATATGATATGATTTAAACTAATTAAGCTGTCCATAACACCATATATTTAATATCGGAGTACGTGACCTTCCTCAGTAGATTTTTCAAGCACTTCTGTGGTGTCTGGTTGTTTCCTGCGAACTAATTAAGATGCTCTACGCACAACGCAATGCAACCACCGTAACCCGGCATCAGTTTCCCTTTTAAACTGTAATACTCCACACCAGTCACTCAGCTATCACCAAACCTTATTGGAATTCAAAACTTGGAAAATCATATCACTATCCAACCCGGAACTGGCTGGCCAAGACAGGTTCCCTGCTGGCCGTGCTCCAGACCTGGTCCTGGCCAACAAAAAACAGTGGGAAAAATACTAGGAAAATTCAGAAATGTTTATTAGGAAGGTCTTAATTACTTCTCCTATTTTAAATTGTAAGTCGTTTTGTCTTTTCTATATACATAATATTTACTATATATTTAGATAATAGTGTATATCTAGATAAATGTATACTAAAATCTATGTGTCTAGAAAACGAAAAAGATTTATAATTTAGAATGGAGGGAGTAACTGATTTGGAGGCTGACTCCATTTTTTTATTTTACCCATAGGAGGGCATTAATAATAATAAGACGAAGATATATTAACTTGCAAGAAAATCATACATCTTGCAAAGTGCTCAAATGGGTCATACTCACGCATCTTGACTCGGGAGGTGCAATTGTGACCTGGGCCCATTTTGCGTGGCCTGGACGGCCAGACTAGACTGCACCAGTTCACCCCCATTTGCTGATGTGTTGTCTTCTAACTTTCACATGCCATCAATCCCATAGGCTGCTAGGCAGTAGTGACCAGACCATCACATATAGCAACAATCAAGCTAATCCTCGCCATAGGTCCTCCATCATCTCATCAGCAGCTTCCAGCCGGGCCGATGGACCCTTCTTCAACATTCTGTGGCTCCTACTGTACCAAATCACCAGTTTGTGCAGATAGATGCGCAAAGATTCCAGGACCAAATCACCAGGTTGAAGGGGTTAGATGTAAGAGCTGCAGAAATTGCTTCATCCTAGCTATACGCTGGCACGCTGCCGTCATGGTCTTAACCACCACTTTTTGTTGTGCACTGCCGTCGTGGTTGCGCAGGTGCCGAACCAACTCTTCAGCCACTGAAACACGGCAGTAAGTTCCCCCCAGTGGCCGTAAAGAATCATCGCCAATTACTCATCTATCACAAACCCATCAGAATTCAAAGCTCTCATGTAGTGCTTTGACTATGGAAAATATTAGTCAAGAATGCATCAATACCAAGTAACTGATAGGAATAGTTTTCGTATGATGTGACCGCAAATAAATTATCACTGGTTTCCTGAAACCCCGTCACTATCCCAGCAATTGAAGTTCCATTGGCAGCAGGAATTCCAGCAAGCAGCTATCATGATAAGGACGGAATCCATCCGTCCAAGAGGTTAAGGCCCTGTTTGGCTCCGCTTCTAGCCCCGCTTCCTAGCAATTTTAAGCCGCTACCCGGCCAAACGCTTCGCTTCTTGAAGCGCTTCCCCCGCCAGCGCTTCCCCGACCTCGTTCAGAAACGCGGGTAACGAGCAGCGGGAGCGGACCAGCTTCTAGGCCGCTTCCCCGCGCTGGCCCCTGCCTCCCCGCGCCGGCCCCCGCCTCCCCCCGCGCGCCGACCCCCGCCTCCCCCCGCGCCGGCGGCCCCTCCCCCGCCCCACGCGCCGGCCCCCGCCTCCCCCCGCGCCCCGCGGCGGCCCCTGCGCCGCTCCCCCGCCCCTCCCCCGCCCCACGCGCCGCTCCCCCGCCTCCCCCCGCGCGCCGGCCCCCGCTTCCCCGCGCTGGCCCCCGCCTCCCCCCGCCCCCGCGGCGGCCCCTGCGCCGCCCCCCGCGGCGGCCCCGGCGCCGCTTCCCCGCGCCGGCGGCCCTTGCGCAGCTCCCCCGCGCCGGCCTCCGCTCCCCGCGCCCGCCTCCGCCCCGCGCCCGCCCCCGGCCTCTGCCCCCGCTCCCCGCGCCCGGCGCTGGCCCCCGCCCCCGTGCCCCGCGCCGGCCTCCGCCCCCGAGCCCGCCTCCGCCCCCCGCGCCCGCCTCCGCTCCCCGCGCCCGCCTCCGTCCCCGCGCCTAGCGCCGGCCCCCGCCCCCGCGCCCTGCGCCGCCCTGCGCCGGCCCCCGCCCCCCCCCCCCCCCCCGCCCCCCACCCGCCCTGCGCCGGCCTCTGGCTCCTAATTGCATGATTAATTGTATCATTATCTTGCTTGACAGTAATCTATGATTAATTTTATGATATATTAATTGTTAATAATTTATAAACAAGTTTCAGCTGTGCCAAACAGGGCCTGTGACCAGCTGCTTCTTTAACCAGCTGCTTCTCTTGCCAGCTAGCCACCAGCTGGCTTCTGAATAAGTTTCAGCTGTGCCAAACAGGGCCTAAAGCAAACGTGTGCTCATTCTGAATCACTTGCAAACCTTCTCTTCGCCCACCTCCATCCCCAAATACACTCCATGGATTTGCATAAATTTCTTCTCTCAGCGCTGCTGCTTTCACTTCTGAACTATGCATCCTCTGCTGCCAAATCATGGGAAGAAGAAGACTTCCTCAAAACTTGTCCATCACATAGATGCAGCAAACATCATGGGCCAGAGATCAGGTTCCCGTTTCGGCTTTCAACCCACCCTCGATCATGTGGCGCACCTGGGATGCAGTTGTCATGCTCTGGCCATGACACAATCCTAGATCACCCAATTCTTGGTTCCTGAAAAGTGACTGCAATATATTACAGGCATCTTGTCATGAACGTCATCCCACTCGCGTACTCATCATCAAGCTGCCCGCTTCAGAAGCTCATCTCAACAAATCAATCTACTGATGTGTATAGACCTATTCATCAGCGGGATTTATATGATTCAGTACTAGTAGGTTGCTCAATAGATTCTATAGCAACAAATCAAGGAGGTATAGTTGGCCCAAGCTCTTGCCTAAGCCTCAGTAACAACGCAAGCCAGTTCTGGTATCTGGTGCTATCTCGAACAGATATGTCTACTCTTCCCTTAGGGTGTGTGGTGGTCGCAAAATCCATCCCAATACCCTACACTTATGATAAAAATGGCCCAAAGTTTCGGACATTCTTTGGCAAGCTACTCTTCAAAGATAGGGCAAAAGGAGCAATCGACTTAGGCGAAACACCATTGAATTGGAGCCTCAGCAGCATTACCAGCATTTGTCAAAGGTGTGAACAGGAAGGGCGACATTGTGGATTCAGTTCAGACCATGGACAAGCATTCTGCCAGCATCACGGTATTATTTTCCTAGCCCAGATCCCATACTGTCGTGGTGTTCCATTTTAAGTTGTAGCAAACTGCATCTTCATTTAGCATGTATTAGCCTTAGAATCTCTACTTTATCAAACGCCCTCACACTTCCCACAAGATTTCCACTAACGGCTGAATAGTTTTACAAAATTATACTGTGAGCCTTCTGTTTCTGCGTAGTAAGATCATGTTAACGCTCCTTGTTTTTCTATCTTATGTTGTAAAGGAACTTTGAGTCACATTAACCTACAATATACAGATTTTTGCATACAGATAAACTATTTTACAAAATTCAACTGCAAATAAGTCCAATCGGTTCTTCTCTATCACTAGCTAGCGTTCCGTTGTAGATCTTTGTGGTAGCTTACAGTAAATGTAGATTCTATAGAGACTAGAGACATCCAATGCCCAATGGCTAGCTTCTGGAAGCACAATAAGGCTATAGAGTCATCCAAGGCAACAGATGATAATGTTGAATTATAATGGTAATGTTCGAAACAGGTAAATAGAAATAAGATACATTTGTATAAGGACAACTGCAATCATCAGTAAATTGGCTAGTGACTTAATCATGGAAGTTTTTGTCTGATGGAGTAATAGTTCTTATACCATATACCTGCGTGTGCAAGTGAAAAATCCATATTGGTGAAAATAATATCATTATTATGTAAAAAACTTCTATAATATATATTTTTTACTAGATTATAAAAAGGAATTGTCAAAATCTCTTAATAGATACTGCAAAAGGTTAGGAACCTCCGTTCAGTGAGAGCTGCAAAGGTGCACTGTTGCAGGCAGCATTTTAGAAATGCTTTAATTTTTCTTGTAAAAACAAATCACGGGAAGTCTAATTTTCACTCTTCATACCTGCAGGTTCGAATGTCAAACTCATTGCAGGTAACACTGCCACTGAAAATTTACCTTTCCGATTGAATTTTTTGTTGCTACACCCCAAATTTTATGCTATAATGTTCAATAATAACCACTATATTATTTTCCAACCAAGTAATTTGACCATGGGACATAGCTATTCCTTTTCATTGTGCGGTTTGCTCATTTATTTTCTTTTAATTCAGCTACAACATCGGTAGCCACCTTCATTGTTCTAGTGACCACTGCACTCTATCTTTTACTGAAGAAAAGATATAATGAAGCAATACATTTGAAAGTTGAAATGTTTCTCAAGACATATGGCACCTCCAAACCCACAAGGTACACTTTCTCTGAAGTTAAGAAGATAGCAAGACGGTTCAAGGAAAAAGTAGGCCAGGGTGGATTTGGAAGTGTTTACAAAGGACAGCTACCAAATGGTGTATCAGTGGCGGTCAAGATGTTAGAGAACTCTACAGGCGAGGGAGAAGATTTCATCAGCGAAGTAGCAACCATTGGGCAAATTCACCATGCAAATATTGTCCGTCTCCTGGGATTTTGCTCTGAAGGAACAAGACGCGCGCTTATTTACGAATTCATGCCTAACGAGTCATTGGAGAGATATATATTCTTGCATGATTCCAGTATTTCCCAAGAGCTTCTAGTACCTCACAAAATGCTACAGATTGCTAAAGGCATTGCTAGAGGAATGGAGTACCTGCATCAAGGATGCAACCAGCGCATCCTCCATTTTGACATCAAACCTCACAACATCTTGCTAGACTACAGCTTCAATCCAAAAATTTCGGATTTTGGCCTTGCTAAGCTGTGTGCAAGGGACCAAAGCATTGTTACCTTGACTGCAGCAAGAGGCACAATGGGCTATATTGCCCCGGAGATATATTCTCGAAATTTTGGTGGGATATCATACAAGTCAGATGTTTACAGTTTCGGCATGCTGGTGTTAGAGATGTTGAGCGGAAGAAGAAACTCAGATCCAGGTATTGAGAACCAAAACGAGGTTTACCTCCCACAGTGGATCTACAAGAGAGTAATCGCTGGGCAAGACCTGGTACCTAATAGGGAAATTACAAAAGAGGAGAAAGAAAAGGTGAAGCAGATGGCCATTGTGGCACTCTGGTGCATTCAGTGGAACCCCAAAAACCGTCCATCAATGACAAAGGTGGTAAACGTGCTGACAGGAAGGTTGCAGAATCTACATATAGCACCTAAGCCGTATATCTAGTCTGAAAGCCATCATATGCCATAAAACATGGAGGACTTTTTTTGTGAAAGTTTAAAGCATGGAGTACCTTGATTTAGCAAGCATGGTCAGGAGTCAGGAGTTACGCTTGATTTCACGTGTGAACAACTAAACATAGTAATGCTTAGACGTAGCATACACTATATTTGGATCATTCCACTGTATCAGGTCACATGAGCAGTGGCGGAGGGCCCAGTGTGGCGAGGTGTGGCGCTCGCCACACCTCGGCCCGGCCCAAGCGGGAATACGTCAGCCCGGCCCAACTAAAAAAACTCTAACCTTATCCCCAATCCCCAGTTCCCCACTGGCACTTTGCAGCTCTGCTCCCGCCGTCCCGCACTCCTGCGCCCGCCGCCCCGCAGCCGCAGGCCCCGCATGCCGCCGTCGCAGGCCCCCCGCGATGACGGCTCCTACCCGCAGAACTGCAACCCCGACACCGCCTTCAACTCGTCCAAGTTACCATGCCGCCCTTCCTCCTCAGTTCCTCCTCCCCCTTCGTGTTCTTCTTCCCGGTTGCCAAGCCCCCGCCCCACGCCGCCGCCCCCCGCCCCGGCGCGCCGCCCCCCGCGCCCCCGCCCTGGCGGCCCGGCCCCCTCCGCCCCCACCCCGGCGCGCTGCGCCCCCGCAGCCCGCCCCTGCCCCGCCGCCGGCGCGCCGCCCCCCGCCACACCTCATTTTTTGGCCGTCCTCCGCCACTGCACATGAGGGTGCCTTTGTTAGTCTCTGCTGTGTAATAACTTAATTCGAAACATATCACATCGAATTTGATTTCCAGTGTCATGGTTCAATTGTTGAGGTTGCCTAGAAAAGCTGTTACTATAATTTCTCTCCACCCTTCAATATTGTGTGTTACTCCTCTAAGTCCCTGCAAACCTCAGTAAGGTGTTCTACTTTACCAGTTCATGGTTCAGAATGCGGCCGAAATATTAGAAAAGCATCATCATACAGACCGCAGGGCAGTTAAGCAATCAAACCTCAGTAAGGTTTTACCACATATCCTTTCCACAGGTTGGAATTTCATCGAAATTGGCGATATGCCCGCGCATTATCATCATGCCGGGGCTATGAAATTGTGCGTGCTCATTCCCTACTCCCAAGGTAACACAACTGTCCTGAGATCTAGCAATGCAAAAGCAAGAGCAAGGGCGTTATTGTTACCTCTATCAGTACCAAGTAGGAGGCGGATCCGGAGATCTGCGCCAGTTTCCGCACGTATCCCTCATCGGAGCGCAAGGTGGCAGCAACGAGGGTCGGAGCCATTCCGGCATTCGGAGGCGGTGGTGGGGAGACGTGAGACTCCTGATCGGCCGCCAAGCTTCGGTAAGGGGCTTACTGGAATTTGTCATTCGGTGGGCTACGACTGCGATCAACGGGAAGCGGTGGCGCCCTGCAGCGCGTGACCGGCGCGCCGCAGCGCCGGTGGGTGGGGTACGGCGAAGGAAGTGCTCGGGTTTGGTGGTGCGCCGGAGACGGTCGCGGTAAGGTCGCGAGGTGGTGGCGAGCTGGCGATGAGCACGAGGAGAGCATGGCCCATGGGCTCGGTTGGGCCCATGTAGAAATGTATCGAGAGTTTGGCGGATATTTAATTTTTTTGCCATCCTTGCGAAGTGCCAACATTCAAATGCCACCTTTACAAATATCTTACCATATTTATAAATGCCTTAATATATTTGTTACAGGAGAGAGAAAAATTCTTTTATTTTTGCCAAACTCGCAGATGTGGCAGGCCACGTTGGACGACCACCGTGGACATGCCATGCGAAATGACATATGTACCCACGCGAGCCTACACTAAGGGTGCGTTTGGTTGGGCTTTTCTACCTGCTTTTCCTAAGCAAAAGCCAAAAGTCAACTAAAGGGCTTAAACGTCCCAGGTGTTTTTGTCCAAAAGCAGCTTTCACCGTAGTACAAATGCAAAAGCACCTCTCCCCCTGCTTTCAGTAGCTTTTGGGGTAAAAAATTACCTACCTGCCATTGATTATGAAAAAAACCGTTCGTTATATCCCACCTCCCGTCCCCATCCCACCCTATCCCACCCCCTCCTGCCGCCCCTCCTCCCGCCCCACCCCACCACCCCGCCACCCCGCCGCCCCCCGCACGACGCCACCCCACCCGCCCCGGCCGCCCGCCCTAGCCGCCTCGACGTCGCGCCTCCCCGACGCCTGTCGCCGCCCCGCCCCGACCCGCCCCGCCCCGACCCGCCCCGGCGCCGCCCCGCCTGCCCCGTCGCCGCCCTGCCCGTCGCCACCCCGCCCCGGCCTGCCCCGGCGTCGCCCCGCCCTGCCCAGCGCCTCCCCATCCCGGCACAAACACGAGAAGATGGGAGTGAAGATGCAGAGAATGAGAATACCATGAATACCATTCGTGATAAGATCGCTGATGATTTGGTTAGTGCGAGAGGAGAACAGTTTTGTTGACATATATTATAATTTTATGAACCGTTTATCTTGTGTAATTGCTACAGTTCTATTTATGTGGACCATATGGATGAAAAACTTAGAATATGTGGACCATATGGATGAAAAACTTAGAAAATTTAATGTTTTCCTTTCCAAAAGATATATTTACATGCGAAATAGTGAACATATTAGGTTTGTACGAGTATTTTGGTATATAGACAGTCCCACAAACCTTCGGGAGTATTACAGGTATTTCACCCACAGCACACAGTTTCCCATAGGTCACAGCTGCTCTAACCAAACGGTCTTCTACTTTTCCCACAGCAGTTTTTTCACAGCCCACAGCTCACAGCAGCTTTTTCAAAAACCACAGCCCAACCAAACACACCCTCCTTTCCTATGACAGCTACGTCCCACTCGTCATCCCTAACCTCTGTCTCCCCATCTGCTGAAGTTTCTTAAGAAGCCGCAACAGCTTCAAAGCTCCCTCTTCCGTTGTCAGCGTCGCTCTTTGGTTTCACCATCCCCTCTCCTGAACCTGCTCCTGCTCCTCTCTATCCTCGCTGTGTCGGCGTGCAACGAGTAGAACGGCCGTGCGCTCGCGGCGCTCTTGCGGGCACATGACCCTGCCGAGCGGGTCCTGGGTTCCTAGAACCCCTCCCCCTCCGGCAGTTCCTTCGTCATCGTCACCTGCGACCGCGTCAAGGCCGTCTCACTACAAGACCCCGGGCTCTCCGGCAGCCTGGCACTTGCGGTCGTTGAGCTCCCTTCCAGGGCTGTACCTGCACTCCAGCGGCATCAAGGGACTAATACCCGCAGACATAGCAGAGAGCGGAGGTAGGCCCGCGGCACGGGGCAAGATCCGTCGCTATTGGCCCATCTGACCATGAACTGGTCGCGGGCCTCGTGCTCATGGTGGATCTAATGCTGCCGCCACCGGTCCTCGCCGTCGCATAGTCGACGTGTGCCGACCGTGCGATTCCCCGCGTAACATATTTGTCGTGTCCATTCGATCCGCCCCCAGGCTCCGCGGTCAATGCGGGCGTGGAGATGACCGCTGGTGGTGGGGAGGAGGTGGTGTTCTACGAGTTGCGGGACCGCTTGCTCTCCTCCTGGTCCACTACCTCTGCCTCGGACGATGACCACGACCACCCACGGCCGGCGAAGATGGGTAGGATATGGTGCCACGGCGGCGAGGAGCTCATTGCGGTCCGTGCGATGTGCGTTGCTACCCAAAGTAGATGGGAGGGAGGGAGATTAGGGATGACAAGTGGGATCCAGGTTCTCATAGAGAGAGAGGCAGTTGGGAGGAAGTAGACTGGCTGACTGGGGCAAATACGTCATTTCGCGTGGCGTCCGTAAATTTGGTAAAGATATAAGACACTACAAGAAAACGGGTAAAATTCGTCGGCCAAGAACCGACGAATTTATAATAAATTCGTCGGTTACCGACGAATATAGGCCGTCGCCCAAGTGTCGACGAATTTAAAACCTTATATTCGTCGGCCCCGACGAATTTCTATTAAATTCGTCGGTTTATCGTCGGCGGCCGACGAATATTTCGTCCACGTGGCAACTTTCCATGTCCAGCTACAAAACGCCACGTGTACACTGAGTTCGTCGGTCAACGACGAATTTATGGCCAGCGTGGACTAAATTCGTCGGTGACCGACGTATTTTCTGCCCACCTGGCTCGTTCCCTCGACGGCCAACTCGGTGCCACGTGTCATTTATATACGTCGGTGACCGACGAATTCAGGACACGTTGTCACCTAAATTCGTCGGCCACCGACGACCTTTCGTTTTTTTTTTTTTTTGCTATTGTTCTGTTTTCTGTTCCTCCCACTTTGGGAGCCTTCAAAACAGGTTCAACACTACCAAAAATACGACCAGATAACATGTTTCACATAACATCACAAATCTCAAATAAATTCCATCACAAGATAACATGTTTATTCAAAGTGCAACAACAAGATAACAAACAAGTTCAATACTACTAGTAATACCGGTATCTTGACATAACATGTCCAACCCAAGTTCAATACTAATAACATACAACGTCAGCTGCCGCCCGGATTGACATTCTGGTTGGTGACTTCTTGAGTCGCATTGTTTGGAGTATGAGGTGCCTCATGATGCGAAGTTGAACCCTATAGAAGAATTAAAACGTTAGTTTGGCAAATGGAGAGAGCATTCACTAGTTATTTTCACTTCAGATCAAAGAAAAATTAAATGATTCACTATCTAGTAATGTCAATCCATTTGATTCACTGTGAAACAATAAAACAGCAGTGTCAAACAATAAAACAGTAAGGAGCTGATTTGTTGCCCGCACGCCCTCCATCCAGGCTCCAGCGATGCAAGGCACGCGCGTTTGGATGCCTGCGCCACGGCCAGGGCCAGGCCCTCCGGGTGCAAAAGTGGCCTCCCAGCTACTCCAAGAATTTGGAAATAATGTGTGTTCAAACAAGATTTGGAGCTACAAACTGTGATAATTCCCTGCCGTAGTAAAAAAATTATTTCACCTCGGTAGCAATACACATTGACACACATATTATTATTGGCGGATCAATCGTTTTGTGCACTAAATTTAAAGTAGCATACCTCCATTGGAGAAGGGTGTGATGATCCTGCAAATGGAGGGCGACCATATGGCATCCCTTGTGGTCCGAAACCCCACGGCGGGAACCCGAATGGAAAGAACCCCATCATTCCTTGCTGAAGAGGATCAGGTGGCTGAGAACCCTGAGGAAAACTCCACGGCATGACCTGCGATGGTGGCTGTTGCACTCCCGCACCTGTGCCGCCCTATAGCAACACAGAATTGAAGTTACGACTTTCATCTTTATCTTCATAAAAGTAGTCATATATATACCTGTGCAACATCTCCTGGAGGTCCAGACTGTGTCCGGCGTGGGACAAAGGGCGGCGACTCAAAGGGAGGTCTACCGCCCTGAAATTGCATAGCTGCACTGAACATCTGCAAAAAAGATTAATGATTTCTTTTGTTAGTGATAAATAAGAAATTGATGGAAAATGATCAATTATCAAATACATACTTGTTGCATCCACATTTGTTGTGTCATTTGTTGCGTTTTCAGCTCAGTCATTTCTTGCCTCATAGAACTAAGCTGCTCGGCTAACTCATCCTCTCGAGTGGATCGCCGAGTTTGCTCGGTCCCAACTGAGGCAAAGGATCGCCTACTAGTACTGAGACTCCTGGGGTCCAAAACCCCGTCACCGATCGCTAGCCTACAAAAAGTAAAAATAGTTACTTTCCAAAAGCATTTATCTTTGTAGTACAATATGTCAACCTACCTCCCATGTGGTGTACCTCCTCCAGCAACGTACACTGCGTCCACATCGACCGGCGCCTTCTTCCAGTCCACCTCAGGCCCGTGCCTCTTCTGCATCTCGTTAGCATAACGAGTCTGCAACATGTTGAATTCGAGTTAAAGATATTAAATGATGTGGTATTATGCTTATTCTTGCTTACCAACTTCTCCGTCGCATTGTCATCACATAGAATTTCCGGGTGATCCGGATCGGAGCCTTTGTGACCCTCCATGAAAACCTCAATCATAGAAGGGGTAACCCCACTAACTCCCTCCTACAATACAAGAGAAAATAGTTCATGTTTAAGTAGCATATACTTAAAAAATTATAATTTAAATTCATACCATTCGTTGGGTTTTCCCGATGTGTCCATCTGCTCCATACCGGTGGAGGCCCGGCTTGCTCTTTCGATTGGCCCGATTTCTATCCGAAATTGCTTTGAACCTGTCTGAAGCCCAAAACTCGCATAGTCTTGGCCAAACATCTTCACGCTGCGTGAGCCAATCCACTTCACTCTGGAGATACTGCTCAGCTGTTAGGTGAATCCTCGCCGCATCTTCGTTAGTCATATGAGTCTTCTCCACCTTCTTGTAATATATAGTAACAGCTTTGACGCGTGCATCAGACATGGTATCCTTCACAACTTTGTTGGCCGACGAATTGAAGACATAAATGAGATGCGGGTCTTCGTAGCTCTTTCCCTCCTCCAACTTGTATTGCTCCTGCACATGTAAAACATGAGTAGTCGTTATGTTCTGCAACAAAAAAAATCATTTATTCATGCAGCAAAAAAGTCGTAGCAAGCTCACCCAAAACGTATCCCACACCACGTCACTGTGGGATTTATCAGCTCGATAATTCTTCAATTTCCAATGATCCCATTTGGTTGCAGGGACAAGCTCACCATTAATTTGAACCAATCCAGGGTAGAAGTAGCGACAGGCTCTCCCAAGCACACTGTTCACCTTTGTCCGATGCCCTTGGCCATTCCAACCAATCTCCAGCCACCCTGTTTTACCGCTAGGCCGAATAACCTGTCGCTGCGCCAAAGGTTTAGCTGGTGGCAACATAAGAGATCCACGAAACCTGAAAAAGCTAACTGACTGTTAATTGACAATAAAACATATAAATGCAACTAAATCTCAAGTGCATATACTTTGTTTAGAAGGGAACTGCAAATAAACCTGAAATTTTCTCCTTCCCCCTGTGGCTGTTGTGTCCCTGCGTCTGCATCTTCAGCATGCCCTTGGTCCACCGCATTTGCCGCTGGACCATGCACTTGCTCCCCTGCATCCTGCTCCCCCTCAGGCTCAACCCGCTCCCCCTCAACATCCTGACCAACTGCAGCCTGCTCAGGCTCAACCCGCTCCCCCTCAACATCCTGATCAACTCCAGTTTGCCTAGGCTCTGGTTGCGAGATGGAAGAAAGGATCTGCTGCCTCCTCCTCCTGTTGGACTCAGTGCCCTGCAGATATAAATAGCTTTAGATGATGCTGCAACCAGGGGAAAAAAATGAGCAGCAACTTAATTTCATATTTGTTAGAGGATCAAAAGTTTCTTGCTGTATTAGCAAATATACACAAAACCTTTGAGAATCAATTGTACCACAATTTTGTGATGGTTCTGTTACCCTTTGGAACTGTGTCGATTTGTGACATTCATTGGAGCCTGTAACTGTGTCCGTTTTGTACCAGTGAACAATGTTTTGTGATGCAATAACCAGTGTTTCTCCAGCAACTCCATGTATGCAGCGTGAAGTATGTTGCAGACATAACTTTGCGTCATGGCAATTTTCAAAAATGCTGGTCTTTTATAATTGAAGAAGAGGGTGAAGGTTGGCCCAATAATCTGCTAGGCGGTGGCTTCCCATACAATAGACCACATGCTACCCACGCGAACTGGTGATATTGTGGCTTCAGATCCATCGGGTGCAAAAATGAGCAGCAACTTAATTTCATATTTGTTAATTTCATCTACGTGTACATGTATTAGCAAATATACACAAAACCACTTATACAATGGGGAAAACAAAGGGTATATATAAATCTAACAGATTCCACCTTAACAAAAGGAGAGCTCTTTTCACTCTCTACAAAGGAGATAAGAGAACTTGTATTAGTACTATCAAGAATAATCTACTGTCAATTTGGTAGCTCAAGCAAAGATGTATGAATTACAAAAGGAACATGGGACTACACCATCATTTCAGCATACACAAGCATCCAGTAAATGTTCCAAAATGAAAAGGTCATTCTCAGTTCTAAATCCAGAGTTCTAAATACTGGTCATTCTCAGTTCTAAATACATGCCTACAGAACAAATAGTTTATGTAAGAATCAAGGATTAACTGGTATTAGGTGAATTATCAAAGAAGCGTACAAAGCAACCTTTAGTATGTAACCCTCAAGTTTCAAGCTCAGATTCTGCTTTCCATAAGAGTGTTAGAGGATCAACTGGTTTCTTGCTTCCATAAATTTGGTTTCTGGTTGATTCATCCAAGATGGTTGTGTATATGATCATCATTTTCAAAAATTCAAGATATGCTTTCCATGCTTATTTGCAAAGTTGAAAAGATGGTTGTGTATATTATCTGGAAAACAGAAATTGTAGTGCCATATCCTTACCGAAAACAAGTCAGTTGATGTCTCCGGTAGAGATTTGCTGCACCTCTTTTTCCTCTTGTCCTTATTACCCCCCATCGGATGCCTCCACATCTGCACACACACAAAAAGAGTAATTAACATTTTTATTCACAAAGCAATACATATAAGCAAACACAAATAAGAGTGAGTACTAAATTTATTGAGTGTACATTTCAAAAGTCATCAGCATCAGATTCTTCTTGAGCGACACGTGTGTTAAGCCTTTCCCTCTCAATAAGTCTCTGTGACTTTCGAACAGTTTTGTTGTTTGATGTACCAGGTTCCTCACTAATTAATTCCACAACAAGAGAAGCCAACTCATTTTCGAGTCCGATCCCATCGGATACTCTAAACTCTTCTTCGCTTTCTCCTTCACCATCTTCTTGGTACACATCAACATTTTCATCATCTTGAATACCGATATTATAGTTATCATATTGGTGAGGGTTAATTTCAGGAGTAACTCTGGACACAACCCACCAATTCTTGAAACTAGGGTGAGGGTGACTCATATAATACACTTGCTTCGCTTGATGAGCAAGTACTATATTATTGTACTCATTGCCTTTGTATCGCGATGCATGCTTCACCTCCACCGTGTCATGACCAATCACGCGCGTGCTAGCTATTGGATCAAACCATATACAGTCAAAGGTCACAATCTTAAGTGGTTTGCGACCTCCAAAAGTATACTCCGTTATATCTTGGAGAACGCCGTAGTAGTCATCTGTGTCTCCATCATTATTGACTGTTGATGCTACTACTCCGCTGTTCCTTGTAGATGCAAGAGGACGGTTCGCTTCTAATCTTGCTGTTCGAAATCGATATCCTTGAATATCATAACGACTAAATTTCCTTGCGGTTAGTTGGCCATGTGATATCTGTTGCAAGTCTTCGGGGACTTCAACATCAGGTTTCTTGCACTACATCAAGAGTTAAGAGTTAATATAGTTGAAGTAAATACTACTGAAAGGAAGAACTAGCTCTCAAGAAAGATGATTACATGCTCGTGGAACCATGTAATAAAACTGTTGCCACCAGATCCCCCTTTTACTAAAATATCATCCCATTGCTTTTGTGTAAGCTGTTGACCACGTGGCTTATATGCTTCCTCAAACATGTTAAAGAAAGGAGTAAGTTCTGGCATGTTGCAGTACATGTACAACAGAATCCGGTTACGCTCTGGTAATTCCACATTATGTGCAGTACTAGCTCCGACCCCTGTACCCTTCCATTGGAACACACTGAGGTCGGACAATGGAGCTTCATTCACGATATGGTACCGTGTCGAATGAGCATTGACATTGTTCGCGCTTGATAGATACAAGTTTGAGAAGTTTGTAATCTCTTTCGCTGCGAATGCCTCGGCAATACACCCCTCAACCCTTGCCTTATTCCGCACCATAGCTCTGAGTTTTTTCAGTTCTCTTTCCTGACTATACATCCACCTGAACTGCACAGGTCCTCCTACACGCGCTTCCCAAGGTAAATGCACCATCAAATGTTGCATACAATTCATAAATCCAGGCGGGAACACTTTCTCCATCTTGCATAAAAGGACAACTACTTCCTTCTCAAACTTTAGCATCAATTTCTTTGAGATTTCTTTAGCACATAGCTGCCTATAGAAGTAACTCAGTTCAGCCAACATCTTCCATAAATCGTGACTCAAAAAGCCACGAAACATTACCGGCAAAAGTCTTTCCATCAAAATATGGTAATCATGACTCTTCAACCCATTGAGTTTACCGGTACCAAGATTAACTGCTCGCTTTAAGTTAGCCGCATACCGATCTGGGAACTTCAATGATTTCACCCATCGAAGTATCTTTTTTCGATCTTCCGGCTTTAAACAGTACGGAGCTCGGGGTCTACTCTCATTGCCATTAGCACTTCGTTGCACCTCAAGGAAAGGACGATCACAAAGCATGGCTAAATCTTTCCTTGCATTGAGGTTATCTTTTGTTTGACCTGTGAAGTCAAAACACATGCTTATGATGCTTTCTGCAACATTGCGTTCCTGGTGCATCAAATCCACATTGTGCGGTAGAATCAATGCCTCCGCATATGGTAAGTTCCAAAGGAAAGATTTATGACTCCAATTGTGTTGTTTACCGTACCCTTCAAAACTAACTCCATCAGCGGCCAACTTTAGATCTTCAAGTTGATGAATGATATCTTTTCCTGTTAATCGCTTTGGAGGGCCCTCTGTAACTTTTATGCCTTTTCGAAATGACTTTGTGTCATTTCTAAAAGGGTGATTCCGTGGGAGGAACCGCCGATGACTATCAAAGAAGGTGACCTTTTTCCCGTGATCCAACCTATATGCTTTTGTATCACTCTTACATATAGGACACATCAATTTTCCATGGGTACACCAACCGGACCAAATACCATATGCCGGCAGATCATGAATTGACCAAAGATATGCAGCACGTAACTTGAACGGACGCTTCGAAAAAGCATCATAAGCATCCTGCCCTTTCCACAAATCTTCCAACTCTTTCATCAATGCCTCCATGAATACGTTGATTTTCGTTCCAGGATGCTTAGGGCCCGGAATAATAAGGGCAAGGAACATGAACCCTTCCTTCATGCATTTGGTAGGAGGAAGATTGTACGGCATCATGAAAACTGGCCAACATGAATATGAGGTGGAGCTTGTGCTGTATGGAGTGAATCCGTCTGTCGACATACCGAGACGAACACTCCTAGGATCACTCGCAAATCCTGGATCAAAACTATCCAGTGCTTCCCAAGCCTCACCATCGGATGGATGGATCATGATATCCGGATCTTGCTCACTACGATCCCTGACTTTGTGCCACCTCATTTGCTCTGCCACCTCTGGATTCAGGAATAGACGTTTAAGTCGTGGACCGATCGGCATGTACCGGAGCTGCTTGATCGGCACATTTGTAGTGACAGAACATCCATCCTCGTCTACCACCTCAATATATCTGGACTTCTTGCAGACCTTACAATGGGTGAGGCCTTCATCATTAACCAGGCCTTCACCACGATTCCAAAACAACATGCAATTATTTTCGCATGCATCGATCTTCTTGTAATCCATACCGAGACCAGCCACAACCTTTTTGCAGTGGTACAAGTCTTTCGGCAACTCATGGTTTTGAGGGATAAGATCCATAACGAACTTCAGGAAATCATTGAAGCAGTTATTTGATATGTTATACTTGGACTTCATCGCCATAAGCCGTGTTACCGCCTCTAGTACGGTCACATGAGTTCCCTCGTGCACTTTGCGCTCTACAGCCTCTAGAAGCTTATAGAATTGTTGGATTTCCTCCGGTGGCTCTAACGACTCCCCTTCTAGATACTCATTCCTAAGATCCGCCAACATCTCATCCATGCGGTCCACATCCTCCTCCTCATCCACCACAGCAGCATCCGGCACTGGATCCTCCACCTCTCCTAGCTCATACCACACCAAGTAGTTGGGCATAAACCCATTCTTCAAGAGGTGCAGTTGAAGGTTGTGCAGATTTTGCCGCCAACAATTCCGACAGATACTACATGGACACTTCACCGTAGAAGGGTTATTGGCAAATGCACGAGACACAAAATCTTTAGCCACCTCGCCCCATTCTCTAGAATGACTAAAATTGACACTATCAAAACCATCGTACATCGCCTTCCTTCTGTCGTCAACCATTTTCAAAGCTAAAGAAATAAAGAAAAACAAGTGCCAAGGTTAGTAAGAGATGGCAGTACAACCAAGTTTAGTTCTCTGGTTTCAATCATTTTCTGCCACCTCTGGATCACCAGGTTCGGTGTATGAATAAAATTGGCTGCTTATCCAAATGACAGTGGGCAGCTTAAATAGAATGCACAAATTCCAAGTAGTGGCAGAAACTATATTAGAATAATGCTTAAAAAAAGTAGCAGCAACCTGAGTGCAGCAATCTTGCAAGATAACCGACATGTAAACATACAGCACTACTCATACTCCAGGAAAATTAGTACCAGGCCTAAACCGAGATTATGAGCAACTAGGTGTGATGCTCTAATAGGCACACGGAACACTTGACTTAAAAGGACATCTGATCTGTGACTTAAAAGGAGTGTGCTCGTGCTCACCTTGCCAAGTAGTGCGGCCCAATTGTTGAGGGCGCGCTGCCGTGAGCACGGCGACGGAGGGTCTTGCCGACGATCCGTAGCAACAACGGTGAAATCTGCGGCCATTTACAATATACTAAATTAGCATACACACATCAATTAATTGGATTAGAAGTTGGAGGATTCAGTACTAAGCAACTAAATAAGGATCTGATTCATATTACTAGGTCTTCTAGACATTAATTCAGCTAGGCAATTCAGCTAAACAGTGCAGGCATGATATGAAATCCTTTTAATTGTAGGTATCAACAAGTGCAGACATTAATTCATACTAACAACAAGGAGTACCGGGCACTTACTGCAAGAACTCGACGGAGAACGGCTCGCGGGGAGATAGAGGCCGGGGAAGGCGCGGAGGAGGCCGGCGCCGGCGACAGATGCAGAGGAGGCCAAGGAGGGCGCCCCGGGTGGCGCCGGCGACAGGCCGAGCGCGTAGACCCCCGAGGGAACGACGAGCGGGAGGCAGAGGGCGCCGGGGAGACGCACACGCCCGCAGACCGGCGGGGGCGTCACCGGCGATGACGAGGGGCCGCGCGGATCTGGGGGACCCCGGCAATGGCGAGGGGCGGCGCGGATCCGGAGGCCGCCGGCGATGGCGAGGGGCCGACGCGCGCAGAGGATGGCGCAGCAGCCGGCGGGCGCGAGATGTGGGAACCAGGTGGGAGCGGGCGGGGTGAGCGCGCGGATCTGGGGACGCGGGGATCTGGAGACCTCGGCAATGGCGAGGGGCAGCGCGCGGCGGCTCCGGTGGAACCAGGTGGGAGCGGGCGGGGTGAGCGCTGCGAGATGTGCGAAGTCCAACCGGGCGGGCGGAGGTAACCCTACAAACAATGTTCGTCGGCCATTATACATCGGTCACCGACGAATACAAATATAAATTCGTCGGCTTCCGTCAGGTACCGACGAATTTAATTTATATTCGTCGGTGACCATGTATTCGACGGGACCGACGAATATAAGGAGTTAAATTCGTCGGGCCCCGACGAATTTAACTGGGCCGACGAATCTTTGCGATTTTCTTGTAGTGAGAATCTTTGTATCTCCCGTGGCAGATATGTTAGAGCATTTGTAAACCTGGCATTTGAATGCCGGCAATCTGTAAGGATGGTAAAAAATTAAATATTCTAAATTCAGACCATAAATAGAAGGTGAAAATGTTCAGAGTTCGACGAATCAAAACATCTCTCGAATCTTTAAAAGACAAAACCTGATCCTGATATTGGGCTAAAATCGAGCGCTGGATGAGCCACGTCAATGATAAACACCATTCGTTCGATTGTTGTCCCATTTAATCACACGGGTGGAGCACAAGCTAGCGCCATAACTCTTTTCCAGCTCCTTCTCGAACGCCCGTCGCATTACTCGAGACCCGCTCTTTAAATCTCGAGCAGTCACACGGCTTTATACAGTGATTCTTCCCCTTCCGCAGCTCATCTCCCGCAATGCTCACAGGCAGCTTCCTATCGCTGCACGCTCACACAAGCAATAAGGAAACTCCCTTCCAATCCCCTTGAGCCCACCTCGATCTGGTCTGCAAGGGCCACAACAGATCGATAAATCCCGCCAGCGCCCAAGAAGCATCTCCAAAACATATTTTTGCAGATCAGGAGTCATCAGGTCTCATCTTCACGGATGCATTGGACATCACATAAAATCCAACCATATGAGTATTTGCTAAAAAAAATAATCTGTAAATGCATCTAACCAAGCTCAATTAAACAAATAACAGACAAAACGCAACAAAGGGCGCGGCGGGGGCTACTAGAAATCACGCGTGTGACTAGGAGTCAAAGTATCACGTAGTTATATTTTCTAAAACCGTATATCCAAATTAAAATCCGACTGCACCACTATGTTCCTTGCGACGAAATCTTCGAAATAAGATCACACTTGGATAAATTTTTGTAGAATATTTTTTAACGTGGAATAATTTCTTTTGCCGGAATAATTGTTGCAGCAACATAAAAAATATTCCGCCTGTGTACGATGGTTTGACTGTGAGTCACATACGTGACTCCTAATATTTCCGGGCGTGGATTTTGTTTTCTCGAATCATCTTTATTTTTCTACTTTTTCTTGAGTGGGGTCTTTATTTTTCTGCCGAGGAGCCACGTTTAGGGGGCAAGCTGCGCGCATGCAAAGCAAACAGGCCCACTGCTCTCTCACACCAATCCGAAATCCGATCACTCTCACACTGTTTGATTGAGCTCTGTGATGGTTTTCCTCCCTGTCCCTAGGTCCTAGGATGATCACGGGTACGCATCCGTAGTGTTATCGAGGTTTGAAACACCATATCAGTGCGATATCATAACGATGCTTCATCCTATCTTCCATCACAACGTTCAAGATGGATGCTGAAAGCATCATGGCGCCCATCCTAGAATAAAACATGAGAGCTTTGCCTATTCTATTTCTTCCAACCCTCATTAATCTGTGATAGATTCTTCTACCAAACCAATAACCAATAACTAATATTCTATTCACTTATAGTAACTCAGCGTAATGGAAAATCTAATCTTTGATGCTTGTGATTTCTAACTTCGCATAGGATTAAAGCATCGGTTCTGCACCACACTACGCTGCACTCAGCTACCACAAAGCTTCATCAGTTAAACACATTTAAAACTCCTTTTTTTGGCTTTTTCTAAAAAGTGAAACTCTCATTTTTTCCTAGTGCTTAGCCCTGTCATTTTCGCGAGAGTTTATTTCACTAGAAAAAATTGTTAAGACACTGTCACATCACCACAACCTGACATCCGATCGGTCACGGCCGCATCGCCGTCGAACCAAACTGAAAAACACAGATGGCAAGCCTCTCCGAGTCTCCGACCTTCAACCCGCGACCGCACCACACCCACCGGGCCACCACCAGTCAAGAGGTGAAAAACCCTCGGCGCCCCTGCACCCGCCGCCACGTGGGCCCGGACGCGCCTTCCACGCTTCCACCCCCATCCACAAGCCCAAAACCAAAACCAACCAAAACACCAAACCCAGATCCCCTCTTCTCCGTCTCGTCCTTCAGTCCATTCAAAGTTGATGCGCCGCACAACACCGAGAGATAAGCGAAGCCTCCTCGAAATCTTAAAAAAGCGGAGGGAAAATCACACTCCCCAGCTCAAAAATTTCCCCTCCAGCACTGCTCCAAACCCTAGGCTTCTCGGCGCCGCGCCTCAGTCCCCTCCCTCTCGGCCGTTCCCAGTCTGCTGCGGTGCGGCGGCGGCGCTCCTCGCTCGAACCAGCGGAGAGGAGATCCGCACTGGCGTGGTTTGGTTTCATGTCATTTTTGCGAGTGAGTAATCCTGGAGCTCGCTTGGATGGACTCCCGTATCCTAAGAGTTGCCTTGGCTCGCGCACCAATCTCTACCCACTCCATTCACTTAGTCATGGATTTAGTCATGGATCTTATTTAGTACATTGTTTGACACCATATGACTTATTGGTACCGATTAAGTTGCCGGCGTAGTTTATTTTCCAACATGTTTTGGTGGTTCAACTGAATCCCCATTCCCGACCAAGTGCGCCTCTGCACCGGAACAAGGCATCATTGCCGGACCTAGAGTTTAAAAATTGGCTGTACATGATCTCTAAAAATATATTTTTACTTAACCATATTCTAAATAAAAGCAAAGTTTTAAATAGCCGGCTATAGCGGCTGCTGTTAGGAATGTAGCCGCTATGGCATTTAACGTGCTAAAGCCGGCTATAGCCCGCTAAATGCCGGCTATAGCCCGCTAAACGTCTTAGCAGACGATTTAAAACTATAAATAAAAATTATTATAGATAGTTTGAAGCATATATTATTTTACAAGCTAAAAATTATTACTTAAACATACATTCCATTCCTCTTTAGACAATAGCTTCTCAAAATTAAATAATAAAGACTTTACATATCTATGTATGTTCTGTCAGTGTTTTACCGTTACGCCCACCGAGGAATACCCCCGAGGTGGTGAGTTTATAGTTATGGTATCGCTGAGATAAGTAACTAGAAGGAGCAAGAAACATAAGGTTTAGACAGTTTCGGGCCGTCGAGAGCGTAATACCCTACGTCCTGTGTGGTTTGTATTGCCTTTGATGGTGATTATCCCTTAGGGGGTCCCTATCCGCCCTTATATAGTCTGGGGGGACAGGATGATATGGAAGTCCTGGTCGGGTACAAGCCCAGGAGTCCTGCCCGAATACTTCTCGGGTAGTTTCCTACCGTGTCCGACTAGTTTCACTACTGTATGAGTAGTCGTACTGCACTACGAGTAATTACAACAGATGTAGGGCGTGGGCCATATCCCATCCAGTATCCTAGGAGAAGTATGCCACGTGCACAGTCCCATATGCCCGGGTCTGATAAGCCCCCGAGTTCTTCGTAGTTCAGTACTGCAGGCGTCCGAATACTTCTGAAGGTTCTTCCGAACTTCGTTCTGAAGGTATCTTCCGAGTACTTTCTTAGCTGTGTTGAGGCTGTAAGGTGCTCATGCTCCGAGTAGTTTGTTAAGTCTTCTTTTCTATGGGGTGCGATTAAACTCACACTCCATATGGAGTAGCCCCCAAGCCTTAGGTTCGCAGCCCCCGAGCCTTGAATCTAAATCCCCAAGATTTAAAATAAAGGATCCAAAAAATCGTGACATGCAAAATATAACGGTAAAGATTTGATGGTGAAGATGAACAAATTGGTTCAGTAAATTTGAAAACCTCTTTTTTCGGGATAAATTCCCTAAAAAAATGGTTAAACAAATTACTTCTCCAATAAATACCCAAAATTACCTCTCAAATCAATCTTTGTTCTCTAAGTCAATGACTGAATAAGACTTCTGGGTAATAATCTGAAAAATAATAGTTAACAAATATCTACCCAAGTTAAATCATAAAAAGCCTCTTGGATTAGGTATTATCGAGTAGTTTTACAGCGTCCAGCATTTAAGCATGAGAGCTGTCCCTTGAAGCGCGCTGTGCCTTGTCCCTTCGAGCTCCCGAGCCAAGGAGCCAGATGAGAAGAATAGAGTACATGTTGCAATTGGTGGCGTCAACCCCTGAGCCCAGGCATCGGGCAAGTAGCCGCTGGATCTTGAACAGTCGATGAAGCCATCTAGTCGTAGTCGATCCCGACTAGGGTTGTAGTCAAGACGAGTAGTCGAAGTAGTCGAACAAGTATAGAACTAGTCGCAAACCAGTAAACCCCTTGCCATGGAGCGAGACCCCTTGAGTAACATAGTGTACGAGTCAAAAACTAGTAATATGTTACTGGAAATAAGGGAGCAAGGTCCCTTCAGCAAATTTACGCGTAGTACCAGTCGTAAACAAGTAAAATAGAGTTGTACTGGAATTATGAGCGTAAGGCCGCTTCAGGAACCTAAGATACTAGTTAGAAACTAGTAATTAGTTACTATAAGTATGGGAGCAAGGCTCCTTCAGCAAACTTGCGCGTAATACCAATTGTAAATCAGTAAAACGGAGTTGTACTAGAAGTATGAGCGCAAGGCCTCTTCAGTAACCCAAGATACTAGTCACAAACTAGTAAAACTAGTAATTTGTTACTGGGATCGAGGCCCCTTTAGCAAACTTGCGCGTAATACCAGTCGTAAACTAGTAAAACGGAGTTGTACTGGAAGTGTTAATCTCCAGGCGCCAATAGAAGATGTCCCAGTTGATCAAGGATGAAAATGGCGCAGATGCTCGATATTCCAAGAATTAGGAATCTTCTGGCCATCAGGGTACTGTAAGCGATAAGATTCAGAGCTTGTAACCTTGTGCACAATGAAAGGCTCTTCCCATCGCGAGTTAAGCTTGTATAGCCTGGTATCATCCTGGGATTAGTCGAAAAACCATATCTCTAACATTGAAAGAGCGTCGTTGAAGGTTCCTGTCGTGGTAACGACGAACTCCTTGTAAGTAGCGGGCCGACTAGAACAAGATATTGCATCTGATTTCCTCAGCTGAGTTAAGCTCGAGATGTCTTGCAGTGTCAGCCTCGCCTTCTTCAAACATCTCCAGTCATGGAGACTTCCACATCATGTCAGCTGGTAATATATCTTCAGACCCGTATACGAGAAAGAAAGGTGACTGTCCTGTGGCTTTGCTTGGTTGTGTGCAAAGCCCGCAGACTACTGATGAGATCTCATCGATCCACTTGCCGTCCTTTTTGCTGTTCTCATCATAGAGTCTTTTTTCTTCAATCCATCAAGAATCAAGCCGTTGGCCCGCGGGTGAGCCACTGAAATATATTTGACTTGAATGGAACTGCGTTTATAGAAATCCCAGACTTGATGCGAGTGGAAATTGGATCCCAGAACTGTAATGATAGTATTGGGGAAGCCAAAACAATGTAAGGTGTCGCAGATAAAAGTAACAACTAGATCCGCAGAAAGCGTTGCGATTGGCTTGTACTCCATCCACTTGGTAAACTTGTCGATGGCTACCAACACGTGTATGAAACCTCCTGGCGCAGTTGTTAAGGGCCTATCATGTCCAGGCTCCAGCATGCAAACGGCCATGAGGGTGGTATAGTGATGAGGTTACGAGCCGGAACATGAGGCTGTTTGCCAAAGAACTGGCAGTTGGTACACCGGGGAACGAGTGTTTCGGTATCTGCCAAATCAGTTGGCTACTAAAACCAGATCAAAACGCCTTGCTAATTAGTGTGCGAGAAGCCGCATGGTTCTCGCACACGCCTTCGTGAATCTCTTGGAGTATCTCTTTGCCCTCCTCCGTGCTAACACACTTCATGAGTATGCTTGATGCTGATCCATGCTTGTACAGGTTACCACCAACTAGAACATACCCTTTGCTGCACCTTAGAATCCGAGTAGCTTCAGCACTTTTTGGGTCGACGCCGGGGAGTAGTTTGTGCTCCAGGATATAGTCGATGAAGGCCACCCTCCAGTCGACCTCGATCATCAAGACCTCTCGGTCGGGTTTCTTTGGACCCTGAGCGATGGAACTTGAGTTTGGTGCGTTGATGGAAGGATGATGTAACTCGTGAACGAAAACTCCTGGTGGGACATTAGCTCGATCAGAACCTAGTTTGGAGAGCACATCCGCGCCCACATTGTTGTCGCGAATCACATGGTGACTTTCCAACCCCGAGAACTTGTTCTCGAGCTTGCGTATTTTTGTAACGTACGCGTCCATCGTATCCTTGTTGATATCCCACTCCTTGTTGACTTATTGAACCACTAGTAAGGAGTCACCGTAGACGAGTAGTCACTTGATGCCTAGAGAGACTGCCAGGCGTAGCCCGTGCAATAATGCCTCGTACTCGGCATTGTTGTTAGAGACCTCGAATAGAATTTGGAACACGTACTTGAGCTGTTCTCCTCTTAGGCTAATGAAAAGTACTCCCACGCCACCTCCACCGAGTTTGAGTGAGCCGTCAAAGTAAAAGACCCAATGCTCTAGTTGGTTGGTTGGGGCTTCCACCTGGTTTTCTTGCCACTCCGCCATGAAATAGACTAGTGCCTGTGACTTGATGGTTGTCCAGGGCTTGAAGTCGAGTGTGAGGGCTCCTAGCTCCACGGCCTAGTTGGAGATGCGTCCGGTAGCATCCCGATTGTGGAGATATCCGCCAATGGAAAGTCGGAGACCACCAGGATATTGTATGTGTCGAAATAATGGCGAAGCTTCCTGGAGGTGATGAGTATATCGTAAATTAGTTTCATAATTATTAGGTAACGAACCTTGGATTCAGAGAGAACTTTGCTGATGAAGTAGATTGGTTGCTGCACTCCGAAGGAGTGGCCTTCTTCCTGTCATTCCACCACGATTGCCGTACTGATGATGTGAGTAGTCGCGGTGATGTACTGATGATGTGAGTAGTCGCGGTGATGTAGAGTAGCAGATTTTCGCCTAGTTGGAGAGCCGTCAGGATGGGTAGCAACTGCAAATGGTGCTTGATATGAACGGGGGTGCCCGATCTTCCGTCAGGTGAAGGAAAACTCATTTTGGTCGGAATGCGACACACCGATCCGGCTTCAAGTCAGCAACTCGAACCCCGCAATCTTAGCACCACAACTCCTCTGGTTATCAACCGTAGTCACAATTCGGTTGACCTCACCGAGAAGGCTAATCCCTGCCTGCGAAACGAAGAACACAAGCAAGAACTCGAAAGAAACGCAGCACTCAAATTGAAGTGACAACTGCAGATGATTGATTAAGCTCGAAAGTTGGGGTTCTACGAACCAAAAGACGGCGACTGTTCAAAGACAGATTGATCTAAAGCAAAATCCGAACCCTAATGAGGGCGGTGGCTATTGAGATATAGGGGATAGGGGCGTGGCTTCCCCCTAGACGCGCCCCTAATGGGCTCAACAAAGATACACGGCCCAAAGGCCAAAATACGATGTCGCAGCACCGGAACAGAATCTGGATGCCAACTTCCTCGGACAATTTCCGACGACTCAGAAGGAGTTTGGACCTGAAACCAACGCCAATAGAAGCTCCATGAAATTATCTTTCCGTCCATATGTGGATCGTCGAATTCGGACTTCGGATGTGGCCTGGGCATCCAATTTACATCAGGCTGCTCCTGGACTCCGAGGTGGACTCGAAGTTAAATTGGATTGGGTCTCCATGTGGCTTGGCGGCCCTTGCTGTTTCTCCACACCTCCATGCTCCTCTCCATGTGTTCCCTGGACCTCTCCTTGGTTCCTAATCATATTGTAAAAATTAGGTAGCAAACCATTCTCACAATTATTAACAGAAACGCTTAGGAGCGAGCTCACCTCTAAATTTAATTGTCGCGCCCGAGCTCTTGTGATTGGAGCTTGAATGGTTTGAATGTCCAGCGAAGGAACCTCTTGTATATCCATAGGAGTGATGTCCTCATTAGTGCTTGAGATCTTGCTGCATCTGGTTTGCCTCCTCGGTCCACTCGAACTGTCGTGAAGCTTGAGCAATTTGAAGAAGGGTAGTCCCCTTTCTCCAAGTCGAGAGATGAATCGATTCAAAGCTGCCATGCAGCCTGTGAGCTTCTGGACGTATTGATCATCCTTGGAGCATCCATGGCTGTGATGATGTTGATCTTCTCTGGATTTGCATCAATTTCTCGGTGACTAACAATGAACCTGAGTAGTTTTTCTTGTGGCACGCCAAAGACGCACTTCGTCGGGTTAAGCTTCCATCAAAACTTCCGCAAGCTATTGAATGTCTCCTCGAGATCAGTGATGAACTCATCGTGGGATCTGGTCTTGATGACCACATTATCCACTTAAGCTTCAACGTTGCGGTGTAGCTGATCCGCAAAGCACAGTTGGATGGCCCGTTAATAGGTGGCTCCTGTGTTCTTTAACCTGAATGATATTTTAGCGTATGCGTATGCCCCTAGGGGGTGGTGAACGCCGATCTAATCTTCTTCCTTGAGAGCTATCTGATGATAGCCCGAGTAGCAGTCGAGGAAGGAGAGCAAGACGCAGCCAGCCGTAGAGTCGATGACTTGGTCGATGCGTGGGAGCGTGAAGGGGTCCTTCGGGCAGTGTTTATTGAGATTAGTATAATCCACACACATCCTCCATTTATTATTATTCTTTTTCAAGACTAGTACAAGCTTAGCTAACCACTCGGGGTGGTACACTTCTTTAATAAAACTAGCCACGAGTAGTTTTGCTAGCTCTTTCTTGATGGCCTCCCTCTTGTCGGTGGTGAAGCGTTGTAGTCGTTGCTTCTCCCGAGTGGCTTTCGGGTTGACTTTTAGCCAATGCTTAATCAACTTCTTGAGCACCCCTGACATATCTGCTGGTTTCCATACGAATATGTCTCGGTTAGTCCTAAGGAAGCTAATGAGCGCGCTTTCCTATTTGTCACCTAAGTCGCGCCCGGTCAAAGCAGTCTTGGACGGATCGTCTTCTTGCAGCTGGATAGCCTTGATGCCGACGTTGCTGGGGTTGGGTTTAACCCTTGACTGGCTAGGCCGCTGGTTGAAGAGCTCCATCTCTGAGTTGGTCAGCTTTTGCGCGCTGCGAGTACTTCTGCAGACAGATCTGGCACGCGTGATGTCGTGGCGTACTCGATCGCTTCCTGGTCGTTGTCGTACGACTTCTTCAGGTCGCCACGGAGTGTGAGTACGCCTATCTTGCCTGTCATTTTAAGTAGCAGGTAGACATAGTGGGCACGGCCATTTATTTGGCTAGTGCTGGTCTACTAAGGATGGCATGATATGACGAGTTGAAATCCGCTACCTCGAACTTGATGTACTCGGTGCGGTACTTATCTTTCGTCCCAAAGATGACTGGCAGGACCACTTAACCGAGTGGTGTAGCTGCGTTACTCGGGACAATGCCATTGAAAGGAGCTCTACTGGGGGTGAGCATCTTGGAGATGTCCAGGCCCATCTTATTCAGAATACTCGCGAAAAGCAGGTTGAGGTCGCTTTCGCCGTCGATTAGTACTCGGGTTAGCTGTAAGCCCGCCACGACAGGGTCTTGAATGAGCGGGAATTTTCCCAGCTCAGAGAAGCTGGTCCATTGATCGTCCCTAGAGAAGGAGATCGGGACCTTGCTGTATCTCAGAGGCCTTGACGTGGCCGGCTCCACAGAGAGTATTTCGCACAGGGTCAACTTCTGCACGCGCTTGGAGGGGAATCCACCGTCTCCGCCGAAGATGACGTTGACGACGTTCTTCAGATCCTGGAAGTCTTGAGCCCCCGACTTGTCACCTTCCTCATCGTCCTCCTGGTCCTTTCGCTTTCCTGCTTGAGAGAGGGGTGGTGCATTGAGTGACTTGCGGATGGTGACGCACTCGAAGAGCGTGTGTCATGACTTCGGGTGTGTCAGGAATTGTTTGTGCATGACTTTCTCGGATTGTGTGTCGTTGTTCCCTAACTTCTTGCCACGCGGATTGCGCTCAACAGCCGCGATTTCTTGATCTGGCTTGTGCTTTCGGGTGTTCCTCGAGTGGTTCCGCTGGCTCTTGTCGAAGTGGCCGTTACCATTGCCTTGTTTGTCGTGGTTGCGCTTGGGGAAACGGTCGTTCTCCTCGTCCTCCTGGTCCGCCCACCATGCCATCATGTCACGCAGCTCCACGGTAGTGTCGGGTGATTGCATCCGAAGTCATGGTGCGTGTGCTTCGAGAAGAGCCCGTTCCGAAAGCGGCGGATGACGTCCTCATCGGTGATGTTTGCGATGGTGGCGCGCGTCTCGAAGAAACACCGGGTGTAGGAACTTAGGGTCTCGTTCATCTTTTGCTTCACCTGGGACAGATCGTGGCGAGTGCTCACTCTAATCATGGACCCTTGGAAGTTTTCGATGAAGGCCCGCTTGAGGTCATCCCACGAGTCGATGAAGTTTGGCTTGAGACTTTCAAGCTAAGTGAGTGGTGCGGACTCCAGAGCCACCGGGAAGTAGAGAGCTTTGGTGGAGTTGGACCCCCTTGAAACTTCAATAGCAACGGATAGTATCGAATCTACTGGCGCGGGTGCTGCTTACCGTCGTACTTGAGGATTCCGACTGGTTTGAACTCCTTTGGATAGGACTTATCGGTGATGTTGGAGGTGAAGGTGGGGAAGCTGTCGCTGTCGTCATCGTCATGGCACCTGCCGGTACGGTCCCTTCTCCTTGCTTCAATAACACGCTGCGCGTCACGACCTTCATTGATCTTCTGCCCAAGGTCGATCGTGGGAGCGTTGTGAAGGCTAGCCTCGAGTGGATCTTGGCCGTGATGCCTTTCACCACGCTGGTTGCGAGGGGATTGTTGTACTTCTTATCCATTGTTGCCGTGCGCGGACGCGTGGCTCTCGTTGCGCTGGCGGTTGTCGTTGCTCCGGCTCCCGGGGCCTCATCCGGGGGTGCGACTGATCAGCGCGGTTTCGCCATGGTGCTCAGACGTCGAGGGCGGATTCTGAGTGGAAAACACTGGATGTTGCCCATCAAGTTGCACGAGCGCGCTCTGGGTCAGATACTGCAGCCTTTGTATTTGAGGGTTGGGTGGGAGTTGTTGGGCTAAGAGGGCTGCTTGAGCGCGGTACTCCTGATCCGCGACTGTTGCAAAAGCGTTGTTTAGATCCCTTTGGTACATTAGGTCGCGGGCGCGATTCTGCACATTGCACCTGCGCTGGGCGCGCTTGGCGTTTTTCACCCGCCGGATCCTTCGGTGCTCCTCATCTTTGTCCTGGGGAGTGTCAGCTGTGGGCTCGTCGGCTGATACGTTCGCGAGTTGCTTGTTGTCGTACTCGGGGTCCAGCTCGTCGTCCTCCACGTTGCGAAGGGAGGCCATGCAAATTTGATGATCCGGCGAATTGTTAGCCGTAAGGTTGTACTCAAGTAGCTCTGTGCTACTTTCTCCCTCTTCCGCGATGGGAGAGAGAGAGGTTTGCCCTCCTGGAAGGGCAGTTCCTACGTGAAGACCACAAGGCGGGACTCGTAATCGAGTAGTTCGGAGGGCTCAAAGCCCTTCCAGTATAAGGAACGGCCTTGCGGCGTTGATGTTATGGTTAAAACCAGATGGCTGACCAAGAACGATTCGGTGTGGCCATCGGGTTGCGAGTGGTTTTCAAGAGCGGGGGCCGCCCAACGGACGGTGGCTCCCTCGTCTCTGAGTCCTCCTTGGAACTGGCTTGAAGGTGTAGTACTGAGTGATGAATACTCTTCGTTGGAGTCCGAGTAGTTGTCGAAAACGGAGGCCCCCGGCAAGCAGTGGCTCCCACGTCCTTGAGCTTGAGCAGTAGACCAAATCCTCCTTCAAGTCGGAGTGGGACTTAGATTGTGTGGTTTGCTCAGATCAGTTTGAGTCCGAACCGACTAGATCTAATGCATCACGAGTGGAAGTCGCGTCGAAAACGAACATCTTTTCAATCTGCAGGGCCAGATCGGGAAGCAACAGCTCATCGAGATTGTTGATGAACTCATCGAGATCGCTGCTTCGAGTCGATGAACATAATGGACTCTAGCTGGAGGCTAGAGTCTTGCATTAGCTAGCGAGTTACTGTGTTGCACAAACTAAAATAGGTACAAAATAATACTCCATATTTCATCTTGGCGCAATGATTAAGAAGAATAACTTTGCATACCATCTCCTTAATTATGACTACTCATTTTCGATGTTAGTACACTAATTTATTTTTTTTAAAGAGAAGTCACTCTGCATGGGAATCGAACGGCCATACATATTATTCTTAAGATGTCAACTCAAATGAGACTATTAAAATAAAATGATTCAATCTTAAAAATAGAACTATCAAAAGAAAATAGAAGGAATAAAGTTAAATGTTCAGATATGCTTCTCTTTCCATTTATTTATTGAATTAAATGTGTCTTTTAGGCCAATCTTAATGTATACTGTAAACTTGGTGACCGAACCGGATGAGTGTTATGCGATGAAACTCCTCTCATATCCATAAAACTCTCCCTTCTGTCTTCTTGTAACGACCATTAGCAAATTTGTTCATGTAATAATATTTAATGATTATAAAATTTCTACCGAGACTAGTTTTATATGTACTCCTTATCCATCATCAATATATTGCTATGGTGAAATTGTTCTTTTGTGGTCTCGAGTTAAAATGTCAGTCTCGTATCAACCTCGGCTCGGGATCCTCCAGCTTTAGTGGCAGGCTCGCTCGAGCTCGGCTCATTGACAGCCCTGGGCTCAGCCGCTCCCCGCTCAGGGCCTCAGGTTCATCTCCCTCTGTTTCTTAAACCTTTCCCTTCTTTCGGACTCTCTCCTCCCCTGCTCTTCTTCCCTGGCGGCGACGACTGGGCGAGCGGCGGCGCCATTTGTCCTGTCTTCGCCCAGCCCTTTGCCGGCGACGAGCGCATCCTCCAGGTATGCCCGCCCCTTCTCTTTCCTTCTGCTGTGCGAGACGGAGCACCCCAAACCCTAACAAAACTATTTGTATTCGGATCTGAATCCAGTTACAATACATTACCTACTAACTTCGATTTCGTTTGCAAGAATTATCGGGTGTACATGTGTACACCCATGTCCTATGCTGGGTCCGCCCGCATCAATAGAGGGAGTTCGCTGGAACTTCCATTAGTATTTCCTCTATTAGCTTGACAGCAACACTAGACACTCATAACTAATTAGCTTGTCCGCAACAGTCTGGCTGTGGTTGGTAACAGGTGGAGGGATGCCAGAAGGTACAGTTTTAGAATACCTTAGCATACAATTAAACTGTACAGTTCTGGACTCTTTTTCACGTTTGGATTGTACAGCTCTGGTTCTGGAGTTGGCTGGTACCTAGATGTTTTTAGTTGTTGTCATAGTGTAAGCAAGCCCTATTGAGCTGACATGGCTACATCCTTGCTTATAAATGTCATTCTTTTAGGTGGTGTCACTGTGCATGGTGATGAGACTTGGACCATGTGGTTTTTCTGAATCAGTAGTCTGAGTGTTGTTTTAAGCAACATAATGGACCTATAGGAGTTGACTAATCGGTCCTCTATTGTCAAGATGACTAACTGGACATACTCCACTACAATGTTTAGATATGATAATCATCTTCTACATCTGATAGTTAAAGTGATTAACCAGACATACTTCATTCCAATTTTCAGAAATGATAATCAGATGCTTACACCTTATAGATAGTTCTTCTGAAATTGATTTACTTTTGCAGTGCTGTGAGCAAACACTTAAATCCTGAGCAGTTATCACAACATTTCTTCATTCCCATGAAATGTCACTGCTTAGTAGATTCTTCTACAAGAGGCCTCCTGATGGACTACTGGAGTTTATTGACAGGATCTATGGTATGCATAGAGAGTTTTCCTATATTGATCGCTTCTTACATCAGAGTTTATTATTTATGACTGCTTCAACCGATCATATCTTTTGGCATTGTACAGTTTTTGATTCATGCTTCAGCACTGAAGTTTTGCCTCAGGGAATGTATCCAGTCTATTTAAATGAGATTCTTACGGAGTTGCATGAGGAACATGTAGAATCCTCATTCCTGGCGATTAATTTTAGAGATGGAGATAAGAGAAGCCAGTTTGCTGATATACTGCGTGAATATAACATTCCAGTCATTGATTACCCACGTCATTTTGAAGGCTGCCCTGTGCTTCCTTTATCTCTTATTCAGCATTTCCTTCGTGTCTGTGAGCACTGGTTATCTAGTGGGAACAATAAGAACATTATATTACTCCATTGCGAAAGAGGGACCTGGCCATTGTTGGCTTTTTTGTTATCTTGTCTTCTCATATACAAGAAATTGCACGGCGCTGAGCATAAAACTCTGGACATTATTTACCGTGAGGCACCTAAAGGATTCCTACAACTATTTTCCGCACTCAATCCAATGCCATCTCAGCTCCGTTACATGCAGTATGTAGCCAGAAGAAATATATCTCCAGAGTGGCCTCCAATGGAAAGAGCACTCTCTTTGGATTGCCTGATTCTTCGAGCCATTCCAAGTTTTGATTCTGATAATGGATGCAGGCCATTAGTCCGCATTTTTGGGCAAAATCTTCTTGGCAAGAATGGTAGCATGGCTAACATGATTTTTTCCATGCCAAAGAAGAAATCTCTGCGGCACTATCGGCAGGTAGGTGGTACATGGAATTCAACATGAACAATTCAGTTGCTTTCTGTGACTCTATTTTGGGTTGACATCATTGAGAAATCTTATCATGCAGGAGGATTGTGATGTGATAAAAATTGATATACAGTGTCTAGTCCAGGGAGATATTGTTCTGGAGTGTGTACATCTCGATCTTGATCCAGAGAAGGAAGTTATGATGTTCCGGATAGTGTTCAATACTGCTTTTATACGTTCAAATGTATTGATGCTGAATAGCGATGATGTGGATATACTGTGGGGTTCAAAAGAGCGGTACCCAAGGAATTTTAGAGCAGAGGTAAAAATTGATGCACATACTTTGAAATTGCCCTGGACTAAAATGGATCACTAACACGATTTGAGAATGTAGGTGCTGTTTTGTGAAATTGGGGGCATGTCTCCCACAAGAGCTCCAACAGCAACGCTGAACGGTGATATGAAGGGTGGTTTACCAATTGAAGCCTTTTCAGCTGTTCAAGAACTCTTCAATGGAGTTGACTGGATTGAAAGCAGTGATGATGCTGCCTATTGGTTGCTCAAAGAATTCTCAGCAAACTCGCTGCAAGAGAAATTTCAAAAGCTTATACTAAATGACATGAAAGAACTATCAAAAATGCAAGCTAAAGTTGGTCTCCAGATGCCACTGATGTCTCCACTTGATTCTGATGAAGAAAAATATTCTGTGGCTTCTGATTCTGTTTGTTCAGCTGATCATGAGAAGGTTCAGCATGGTGGAAACTCATCTGACTCAGAGAACATTGATCGCGATCTTACTACTGAAGATTCTGAATCCAGTGGTATAACTTCTTACACGAACCAATTTCTGCTTGGAAACTTCGTGACAATGTTACACAGTCTATATGAGGTTCCCTTTAGGAGAAAGTTTGCTTTATATTGCTGTGTATGGCGCCCCATAGATTTCAGGGTCCCATCACCGTCATCCTTCCTGTTGTCTGTCTTTTATTAACTTTTTTTGTTTAATTAAAAGTCTGATTCTAAACTATCACAACTTTTGCAGCTACTCTCTCAATGAACAGCTCATCCCCGCCTCTCCAGTCTCAACCACCTCCGCCTCCTCATGGGGTACCTTCTAGCCTTATGGATTCATCTGTGCGGGCAACTGGGCCAAGTGGACCCCTAACAAAACCTCTGCAGGAGCTACCAAGTAACAGGCTACCATCTGCATCACCCGCTCCTCCTCCTCCTCCACCACCACCACCACAAAGTGGTAGGAAACCTGCTTCACCGCCACCGCCGCCGCCACCACCACCACCACCACCACCAAGTGGAAGTAAACATGGTTTCTCATCACCACCGCCTCCACCGCCGCCGCCACCACCTCAGATTAGCAGTGTAGGTCCTCCGCAGCCGCCTCCACCTCCACCACCACCACCGAGTGGAAGCAAACATATTCTGTCACCGCCGCCACCACCTCCACCGCCACCTCCTCGAGTTAGCAGTGTGGCTCCTTCACAGCCTCCGCCTCCGCCTCCGCCACCGCCGCCGCCGCCACTGCCAAATTCTGGGGCAGCAAAACAGCAAAATGTTTGTGCAGCTCGACCACCACCTCCACCACCACCGCCACCACCGGCTCAGGGAATGGCTAATAAAGGCCCTCCACCGCCACCTCCTCCCCCTCCCTCTTCTAGAAAAGCATCTACAACTTCTGCTTCTACTTCAAAAGGACCACCTCCTCCACCTCCACCTCCACCTTCAACTTCATCAAGAACTGCTGGCCCTGCTGTTCCATCCCCACCCCCACCCCCGCCACTGCCTGGTGCTAATAAAAAAACTCCTCCAGCCCCACTGCCACCTCCTCTGATGACAGGAAAGAAAGCCCCTGCACCCCCGCCCCCACCACCTCAAGCACCAAAACCTCCTGGAACTGTACCTCCTCCACCCCCAAGCACAAAGATATCAAATGCCACAGCGCCACCGCCTCCATTATTGGGAAGGGGACGTGGCAACACAACTGGATCAACTAAAGGCCGTGGCATTGGATTGGCACAGCAAAGTAACCCACCCAAAAAGGCTTCACTAAAGCCTTTGCATTGGGTGAAAGTTACTAGAGCAATGCAAGGAAGTCTCTGGGCTGATGCCCAGAAACAAGGGAATCAGGCTAGGTAGATGCTATTGACGTATTATAGCATGGTTTTCTATTCATAATATGTCATCACAACATTTTGCAGCTGTTGATTTACTACTGACGAGTTCAGATTTCTCATACGACTAGTTAATTAAGTATGAAATCTGTTACTTGTGATTATTACTAGCTAGTTCTAGTATGTGCTATTTTTCATCATAAAATCTATCTTTTATTCTGGGCTGGAGTTCCTTTTACTTATTTAAGATTTGGACGGTCTCTTTAATAAAACTGTGTTCTCTTTTGCACTATTCGTCAGCGCTCCTGATATCGACTTATCCGAGCTGGAGAGCTTGTTCTCCACTGCAAGTGTAACCAACATAAGTGAAAAGGGGGCGACAAGACGTGGTTCAGCTATTAGCAAGCCGGAAATTGTTCACCTGGTATGAAAAATTCCTGTTCGTCTGTCTTACTGTTTTCTCAAAACTCCTAAAAGTTTTCACTTATAATAGAGTGCTTTAAAGTTCTCATGCTGCTACCAAAATCAATTGGTTCCTCTCACACTTATTTCATAACCTTTTCCTTCCTTATTTGCTATATCGGAACTTTGGAACTCAGACTGTTTTATTATTCTTGATAAAACTACTGCATGCTATATGATGGCCACATTTTCATCAGTGAATGTATTTATACCTTTTTTTAATGTTTGCGTGTAGCTGATTGAAACTAGCCCACATGAGGTTTTTTAGTTTCATTGGTGTTGTATATATTGTACAAACATGTTATGTGCCCTCTTTATGTGGTTATCCCTTTTTCCTTGGCAGCTCATTGCTTTGTGTTTCCTCTAGTCACGAAAAAAAAATTGAACACCACACCCCTAACCCCCACCTCACCCTTCCCTAATGCAGGTTTAATATTAGTTTCCGTTAAGTGCATTTATGAAATCTGATATAACCGTGATATTAAAAAAATACTTTTCTAGTCAAATTTACGCATATGTTGTCACATGCGGACATGCCCCATCTGAACATTTGTAAAGATATCAACAGCTGAAGTTTCAATTCTTTGAATACATGTGATTCAACATGTCTCTTTCGTTATTGAAGGTTTTGTGCTGGTTCTTTAGCCTTTTTTGGTTGTTTCTAGAACATACATTTTGGACATGGCATGACCCCCCAAACACACAGTGAACATTGGTTTATGCTACCATTTATGTTCAAAAAACAAATAAAACTGTCATATTAATTTTGAAGGGGAATATATACAACTGTGACTAAGGATGCAAGCGGGTACCCAATAGTGTTTTTTGGGTCAGCTAATTAATTACATGGCATGCCACTCTAGTTCATTTCTCCTCCCAAATTATTTATGCAGAGTGCCATTCTACTTCATTTTATCAACTTTTTGGGTCGACCCAATGACCCAAAATATATATAACTTGCATCCCTAACTGTGACCATTCATTACATCAATATATGAAGATATTATATGTCAAACTTAGTATTAATTGATTCATGGTCTCCAAAGTGTCACCTTTTGTGTCTTGCATGGAGTATATGCGACGATGCCAATTATCTGCGATTTTCCTTCCATGTTGGTATGTTCAGTAAATATTCCACTGTTCAATAGATAACGGACTAATTGTTTGTTATTTCAGGTTGACATGCGGCGAGCAAACAATTGCGAGATAATGCTTACTAAAATTAAAATGCCTCTGCCTGATATGATAGTGAGTTTACTTTCTGGTTCAACCTATCTGTACCCATAATAAAAGAAGTGGGCACTCCAGTTCCCTTTTGTGACACATTGACGACTCTTAGTGACTGCTGTTATTCAGTGTACTTGCCACGTTAACCATATACTTTTTCATAATCTATTGATTTTGTGGTATACATAAAGTCATAGTGACATTGACACTAACTCCCTACATTATATCATGGTTTCATAGAGCAGACCATTTTCTTGATGCATGGTAAATTTGTGGGTACCCAAATATGAATGTTATAAAATGTTTAGGAATATGTGCACTTTTGGCCTCTGGACTATCGCTGAACTCTAATTTTGGCCCTCGAATGTTAAAGCCGGACCTCTGTGGTAGTTCAAGGGACAAAATGCATTAGGACATACTATTTATAGTACTTATTTGTTGATTTTAGATTCACAGTGTTATCAGCTTGTTTTGCTAATAATGTTGATTAATCAGCAATTTGAACATTTGTTGTTTCTCTCTTCGCTAATACAAGCATATGTGATCATCATGTGTTAAAGCTACTGGTGAATTGTTTTAGATTTTTAGATGCATGTTGTTGTTTCTTAGGTAATTTATCACACCATAACATTGCTCATCCTTTTATGTTGGCACTTTCAATAAATCCTTGAACAGTCTGGTACTTATTTTTGTACTCCACATATTTGTGATTGTGTCTGGCAGAGTGCAATAATGGCTTTGGATACTTCTGTTCTTGATAATGACCAAGTGGAAAATCTCATTAAATTTTGCCCTACAAAGGAAGAGATTGAGATGTTAAAGGTATTCTTCTCACTTGTTTTCTCTTTTGCACCTTATGATTTGACTTGCCTTCCTAATCATTATTTGCCATCTAATGTTGTTTTATCTTAAATGGGCTCTTTTTTTTCTTGTCTCATTCAGGGTTATAGTGGCAACAAAGAAATGCTTGGGAAATGCGAACAGGTAAGCTCAGCATTTTGGTTTCACACAGTGCCTCCTTTTGTGTACTGACGGAAGCTTTAACTACACTGTAGTTCTTCCTGGAGCTAATGAAAGTTCCACGTGTGGAAGCCAAGCTAAGAGTTTTTGCTTTTAGAATTACCTTCTCAACACAGGTTCGGTGACCCCTTTCCCCAAGCCAACTTACCTGGAATATGTCGTCTTCTCCATAACTTTGCATTATGTGATTCGGATAACTGACTTTTTGGCAGGTAGATGATCTAAGAACTAACCTAACCACCATAAACGATGCAACAAAGGAGGTATGTGATACCCCATTACAAAAGTGAGACATATTATAAAAGTGTGCTGGCTCAATGGCTCGACTTATGCAGGTCAAAGAGTCTTTGAAGTTAAGGCAGATAATGCAGACAATTCTCACGTTAGGAAATGCGTTGAATCAAGGGACAGCACGAGGTACCTTAGGAATGGGGCTTCTATGCTTCACCCCTTGAGACTTGAGAGTTCCACTAACCCAAGAGTGAATTCAAACCATTTACCCCTTGGAGGGCTTCAAGATTTGTGTAACTTGCATTGAAGGGGTGAAGCATGGAAGCAAAGTTCCAGTCAAATTGTAGAGAAGTCATATCCAATCGTTTTCTCTGACAACTTTGCCTAACGCCCTGATCTGTTGATTGATTAAACAGGATCTGCTGTTGGCTTCAGATTAGACAGCCTTCTTAAACTGTCGGATACTCGAGCTAGAAATAATAAGATGACGCTGATGCATTATTTATGCAAGGTATTCACTTGTCACTGAGATTTGTTATAAATGTACTATGTTCAAATGCTATTTATCCTTATTACATATGCACGATCAGCTTTTGTTCGAGATGTCCAAAACAGTAGCATGCCCATACCCTCGCTTCTCTAATGTGGCATAACACACAAGACTATACTCCAGTGGGCAGTGACCCCTCTACATGATGCTGTGCTAATTCTGAACCACACTTATTTCTCGTTAATGTTTATCAGCTTCGTTTCTTTATCCGTGAAATTTTTAGGTCCCCTAAAAATACCATTATTACCGATACCTTACATAATTTTTTTTCCTTTTCCCCTTTTTTGTTGGTGGCTCATGTCAGCCAACTTGCGGTGGGACTAGAAGGCTTTGTGGTGTTCATTGACCTAGGCTAGTCCCAGTGCATTGTATAATGCACATTAAATAAGTGCCACATTTTTTAGATGGCATGGCACATACTTAATGAAGAGAGTGAGGAAAGATATAGCCTAGACACGAAACCCAACTCGTATGACATGACAACTTCTGAGAGTGTTACAAGACACAAATAATTGGTACTAGCCTTCTACGTTGCACCGACTCCGACACGAGTATTGGACACAATATGCGTCTGACACGGCAATTCGCCGTTGACAAAACGCCGACACTGCGACACGGAAAATAGTTTCATACCACACACATGATAATGTGTTGGCGTGTGCACCTCTCTCCACTGTTTGGTGGGCAGAAGCAACAATCCAATGGTGCGGCCTCATCTCTTTCCAATCCAGCACATCTCCACATGTGCTGTCGCAGCCCGCAGCCCTCATGTTGCATGAGCCTCTTCTTATTCCTCACATCGTGGCTCAGAAGCAGGGCGGGCATCGTCGAGCAGCACAATGGTGCCATGGCACGCGTGCTCCGGTGGCTCTCGCCAGGGTGGCAACAAGAGCGGTCCTCCTCCGGTTCTCCCCCTCTTCCTCCCATCATCCCTCCCTCTCTTGGATGTGGCATGGATGTGAGGATAGCGGTGGTGGCATGATGTGACAAGCAGTGTGGACCGGATGCAGGAGTGGTGGCTGTACGTTTAGGGTGGAGCTGTCGTCTTGGGTTGCAGCAAGGCAAGCTATTTGTACATGGCTTTGTTGGGCTAGGCCGTGTCAGTGAAGCGTCGGGGAAGGGTCGATGGTGAATATTAATTCTATTTATTTTAATTGTTAATTTGGGTGATACTCTGCCGCACGTTTCAGCGGCGTGTCAGTGTCGGACACGGTGTTGGACACCGACATGCTAGTTTGCTGCTGTGTCCGTGCTACATAGCTAGCCTTACAGTGTTTATATTATATAATAGCTTTTGTTGTAGTCATTGACACATGCTATAGTTGCTGAGTATCTGTTTTTTACATGGTAGCTCAGTGTGCTCTAAATTTTCTTTAGATTAGCAATTAGCTGTATCTAGAATTGAACACTTATACACAATTCAGACAGCAACACTAAGATGCTCCAAATATTCCGAAGGCCAGTTGTCACCAGATGTCCATATTGGTTTGTCAACTGCCTTAAATGGTAAATGGATTCGCTTTGTAACAGTAAGATCTTAGCAGTCCAACCAGATTCAGCACCTATATGTTGACCTTGAGCCATTTACTTTTGAGAACATCTCCCATGCAAGTTACAGTCCTGGGGAGGTGGTATTCAAGGATTGCTTGTGCGCTTTAAAGGTTTCAGAAAGCCGATGGTAAATGGCTGAAAACGCTACCAAGGTTTGGCTAAGCTTGCTGGGAAGGTTTATGTCTGAGTTATCCTTAGTTATTGTGCACTAGAATGATTGCACTGCTTACAGACAAGTTAATCTGGCCCTGACTAACTGTACCTTATTAACTGCATGTCATTGTTTTTGGTCAGAAATGTGGGTGGTTCCCAGTAAACTGGTTTGTCCAGGTACTGGTCTAGTCCTAGTTTTCCAAACACAGTGCTATACACGTGGGCAGTTTTAAAGCATGCCTGATCTTCTACTGTTTTGCATCATAACAATCACTCATAAAAGTGGCATGCCAATATTCCACTTCATTTAATGGCAGTTAATGCATAGTAGCTATTTTTAACCCAGTGTCCTGTTAAGGCTACTTTTCTCTTTGCATGCCAAATTCGTTCAGCTGCCTTATGCCTGTTAAGTCTGTCACCTTTTTTTTCTCTTAATTTGCAGTATTTACTTAATTTAGCTAACCTCTTCCCATTTATTACATGCTAGCTTCTTGCTGAGAAAATGCCTGAACTTCTTGATTTTGACAAAGACCTAATTCATTTGGAAGCAGCTTCTAAGGTATTTCAGTTAGCTTATCTTTGCACGTCTGGATGGATAATGAGCTTTCTATTCATCAAGTATGTTACAGAACAACTGAATTTGTTAATTCCCACAGATCCAACTGAAGTTGCTTGCGGAAGAAATGCAAGCGATAAACAAAGGTCTTGAGAAAGTGGAACAGGAGTTAGCTGCTTCAGAAAATGATGGTGCAATTTCAATTGGCTTTCGAAAGGTACAAAAGAGTTAATATCTCTTATTTTTGCACTTGCTGGATGGCTGAAATTAAATCAGTTTACATCTCTCCATATTAAGATGCTTTCATGTCAACTCGTTTAAGGCAAAAACGACAGATTACTTGTCCCCAGATCGTGCGCTCACTAGATTTCCTGTATTCTGCTTCCTCTTCTTACCATGCCACCTCAAAGGCACTAAATCTGGTGGACCTCTCCACCACTGGTGAACTATGAGCATTTTTTTTTATGTATTTTTCTGATCTGTAGTTCTATATATAGAGCAGTAAAAGTACATGTAAATGTACGTACCATCGACATTATTGAAACAAGTGCCTAAGGTCGGCATGCATTATGTGCTTTTTGTTAGCGTGATGTATAGGGTAATGGGCCCAGGTGGTTTGGCTGCAACCCTACAGGGTGCGGCGGCTGCCTCCCCCCCTCTGGTTTTGGTTAGTTGGTTATGTTTGGCAAGGATCTCCTAGATTAGATCTTTCCTATTCTTAGGGATATCCTTGCCTATATGTACTTGAGCCTTGGGCTCCTCCCATAATCAATCTACTACTTCCCAGCCATACTCTTTCATGGTATCACGAGACCGGGATCTTCCCCTCTCGCCCTTCCGCTGCCCCTGCGCGCTCTAGCCGCGCTGCAGTATGGTCGGGACCCCTGCCGCCTCCGTCGTCGACCCTGCTGAGCAGGCTCGCCGCGACGCCGACGCCGTGAAGCAGCAACTCGCCGAGACTCGCCGCGCCGCCCTCGCTGAAGCCCAGGCGGCCGAGCAGGAGGCCGCTGCTGCATCCGCGGCACGCGATGCAGCCGCCGAGCTCGTCCGCGCCGCACTGGCCAAGGCGGCCAAAGCCCGGGCCGACGCCGCTGCTGCGGCCGCTCCCGCCGACCCGGCCGGCGACGACCACGAGGATGACACGGACATCTCCCGCGCCATGATCCTCCACGAGGCCGCCGCCGTTCTCAACCTCCACGCCCAGGCTGTCTCCGTGCAGAACGCCCGCAGTCTGGTCCCCCTCGTCCTCAACACCTCCGGCAACTACCCACGTTGGCGCGAACAATTCCTCCTCGCCGTCACGAAGTATTCGCTGCAGGACCACGTCCGCAGCTCCGCCACCTCGGCACTTCCTGATTGGGCTCGGATGAACGCTGTCGTCAAATCATGGCTGTATAGCACGGTCACCGCCGACCTTGCCGACGCCGTGATCGACCACCGCACCACCGCCTACGAAGCCTGGATCGCCATCGAGGCTCACTTCCTTGGCAATCAGGAGACCCGTGCTCTCCACCTTGACGCCAAGTTTCCCGTGTTTGCCCAAGGTGACCTCTCCGTCACCGACTATTGCAAACACTTCAAGAAGATGGCCGACGACCTCGCTGACCTCGGCGAACATGTGACTGACCGCACTCTGGTCCTCAACGTGATTCGCGGGCTCAACGAGCGGTACAGGGACATCGGGGTCCACCTCCGCGGCGGTCGCCCCTTCCCTTCCTTCGCCGCCGTCAGCAATGAACTCCTTCTTGAGGAGATCAACATGGTGCAGACTCCCTCTGCTCCTCCGACTGCCCTCGTCGCCACTGGCTCTCCCTCGCCTCGCTAGTCAGCGCCGACCAGCAGCGGTCCTCCTCGTCCGGCCGCCCCCAAGCAGAAGAAGAAGAAGCCAAAGGACCACCGCACCTCCTCAGGCGGCACTGCTGCGCCTGGCAGCGGCGCTCCCTCCTCCGGCTCCTCCTCTACGCCCGGCACGGCTGCTGCGCTTGGCGGCGGCTGGCCGTCGTTCTTCAACCCGTGGACCGGGTCCATCCAAATGTGGCCCGGTCCCCGTGCGCCTCCTCTGGCCCGGCTTCCCCAGGGGCGCGTCGGCCCCCAGCAGCAGCAAGCCCAACAGCAGGCGCTGTTGGCCCAGCAGCTGCACCCACTCCAACATCAGGCCTTCCTGCCGGCGCAGTACCAACAGCAGCAGCAGTCGGCGCAGTACCAACAGCAGCAGCAGCCGGCGCAGTACCAGCCCATGGTGGGGTCTCCGCTCTGGGACCAGAATTCTCTGGCCTCCACGTTCAGCACCGTCACCCTCACTCCGCTGGCTAACAACGACTGGTACCTTGATACAGGTGCCTCTTCCCACATGACCTCCCATGATGGTACTCTCTCTCACTCCTCAACCCCTCGGTATCCCTCTCCCACCTCCATTGTTGTCGGTAATGGTTCGCTCCTGCCTGTCACCGCCACCGGCTCGACGCACCTTGGCTCTCTTGTTCTAAATAATGTTCTTGTTTCGCCTCAGCTTATCAAGAAACAAATAGAATCGAGGAGCTCGTCGACCACCGGAATGGGAAAAGCGTCCTTGACGGTGAGCGCATTCAAGGCACGGTAATCCACACAGAATCGCCACGACCTGTCCGGTTTCTTGACGAGGAGGACCGGCGAGGAGAACGGCGAGTCGCTGCGGCGGACGATGCCCTGCTCGATCATGGCGGCACATTGCCGCTCGAGTTTGTTCTTGTGGGCGACCGGGTACCTGTACGGGCGCACCGCCGCCGGGGAAGCATCGGGCTTGAGGATGATGCGGTGGTCGTGACCCCGGCCTGGTGGTAGACCGGTCGTAGACCGGTCGGCTCCGCGAAGATGTCGGCGAAAGCGCCCAACAGCCCGTCGAGGAGGGCGTCCACGGCCACGGCCATGGTGGCCTGTAGGCGCGGCGCAGTCGGCGACGGCACACCTTGCCAGCAGACGATGTGGCCCTCGTGCTGGAACGACATGCGCCGGCAGGCGAGGTCCCAGACGATGGGTCCCCGTGCGCCGAGCCACTTGGTGCCGAGGACGACGTCGTACCCGGCCAGCGGCATGACGAAGAGGTCCGCCGGGAACAGGGCACCAGCGATGAGGAGGGGCGCGTCGCGGATGACGCCCTCGCAGGTGATCCGCTCGCCATTGGCGACCATGGCCGTGAGACGGGGCCGCTGTCGTAGCGGCAAGCCGGAGCGCCGTGCCGCCTCTTCCGAGATGAAGTTGTGCGTGCTGCCGGAATCGAGGAGCGCGACGAGGGATGTGGCCCCAAGCGTCACACTGATCTGCATGGTGTCCGCCATGGGCACCTCGGCCAGGGCCTGCAGAGAAAAGCAAGGTGCCCCGTTGTCAGCCCCGGCCGCAGCGGCCTCGGTGTCGTCGATCTCCACCCCGTCAACGAAGAAAATGCGCCTGCAAAATCTGTTGTGGCCACGAGAGTATTTTTCGTCACAGTTAAAATAGAGCCCAAGACGACGCCGCTCCGCCTGTTCCTCCGGGGTCAGCCGCCTCTGGTTGCCCGCGCCGTGGGCCGGGGGAACGCCCACTGGTGGCGCCGGGAGGGTGAGCGGTGGAGGGGGCGCGGCGGGCGCTGGGCGTGGCGCCGGAGCCGGGAGAAGACCGCGCGGGGCTGGACGAGCTGGAGCCGGCGCTGGCCTGGAGATCTCCATCAGTTCAACCTGGCGCGCCAGGCTCATCGCCGCCGCGACCGTCTCCGGGTTGTGGATGCGGACCGCGTGGCTCAGCGGCGGAAGTAAACCACCGATGTACAGCTGGACACGTTGGATCTCATCAAGCCGACCCGCAAGAGGAAGGAGGGCCTGGAAGCGGTTCGAGTACTCTTCCACGGACCCCGAGCGCCGGCACTCGGCGAGCTCAAACAACGGCGCCGCGCGGAGGGGCGGCCCAAACCGCAAGTTGAGGAGGTCCTTGAAGCGGCCCCAGCGCGGTGTTCCTTCGTCCTCCTGCAGCTGGATGTACCACAGCTGGGCCACGTCCTCGAGGTGTTAGGAGGCCATCCAGACCTTCTCCGCCATTGTTCGCTGTTGATGGAAATAGGACTCACAACGGTTGATGAAGAGCAGCGGATCAGACTTGCCGTCGTAGCGCGGGAAGTCCAACTTCTGGAACCTGGGCGGGCGATCGTTGTGGTGCTCGCCGGTCGGTTGGCGGTGGCCTGCGGACGACGACTGATCAGTGGACAGGGCTTGGATTGCCCTGGCGATGGCCTCGGCGGTGGTTTGGAGGGCTTGTACGGCCTTGGCGAGGTTCTCGACGGTGGACCTGAGGTCGTCCCCCATGGCAAGCACGGCGCAGGAAGTGGTTGAGCCCGCTGATGAAGGGCCGGCGGCTGGTGATGACGAAGTGCGTCGAACCCCTGACTGGCCGGACCTCGGCTACGTAGTTCGTAGCCGCCGTCCGTCTTCTCCGGTGAGGTTAGACCCCTCTACCGCAGGCTTGAGAGAGAAGAAGAGATTAGGAAATAGTTTTCTTGCTTAATCCCCTCCATGTGCGGTTACAAGAATATATGGCCATCAGCTCACTAATTTAGAAACTAATAATAGGAAGGAACTACTAATAAGGGAAAGCTATCTCTATTTTCCATCTTAGCCACTTGCCGTGACTTCCTCTTCACGCATGCCTGCTATGCGCGCTGCGCGTCGCACATCCCGTGCCCGATGACGCCTAGTGTATGTCCGGCCGTAACGCCCGGACATGACATCATCTCAGCCCTCTAGCAGGAGTTTGCCATGAAGGATTTGGGCGAACTCCATCCTCGGGATGCAGGTTCAGTGCAGTGCCGACGGTATGGTACTCTCTTAGCGCCAGTACATGATTGACATCTTGGATCGTGCTGGGATGGCCAAGTGCAAACCATGCACAACGCCCGTGGATACCAGCCCCAAGGTCTCTGCCGACTCGGGAGCTCCAGTTGCTGACCCGTTTGACTACCGGAGTCTTGCCGGCGCCTTGCAGTATCTGACCTTCACATGGCCCGACATCGCCTACGCCGTGCAGCAGGTTTGCCTTTACATGCACGACCCTCGAGAGCCCCACCTGGCTGCTCTCAAGTGCATCCTTCGCTACATTCGGGGTACTCTACACCTGGGTCTTCATCTTCGACGGTCGACCCAGGATGACTTGGTGGTTTATTCTGATGCTGACTGGGCTGGCTGTCCCGATACACGCAAGTCCACCTCGGGCTATGCTGTGTTCCTTGGTGACAACCTGGTCTCCTGGTCCTCCAAGCGTCAAAACACCGTGTCCCACTCCAGCGCTGAGGCCGAGTACCGCGCCGTCGCCAATGGTGTTGCTGAGGCTTCTTGGCTCCGACAGCTTCTTCATGAGCTCCACATTCCGCTTCGCTGTGCTACCCTTGTCTACTGCGACAACGTCAGCGCGGTCTACATGTCCTCCAACCCGGTTCAGCATCAATGGACGAAGCACATCGAGATCGATCTTCACTTCGTTCATGAGAGGGTAGCCATGGGTGCCGTGCGGGTTCTTCACGTTCCCACGACATCCCAGTTCACCGACGTCTTCATGAAGGGGCTGCCTTCTTCAGTGTTCTCCGAGTTTCGGTCCAGTCTGAATGTCCGTGGCTAACCACCGACGTTCCGACTGCGGGGGCGTGTTAGCGTGATGTATAGGGTAATGGGCCCAGGTGGTTCGGCTGCAACCCTACAGGGTGCGGCGGCTGCCTCCCCCCTCTGGTTTTGGTTAGTTGGTTATGTTTGGCAAGGATCTCCTAGATTAGATCTTTCCTATTCTTAGGGATATCCTTGCCTATATGTACTTGAGCCTTGGGCTCCTCCCATAATCAATCTACTACTTCCCAGCCATACTCTTTCACTTTTCAAGTGTATCATATTGGAATTTACATGTCCAGTAGGTGAACGATAATGATGATCTTTTACAACTGAACTGAGATTGATTGGTTCTACAGGCATTGAAAAGCTTTCTTGATGCAGCAGAAGCTGAGGTTAGGTCCCTCATTTCCTTGTATGCTGAAGTGGTGAGTCCCTGTTCTTATCCCATTGTCCTGTTTTTATTATAGATTCTGATAGTTATATACTTGCAGGGAAGAAATGCTGATTCCCTAGCTCAGTATTTTGGTGAGGATCCTGCACGCTGCCCTTTCGAGCAAGGTATATTTTAGCCTTTGTATTATTTCAACATTTTACCAGTTGTTGACTCATTGGTCATTATTCATGCTATCCTGTCTGAAGTCTGAACATGTAGTGATGGAAGTCAATGCCAAAGTGCCAAGAAATTTTCTTTGAAAAAGCAGACTGAAGCTAAAATTCACCTTTGAGTAATCTTGATTACGTCATGTCAAAAGATACTTAATAATCAATAACTCATTGGTGTCCTAGGGTTCGGGCATCCCCTTTAGCAAAATTATAGTTTACCCAATGTTTCGAAAATTCATCACACAATCATGTACTCCCTCCGTTTTAAAATATATTAGATTGTCCTAAACGTCGTATATTTAAAATCGGAGGTAGTATGTAGTACACACAAAGTTAAATAAACCTGCACAAATTCAATCGCAAATTCATCTTTGATTTGATTCGAAAAGCACAAGTGTTACTGTCAGCACATGATGAACAGTGCCAGATTGACTGCTTGTCTATTTTGATTCTTGACATTTACGACAAACTTGAAACCGACTTATTGCGGCTATACTTAACTTTATGTGTAGTAAAAACATGATCTCTTGACAAACTTTTGAAACACTGCAAAATGATAAATTCACTAATGGGGATGCCCACACCCTTGGATATGAAATCTGCACCAATTAATACCCCCTCTGTTCCAAAATGTATGTCGTTTGGTTTTGTGCTAAGTCAAACTTCTCTAGCTTTGACCAAGTTTATAGAAAAATCTATTAACATATACAATACCATGCACTAACAAGACATTTCATTATGGATTTTAGGATTTAACTAAACTGAATCGATGTTGTAGGTGTTGGTGCATTTTTCTATAACTTGGTCAAAGTTAGAGAAGTTTGACTTAGGACAAAACTAAAACGACCTACATTTTGAAACGAGGGAGTAATATTCTGTTAGCCCCTTTTGAGTCTCTGCAGTGATTTTGGTTCTGTCCAAACTGTAACTTTACCGAAGTTGCTAATATCAGCAATTGAATAGCTACTTGAAGTGACCTGACCGCCTGAGGCCCTGAAGTTCCACTTGGAACTGAACTTTGATTGGCACTAACCTATTTTCTTGCACTGTCGTTCGTAGTTCTTATGTTTACCTGACCAGTTACTATTCATTTTATTTTCAGTGACATCAATTTTGGTTATTTTTGTGAATATGTTCAAAAAATCACGTGATGAAAATGCTCGAAATGCTGAGGCTGAGAAAAAGAAACTGGAAAAGGAAAAGGAAAAGGCAACTGTGTCTGCTAAATAAGGCTAGGAATGAGACTACTGCTATGCCAAAGTTCCATCTGTGAAGCTGGACTGTTAATTTGCAGCACTGCAGGACCTGCTTCAAAATATTCAGTATGTGAGAGGTTGTCAGGAATCTCGCTATCTGGTTGCCATACATTAAATGGTAGGCTCTTAACTACATTCCTTGCATATCTATACTTACGTTTTAGCAATCGCTGTTTGCTTAAATTTCTAGTTTGAATTTTATGCCCAAGAACACTATATATTGGGAGTTGCCTTATCTTTTATACTGAATTGGGATATTTCACATACTCATGTCCGTTTTCCTTTTTGTGCAGGTTGCCTTTGCGAATGCCAAGATTTTGGAGCTCTCTGTGCTTACCCCCTGTAGGGATCTATGGACACCAGATGACTGAACAAACGTACGGACACCACGGCTGCTGTAATTTTTGTGTGTAAATATAGCAGAGTATAGCTTCTTACTTGTACATAAAATTAGCCTGAGGCCCCTCGCGGGAATGAAGCAGACAAAACTAGTGTTCTTTTATTTTTTATTTTTTTTCTTAGAACAAATACTAGTGTTGTACAACGTTACTGCATTACCAAGGAACAAACAAACCAGAGACATTTTAGTTCAAATCCTTTGCATTTGCGTGCAGTATTATCGATCGTATCCGACCAATGCGCTGATAAACATTGCAGGGCATTTTTTACTGTTTGTCTCGCTACAAGCGATCATAGGTCGGGTGCTGGTAAGCTGTAGCACGTTCTACTAGCTCTTTACTACAGTTGCTGCAATCAACCACCGGAAGAACGGGATTGCTGCCCTAGACTTTGTTGGGTAGTCGATCGGAGACAGCGTTCCTGAATGTACCATGACGATGGGGAGCAGTCATGGTCGCTGGAGTTCAGCGGTGGCCGGTGGGTTCGGCAGTATCTGCCGTGGGCTCAATGTGCCTGGGACAGTCTCACTAGGAGATGCACAAGCTACCACCGCGACAGAATCTTTGAATGTGTGAATAAGCGTCCTGCAGGATGGACGGAGCCGCGGACTAGTCCTTGACAAAGTTGCTCAGTCTCTCGACAGAACCCCAGCTGGTTCAGTTGCAACAGATTAACCCCCGTCACAACCCCAGTTTCAAGATCCCATCGGGCCTTTAATGACATAGGTACACAAACAGTCCGATTGGAGTTGAATTGCAGAGCAGCATACGTTGCTTCCAAGTTCCAACCCACACAGATGGTACGAGCTCATGTGCTCTAAATTCAGAAAACTGAGTGCTGCTTACATGATCAGTATTTCCAGGTGGAGTGGAAGTCGAGCACTCGTGTGAACAGCATTGTTAGCAATATGTGATTACAGTGAATGGCAATCTGGGCTAACACACTGACAACTAATGGCTAAAGAGAACCTACAGCGAAAATAAGTTTACATAAATAACAGGACACCTCAATACCGCAGTTGCATCAGCAAATCAGGGCGCTAACTTTGCACAACACAGGATGGCCACATTTACACCATACATCAAGCTGCAAAAAAACACACTGATTACAACATATATAAGAGCTTCATCATGATCGTGGTGATACAAGCAGTGCTGCTGCCCTTCTCCTGGTTGTAGGCCCCGGGCTACGAGATGTGTCTGGAGCTCTTGGAGTGGATGCAGCCTTCCTTTTCGTTGTCGATCCTGGAGTGCCTGAGGGAGAAGATTTACTCCCTGGTGCCTTCTGCCTGCCAGGAAAATAAGTAATGTTGACGGCATTCTGCACTGTGAATTGTGCACGGGAAAGTGAAAAGGATTTGGAAATGATTATTTGCCAAACCTCTTTGGTCTGTCAGGGGCTCGTGCTGCAACACCATTGGAACTTGAAGGGCTCACTGCCCCTTTCCTCTTCCTGCATTTCAGTGATGAATATAACCAATGGGGGAAAATATTAGCAGTATGACCAATTGTTGCAGTAAATAACCAAATTACCTGTTCTCAGTGAGAACGGGTGGAGGAAGCTCATCGCCTGGTTCAGCATGGGTTTCACAGCAAGTCTTCCCAGTACAGCCGAATTGGAGGCATCTTTTGCATTGGGAAGGGCTCTGTATCCGTTTATCACCACTAATTTTTACCCTTTCAACTGCTGAAACCACCCCAATAGCTCTTCTGCCCTGTTGGCTATCCAAACTTTGGAAGCCTCCATTCCCTTCATCCAAGCCACCTAAATACAGAACAAGTATTTGTCAAAAAAAACATCATGTATGACAAGAAAACTACAGGTGAATATTGCAGATTGCGCAAAAAAAAGCCTATGTTCACCACGGATGTGCTGCACCACAGTTTCTTTGCACAAATTTTCCAATCACGTTCCGTGTGCACAGATTTTGCCCTGTACCAATCTGTCACAGTGCAATACTTTGGACGCAAACTCTGTTTTGACAGCACATCTCCTTATGGATAGCACGAAATATCAGCAAATGTGGAGCCCTTCTCTATTTCTGTATGTCTCACTCAAACAATGGCTTAGCACCTGAACAATTTCAGATCAAAATCTACAACCTCATCATCCTGCCTTTCCCTTTGGTGATGCTGCTCTTCCTCATCATACTCCACATCTGCCCTAGAGGGACCAAATGGTGAGTGTATCAACAAACCCCGGTTCCTCAGGCCAGACAGATCACAGGACCACCATCTGCTGCATGTCTGTCATGGTTCTCATTTACCGATTAAACCAGGAGCTCATTCCCCTGAACAATGTCTCGAACTTGCAGCCATTTTCCTCATTTATCGGTTGTTTCTCAGTTTGATTCACATGCTGACACCTATCAATAGTCCTCACAAACTTCACATGCTTTGAAGCCCTCAGCGAAGTTACCAGCTCTTGATGAGTGGCAAAATTTTTTTGTGTGATTGCATTTGCCAACATACCATAAATATAGATCTTAGTAACCCCCCTCCCCCCCCCCCCAACAAACCCCCAGGCACTCCTGTCTCTGTAAAAAATTGATTAGTGCAGACCTGCCACTTATGAGTTGTAGTCAACCAACTTATGAGTTGTAGTCAACCAACTCACTCCAATGACAAAGTTAATTAACCAAGGTAAACAACCTAAGTAGCAGGTTCTGAAGTGCCACCGCTCCAGGCGAACACCAGAGGGCGCATTCATTTGCTACTGTCCACAGAACTGCTGGGACACTGGGCCTAGTACCATTGAATACATAATCACTCTTATGCTTTAAAATTTCCCAGGCTTCTAATATGATGAGAACGTTGGGCACTTTCTGAAGCTTTTTGGGGACTCCTTTGAGAGCACTGCACCACCAACTTGAGAAACAGCTTGCTATTTGCTGTGGGCCAATGGTAATTAGACCCAACTTCTGGAAAATCAGCGATCAAACTTGCCAAGAGAAGACACACAACGTAAGGACATTCTGTATTGTGTCCTCAGCCTGGTCACACAAGGGGCAAGCAGCAGGGTGGGACAACCCCCTCTTGGCCAGGCGATCCACAGTCCAACATCGATTATTGATGGCAAGCCAGACAAAGAACTTGCATCATGCAATGGAGCCCAGGTGTTCCCAATTCTCTTCCATGCACAAAAATGTTTGTTCCAAGGAAATACGCATTGTAGGCTGATTTGCTAGTATAGGAGCCAGACAGTGAGGGCCTCCACTGGTGTTGATCAGGGACCTCCTGCTGCAGATGCAGCCCTTCCACCAGATCTCTAACTGAAGGTACTCCGTTAGGACTTGGACAGTGAGGGCTATACTGATGGCATTAACCCATCTTCAAGCAGTTAAGACTTGAGACACAGTGTGCTGCTTAATTGCTCTTTTGGGGATCAGATTTTCAAAATTTGGAGCCAACACTGAAACAGTTTTTCCCTGTAACCAACTGTCTCTCCCAACTCAATAACATAGCGGACTCCCCGTTTCCAACAATAGGCTCAACTGCGACATAAAACAAAGCCTGAGAGTTTTGTGGAACTTGAAAAGGTAAGCAAGCCCAAGGGTGATCAGCATCAGTTTTCTGCAGCCATAACCATCTGCTGCAAAGTGCCCAGCCCAGGGTTTCAAGGTTAAGAATACCAAGGTTGCCTAACTGGATTGGTCGCTGAACTCATTCCCAAGAAACAAGGCAGTTGCCGCAATTGGCCTTCTCCTGGCCCTTCCAAAGAAACCCCCTGCACCGCTTGCCAATGGCCTTTATCACCCACTCAGGCTAGTCCATAGCAATCATGAGGTAAATAGGAATGACGGTGAACACCACATACTGTAATGAGTTTACCAGCACGATTCATGAGGGAAGCATTCCACCAAAGGAGTATATCAGCAACCTTGTCAACTAGGGAGTGTAGTTCCGGTTTGGTAGGTTTTCTTACTGTCAGAGGAAGGCCCAGATATGAATAGGCATCTTTCAGTGGTAAAGTCCTTGCTATTTGATTTTTCAGAGGTAAATAACTGAATTTTCTAATTTCAGAACTTCATCAGTTCAAGTCACAACTCATTACTCTAGAGTCTAGACCTTCAGGGACTTTCAATTCCTCAAGAGAATATCTACTAAAAACAGATTTGATTGCCTCGACAGGATTTTCCAAACAGATCATAGGCACAACTGAGATGGCACTACCTTAATATCCAGATCCAGTGGTACCAGAAACCAAAAAGAAAAGATTGTGGGAATGGAAAAGCTAGAACTTTCCCAATCTCAGTTGTAAATAGTGGAAATTCAAACTTCTTTCAACAGAATGTGCCCTCTAAGCAGTGATGATAAGTCAAATTTTGAAAGTGCAATGTGACAAATCATCAACTCACTTATGCTGATAGGTGCTCAATTCAAAATCCCAATGTTCTCACTAATCTCGTTGAGAAAGCAAGAAATACATGAGAAAGCAACCATGAAAATACTTCCATACATTGCTATGTTTCAAATACTTTGATAACATACCAAATAAGCTTAACATATTCCAAAACCTAAGCTAGCTACTCGAGGTCAATTTCCCAACTTTTTTTTTGAAGTAACAGGAGGGGATTTTGCAATCCCCTACTGTATTAATATATTATCAATTTCTCAACTTTGGGGCGTGCATCAGCAGAAACATCTGCCATCCTACAGGCACACATGCTATGAGCATCTCATCCACGACTGCCAACACAAACTATCTAGACAAGTACCAAACAACTAAATGAACTAATAGGGTTGTGAAGTGCCTAACTGGTACCAGGTGTCTGCTCGTCGGGGCTGTACAACGACATCATAAGCTCGCGCGGGTTGCCCCATACCGGCAGCGTGGCGATGTCATCCACAATAGCCGTTTCGCGCGCGTCGCAGAGCGCGTTGATCTCGTCGCACAGCTGAAATGCCTTCCTGAGCAGCTCCGCCTGCACATCGGCCTGCACAGCCACCCGTAATAGAGGAGGGTCACTAATCCGAAGTAGGAAAGGGGGGAGAAGTGGGGACGGCTGAGCAAGGCCAGGCGGACAGCGAGGCGAAGGTTTACCTGCGCGATTAGGTCGTCGAGGACGGAAGCCGAGGCGGGGTTGGCGGTGGCCGCGACGGGGTTAGGAGAGGCGGGAGGAGCTTGGGAAGCCGGTGGCCGTGGGGCGGGGGGCGGGGCGAGGAGCTCGGAGGCGAGGGCCTCCCAGCGGGAGAGGTCGCGGAGGCGCTTGGCGTGGAGGCGGAGGAGCGCGCGGCGACGGCGGCGCAGGCCGGCGATCTCGGGGTCGGGGCCCGCCGCCGCCTGCGTGGAGGAGGGCGCCGCGTCGGGGTAGAGCCCGCTGGGCACCTTGTAGACGAAGCCCTCATCGTTGCAGATGTCAAACTCCTGCTCCTGCTCTTGCTCCTCGCCTCCGCCGCCGCCGACGCCGGCGGCGGGCGCGACCATGGCCTGCGACGGCGCGGGCACGGGAGGGGGCGTGGGAGGGGGAGGAGGGGCCCTCGGCCGTGGGGATCTGCGCATCCGGTGGTGCACGGGCGCGCGGCGGCCGGCGGGCGTGGGGGGATTCGGAATTTCGAATTGGGGTTTGGGAGGCAGGAGTGCGGCTGGCCGAAAATGTGGCGGCCGAGCCCAAGTCTGGTCCGCTCGGCCGACGAGCACACGCGCACTTGCACGGCAGCAGTCGTAGCTACCTGCCCTATCCAGCAAAACTAGATTGGATTGGATCCAAAGAAAATATTTGGGTTTGATCCCCCAAGGTTCCATAATCGGCTGAACCAAAAAAAAAGGAGCAATAGATTGTTCTAGCATCTTAAAGGTTCGGTGATCTTCGATAATATTACTGCAATTACCGATGTAACTTTATTTTAGGGGGGTATTAGGCCTACCAGAATTTACTCATTTGAACTTATTTCATGAATCATGAATAGATGTGGGTATATATGGAGGAAATTATAAAAGCTAGTAAACATTATGTGTTAGTTGGTTATCTTGTTGCGAGTGTTCACTTCTAGTTGATTCGCTTGCAAAACCATTCCACTTGTTTTTTTTCCCCAATGTAGAGTCACTTCAAATTAAGAATGAAAGTGGGTATGGTATGATACTCTAATTCATTTTTCCTCCTAAATTATTTACGAAGAGTACTATTTTTAATTTATTTTATTAACTTTTTAGGTTGATCTAATAACTTAAAATATATATAATTTACATCCATACTTCAAATCAATACAGAAAAGGGGTCACTGAACGGCAACACATAAATTTATCCATATTCTAAATAATCAGACTGAGATTTATGAAACAACTGTTCAACTTTACACAGACACGTTCTGGGCAAGCAGCTTCCGAGGCCTTTTTCCCATCGAGATTTTTCCCCGTCGAAAAACAAAAAAAATGTGAGCGGACGAGGTAGCAACATGCGGGCCGCTCTGCCATCTTCGAGTCCAGCAAGGGAAGATGGCCCAGTTAGTTCTTTGGACTTGGTTCCCACTGGGCTGAGCCTGCGGCCTCCACCGCGCTTGCTTGCTCGGCCCTCCTCTTAGAGGTTATGGTAGCCCAGGAAAAAAGCATGTCAAGGTTGCGGCGAGCCCTTCTTTGCTGGGCCTTTTCTCTTCAACGGGCCGTTCATCTGGGCTTTCATGGCTTCCCTCAATCTACAGATTGGGTTCTAGGAGTATGCCGGAAGATCAGAGAGTGCTCTGGTTTCTTGAACCAGCTCATCCACGGCTGAGATCAAACTGTACGTACACGTTTGTCAGGAACTACAGCTACTGCAGAGATGAACACACACAGCTCACACCGGAGTAAAAATGTGCAGAATCGAGAGTCCGAAAGTAAACGGATGCAACGAAGACGAACGCAGCCAATTTCCGCGGATGTTGGCGGTTAAAATCGTTGCAGAACTTTTATCACGTCAGTCCAAGGAATCTCATCGTTATCCACGTCCAATCTCAAGTCCGGTAGTCTCGCGTTCCCAATGATTCGTCAAGTTTGTCAAATCCGTCGGGAGCTTTGCACCGGTTCACATCTAGGCCCCATACCCGACAAAAGCCACGCGTCGCTCTCCTGCTGAATGGTGCCTTCTTTTCTCGCGTAACTGGAACTGCGATGCAAACCGGCATCCCTGTACACATTTGATGTGCTTTCCAGTTCCGGCTGTGAAAGATCAACATTCTTTGAACAGGTCCATCTGGGTGTAGTCAGCCTAGCTAGGCCCTAGGATCGTGTCAGTTCAGGCTGGGGGAATCGATCCGTACAAAAAAACATTACTTGTTTTTTTCTCCCAGCAATGTGGAACTACTAATTAAAGTACCAAAAGGGACTTGTATGAACACAGCCACACTTCATTTCACTTTCGATTTTTTGTACTTATTGAACATCAATTGTGTACGGTGTACTCCAGTACGTAGAACATTCATCCACTTGATCAAGACCAGTATTCTGTACAACAAGGAGGAAGATTTTAAATCCACTCCGACCACTGGTTTCAGTATTAGAAAAAGTTATGCGATTGAACTATAAGACCACGTTTGGATCCTTGGAATTGAATTCTATTCTAATAATCATAATTTAGATATAAATTAATTAAGCTAATATAGTTGTATGTAGAATATATTTGTATATTATTGTTGGCCATATGGAAGAAATACTATGTCCTGTACTTCTGTTGCTATAGGGAAGCGAGTCGAAGAGTATGCAATAAGTTGTATATCAGAAACATAATATGAGGACCTATAGAATCAATTTCCATCTCCCACCTCCATAAATTTAAGATAAACTTATATATGTACTTTGAAAAATTGTGGAATGCCACATTCTAAAACAAATATCCTACTCTACTAAGTAGATTTCAATTTTTCAAAATGAAGGGATCCAAACGGGCCTAACATATTTTTTTAGCTTGCTTGCACGAGCCAATTCTTATGGCCCTCATCGAGGTCCAGGGTAGATAGCACGAAAAACATTTTTGTTCAGCACTAAATCATCTAGCTGCTCTGTTTTTAGTGAATCATCTTGCTATTATCCTTGAGTCACCTATGAGGTCTGTCGTCGCCAAGGAGAGTCCGAAAATTGGGTGTGCCCATCTAGGAGAACCACAGAGAAACGAGCAAAGGTGGGATGGAGATGGAGACTTGAACTCGATCAGCGGCCCATTTTTGCCTTCCCTGTAACCATGTGTAATAATCTTTGTTTGCATGATTTCAACATTACTATGAATTACTCCTCTCCCATCCTAGGATGTCCCTCCCACCAAAGAATTCCTCAAGGCAGTAGATCACATTCTTGTGGTGCCCACTGCCCAGCAACTAGCAACCAATGATTACATCCATTAAATGTACAGTTTAACAACAAGTTGATGTTACCTGCGTACATTGAATGCATGTACGTATTTTCACAAAAAAAAAGCATGCAGTAATAAAAAAGTGGTTTAATTGCCTTCAGTGTGATACATATAAGATACTTAATTTGAAAAATGCTGGAATTAATTGATCGTACAAATTTCTTGCCAAAAAAATATCCATAGTGCTTAAAACAATTTACACTATCATTCGCCTTGATTCGTGAATCATGAACATGCATGTTTTAACATGAAAAAAGATTATCTTGATGAACACAAACATGTTATGTATCCATAGAGTACACATTCAAATCGCAAATATAAACCATTTCCTACATTGACACGCTCTGTAAGCTGCAATTACCATGCAACCAGGTTATAGATTATTGTAAAATTTGTTAAAGAAAATGTGTCATTTAGAGGGGTTTTATTTAGATGCATCGCACTAGAGTTGGGAGTTGGCTATGTTGTGCCAGTGCAGCAAGGCCCTCTCGTACGTGTCTCGTGTCACTTTAGTTGGCGCAGTGTTCCTGTCATGTCGTGCATGAATGCTGTCCTAGTTCGGCAGGTATCAAGCTAAACTCGGCACGGTCGTGTCATCATCAAAATTTCTCCAAACAAATCGTGTGCATTCACAAAAATTTGTAGTAAGAGAGGAGAAATAAATACAAAAGAATGATAAAGATAAAAAATATTATGCTATCCAGTCATGTCATGTGATGTCGTATGCAATGGCGAAATCATTCGGAGGGTTAAACTTTAACTCTGTCACATAAAAAAAGAATCCTATTAAATAAAGTTTAATTATAAAACTAATTGCAGATCTTCTGGACTAATTCGCGAGATAAATTTAATAAGGTATATTAATTCATAATTAGCAGATAGTTGTTGTAGCATCGCTGTTGCAAATCATGGATTAGTTAGGCTCATTAAATTCGTCTCATGAATTAGCATCCGTCTGTGCAAAAGGTTTTGTAAACAAATTTTATTTAGAGGGTGTTTGGTTTCTGAGAGCTAAACTTTAGCTCTATCACATCAAAGATAATCTTGTCATTTAGAAGTATTAAATAAAATCTAGTTATAAAACTAATTGCAGAACTTCTGGGCTAATTCGCGATATGAATCTAATGAGGTACACTAATCTATAATTAGTGGATAGTTACTGTCGCATCACGGTTGCAAATTATTAATTAATTAGGCTCGTTAAATTCGTCTCGCGAATTAGCACCCATCTATAAAAAAGATTTTTAGGCAAATTTTATCTAATACTTCTAAATGACAAGATTTTTTTCATGTGACGAACTAAAATTTAGCCTTTAGGAACCAAACGGAGTCATAACACTTTAAATGGCAAGATTGCCGTATGATATTGTCGTATGATGTGACAAAAGTAAAGTTTACCCCTCGGAGCTAAACGGGACCTAACTCTAGGGTCCGTGCTGCGTCGTACTTTATTAGATTGTGCAAAAAGGTAGATGTCGTGGATGGCCAAAAATAACACAGCCTAGTCCCAGAAATACATCACGTATTCCCGTTCTTGTAAAGTTGCAAACTTGGGACTAGCTCACTAGCTGGCTGCGGTTGCTTCTTAAAACGAAACAGATACGAAAGCAGGTCACATCCTTACCACAGCCTAAGCCCTAAGGATAAATTCGGTTGATGACTTAAACACCAAAGTTCGACTGCATGCCTGTGGCTGTAGCGCGGTGCAGTCATCTAGCCATCACATCCTTTCAGGGTAGAAAGAGAGCAAGGTGGAAGCGAGATGGAGGCTTAAAACTCAGCGGCCCTTTTTCTTTGTCTTCTTGTTACCGCGTGTAATCTTTCAACTTTGCTTTACGTGTATGCGCAGATTTGTTCGATGCAACATCATACCCTCCATGTCTAGACTTAAGTACGTACATCCTACCCTCGATGCATGTCCTTAGCTCCAAGCAGATAGTATATGGTTACATTCCTCAAGGTGGGGTACATCACACTCTTGCTGTGGTGCGCCCTAGCCAGCAACCAGCAACCAATGTTATTTACTCCCATTAAATGTATAGTTCGAGAACAAGTTGATGTTGTTACTTACATTGAATGCTTACGTACTCTAGCAGTAATGAAAAAGTTGTTCAATTGGCTTCATGGTGATGGATATAAGAAATTTATTTAGGAGAGAATTACTCAAAATGCTACAATTAATTGATAGTTCAAATTTATTGCAAAAAACATACCCATGGTGCTTAAATCGATTTACACTATCACACATCTCAATTCCCGAATCCATTACGTTAGAGACTGTTATTTATCTCGTACCAACACAATCTAGCTTACCGCACAACCGAGTTGGAAATTGTTGTGACACTTCTTTCAGGGAAAAAAAAAGAAGAAGATGTGCCATTTGGAGGTTATTATATAGATGCATTACATTGGAGACAGGAATTAGGCTATATTGTGCTATAGCACAGCCTGGTCCTCTCGTGTTAATGCGTTACATCATAGCGTGCTTTAATTTAGTCGTCGTCTAGTCTATCAAGTCTCCAGCTAGATCCAAACATAAGCCATGGCACTCCGTACCGGCATCGTGCCGTGTCAACTTAATACCCAACTCTAATAAAATTTAATCTATCATTGATAAAGATTTCTCCAATAAATAAGTCGCATGCGCATTCACAACATAAATTCTTAGTAAGGCGAGGAGAAATAAACAAAAAGAATGATAGAGCCATAAAGGCGAAAGAACTTCGTGCTACCGTGTTGTGCTGCCTAGTGTGCCAAGATCCTAGCCATGGTATGATCCTTATTTTCATGTTGTGCAAGCACGACCCGAAATCTATTATCATATTGTGTCGTGCTTTGGGCCGTGGACAGCCCTAAAATAGCACAACCAAATTCCAATTCTACATCACAATTTCATATTAACAAACTGAACAAATCCATCCACCATTCAACATGTTTGTAAAGTTGCAAACTTGAGACTTCTTAAGGCGAAACAGATACGAAAGTATAGCCGAAGGATGAATTACGTTGATGGCAAAATGTTGAAGTTTTTATGACATGCCTATGCCCGTTACAATATTGTAGAGTTATCTAGCCATCACCCTTTCTGGGGTAGAAATTAATTCGTGCCTTTCATATTTTATTCCTCATTTTATTATTCCCAATTGTCTTTATCATTATGCCTTTTATGTCAGTAAAGTAAATATTAACCTTTTTACATATCATTCCTAAAAAGTTACCATTTGGATTGGTGACATGCACGCCATTTGTTTTTTTTACAATATTTCCGTAGCTAGCAATTTTATATTTTTAAATGGGTTCATAATAAAACATGTATTGATTAAAGTTGCATATTGAGATTTTATCTATGTCCAAGACACCACATCTATCAGTAGCGGTAATAATACAAATATTAAGATTTGCCAACCTCTTAGAGATGCTCGTTTTGAGTGTAGCGCGAGTGATATAAAAAAAATCATTTGGTTTTAGTAAGGAAACCAAACACATTTTTATATCAACGTGTAGTTGCAAATATTACGCTGCCCCTCTCTCTCTAGCCTTACCGCAGAGGACGGCCAGCCCGATCGCATTAAGAGCCCTCCAAAAACGGCCGCGGGGTCTCGCAACAACACAAGGGGAGGCCATTTAATTAGCCGAGCTGGTGGCCGCGACGCCGGACCGGACCGGCCGCCGCCGCCCCCAGCCCGGTCCAGCCGAGACGCCCCACCAGCCGGCAGCCGCCATTCAAGCGCCTCAATATTCGTGCGATCGGCGATCACGCGTCCGCCACGGCGCCCCACCGCCGTCGGATCGGACGACGGCTCCCCCTGGGCCACAGCGCGCCCGGGCTCCAGCTCGCAGCATTGAACCGCGGGGTCAGCGGCCCCAACGGCCCGGCGCGTCCGCTTCCCCCACGGAGCCGCGGGGGCATTGAAGCGCCCCCACCCAACCCCCCGCGTCGGATCCAGATCACACGGCCCCCACCCTCCCTCGCCCGTCGCGCCCACCCGTCATCCCGGCCAGCGCACACGAGGACGGTCAGGGCGGAGCAAGTGCAACGCAACAAAACACGCGGGCGAGCGGCCCGGCCCTTTGACTGCGCTGCCCGCCTGCCTGCCTGCGCGCATCAGGGGGAGCGCGTCAGCGTCGTCGTCGTCGTCTCCTCCTCCTCCGCCTCTTTCTCTCTCCTCCAGTCCCCTCCACTCCCAATCGGCCAATCCCCCCGGCCTTTTTCATGCGTCCACACGACGGGACGGGGGCTCGGCTCGACTGGACGCTTCGCTAGGCACCGCCCCCCGTGCGTCGTCTCCTCCACTTGCTATTTTGACCCTCCCCGTCCCTTTTCTTTAAGAAATCAAATCCGCCACCGCTCCTCTCCTGCTCGCTATCCCTAGCGCTTCCAGTTCATCCCTCCCTGCCTGACACTCCTGCGCCGTGGACGGAGGGAGGGTTTGGGCTTTTGGCGGAGCGGAAGCGGAGGTCGATCTCACGCGCCGGGCACGAGACGGGCGGGGCGGAGCGGAGCCGAGGCTTCTCTTCTCGCTCGCTCCTGATGCGCGGCTAGGATTCGGTGCGCGGATCCGGTGCCAGCCCTCTCGGGAGGCGGGAAGGGACACAGCGGCGGCGGCGGCGGCATGAGCTTCGGGAGCCTGTTCGACGGCGGGGCGGGCGGCGGCGGCGGCGGCGGGATGCAGTTCCCGTTCTCCGCCGGGTTCTCGTCGTCGCCGGGGCTCTCCCTCGGCCTGGTACGTGCGCGCCTGCCTGATGCCCGTTCGGCTTCGACCAGCGCGCATGTTTCGCGACGCGCTGCTGCTGCTGCTGCTGCGAGCGATTTGATATTTTTCGTTTTTGTCTGAAATGAAATGCGGTGTCTGCCCATCTCATCGCTCGCAGGACAACAACGCCGGCGGCGGCGCTGGCATGGGCGGCGGGCGGGCGCTTCCCGGTGGCCCCGGCGCGGGCGGCGGGAGTGGGGCGGCGAGGGACGCGGACGCCGAGAACGACAGCCGCTCGGGGAGCGATCACCTCGACGCCATGTCCGGCGGCGGCGAGGACGAGGACGACGCCGAGCCCGGCAACCCGCGCAAGCGCAAGAAGCGCTACCACCGCCACACGCCGCAGCAGATCCAGGAGCTCGAGGCGTAAGGCCCCCTCTGCCATTCGCGGCATCCTCCTGCTCCACCCTCCAGCCTTTTTCCTTCTTCTTGTCATCTAATGCATGGATGCGCGCCCGTGTTTCGTTGCGTAGGCTCTTCAAGGAGTGCCCTCACCCGGACGAGAAGCAGCGCGGTGAGCTCAGCAGGAGGCTCGGCCTCGACCCGCGCCAGGTCAAGTTCTGGTTCCAGAACCGCCGCACGCAGATGAAGGTATTCCTCCCTGCCGTGCCGATTCCTTCTTTTTTTTTCTCGCTACCCTGATTTCAGCGGCTCCTGACACGGTTCCCGGTCCCGTGATTTCGCTTGCCAAGACGCAACTGGAGCGGCACGAGAACGCGCTGCTCAAGCAGGAGAACGACAAGCTGCGCGCCGAGAACATGACGATCCGGGAGGCCATGCGCAGCCCGATGTGCGGCAGCTGCGGGAGCCCCGCCATGCTCGGGGAGGTGTCCCTCGAGGAGCAGCACCTGTGCATCGAGAACGCGCGGCTCAAGGACGAGCTCAACCGCGTCTACGCCCTCGCCACCAAGTTCCTCGGCAAGCCCATGTCCATGCTCGCGGGGCCTATGATGCAACCACACCTGTCGTCCCTGCCCATGCCGAGCTCGTCGCTGGAGCTGGCAGTCGGCGGCTTCCGTGGCCTAGGGTCTATCCCCTCCGCTGCGATGCCTGGTTCCATGGGCGAGTTTGCTGGGGGTGTGTCTAGCCCGTTGGGCACGGTGATTACACCAGCACGGGCAACTGGATCCGCTCCACCGGCTATGGTGGGCATTGACAGGTCCATGCTGTTGGAGCTTGCAATCAGCGCAATGGATGAACTAGTCAAGCTGGCACAGCTTGACGAGCCTTTGTGGCTTCCGAGCCTCAATAGTTCTCCCAACAAGGAGATGCTGAACTTTGAGGAGTATGCCCACACCTTCCTGCCGTGCATCGGCGTGAAGCCCATGGGGTATGTATCCGAGGCCTCTAGGGAGTCTGGCCTCGTCATCATCGACGACAGCATTGCCCTTGTAGAGACCCTCATGGATGAGGTTCGTGCTCCTGTCTGCCATTTCTGTTCATACCATTGTTCCTCTGAATCATGACTTGTGCTGATGTTGCATGTTGCTCTTGCATCCATGTTGCAGAGACGGTGGTCTGACATGTTCTCGTGCATGATTGCTAAGGCCACAGTCCTAGAGGAGGTGACCTCCGGCATTGCAGGAAGTAGAAATGGTGCGCTGCTGCTGGTGAGTGCCTAACTGTTCCCCAGGCTTGATCATATGCACACATATTATTGTGACCACGGGTCTCTTCTAAATAAGCTAACTTCAATTTTCTTTTGCTTCGGTGTAACAGATGAAGGCTGAGCTACAGGTGCTCTCACCTTTAGTCCCCATTAGGGAGGTCACATTTCTCAGGTTTTGTAAGCAGCTGGCTGAGGGTGCCTGGGCAGTAGTGGATGTGTCTATTGATGGATTGCTGAGAGATCAGAACTCGGCAACAACATCCAACGCTGCTAATATAAGGTGCAGGAGGTTACCTTCCGGATGTGTGATGCAAGACACTCCCAATGGCTACTGCAAGGTACTAGCATCCAAACGTCATTACTTCTTTTCTGTCTGTAGCGTTCGCATATCGAGAAGGGGTAGTGTAAAACGGGATTCTTTGGACCACTATACTTCACAGTAGTGTTGGGCTAATGGAGCTAACGTGATTGTTACTCTGTAAAGTTTATGAACTTTTACATCAATTAACTGGTCAGAGCTTACCCCTGAGCTCAAAACTAACCATGAGTTCCACTTCCTCTCCACTACCTCCACACCACCCTCACTCTCAGATCATGGGACTACGTACGACGTTTCTTTTTTAATGCTATATTAATTTAATGGCGTGATTTGGTGATGCCCATGCAGCATAGTGTTCACAAGTCAAGGCCTAATAGTTTAATTAGGGTCATGAGCCCACAACCCAAATAAATAAACTGCTTGGTCAACGAGGAGGGGGCCTAAACAAGTTGTTTAGAAATAATCAAGTGTTTTGTGGATCCAACACTATTCCCCAAGCATGTTTCCTTGTGGTTGTTTAGTCTCAGCACCGGCATTTCTAGGGGATTAGATGCTTCCACCCCTCGGTTGGAGCACCTTGGGTAACTTCTTGTCCGCAATTTAATCAATCTGTCCCTGCTTGTATGTTGAAATTTGGACCACTGGCTCATATATCGGGGTTAAAAAGATGTCAATATTTGTGTCCTCGAGTTTTGCACAAGTCTTGACATGATCTTGATCTGGGCCACTGATGAAGGAACTAAAATATGCTATGAAATTTTATGCCAAACACAGGGGAGAGTTCTGGGTGGAAAATGTGATGGAAAAAAGTGGTTTTGTGATTTTGGAGGTGTTTGAAGCGATATTGCCTAATCCAAGAACTTTGGGGAAATAATTAAATCAAACTATTCTTTCGGCATCTCAGTTGCATCTTTCTTATGATGCACATCAGTATGAACTTACGGGTTATTTGAAGGGCTAAATGGGAGATCTCTGGGACTGTTTGCATTGTAATTTGAAAGCTGGGAGTTGGGGCATGCAAGCGCGGCATAAGGCAAGGAGTGCAAAGGCTTGTCAGAATAATGCTAATTTGTTATCTAATCCATGTGCGAAGAAATCTTGATTTATATTATCACTTTGTGATATGCTCTTATCTAAATCAAGGTACCATATATGATCTTATTATTTGATTCATGTGGTTTCACATCTCTTGACTGCTTAACAGTCAAACAGCCCCCTGTTTCCCCCTAAAGTTTTTACCTTTGACCCACGGGGAAAAAATTCACAAGGTACAAATAGGACTGCTCTCCTTACTGTGAAGCCACAGAAGTGCTGTATTGCTCTGCAGAGCCCCCTTGTGGACAATTGCATGTGGGCGTGCATTTATGGACTAACGGATGCATTTACCCTGTAGGTCACATGGGTCGAGCATACGGAATACGATGAGGCATCAGTACACCAGCTCTATAGACCACTTCTCCGGTCCGGGCTCGCCTTTGGAGCCAGGCGGTGGCTTGCCATGCTGCAGCGTCAGTGTGAATGCCTGGCCATACTCATGTCCCCTGATACAGTTTCAGCTAATGACTCGTCAGGTACAGAAAAGCCTGAACCTTTTCTTGCCATTTTCCATGTACACCCTGTAAAGAACTGTGCATATATAGAGTAACATGTGCTAACTCAATAACTGCATTGCTCATATATTAAAAAACTGCATGCCTCGTGCATGAATCATTTCTGTTCACATCAAAGCAAGGGATACTGTGTTTTTTTCACCACGGTAAAAAAACAAGGTCTATGGGTCAACATATAGGTGCTAGCTGTAACTTCGAAGCATGCATGACTGGTCAGATATGATAATAATGTTGCACTTCTTAACAAAATAAAAAAATAATAATGTTCTTCAATGCAGTTATAACACAAGAGGGCAAGCGAAGCATGCTGAAGCTGGCACGGCGGATGACGGAGAACTTCTGCGCTGGGGTCAGCGCATCATCTGCGCGTGAATGGAGCAAGCTGGACGGTGCGACAGGCAGCATTGGGGAGGATGTGCGCGTCATGGCACGAAAGAGCGTGGATGAACCGGGGGAACCACCGGGCGTGGTGCTGAGCGCTGCAACATCGGTGTGGGTGCCCGTGGCTCCGGGGAAGCTGTTCAACTTCCTCCGTGACGAGCAGCTGCGTGCGGAGTGGGATATCCTCAGCAACGGAGGCCCAATGCAGGAGATGGCTAACATTGCCAAGGGGCAGGAGCACGGGAACTCAGTGTCCCTCCTCAGGGCCAGTGTGAGTATTGTTTGCTTACTACTACCATTCTGTTCTTTTTACATTGATTCTTTGTTTTCAAATGGCATGTCTAGCACAGTACCCCAGCTCACACCACTTAAGAGTTACACTGCTGGCCGGTTACTGAAATCACTAGTAATTTATCGGAACTCACATAGCTCGTTATCGCATAGAATAACGCTTTCTCGGTCTTTAGAACTAGTAGTATCTTATAAGTGTTTTATTTTGTAATCCGATAACGACATGGAGAAAACTACAAGAAAAAAAAATATGGCAGCTTTCTATCAGATACTGCTGGGAGATGAAAAAAGGCCGATCCCAAAAGCTAAAGCCCACTATATGAGAACGGAGAAGCACCTAACTTTTCACAAGTTCAGTGGAAAAGGACAAACTGGGACCAGACAGGGTAGGAAGCGCAGATCTGCTTGGAAAGGTGTCAGGTTGACAACTTTGTGCTACTGTTTAGTACGTACAAATTGTTAAGATTCAAAACTATTGCTGGTCCAGATCTAGTGAACAGTTTTCTTTTTTTTTTTCTCTCTCTCTCTGAATCTCTCCCTGCATGATTCTTTGGATTGTGTGAACGGTCATGAGCCATCCTAAAAACACTATCCCATGCCCGGACCCATGCTGATGCTTTGAATGTTAGCGCGTCAAGCATTAACTATTGGCATTTCTCAGCAATCACAGAGTAGCCGAGTAGCCTCTCACTATCTCAATATTTATTTTTGATATGGGCGGGCTCTCGGGGAGTATCAGCGGGGTACAGTTACCAAGTCTTAGTGACTGTACCTGAGAAGATGACACTCCTCTCTCGTTTCATAAAACTCCTCTTTTTTTCTCATAAATGATTTTATCACGTCAACAAATTTGCTGACGTGGTGTGACAGTTAATACTTATAGGAGTATTTAATACTCATAGCACTTCTATGATACTTATATTGAGGCTTTATGCTTTCCTCATTGCAGGCCATGAGTGCCAACCAGAGCAGCATGTTGATACTCCAGGAGACCTGCACTGATGCGTCGGGCTCCATGGTGGTGTACGCTCCGGTGGACATCCCGGCGATGCAGCTCGTCATGAACGGCGGGGACTCCACCTATGTTGCTCTGCTGCCGTCTGGGTTCGCCATCCTGCCCGATGGTCCCAGCGCCGCCACGGGGCACAAGACAGGTGGCTCGTTGCTCACCGTGGCGTTCCAGATCCTCGTCAACAGCCAGCCGACCGCCAAGCTCACCGTGGAATCAGTAGAGACCGTGAACAACCTCATCTCCTGCACCATCAAGAAGATCAAGACGGCGCTGCAGTGCGACGCCACCTGACCGCCACAGGGGACGTTGTCGCAGGGAGGATTGGCCGTTAACGAGGAGCCCGAGTCAAGAACGAACCGCGCGCTGGAAAGAAACCTTTGCTGGGTGCTAAGGATCCGGCTTGGGCAGGTCCTTAGCACAGAGCAATGGTGGTGGTTCGGGCATTGACTCTCGGCCTCTACAGTCTGCTGTCCTCCCTGGCAACCGGTGGTTGGATACAGTGCCATGCATACTGGACAACATGGTAGATGACTAATCTTATGCTTCGGTCCCATCGTTTCGGGGAACAATCAAACATTGAGGTTTTTTGGCTGGCTCTTTGTTAGTTATAATACTATTCTCAGTTGTGAGGTGAGCTATGTCATCTGTAAACTTGCGAGCTCAGAAATATTGGGTTGCTGTAGTGGTGTTCTGCATAGGTTATGGTAGCACAAGTGTAGCTAGCATCAAACTACCAGCCAATAATAATGTCTGGTCGATAAAGTGGAGTAAGGGTTTATCTTGAAATGCTTGTCTGCTCCGATTGGTTTTCTTGTATCCTGCTGTGTGGCCCTTGTTCCAAACATGAAGTTTGGAGACCATCTGTTGCGTCAAATCGGTTACTCCGGTCAAATTGTAGACAGTGAAGGGTGCTGCGTTTGTTCTGGGGAGTGAAGACACCAAGCATGCATCTCAGTTTCAGCAGAAGCCAGCTCTGCGTTGCACAGGTTGGGGCCTTGGCTGTTTTGGTGATGGTGACGGGTCAAGGGTATGTCTACCCAGTTTGTACGTACAGCTGAAAGGCTTTTGTTTGTCGTCTGCGCCAGTAGTCTGCAACTCTCCGGAACAGACGGCATCTACGAGTAATGTGGCTTCTCGCTCTGGATTTTTCCTCTGTTTGGGAGACTTAGCTGGTGTAGTAGCATGATGAATCGACCAGCCGTTTTGGAACACAGAAATTTCACAAGAGAGAGATCTTGTTGGAAGAAGCAGTATGATTTTATTGTTGGTAGACTGAAATATGTGTTCAGCTTCCAAGCAGCGCGGCCGGTGTCAGCGTGCGGAAGGCTTGCCGACAGTCAACAACCATGGCGGCGGCGGCGGCTTGCCGGCAACGATGATGGGAGCCGTGTACCGTTCATCCACGATGTCACTCAAACATGTCATGTGCTCGTGCAAGTACTCAAGTACTGCTTCTAGATGACCAAGACATTGTACTCCAATAGAAGCCTTTTTTCTCTTTCTTTGGGACGAAAATGGGCAAATGGCACGCTTGGCTTGGAGGCTGCAGGCTGCTGAAACAGTTCCTGCCACACTGCCTCTTGACAGTTTAATAGCACGACAGGGTTGCAGTGCTTTTGCCTTTGTAACAGGCCCGTGTCAACATGGTCAGAAGGCGACAGGCTGACAGCTGAAGAGATGGTCCCCACAACCAGCAGCGGAACTAGAAAATATTTCAAAGGGGCCAAAAAACCAGGATCCACAACGAAACCTATATATTGTAGAATACAACGACTAAATTTACTTGACATCAAATTTGGTCCGGCGAGCCGATAGCCAGCAGCGGCCGTGCGTCTGGAGTCCGCACAACCTACCCGTCCGCTCGATTGGTATATCGTTGAAGAGATTCAGAATGTTGCTTCTTGTTGCTGGGCTATCTACCTCTAACTTGGAAGTGCAATGTGGGCTGCTGGCCATTTGGACTTCGGACTTGCTGCAGAGTTACCGGTCTGCTGGGGGGGGGGGGTAGGATGTTGTGGGGGGGAGTCAGAGTTTTCTTTCTTTCGGTTTCTTTTTGTTTTCTTTTTTTTACGAGGGATTTTTCCCCAACGCAAAGTCGTCAGATCACCAAGTCAAAGTAAACGGGTCTCCACTCTCCACTTGAAATCCAGGCCCAGCCAACAAAACGACCCGAACAAGGCTGGTTGTATACATTAAATGCTGGGGTCGACCATATAGATGACCAGTACTAAATAGTGATTTTCCATTGATTTTGATAAATTTCATCAGGGTCCGGCGACCCCGACCCCGGTGGCTACATGCAGCTCCGCCTCTGATTGTGGGAGTCAAGGGAAAAAAAACTAAAACTTGAGAGGGGAATGTTGTTCAGGGACTGAAACATCTCTTCTGAATTTTATTTTGTGAAAGTTTCATTTTCCAATATATATGCTGCCCTTTGCTACTTCAGTTGTTCAGTTCGCTTCACTTTGTATAATAACTGCTATGAAGATCTGTAAACTCCGGGACATTGCGACACTCATGTGCTCTAGAATCTGCTTAATGTCTTTTTTTCATAGGTCGAAGTCAAACAGAGCCTAGTACTGAACAAACGAGAAGGGGCAAGGAACAAACAGTTTTAATGTAGTACAAGGATAGACCATCCTTCGCATGATCGTACGCCGTCAAATCATGTCCGCCATACCTACACCATAAGTGACCTATGATTAATTAGTAGTTTCCTGATTCTAACCTAAACCCTAAGCAGTCTAGTCTGGTCTGAGAACTTTGTTTTGTTCAGTTCGGGTATGCGTTCCCGTTCGTTCACATATCCGCACGCCGATGCCACCTCCAGACCTGCTGCATAGCCCTATCAAATGGGATAGGTAAGAAATCAAGACGTGCGCGAGACACTCTTAACCGCCTAGCCAAGCTAGGTACGGAGCTTGCTACATTTTTTGATCGGCTGGCGGCTACGGTCAACGGCGAGCGGCGGCGCGCCGGCGCCACCGCGCCAGCCCTAGTGGGCAGACGGCTACGCGCCGCATTCCCCGGGTGGCCGACGAGGTGCGGAGTGCGGTTGGCTTGGCGGAAGCGCTCGTGGGGAGCGCGAGGAAATGCCAGCCCGTGCCCATGGGGCTTGTTGGGCCTAGGGAAATTTTTGGCCCGTGTTCAGACTGGCGCGGGCAAAATTCAGTCAGAGTGAAGAGTTGGGAGATGTAACCATGTATAACAAGCTAACAGCTCTCCAGTTTCCTTCAGTTTTTTTTTCCATCGAAGAAAAGTTTCCTTCAGTTTTTTTTAATTTTTTCTCCAATTGATATTTTCATCAGGCTTCAGGATCAGCAACTGGCAATTTCTTCTTCTCCTTTTTTTTCGTTTTCCATGCTAAACAACAGCGACATTATTCGCAAAAAACAGTGACATTGATTCCTCCAGAGTCCAAGATCCAACCATGGCTAGTTGGCTGCAGACAGCATGCACCGCTCCATTGATTATTCCAGCCATGACTGCACATCGGCCTGGTACTCGTGCAGACGAACAGGAGCCAGGAACAGACCGTTTAAATGCAGTACAAGGATGGGTCACCAAATCGCCCCCGCGCGACCGTACGCGCGCCGTCAGATCATGCCTGCCATGCTTGCACGTAAGGCTAATCATAATGGGGAATTTCATATCTCTATTTTCAAAAATACCACATTAGCTTTGGGGATGAATGAAACACTATGTCTCAATGGAGAATTTCATTTCACTGTTTCTAAAGCTAACCAGTATAATTAAATGCTAGTTGATCTATTGGCGCACGGGAAACTCTATGAAATAACGGCGGTCACAGTGGTCGTTTCACGTCATTTCCAACATCTTGGAAACGAGTTAGCAGAGTGTCGTGGGGATGAAACTGTTTCCTTCTCTTCCTTCATTAAATCAATGCCACATCATCAAAAATACTGATGTGTCATGGTAATTAATGTCATGAAAACTCGCCACGAAACTCGCATTGTGATTAGCCTAAGTACACCATGATTACTAATTAGTACTAACAGTGGACCTCCTCTGAGCGAGTGAGCTGAACCGATCCTGATTCTGAACCTACCTGAGCTCAAACTTCGTGTGTTCAGACGAATGTGTCTGTGCTGGTGTTCAGTCAGTGCAGGTCCACACGCCAGCGCCATGTGCTGCACCAACCCTATCAGGTGGGAGAGTTAACAGGATGTCCTGCTTGCGCCCTCTCAACAACCATTGATCACTCCCTAATCAGTCCACCTTGCTAATGCTAAACTTGACGAGATGCAAGAGGAGGGGAGAGAGGAGGGTGGAGGAGGAAGGGAGAAGATGGAAGGAGAAGGGAGGTTGTGGTTGTTGCACTGGCTCTGGCTGGCTGCTGGGTAGGCTTTGTCGTACTGTTGGTGATCGGCAGCGGATTCGCCATGTCGGCGTGCACACGTGTGCCTGCTTGCCCAGTGCACGCATGGCGTGTCCAGGATGTCATGTTCGTTGATACACCATGCAAATTCTTTTGGAACTCTTTGATCTGGTGTTAAGGAGGAGCATGAACCTAAGAGCATTTATTCATGTCACTGAAGATCGCTGGATCAAAGGTTAAACGCGGAGCCAGCGTCTTGCGCTGACTGCTGATGATTGCTGGATGTTGTTTTCTGATTCAGAGATTTTCTGAAAAAGGGCAGAACCTAAGGAGAGTTCACTGGTTTCAGAGGAGCCTGACAACTGAAGCTGGAATTCAGAGCCGCTGAGCTGTGTGTAGACAAACTCAGTTCATCTCACCTCACCTCATAATTCATATAATTTTCGTCAGAAAACCAAGCAGTAAGAAGCTCACCCTCTACATTTTTGACATCTTTGAAAGAAAAGCAAAAGGCTTTGCCTATTATTGGTAGAGAAGAGGAGTACGGATTGGTCTAAACTGAATGATCACAAGATGATCAACAGGAGAAATGAAAATAAAATGAGAGAGAGAGAGAGAGAGAGAGAGAGAGAGAGAGAGAGGCGTAAGAAGCATCGCATTTAGTTGGATGTTGATAGAACGGGATACATGGGAGCCCTCCTCACTGATTGCTGTATGCCGAAAGCCCAGGCACTCCAGCCAGCAGCCTTATCTGTCATGAACCCACTGCCCTGCCCGGCTGCCCGCATATGAGACCAACGGCGTGTATCCAAACTCCACCCATACTATACTGTATAGACGAGAAAAAGGTTCAGACCAATCTGCCCAAAAATTACACAGTGAAAAGCAATTAATATGGAGGCAAAACAGGGTCACACGATCGTTCAGTAGGAACCACTGGGATCATATCGATGCTCCATGATCAGATTGAGCTTTTGGTGTTCATTACTTCCTGTTGGGGGACAGCTCAGTTCAAAGACCACACTACATCAAACATTTGAATTTCAAATAGTTTCTGAAAACAAAATAGAAGTATGTTGCATGAACTAGTAAGAGGCATGTACATCTCACATTCTGCTCAACTGCTACTGCAAATGTGTCGTAAACATGACGTAAAGCAACTGCAATCAAGGGGTTGTTCTCAAACTACTATAGCAGTGTTGCATTCGTGCACTTGTCATGCCTCTTTAGGACCATCCCCTCACATCCATGTGCCAGGCTAGGACATCCAAAGATAGGGGACGAGAGATGTAGTATGCAGCGGCAGGGCCCTATATATATGCGCCTTGCAAGCATCTCAAAACACAAGCAAAAAAACTAGCACACTGCAAGAACCAGACTGTAGTGAACTAGAGGAGGAGAGAAAGGATAGAAACAGAGAGAGATGGGGAGGGATCAGGCAGCTGCAGCGGTGATGGCTCCCGAGAAGCTGAAGCTGTTCATGGGAGTGCTGGCCCTGCAGTTCCTGCTCGCGGGATTCCACATTGTCACCAGGGCTGCACTCAACATGGGCATCAGCAAGATCGTGTTCATCGTGTACAGGAACATCATCTCCCTCGCCTTGCTCGCCCCGTTCGCTTACTTCCTCGAGAAGTGCGTAAACCGCCCTTTTCTACAACATAACAGTCACTCACTTCGCTCCATGTTTTTGCTGAACTTATCAGCGTGGATTTCTGATCACCTGCATGATTTGTTTCAGGAAAGACAGGCCACCACTCACCTTCTCTTTGCTGGTGGAATTTTTTCTGCTAGCGTTGTGTGGGTTAGTGAAACAGATGTTCCGTGCCATCTTTGTTATTTTCAGTTTTAATTGTTAGATCCCTAAACTAAGTGTTGTGCTACGGAACGACTGTTCTTCAGGATAACTGCAAACCAGGGCTTCTACCTCCTGGGTCTGTATCACCTGTCGCCAACCTACGCCTCTGCGATACAGAACACCGTTCCTGCGATCACCTTCGCCATGGCTGCTGTCCTCAGGTGCTAACTTGTCTGCACAAAACGTGTTGCCATTTTTCAGCATGATCAGATCGGTATAGTATGCTGCAGTGCTCACTGAACGATGTCTTTGAGTTGTGCAGGCTTGAGCAGGTCGACCTGAGCAGGAGGCATGGGCTGGCCAAGGTTGTGGGCACGGTGGTGAGCATCGGAGGGGCGACCGTGATCACCCTCTACAAGGGCCTGCCGCTGTTCCATTACAATCTGACCATCAAGTCTCTCCTGACGCTGTCCTCCTCGAGCCCCATCCTCAACTGGACCCTCGGCTGCGTCTTCATCCTCGGGCACTGCCTCTCCTGGTCCGGATGGATGGTTCTTCAGGTAGCATACTACTAGTTCAGTGCATGACCACACACACAGGCTGGGTGCAAGGATACGATTTCTATATGGATGGCGATTCAATACTGATTTTTGTTTAAAAAAAATTCTGACAACAGGTGCCGGTGCTGAAGAGGTACCCAGCCAGGCTCTCGGTTCTGTCACTGACCTGCATCTTCGGGCTCCTCCAGTTCCTGGTCATCGCGGTGTTCACCGAGGAGGACCTGAGCAGGTGGAAGGTCCACTCCGGAGGGGAGCTGTTCACCATCCTATACGCTGTAAGCCCCAGCAACTTGACTTGCCAAAAAGAAAACAAAGAACATGTGCAGCGTAGCTCCTGTTCGAGCTTGTACTGAAAACGCCGTGTTTTCTTGTGCAGGGCCTGGTGGCGTCTGGCGTCGCGTTTGCTCTGCAGATCTGGTGCATCGACAGGGGAGGCCCGCTCTTCACCGCCGTCTTCCAGCCGGTGCAGACCGTCGCCGTCGCCGTCATGGCCGCCGCCATTCTCGGAGACCAGCTCTACACGGGAGGGTAAGGGGCGCACGTGCGCGCGTACAGATACAAACGCGACAAGGATGATGGGATCGGAAGAACTCTCATGCATCCGTCTCTGATGACGCACATGCCTACCTGTACTTTGGCAGGATCATCGGAGCTGTGCTGATCGTCATCGGCCTGTACTTCGTGCTGTGGGGCAAGAGCGCGGAGAAGAAGTTGGCCACCAGGAACCAGCAGGATCAGCTGGAGCAGGGAGGAGGAGACATAACGAGGCACCTGCTCGGGGGAGACGAAGACGATGCTTCTACGAAAGACGAAGAGACGCCGGCCATTGACCTGCTGGCTTGACGAGCGATAAAGTCGATCGAGGGCATCCGTCGTAATGGTGTTGCATTTGGGGTTGTACGAGTTGTAATCTCAACTGTTCCAATCAGGCAACCAATAACAAAGTGTGCATGGGTTGCCGGTGTGGAACAGTAGTCATGCTGCTGTGTGGGTCTGTACTGTTTCTGTGCAAGTATAGGTAACAGGTGTATACTGCCCAGGGTTAAGTCACTTCATGCATGCTTCGAATCAATATAAGCTTGATCACACTAAGATAGGTCATTTTTTCCAACTTTAATTAGCACAAGAGGTGGCAACGGATCATGGTTCTAGTCCTTTCTTCACAATCCAACTTAACCCTTATATATCTCTTCAAAATATATAACATTAGAGCTGATCCTTTTATGGCACACGGCTCTTAAATTATCTAGACTAAAATTTAAGATCCTACACAATATAAAAATTTATCATAAAAGGTGCTTTCCTACCGTATAATCGCTTCGGCTGACTAATCAAAACTCGACCTTGGAGATCATCATGTCGATGCCACGAGTCATATTTGAGGGGGCAAAATCGATCTGCCGAGTGCGTTACTTCAAGGTCAGGATTTACGACGAAGGCACCTGAGAAAATGGCGATGGCGCCACTGGCTGAACCAGATACTGCTTGGATTGTTGGCACATGCCAAAATAAAGATGATGATAATAACGGTGATGCTGAAAGATGATGATCACATTTTCAACCAGGTGCCTGTCCGGATAAATTCGAGAGGTTCTCATTAGCCATTACACCTGTGGAGGCTTGAGAGCGATCATGCTGCTGCCCACAGGCAAGCAGGGCCGGCCGTGTCCGATCATGCGATCTTTGTTGACGATGACACTAGAGATATGGTGTCAAGCAGGGACAGCACCGGCATCAGGTTCAGTCCATATATGAGATCTTTATGAGCAAGGACCCAAGGAGATTACCTCTATTATCGTGTGTGTGTGTGGTTGGGGGGGGGGGGGGCGGGCAAAGAAGGATATCAAATTCATCAACAAACATAGGATCCAAACACTTTTTTTTAGTGTAGGATCCAAACACTTGGAGAAATGAAACTAAGACAGCTGACCTGACCAAATAAAACTACAGGAACAAGCAGCAAAGCGATATAGTTTTAAGTCCACTCATATAAGTATTACAAGTAGCAGAAAGTCCCCTCAAAACTATGGAATATAGCAAAAGACCCCATTTCAGCTTTTCAGCTAGTTTTTTCACCCTCTCCAAAGGGAGACACGAGCGTTGCATCAAAATTTATTAGGTAGCGTTTGGGTGTAGATATTCAAACTCTGAATTTAGAATTGGTACTGAGTGTATTGGAAACTCAATTCAATACCAAATGATATTCAGCTTCCTACCAACCTCCCTCTCGCGATTCCGAGCCATCCGGCTCCGCATTAGGCTGAATCGTCGCTCCCCACCTGGACCCTCTCTATCGCACAGCACCTCGCCTCGCCGCCAATGCAGATGCCCCGTACCCCAACCTCCCAATCTCTCTCTCGCAGCACCTCGCCGCCGATGCTGATGCCCTACACTCCGACCTCCCAATCCTCCCTCTCGCAGCACCTCCCTGCCGATGCAGATGCGGAGTTTGCAGCCGCCGCCGCTAGCTTGTCGTCGTGGCGTAGCACCACTCCTATCGACACGCGCGCGGAGTTTGCTGCTGCCGCCGGCGGTTCGTCCTCGCGGCGCAGCACCCCTCCCATTGATGCGAGTGGAGTTTGAGGCCGCCGCTGGTTGCTCGTCCTCACAGCGCAACACCCCTCCTCTCGATGTGCGCGCCGAGTTTGTGGTAGCCGCTGGCATCTTGTCCTCGCGGCGCAACGCCTCTCCCCTCGATGTGCCCGCCAAATTTGCAGCAGCCACTGGCGTCTCGTCCTTACGGCGCAAGCAGGCAGTGCCCTCTCTGGTCCTCCAGCTTCCGCTCCAATGCAGCGGCCACCACCACCGGCCGCTTGCAACCCACAAAGTTGACGACGAGGAGCGGGAGGGTGTGAAGATGAGAGGAGGAGTGGTGCCCCCTTCTCTTCCCGGCCGACGCCGTCGTTCCAGCCTTCTCGTCTTTCATTTCCAAATTTTTTACATCCAAACAGGAATTGAATTGGACTACTTCTTAGGATTCCAAAACCCAATGTTAAGATCATCCAAACAACAGAATTCGAATGGTGACCATTTCAATACTATGGTCGATTTGGTATTGAACCCTTCAATACTAAGCCCTCCAATATCAATATCCAAACGGAGCCTTAGAAGACAAGATCCTAGTTTTTAGGTAAAACCCTGCAAAAAACCGAACAACTGCACAGTTCCAAAAAAGGAAATCGATTTGACCTGCAACTAAAACACTATTGCAAACAAGGAAAAAGTCCAGTTTACACTCTTAAACTATCATAAAAGTCCGATTTGCAACCTTCAACAACAAAACTGGATAACGAGGGTCATCCAAGTATCAAAACCGGATAAGTTTGATCCTTTGGGTGGTTTCAAACATTGTTTTATATTTTTTTAAAAATAAAAATTCTAGTTAGATTTAAAAAATCAAAACTAATTTATTTTTAATTAGAAAAATATGAAACTAGTACTATTTTTTTTAAGAAAAATGTAACCTATCTATTGTTGCTCTATTTGAATCTTATTTCTTCAAAAATAATAGGCATAATTACAAGCAAACAAACACTAGGAACATAAAAAAATTGGATCCGAAAAACTAACAAGTAGAGTGCCAATAGATAGGTTATATTTTGCTAAAAATGTTGGTGCTTGTTTCATTTTTTGATTTAAAATGAATAACTTATGGATTTTTAGTTTAAATTTGAGTATTTTAATTTTCACAAAATAAAAAAACACATTTAAAACCACCCAAAGGTTCAAATTTGCTTGGATCCGATAGTTGGATAGTCTAACTTATTTGATTTTATAGTTGATCTGCCGGTTCAGTTTCTCGATGGTGCTCATAGAGGTATGGGTACGTACGTATGTTTATAGGGATAAGTGTGCGTACGTGTTTGTAAGCGTTTGCGTCTATACTGTGTTTAAAAAAACCATAAATTCAACCGACAACCACCGACTGAACCACCAATCACTGAGAACACAGTTGAAGGCAGAAAATAAAAGGAAGGATTACATAACTAAGAGGTAGGTTGGCCACGAATCGGGCAAATCATAAACCAGACACTTGAGGGCTCCACGGTTGTGCGTTAAATTTTCCCTGAAACAACAAGAAGAAATGTCAAAATCAGGTCGCGCTCCGTGTTTTCGCATGAGAACATGAGCGCGCCCATCGGCCGTACACGTATCAATCTAGCATTAGTACGCTTAACAGCCGCCCTGCTCTGCTTTAGGAGGGCAGGGTCACCAATCCGTCCTGGTCGAGGGCTAATGACAGCGGCAACAACGGCAAGTATGAGACGAGGTACATGATGGCCTGATGCTTGCTGCCAGCCAAGTGGCCGGGTCGCCACCGCCGTCTCCTTCTCGTCTCCTGATGACAAACTGATCGGTACTGCGTAGCTAGCTGGTGTTGTCATCGATCCCTTGTTATGTGGGAGAGTGTTCAGTACTTATATATATGTATATAACTATATACACACACACTTGGGGCATGTCTGAACAAGGGATTGATAGCATAACAAGGGAAGCATGGAAGCGTGCGCATGTCTGAACGAACTATTATGCGCGCGCGTGCGCTGTCCAATAGCTAGCTGGGGCCGTACAGCTCGTACGAGCGCCTCTAGGTCGGCTGCCCTGTCTGCGCACGCGCACAAACGGACACTGGAAGAACTGGCCTGTCCGGCAGCGCTGTCTGGGTAGACGACGATCGCCGTGGATGGATCCAGCATCGCAGTATGTGCATGTCCCAGCTCTGCCCTGGTGATAGATAGCCTAGATCGATCCACGCCCATTCTTGGCGGGGAGGAAGACAACAAGCCGGAACAGATGGGATGGGATGGGCGATCCGCCGACGCACACCAGCAGTTTGCTGGGCCTCAGGGTGTCCACTGGCATCGACCGCCGGTGGATTGGATTTGATGCATGGCTCGCGTATTAATATCGCGCAACAAGGGCAGGGCGCACAGCAGCTTTCTGCTGCGTCTTTTGGTCGGGGGCTACGGCGTCAGCTCCACGTCCTGTCCACGTCGTCAGCTCCGCCCCACGGCCGGCCGGCGGCCCACCCGTCCGATCTCCGGCCCCGCACGTTCTGTGATTATTTTTCCATGCCCGATGCGCTCGCTGTGGCCGCGAGCGTCGTCGCCTCGATCGGCTGGGCCGATCAGACAACATGACCATCTTCTAGCTCATGGTCTCCGGCGGTCGTGCGTCGTCCGTCCCGATCGACCAGTCTCGTCTCCGTTCGGCAGATCGAGAGAAAAGAGCAGCACGGACAATTACTCGGCACCGGTCGGCGATGTCGAGGCTTGGGGGAGGAATGGACCAAGGGACGCGTGCAAGATCTGTCTACATACTATCCATGCCTCCCGGCAGGCATGGCCCGGCCACCGCCGGTTTGCTGAACATGCAACCTGCATGCATGCATGGCTAGATGCCTAGATGGACATTCGCATGCAATGCAAGCTAGAATGGCAGGCACGAACGGAAAGATTCTGAATCTGACACAAGATCGCCCAGATTATGCTACATGGCATTGTCACAACTTTTCATTTGCGTGCAGTGGGAGTGTGGGAGTCGGACACTATCGGAGAATTTATTTGCTACGAGACACTTGGCCATTGATGTTTTTTAAAGAAAAAAATAATTTTCTATTTTTTAAAGTTGGAACAATTATTCTAGCTTTATTTATAATAAAGTTGTCCTAACTTCATCATCAAATTGTTCCAACTAGAAAACCATCTGAATATATTTAAGTGTGGTCTTATTTTGAAATTTTTATTTTAAAAATTAAATTGTGCAATTAGAACTTAACTAGCCTATCAATTAACCCATGCTCTCACACAGGCTAATTACAATCAATATAAAAATAAAATTTATAGCTAATAATTATAATTATCTATCCCATGCATCTATTGAATATTCTAACGTACAATATACTAAAGATACATACTCATATATATTTAGTTAGTAACAATATTTTTCACTTTGTATCACACCCCCATATATATTTTATATGCATTTTATTGGACCATCTGTTTAAGCTATATAAACAATATAAAAATTAGTATTCTTATATCTTCCCCCATACATGACACACACCATGAATATTATTTTTATATAAATAATAAAATAAATAATATATTAATAATGATAGACATAGTAATTTAGAATTTTGTATTGGTGCACTTTAAGATTTTTATAATTGTATAACTTAGATTTATATTTATAAATTACTTTAACTTTTAATAATAATATAATTAGATAATTTATATACAAACTTAGAGGTTATTTGATATTATTTTTATAATAGCATATGTGGGTAATTTGCATGAAGATTAGGGGTTACTTTAGATTAATTTTTATAATGGCAGAGGTGAGTAATTTAGATACATATTTAGGGGATTATTTTAGCCTATTTTCATAATTGCAGAGGTGAGTAATTTATTAAAAAATAACAGATCCAATGACTATTATGATTATTATGATTAGAGTTATCGAATTGATTGCCGGATATTTCTATTTTTTATGAGAATTTCTAGGATTTCTCTATTTTTTAAGTATCCACCTAGAATCCTAGATGGCTTCACGTTAAGACTTAAAAAAACCTCCATTTAGTAGTAGTAAGGCTACTGTTTTTTTTCGAATTTAGATTGCATTCATGGTGTTTTCTTTTTAGAAAGCATGCTGTTGCCTCTTGCCTCCCAGAGCAGCTTCAGTTGCCTGAAATACATATTGAATCAATCTACATATAGCGATGGTTTTATTTTGTTCATAGCGTGCTACCACTTTTCAAGCTGCATAATCAAAATTGCATCAGAAGGATGCTTCTTTTCCTTGGGCTGTTATTGTGGCCCACATTGCACAATGGGCCTAACGTGCATATACTAGGCTGAACCCAAACTTCGATTCAGATTTTACCCTCTATACCTACAAAGAGTCGGATATCCAATTTCCTAATATAGACTGAACCCGTCCAAAGTCCAAAACACATCGTTATATATGGTAAGGTTGGATATAGTATGGCCGTACGTGATATTGAAGCCGGCCGCATGTACTTACTATACATATTGTTGAAATCACTTCTCACTTTAGGAAGTGTTTATCACAAACACTCACTCACTCTGGTGGACGCAAAACACACGCGAACAAAATAGCATAAGCTAGTAATATTTTTGGTCGACGCCACTCACAGGCTCACGTCGTTTTCT